>NW_027556291.1:43571681-44229681 GCF_003287225.1 Phascolarctos cinereus
ATTGGTTTGTCAGTCAGAAATGCAAACAAACCATTCTTCCAGCCTAGCATTAAGCATGTGGTGAACAGTCACTGCCTATAATGGTCCAGTCGAGTGGGAGTAACCTTGTTCTTGGCAGCCACTTCACAGAAGGCACTACGTCTGGGGTGCTAGGATAAGCAGGCAGGACATTCCTTACAATTTCTCCTCCAATTATTATCTATTATTGTAAAAATTGCCTTAATTATTGGATGTTTCCTCAAATACCGACTTGGTCCCCTGTGCCTCCTGCCCCTTTAAAAATGTACACAATAGTCTTTGAAAACCAACCACTTGGGCATGTGAGAGATGACCAAAAGTATTGGCTGCTTGGGTTGGCAAGGTTTTTCCTTCTGCCTCCATGGGCATTGGAGGGAGGAAAGGAAAGGGGTGTGGGGGCTGTGTATGTGCTTTGTAGCTCCAAGTGAACCCAATGGTGCCAGCTTTTGCTGATTAATTCTCTGCCTTACTTTAACACCCAGATTGGAATTGACCTTGTCTTCTTTCCCACTTGAATGAGATGAATCTGGACCCTGAAAAGCAGGGGGAGGTGGAATTGCCTGGGAACCAGTGGTGGTTGACTGATTAGTAAGTGGTGTTTTAATCTCAGAGGAACGTAACTAGAGGTTTCAGCATGGGAACAAAGAGGTGGGGGATGGTACAGTAGAGGAAAGTCTTTCCATAGGTTCATAGAGGGCTTCTTGCACGAGACTGGGCAGGTCTCCTTAGCAACAGCAGCTGAGAAAGGAGAAGCAGTATGATATGATAGGAAGGGAGCTGGATGTGTAAGCTGAGGTCTTGGGTTCAAATCCTAACTTTTCTTCTAACCTACCCATGTGACCTTGGACAAGTCATTTAATCATGGTACAATGGAAGGAGTGAAGGATTTGGAATAGAGGACCTGGGTTTAAATGTCAACTCTGTCACTTTCTACTCATGTGAACATGGGCAAATTAATTTATCCCGTCTGGATCTCAGTTTCCTTGCCTGTAAAATGAGGTGGATGGGAGGAATTGATGACCTCTAAGACCCAGCTCTATGTTTTTGATCCTATGACCTTTCTGGGCCTTGGTTTCCTTTCCTATAAAATAAAAGAGCTATATCTGATGGACCTCTAAGACCCTTCCAACTCTACTTATTTAGTGTAGATCTCAAAGTCAATAACATTTTCATTTTAAGTTTCAAAAGTGATGCTTTGGGGCAGCTAGGTGGTGCAGTGGATAGAACACAGGCTTTGGAGTCAGGAGGACCTGAGTTCAAATGTGACCTCAGACACTTGACACTTACTAGCTGTGTGACCTGGGGCAAGTTACTTAACCCCGATTGCCTTGCCAAAAAAAAAAATGAATGCAATAAAAGTGATGCTTTATGTGATTCACCCTAGTTATTTCCTGATAGTATTTCCTCCACTATAGAACCCTCTCATAACAAAGAGAAACAGGTAAGCAAAACTAACCAATACGGCAACTTCATCTCAAAGGACATGCGACATTTTGTATCCATTGTACTCTACCAGTCTTAACATCTCGCCCCCCAAATAGCACCTATCTCATAGGGCAGTTGTAAGGCTCAAATATGTAAAGTCTTTTAAGACCACAATGCACTATATTCATGGTATTTATTATTATGATTATAATTATGATTATTTCTGCTACCATACTTTGGAAAACTCCTGGGGACTTGGAGTCAGAAGACCTGTCCCTGTGTTCCAGTGGATAGGTCCCAACTCTGCTACTTAGCAGCTATGTGACTTTGGACAAGTAACTAAATCTGTCTGATTCTGCTTCCTCCTCTGTAAAATTAAAGCACTGGAGATGGGACCCAGATTGGGCTCCATCTCTATAGCTTAGTAGATGATGTCCGAGAGTTGGCCTGGCTGAAAAGTTCATCTGTGTGCACTTTGGTGAGGAGCTAAAGCAAGCAAGGCTGGTTTCCAGCCAGTAGGCCCTTCCTTTCCAGCTTGGCAGGATTTGTTAGAACTCATAGTTTGGCTTAGCTCTCAAGATGCTGAGATCACCTCCATTGCACATTGAGGCATCTCAGCTAGAACCTTAACAGAGGCATCTCAACATTGTGATAATAGCTGTATTCCATACCTCTTGGAATGGATAGAAGGGAAGCATAGAAAGCAGGTGCGATGGCAGGGTGGGATGCCATGAATATATGCAGAGGCCTAGGAGAGTAGATGGGGAAGATAGATGGCCAAGTCACTCAGTGTCAGAATTGGGACCATAGGATCAAAAGAGTCAGACCTAGAAGGGACCTCTGAGGTTATTGAGCCCAACCCCCTCATTTTACGCATAAGGAAACCGAGGCTCAGAGAAGTTCAATGACTTGCCCAGGGTCACACAGCTAAATTTCCAAAGTGGGATTTGACCTCAGTTCTTCTTACCCCAAGGCCATTACACTGACTGTATACCACAAGGCCCCTAAAGAGATCTTGGCTATTATGTGATCAGAGAATCCAAGCTGGAATGGCCAGCCCCTCAGCTTATGAAGGAAGAAATGGGGCCAAACAGGTTTTTGGGACTAGCCCAAATTCCCACAAGTAATTATCTGGCAGACCTTGAATTTGAATCCAGGTCCCATGAATCTAAATCCAGTGTTCTTTCCACTGTGTCCCACTGCTTCTCATCTATTCCAGTCCCAAAGGAACTGAGGCCTTACTCTGGGGCTAGGTCAGTACCAATGTCATCGATGCAGTGCCCATGTCCAGTCTGGGAAAGCTCTGGTACATGGTGGTGGAGAATGTTTGTCATGTGGCTTCCTAGCTGTCACCTTTAGGTCCAGTCAGGTTTTGATAAGTACAAGTAATGGATCCCTTGAAGTGGTCACATTATTTGAATTCTTACTATTCAAATTTGTAATTATATGTAAAATACGGTAATTGGTTCCAGCTAGGTGGAAATATGCAATGGAAATTCGAATGATGTGACCACTTCACAGGATTCATCATTCACACTAATCAGGGCCTAACTGTCCAATCTTAGTAATGGCTCCTAGGTGAGGGGGTGTACTAGGAAGAGCTCTGGAAACAAATCCAGCCTGATCCCAACACAGAAATAGATGTGCAGGCATTGTATGTATCCCTGTGTGACCTCCTTTACCCCCTCTGGGCTTTAGCTTCCTCCTCTACAAAATGAAAGAGTCAGATTAGAGAGCTGGTGTGGTCCCTTTAAATCTCATGACCTTTCAGAGTTTCAGGGTTTTAAAAAATCTGTAAAATGGGTACAGCAATCTTACATTCCCTTCCTTATGAGGGCTCTTTGAGAATAGTGCTCTGTAAACCTCATTTATTCATTCGACTAACATTTGTTAATGCTTGGCAGTTTCTATGTGTCAGCACTGGTTTGGGAGCTAGGAGTATAAATACAACCTGAAGAAAAAACCCCAACAGCCTCTGCCCTCAAAGGAGCTTACATTCTGCTTCAGAACTTAACATGTGCACAGATAAGTATATATAAAGTATCTAGAACATTTCAGGAGGGAGAGAATACTGACAACAGAGGGCGCCAGGAAAGGTCTTAGGAAGCAGCTCCTGAGCTTCAGAGTTCTTTTTGAAGAACTTTTTTTTTTTGGGGGGGGGGCAATGGGAAGAATTCTGTTACCTTTTTCCAACTTCTTGTGATGTTCAGTGATCTCCACCCTCATTGTCATGGAGACAGCAGAAATACTGGTTACTGTAATTGGGGTGTGTGTGTATATGTGTGTGTTTGAAATCAGAGTTCCTCAACAGCTTTTGATATCAGCGGTGCCTTTAATCAAACAAAAGAAGTCTTTGTGTGGTGGGAACCTCTATCGGAATGGTTTGTCCCTGGATAGTGGCAGTTCTCCTGGCCTTATTGTCCTCTTCCAGCTGGGCCATTTATCAAGCCCATCCACACCCCAAAACATGCCTTTACTTTATCTTCACCATAAGCTGGTGGGATGGGCAGGGCAGGTGGCTGAGAGGCCCTTTTTACAACAGAGGAACCAGGGCTCAGAAAGGCTTCCATGAGGTTCAAGGTCAGGAGCAGAACGGGGACCAGACCCTGAACTGGCCAACTTCTGGCCCAGCCCCATTTCCACTGTACCAGGCTGCTTCACCATAATGAGAGGGGCTTTTTAGTGAGGAAGTAGTGGAGTGGTGGAAAGAATTCTGGACAGGAGTCCAAGGACCTGGGTTCAAATCCCTGCTGTGCCTCTTAGAGTCTTTGTAACCTCAGGCAAATAATTTTAACTTCTCTGGGCCCCATTTTCTGATCTGTAAGATGAATGTGTTAGATAATTGTTCTCTAAACACCCTTCCAGTTATCAGTCTGTTGCCCCATCTTTGAAAGTTATTAGCCTTGTTGCCAACTGAATATTTATTTATTTTACAATTTTGTTTTGTCTTCCAGTGAACAAGCATTCATCTTCTCTCCCCACCCCCACTATTTAACAACAACAACCACAACGACAGCAACAGCGACGCCCCCTTGTAACAAATACGGGGAATTGAACAAAACCAGTTCTTATGTGAGCCATACTCAGAAACGTAGGTCTCTGTGGCAGGGGTAGGGAGACAGCTGCTTTCTCTTCCGTTTTTTGGAATTCTGGTTGGTTGCTGCATGCATTAGAATCTTTTCAGAGTTGTTTTTCTCCATAATGTTCCAGCTGACTTTTTAGTGAATTTCGCAGCCTTGTCCTTTTGGGGTGGGCAGGGATGGAGTGAGGAGGAACATATGCTTTAAGGTCATGAATCTCAATCTAGATCAAGCTTTTCATTTTACAGAGGAGGAAACTGAGGCCCAGTTAGGGGAATGGACTTGCTCAGGTCACACCACCCAGAGTCACCCAGATAGTAAATAGTAGACCTGGGATTTGAGTTCTTTCCCATTGACCAAGTATAAATCACCTATCTGTTATGAAATGTTAAAGCTGGAATGATTAGGAAAGGCTTCCTTTAGGAAGTGACACCTGAGCAAATGCTTGAAGGAGGCTCTCCTCCATGCCTGGAGGGTGTGCCTTCCCTTCTCTCTTCCACCAGTTACCAATGGGAAGTTTGGGCAATAGTGGGTCCAGCCAGTTTGACTGGAAAGCGGCAAAGGGACTGATGTGAAATCAGCCAGGTTAGAGTACCAAATTGAAAAAGATCAGATGACTTACCCAGAGTCACCCATTGAGTTATTGGCAGACTGAGGCCTCAAGCCCTTGAGACCTAAGGTCTACTCCTGCCTCATATGCTTCTTAGCTATGTGCTCCAGGGCAAGTCCATTGAGCTCACTCACCCTCAATTTCCTCATTTGTAAAGTGGGAATAATACCCTATCTCACAGGGTTATTGGGAGCCTAAAATGAGATGCAGGCAAATATGCCTTTTAATATCAGTACTTCAGATTGTTGGGAGGCTTAGCCGAGTGCAGGATTCTGTTCTTTGGTTGAGGATTCAGAGTTAGGGGTCTGAATGTTGGTCTGGTTGTATTCAACCCACCCCCAACCATGGTATGTTGCTTGACTTGGTGAAGGATTTCCTTTCTCACTTTGAGCTCTTTGATTAAGGTGTTCTCAATTTTAGCTGGTCTCCTGGTTTTGTTAGCAGATCATTGCTGTCTTTTTTTTTTTACACATTACTCCCCTCCATATATTCAATTTTTGGGGGGAGGCAGTTGGGGTTAAGTGACTTGCCCAGGGTCACACAGCTAGTGAGTATCATGTGTCTGAGGTCACATTTGAACTCAGGTCCTCCTGACTCCAGAGCCAGTGCTCTATTCACTGTGCCATTCACTACCGCTCCTTCATCTATTTATAAATGGCCTGCTGGCTAATCTGGGAATATGATACTCTGTCTCCTGACTCAGTTTCTCTGCCTGGAATGCCCTCCCTTCTCACCCTTGCCTCATGGCTTTGTTTAAGCCTCAGCTTAAGTCCTCCTTTCTGTAAGGGGGTCTTTCCCAGCCTTCTCAACTTCTGTGCTCTAACCCCTGCCCCCATCAGAGATCACCTTAAATTTATACTGTATACATCTTAGATGGACATAGTCCTTGCCATGGTCTCTTCTCCCATTAGAATGTAATCTCCTTGGGGGCAGAGGCTGGGGTTTTGTCTTCCTTTGTATCGACAGTGCTTAGTACTATACCTGGCATGTAGTAAGTTTGTAGTGAATGCTTGCTGCCCCACTGGTGATGCCATAATGATTCAGAAAGCAAGGTAGGAGGTACTTGGTATTGCCTGTCCATGATTTTCCTTTTGTCTGGAAATGCTGGCATCCTTGAGTGTAGCAACATGGCTGAGCATTTAACAGCTGGGTTGGAGAACTCCCCCAGTGGCACATCTCAGCCCCCTGGAGTGTTTTCTCCCAGTGACTTTACGATGATGCCACACATCGGTCTGAAGGGGCCCTTAACATTTGTGGTGCCACAGTGGGGTTTTCTTCCTTATCCTGAAGGGAAATCGAGGTTGATTGACACACAGCTCTTGAGTAGGTTAGCACCAACTCCTCCCATATTTCTCCCACACCATTGTACTAGGAGGACAGTGACCAGTGCTATGCGTCCAGTCCAGGTTCCTTGGCTGACTTCCAGCCCTCTGTTTTCTTGTGGCTCGGTTACAGAATTTAAGAGTCAGAAAGGACCTCTGCTTCCGTCCAGGCCACCCCGTCCACAAAGGAAATGATCACTGTCCATTATCACACTCTCTCACATCCAACAAGTGACTTTCACTAGGCCCAAATTCCACTCCTCATTCTTGTGGGTCTGCAAATTCCTCTAGCCAGTGCTCTTCTCTTTTCTCTTTCCCCGGCTGTACCCCAGGGGTAAAGTCTCCTGGCCTAGCCTTTTGAGTTCTCTTGCTCCAGAGCTCCCAAGGCTTCAACTGTTCCACCTATGCTAAGCATGCCCCAGATCTGTATCTCCAGCCCAGACTTCTCACCCACATTCTTCTGTCTGCTTCTCACTTGCCTGCAGGAGCTCTCTACTTGGGTAGTGCCTTGGACTCACTTTTCACATTTTTCTCAGAGTGCTTTGGCTGGGTATCTCTGCTTTGCCTCATCCTATCTCTCCATTTGTCTTATTCTATCTCATATCTAACTTGTCCCACCATTAGACTGGAAGTTCATAGAAGTTGGGATCTGTGTCAGTTCAGGAGAGAGTGTGGTACAGTGGAGTCACAGTGCTGGGTTCAAATCCATTTTCTTGATGCTTACTCTGAATGATTTTGGGCAAGTCGCATAACCTTCCTGGGCCTCAGTTTCTTTACCTGTAAAACATGAAGTATTTTCATGGCCTCTGAGCTCCCTTCTCTGACCCATGCAAAGAGTGTTCCATATAGATCCAGGAAGCTAGGGTTTGAGTCCTGCCTCCTGACATGACCTGTGCGACCATATACAAATTCCTTCACCTTGCTGTGCCTCAGTTTCCTCCCCTGAAATTAGGACTAGAAATGAGAGTGTTGGACCACTGGCTTCTGAGATCCCTTCTGGCTCTATATGTGGGATCCTATGATTTATAGTTGTGTCTAAGTATTTATGAAGCACCTATTAGCCCAAGGCCCTGTGTTAGACACTGGGGATGTGAAGAAAAAGATTGACTCTGTTCTAAAGCAAATAGTTTTTCTGTTCTGAGGTGGAAACCCTTGGTCACCTACTAGTCTTTATAACTACCCTTCCCAATACATCCTTATCAGCCCAAAGGATTTAATATTCTGAAAATAGTGCTAGAGTTGCTGCCCCCCACCCCAACTCTAGAATCTACAAAGGCTCCCTCTTGCTCTTCTGTCCTCCCCACTCAGAAGCCATCTTGGTGTCCAGGAACAAGTCCTGGGGTCTTAGAGTCAGATCCTGGCTCTGCCTCTCATTAGCTATGTGACTTCTGGCAAGTGACCTCTTCTCTTTAAGCCTTAGTTTTGTCACCTGCAAAATGGGAGTAATAATTGGCACTGGCTGCCTCACAGCATGGTTGTGAGGCAAGCTCTTGCTTCCTTTCTTTCCCTAATAAAGGTAAGTGGGAAGTATTATTGTTGCCATCCACCTTCTCTCTTTTTTGGGGGTAGGGAGGCTAGGCAATGGGGTTAAGTGACTTGCCCATTGTCACACGTAGCTGCTTCTTATCCCACCTTATCTCGTGCTTGCATAACACAGGAGCTCTGTAGTCTACACTGAGGCTGCTGTCCAGTATTCTTTTGTGCCAAGCTTATGCTTTCCCCCATCTGGAACACTTGTTTTTTTTTTTTTTTTATCAGTTCCATTCCCCAAAGCCTCCCATATCCCCCACTACCCTCCCTTTGTTCTGGTCTCCTGGTGATGAGGACACTTGACCCCCAAAGCCTAGCTTACCCTCCTCCTGTTTCCCTCTCATTCCCTAGTACATTTTTGCCTCCTCCAAAACTGTATCCCAGTCATGACACGGAGGTGACCCGGGGTCCCAGAAGGCCAGTGCAAGCTCTGACAAGCTCCTACCAAGCCAGAAAGCCTTCAAATACAGCCCAGGGGCCAAGGAGCAGCCCAGCAAAGTTCCTGGAGGCTTGTCACCACAGGCTTATCCACCAGGTGCTGAAGTGTTTGATTTCCGGGCCTAGCAACTCACCAAGGCAGCGTACCAAAGGTGGAGGGATTGGCAGGGATGGTGTTGAATCCCTGTATCTCTTCCCCCCCCCCCCAGCACTTTGCTCACTAATGAGATCTTAGCTTCTCAAGGTGGTAGTGCCTCTTCTTAGAATGACCCTAATAAGGTCCTTAAAGACCAAGGGATCTTCTGCTATGTGGATCTCCCACAGCCCTTGCCTTAGAAATGGAAGTGGCCAGCCTTTAAAAAGGTGTTTGGGATCTCCCTGCCTCCAGGTGCCCCATTGTCCCATCTGTTCCCCTCGCAGCTTCCCCAGTTGATCAGTACTGACCAAGGCACTCCCTAACTCAAGCTTCAATGACCCTCCATTTCCTCTAGTACAAAATAGAGACTTAGCTGCCAAGTATTCCAGGCCCGTCCCAGGGGGACTCTGGCTTCTCCAGCCAGGCTGATTGCACATCCCTCTCCTTCACGGAACACTCTCCATTACAGCTAAACTGGCCTATCTGTTGTTCACTGGATGTCACATTCCATCTCCTGTCACCATGTCTTTGCACAGGGGGTCCGCCCCCATACCTGGAATGCTCTCTGTTCTCACCTCTACCTCTCAGAACCCCTCACTCTCTTTCAGGCTTAGGTCATATGGTCCTTCCTCAAAGAGGTCTTGCCTGATTCATTTCTTGTTCATGCCCCAGTCCCTGGAATGATTTTGTATTTCATTTCTATTTACTTAGAGTCCATTTATGTGTATCTAATTTCTATTTCCTGTTGATTTACCTGTATGCTTGTTTCCTCACAGGTAGATTCTAAGCTTCTTGAGAGCAGTGACTATTTTACCTTTGTCTTTGGGTCTTCAGCAAAGTGCCTGGCAGCTTATATAGTAGGTCCTTTCATGCATAATTCCTGTTGGATTTGTTCTGAGTTCTTAGATAGGGAAACATATTTCGTTAGCTAGTTTCGTGTAGGTTAGGAAATGAGCATTCTGACATTTCACTTAGGGAGGTAGCTTAGCCTGGAGAGTGGTGGATTCAGGGCTCAGAGAGGCAGTGAGAACTCAGCAGAAATGGGAAATGGGAGGGTGTGTGTGTGTGTGTGTGTGTGTGTATGCTCCCACATGCGTGTGGGAGATTTTAATTAAGTCAGTGTATGCAGTTCTTTTCAGTTTGGGGAGTTGGGGGGGGTCAGTTGATGAGGCAAGAATTTTATGGGAGGATTAAATGGGAAAAGACTTTATGTATTTAGACATCTACCTAGAAGTGATCATTAGGATTCCTCGATGTTGTTGTTTTAATTAGTGTTGGGGTTAAATTGGGGTTGAGTTTCTTTCCCTGTTAGAACCTAATTGTAATGGAAAACTATAGAAAGCATTTGATATACAAATAGCTGTTTTAGGTTAGAGAGAAAAAAATTTCAAAAATTTTTGGAAGGCTGGACACAGAAGACAGATATTTAGTAGGCTCTAGATCTGGAGTCTTAGAATCTGAAACTTGGAAGTGACCTTAAAGGCTCATAGGACCATAGATTTAGAGGTAGAAGGGGCCTTAGAGACCACTGAGTCCATACCATCCCCCTACTGCCCATTTTACAGGTGGGAAAACTGAGGCAGAGTGGTGAAATGACTTTTCCAGGATCACATAGGTAGTCAGTATCTACTATATGAGATGGGGTGTGAGTCAGGTCTTACTGACTCCATGTCTAGGTTATCTGGTCTAGCCTCTTAGTAGCGTACAGAACCCCTGCGCAGCCTCCCAGATAGGTGGTCATGCAGCCTCTTCTGGAACATTTCCCGGACTGGGCAGTGCAGGACTTGGAAAGCAGCTGGTTTCCATCGTTGGGCCACTCTTGTCATTAGGTCTTCCTTGTGCTGAGCCAACTCTGTCTCTCTGGGACTTCCAACTGGTGTTGGAGGTTCTGCCCTCTGTTAGTGCACTGAGTAAGTCACTGGTTTAGTTGAGAAACAAAAGTGCTTTATGTATTCAACGACATCAGTTCCACTAACATTTATTAAGTGTGAGACCTAATCCCTGCCTCTAGGAGTGGGAGGGGAAACAGCATGCACTTAGGGAAGCCTGGATGGCAAGGACCAGGGTGAGGGAGGGGAAGGAGAGGTTGAGAGCTAGATCGTGGAGGTCCTTGACCACTTGGCCAAAGAGTTTCTGTTTTATGCTAGAGACAGGAGAGTGCCACTGAAGGGTTTGAGCAGTGGAGGGTATCATAGAATACTATTTGGACAACTCTGAAGGGTGAGTTAAAAATAGGAAGACTGGAGGTAGGAAGACAAGAGGGAGGCTATTAATAGGGGTAAGGCTAGAAAATAGTTTGGGAGAAAGGGGATCAGGACCTGGCCTAAAAAAGGGGTGGTGACCAATTGTGTGGAGACATGGGCAAGAGGGAGAAGAAATTTTGTAGTGACCTAGTACATGATTGGATGTGGGGAGGGTGGGAGAAGGAAGATGGTAGTGTCTTAAACAGAGAAAGGGAGGGTGGGAGTCAGGGTAGGTTTGGGGGTAGGGATGGGGATGTAATGGTGTGTTGAGTTTAAGGTGCCACCTGGACGTGCAGATGGAGAGGGCCATCAGGCAGCTGGGAATGAGGATGTGGAGTTCAAGGAAGTGATTAGGGCTAGGTATAGCTGCCTCCTCCTTCCTTCCTTCTTTCCTCCCTCTTTCCCTTCCTTCTTCCCTTTCTCCCACTTCCCTTCCTTCTTTCTTCTTTATCTCTCTCCCTCCCTCCCTCCCTCCCTCCTTCCCTCCTTCCCTCCTTCCTTCCTTCCTTCCTTCCTTCCTCCTTCCTTCCTTCCTTCCTTCCTTCCTTCCTTCCTTCCTTCCTTCCTTGTATTTGGAAGCCATCTGTACACAGGTGATAATTAAACCCATGAGAATGGGTGAAATCATCAAGGGGAAGAGTACAGAGGGAGAAAAGGGCCCCCAGACAATTTAATTGGCTTGTAGAATCATTGGGTTTGCTCTTATTTTGGAATGTGGAAATTTGAGGAAAGAGTAGAAAACTTCAGTTTTCTTCCCACTTTGATCCTAGCCTTCTCTTCTCCACACACAATGGTCCAAGGGGCATGGAATCCACAACCTTGAACCTGATAAGATCAATGAAGAGTAAAGAGGCCGACAAGAACAATTGGCCCAGTACCCCAAGGTTAGAAGCCCTCCCTAATGGCATCTCATTTGATGCTTACAATACTGTTGACTTAAGAGCCTTTAGGGCAGGGGCCATTTAAAAATGTTCTCTTTGTATCCCCAGTGCCTTGAATGGAACAAGTACTCGATGTTAGTCCTGTTTTTACTAATGAGGAAACTGAGGCTCAGAAAGTAGAAAAGACTTATTTAGGGTCATCAAACCATGGTCACCTGACTCCAAATCCAATTTTTTTCCCCCCTGTTCTCTTAATTTGGGTTTTTTGACTTTACTTTTTGGTCTTTGGGTACGATATTCTCACGCTTCCTTTACAAGGGAGGTTTCCTTTTTCTGCCTTCTCGGGCAGGTAGCCTTGTGTTGGATTTAACAGCTAGCCTCTTTCTCCTCCCTCAGCTCTCCCAACCTGGCCTTCGGGGTAATTTAAGATTTGTTCACCATAGGACTTTTCATAAATTTCAGAAAAATCCAAATGAGTACAGGATTATAGCTGGAAAGGACCTCAGAGGCCAGGTAGTCCAACCACTCATTTTACAGAGGAGGAAACTGAGGCCCAGAGAGGGGAAGGGACTTGTCCAAAGTCACATAGCTAGTAAGTGGCAGAGCCAGGTCCTCTGAGGCCAAATCCAGCATTCTTTCCATTGTCCAGCACTGCCTGTCAATGAAATCTTTGAGATGTTTTGAAAACTTAGTGGGGGGGGGGCGGGGCAGGAATATATACCCTATCTTTCAATTTGCACAGGTAGTTTGAAGTGACTTCTATCCAGTTTATTCTTTTTAAACTTCAAATTTTATTTGAAAAAAATTCACGTCACCTTCACTTTTGAATGAATTCCTTACCCTTCTTTACCCAGGGATCCATTACTTGTAATGAAGAAGATAAAAAAGGGGGAAAAAAAACCATTCAGAAAAATTAACCAAGATATCCAGTGAATTTGGCATTGTATGCAACATTCCATTTCTCCCTCCTGACAACCTCTGCAAATAAGGGAGGGATTCATTTCATTTCATCTCAGGACCATTAGAATTATAGAGTATTCTACTTCCTTCTGATTTCCATCGACATTGCTATACTCATTGTATTGTCTTTTTGATTCATTTGCCTATCATTGGTGGTAGAGGAAGTGTTTCTACCGGGAGTGCCCTGCTTCAATAAAATCACAGGTCTGGTCTAGAAATCTTCCAGGTCGTGTATATGCTTTCTCTCTACTCAACCCTCCTTTCTTTCTGGTATCAGTTTTAGAATACAGGTGGGCATAGGGTGTACATACTAACCAGGTTTGGCACTCACTTGAAATCTGAACAGGGCATATAAATTTAATAAATCATCAAGGGAAGATGCAAACACCATCGTCTGAGAAGTATAAGGATTTTACTGGGTGGGTGGAGGCATTAAATTGAGTATTGATGTTCAAAAGCTTTTCAAGATCAAGGTCTCATTAGAAAGGAAGAATAAAATACGGGGATAGTTGAATGGCTGCATTGGGGTGGCACCCCTCCACTGATTCAGATAGCGGCCCTCCCATGCTTTCTCATCATTCAATCATGTCTTTGTATGGATTCTCCCTTCCACAGAGGATCCATAAAAGGAACACCATCCTCCCCACCCCCTTCTGTCTCTCTGTCTCTGTGTCTGTCTCTTTCTCTCTCTATGTCTGTCTGTCTCTGTCTCTCTGTCTCTGTCTCTCTTCTGTCTCTCCCCCCAACCCCTTGTCAGAGGAAAGCTTAAGAGTGACAACATGCATTTCCCCTAGTTATTAAAATAGACTATATTCTTTGAGAGTGGGTGACAGGCAGCCCAGAGAGGGCATAGACCCATGGAGTCAGAAGACCACCCTAGAGCCTCACTTTCCTTCATCTGTAAAATGGGGATGATAACATTTGTACTCTCTGCCTCCCCCGGGATACCACGACTAACTTTCCAACTGCTCTTCTTTAGTTGATATGTGGTGAGCCGTTTGTCTTGGGTCTGTATTTGAGGGGTAAAAATGCCTGGCTCTATAGAGTTGCTATCATCCCAAGACATTCCTAAACCATGTCTGTGGCCAGACTTCCTAGGTTCCTGTCTAAAGGGTTACCTTGGTCGTCTCCAGGTGCGGCTTTCCTCCATGGGGACAATTGCAGCTGGGAATCTGTCAGCCCTGCTTTCTATGTGGAAAGCTATAAAGGTTGTTTATAAGGCTGTTTGCCAAGGGGGACCAGAATACCCATAAAATCCTGTGATAATTGGGCCTGGCTGGTTTACCTTTGTTCTGCCCGTAATGAAAGGGTTTGCTAAGCAAAGGAATTGTGTAATGAGATTGGGGTAGGGGGTGGGGGGGCGGAAAGGATTTTTTTTTAACACTTTTCCCCCCTTCTATACACACTTTAGAAGAATCATTTACATATAAACAATCAACATGCTAATTACAGAATCTCTTATGTAAACAACTGATAGGCTAATTACAAATAAGCTCTTCCATAATCTTTTAAGGGCCTTTCCCAACTCTTTCTATTTCTAGGTGCCAGAACTTTGAAAGTAAAAGAGAGGCCTTTTAAAAAAATGTTTTATTAACAAAGTTAACAACTGAACTGGCTTAGTGACGATTTACATTTAAATTAATTTCGATGCATAGAGTAGCAAGGATCTTTCGAAAGCCCCTCTAAGTCCCCATCAGGATTCTTTGTCCTCTGCATCTGATTTAATTTTTCTCCATGTGCTCCCTTCTGAAACCGGCATTTCTTTCAAACCCCATTTCCACTCCGTTTGCCCCTCCCTTTGTTTCTGGCCTCTCTGTAATTGACCATATTAATATGAGGAACCCCTGGTTGCTGATCTAACTTGATCACTTAGAATAAAAGGAAATTTGCAGGCGTTATTAATTTCTGAACAGTGGGGGAAATCTGGAGTGGAGCCAAGCCTGCTCTCTTTGCTTCTTCCCTGGGGCTGGTTCTGCTTGAGGCTTCTGGCTTTGCTCCAATGACCTCCTGAGGTGGGACTGTTTTGAAAATGCTGCTTGGAAATCTGCCTTTTATTAACTAGAAATTGCCCCAGATATTGTGTTTCTTGCTAATAATAACTCACATTTCTTTAAGATTTTGCAAAGCCCCTTTCCCATAATAGCTCTGGGAGGTGGGTAGTGTGAAATTGATTACTGCCATTTTTCAAGAGAAAGAAACTGAGGCTCGGGCTCAGTGAGTTAATGACTTGTCCAAGTATCACACAGCTCCCTGCCAGACTTAGTGGTAGTTCTGAGATTCAAGCCAAAGTCTCCTGGGTCCAGCACTCTTCATTCATTCATTCATTCATTCATTCATTCATTCATTCATTTAGTTATTATTTTTTGGAGTGTCTGGAAGCAGTATTTGCTGAGGAAAGATCAGGTGAAAATAAAGCAAGACCAAATAAACCAGACTAAAAAGAAGGCAGTTGGGGCTTATGTTTCAATATTTGTATTTAGCAGTATTTCTCTCTGGACCTTAGACTATTCTGTCTCTCTCTCTCCTTTGTCTTGAAAAAAAAACTTTTTAAAAAAATACTTTTAGTCTCTATCTTAAATCTTTTCTCAGTACACCACTCCCATTGAATCCTCCCATTGTTACAAACAAAAGAGTGAAGCTAGTAGGCTCCCACCTCTCCTTGGAAGGGAATGGGGGAGGGAAGATGCATATCCTTGTCTCTTCTGGCTTGGTTGTAACGTTCTTTCGTTTACATGGTTGTGGCTGTGCCCATTCTTTTCCCACTTTTGGTTACTTCCCTCTGCGTCAGTCCATTAAAAATCTTCCCCTGTTTCTGAGAATTCTTCACATTCGTTGATTCATACAGAGCAATAATGTTGCATTACATACCTGGGCCACAGTTTGTGTAGTCACATCTAGATTGTCGGACACCCACTAAGGTTTTTTTCGCTTTTATTACCATGAAAAAGTGTCCATTACAGGCCTTTCCGGTTACACCACACCTCCAACAGCCACAAAGAAAGACAGGTAAGCAAAACCAAAGGGACACAGTAACTGCACCTGTAGCCCTGCCCCCTCCACCCCCCTCCCAACCTACCAGAAGGAGGGAGGTGAATTTCATCATCTGTTTTCTGAGACCAGATTAGTTGTTACAAATCCTTAGAGTTTAGTTGCCTTGTAGCATTAGGTGTTTTTTTTTTTTTTAATTGTGTCTATTGTTTTCCTGGTTCTGTTTTTTAAGCTCTGCATCAGTGGACATGTATCTTCGTACATTTCTCTATTTCTTACAGCCCAATAGTATTCTATCATGTTCATGTACTGCAATTGCCTCTCATTGCCCAATGGAAGGACACCTACTTTGCTTCCAGTTTCTTTCCCCCCACTGTGTTATTCGCATTATATCAGGAAACTGCCTCCTCTTGCTTATAAGATTCTTATTTAAGAGAATGTTCTGCCTCTTTTCTGGCCGATGCATATATTAGGAAGCTGAGAATCTTCCTCAAGCAGAGACTAGCATTGTAGCCATCAGGCTAGTTTTGCCTTATCCAGGACACTTGTGGGCGGAGGGCAGCACCCTCGTATCAGAGATTCTTGGGAAATGAAGGGGTCCAGGACACTCAGGGTATTGTCTCTCTTCTTTTGGCTCATAGCCCCCACCCAGGAAACCTGGGAAACTGTGTGCATGGTAACCCCCAGTATAGGGAAGCTTGCCACCCCACTTGCAAACATGCCAGTTCACAGTATTATAGAGGAAAAGCTTTATTAAAAGGAGGAAAACAAGGCAGACTTTTGAATGAGTAACCATTTAGTCCCGAATATGTATGTAAGGCTATAGTCATAGTTTTGACTGTGTGTCCCTCTGGCAACTCAACCCTCCCTCCCTCCCCCCTTTACTGAAGTCTAGCTAGTTAAAGGCGAATGTGCTGGAAGCTTGCCTCCTTTCTCCTACCAATGTTCTTTTCTTTTTGCCCTCCCAACAATCCCAAAAGTCAAACTCAAGTGGCCTCTCTCTCAGATTTAAAAGGAAGAGGAAGTCAAGGCACAGGGGAAGAGAGATGAGGGGACATGGGTGGGGCAGGGAAGGGAGCTTGTCCAGAAGGCAGTAGAATAGATGTCTTAGCATTTATTTTAGGAGCTCAAAGAACTATTCCCCTAACTTCAGAAGTCCAGAGTGATCAGGTGGCTTCAGAGCCTAGGGAGGGAAGGAGTATAAAAGATGGACCTGGGGCTGGAGGCAGAGGTGTGTCAGTCAAGGTCTCTAGGATGAGTAAGTGGTCTCTGCCCCTCCCTGCTCCAGGGGGAAGGAGGCTTAGACCTCTTGTGCCCATCCTAACCCCAGTGGGGCACCTAGCTCTATGAGGAATCCTTAGAATCCGGGGGGGGGGGCTGGGGCTTTGGCTGCATAGGCCAGCTACTAGACAAGGAGACTATGATCAAAGGGTAGGAGAAGGACATGAGAATAGAGGGCACAATAGCTGCATGCAAGAGGCATGTCAGACACAGGAAGGAGCAGCTGCCAGCCCCAGGCCAAGGTCCACAGACCAGTGTCAAAAGGTCATAGCCAGGGGGCAGCTAGGTGGTACAGTTGATAGAGCACCGGCCCTGAAGTCAGGAGGACCTGAGTTCAAATCCGGCCTCAGACCAAACACTTGACATGCGCTAGCTGTGTGACCTTGGGCAAGTCACTTAACCCCGATTGCCTCACTAAACCCCCCCCCCAAAAAAAAGGTCATAGCCACAGCAGGGTAGTAAAGGTGGCTGGTGGCATATATTGCACCCCTGCTCACTCTATCTAGCCTCTGGTCCCCAGAGCCCTGCATGTTAATCTAGGTGCCCACTGAAAAAGGCTGTCTGGGGGGGGGGGCCTGTGTCAGACAGATCTAGATATTGGGCTTGGAGGAGTTGGGAGCTCAGAGGATCTGCTTCTCCAGGGGAAGCTGCATTTTGGAGGAGACTGGTTTCCGAGAAGTCATCTCCTCTTCATTGTTAGGCTCGTAGGCACCGGTGCTCTGGTGCTTCTTCCAAAGCTTCCATCCAACCAGAGTCACTGCCATCACCACGAGGAGAATGCAGAGGGCTGAGACGCCATAGATGACAGTTGTGGGCAGTCCCTGTGACTGGGCTCCATTTTCTAGAGATGCTGCTATGGAGGTGGTGTTTTCACTACTGAAGGATCCAAGAAATAATGCCAGGGTGTGTCTGGGATTGAGTAGTTGCAGACAACTCAATACCAGGCATAGCCCCAAACCACATCCTCCTCCCATAGGTCTCCCAAGAAGTAGACTGGGGGACTGTGCTGCTGCTGACCTGGCTCTGGCTTCTGGGCGGCTTGATCATGCCATGCCCTTAGTACCACTCTTTCAGCCTTGCCCCTCCAAATTCCTTCCTCCCATTTAGGGGGAATTATATTGCTTCTCTTGGTTTTTTCTTTACACCATTGTCACCTCCCAAAAATCAACCCCCACCATAGAACTCTCTTTTGTAACTAAGGAAAAGTTAGGTCAAACAAACTGACTGTGACTGTGATGAATAGTGTATCCCCCAATTTGTACCCAGAGTCACCACCTCTCTACTTTCATCATTAAGTCTCTGGAACCAAAATTAGACGTGTGTAGAATCAGAATTCATGTTGTTCAATATGAAATTCATTTACCTTGTAGTGATTGTGTTCATTCTCCCAGTTGTGTTTTTTTCATCCCACATCTGATCACACATGCCCAACTGTGTTTGGTGTCTTGCCGTTTCTCTTAGAGTTGCTAATTCTGTGGTCCACACAGTTTGTCAGGCAAGGCAAGACAAGGTTGAGGCTGTAACAACAGTGATAACAACTGATATTTACATAGCACTTTCAAGGCATGACAATACAATATATTACATTGGAACAGTTTCCCAACCTTTTGGTGTCACACCTCCTCTGCCTAGAGGATGAAGGTCTGGGAGGCAGTGTGGTCACCCAAGAAATGCACTGGACTTGGGGTCACAAGATGAGTTTGAATCCCTACTCTGACGTTTACTACCTGGGTGACCTTGGGTAAATCACTTAACTTTTCTTGTCCTCACTTTTCCATTCTAGAGAATGATGGAGTTGGACTAAATGACCTGAGTTCTCTTCCAGCTCTAGATATAGGATCCAATCACTCTCTTTTCCTTTTTCCTCTGGTTCTTTGCCTTTCCTACTCTGGTTTGTAGTCCAACCCATAATTCCTCCTTGTCACTCAGATGGAGGGAAGGGACAAGGATCTGAGCAGTCAGTACATTTAAGACAGTTCACAGGCTTTGGGGGGGGGTGAGGTGTCATGAAGGTGCTTGCAATTATGACCCAGTGAAAAGCTCAGCCTTCTACTGGGAAATTCCCAGAAAGCACACACTGAATTAACTTATTTTGACATGCCATCAAAATTTGAGATATTTAGGAATTGTTTAGTGGTGAAAGAATTGTGGGCTTCTTTTTGGGGGGAGGAGGGAGAATGGTCGAGAATTTTTCTAGGCCCTCTCTATTTGCACGTAAGCATTCTTGCATTGTCATGGCTTTTTTGTCTTGTATCTCTGCTCACCTCTTGTAACTACCCCACAAATGGTTTTCCTTAGCTCTGCTGAACCAGCTGCCCTTATGTTCCTCCTCTTTTTGTAATGATTAATTTTGACCTTGGCAGCCCTTTCTCATCTTTTCATTCTTTCTCTCCACTCCCTAAAGTTCCTTTCATTTAATAAAATGCTCATCGATGGTCTTTTCTATCTGGTAGATTTATTTTGACAGACTGTAGCGGGAGTGGGGTGGGGTGGTAGGGATATAGAATGAAGTCTTGCCTTAGTTGAAGCAGTATTTGCAATAGCCTCTATTTGTTTGGAACCCTCACTGGGCTGACTTCATGGAGATGGGCCTCTGTGAATCTTTGCTCAAAGCTTCCTCCTCCTTTGGTTTCAAGCAGGATCCTAAATCTGGCAAACCCTGGATGCTGATATGATAGTGGAGAAAGGCTAAGGGGCCTGGACCTGGCGTTGGAACCCGGGCTCTTCCACTTACTGCCTGTACTTTGGGCCACTTCCTTACCCTTTCTGGGTCCCAGTTTCCTCATCTATATAATGAGACCAGATGCCCTCTAAGGCAATATTCTCTAATTCTTATCATAGGGCTCCATACCCTGTTCTTCCTGAAGTTGTTTCAGTCCAAAACTTTGCCTGCAACCATGATTCATGAGGGTAGTGTGTGTGTGTGTGTGTGTGTGTGTGTGTGTGTGTGTGTGTGTGTGTGTGCGCGCATGCATGTGTCCCCTTACTGTTCCTTAGAGTAAACATAGGTTTAGAGGTCCATGACCTTACAGGTTATGTGGCCCTACTCCTTTATTACAGACAAGGAAGAAACTGAAGCCCAGAGAAGTTAAGGGACTTGCTGAAGGTCCCATGGGAAATGGCAGAGGCAAGATTTGAACTCGGGTCCTCTGACTGTAAATTCAGGACTGGTGCTACACAATAGGTTGCTAAAAATCCACTTCAGCCAAATTCCTAAACACGACTGACATGTTACATGGTAGGAAAAATCTATTTACAAATTATTATCGCTTGTAAGTAGAGTGCACGCGTGCGTGTGTGTGTATACACACCCTTTCCATAGAGGGATGTTTTCAGCACTGAATTTGGGGTCAGAGGACCTGGGTTCAGATCTCGGCCCTGTTCCTCAGTAACAGTTTAAACTCAGACAAGTCCTTTGGTATCTCTGGACCTCAGTTTCTTTTTGCTTTAAATGAGAGGGTTTGACTCAGTGACTTCTCAGATCTTTTCCATTTGTAGATATGGAATCTGGGATGTGACCTTGCTCGAGTAATTTTGCTCCCTTGGCCCTCCTTTTCTTTCTCCTCTGAATGAAGGGATTGGCTTCAGTGGTACCTGAGGTCCCATCCACTTCAAAGAGCTCTGAGCCTCTCTGACCCCGTACTTTTCCTCCAGCAGCCATGTTTAGTCTGCTGTAGCTGTGGGATTAGAAGCCCATTCTATTGCTTTTTAAACATTTCCATCTTTTATCTTTCAGCAAGTCCTAGAAAGAAACCTTCTAATGGGTTCCTCAGTGGTGGTTTTTAGAAGATGGGAGGGAGTTTCGTTATTTTGACAGGTGGTTGGTGAAAGAAGTTCTTAGAAGGTGGGGTGAGGGAAGAAGGGACTAGCTGAGAGTCTCTTGTTTTCGGAAAGTCTGACAAATGGCAAATGGTGTCTTCAAAGAGGCACTCCCCAAAGAGGAACGGAATTGGGAGGTGCATAGGATCATGTAGCTACCTCTTTGAGTGACATTTCTGAATCTTTGCCTCTTAAGCACCCCACTCACCCACATTCCACAAAACTAGGAGGTGGAAAATGAAATAATAGATTGGAAAATGAATTTCCTTGACTAAGTGGCAGTGGTGGGGCATTCCAAGTATATGTTTACTTGTCATTAAGAATATCAGAACTGCCACTTGGGTCAACGCCTGTATGTCTGAGCTCATAGCTAAGTTCATCAGAGTGTGCAGTGGACTGTGTTAGAGATCATGCTAATGGGAGGGATGTACATGCACACACACGAGGAACAGAAGCTCAGAAGATTTAGAGCTGGAAGGGACCTTACAGGTCATTGAATCCCAGACCCTCATTTGACAGGTGAGGAAACTGAGGCCTAGAAAAATGAAGTGACTTGGCCAAAGTTACACAGATTGTAAATGGCAGACCTGGGATTCAGACTTAGTTCCAGCACTCTGGGTGCTATACCTAGAATTGTTGTCATGACCTATGAATGGAAAATGGCTTTCAAAAGGATAGCTATCAAGGGGGCCAGAATATGAAGGCAGAGTAGCTGATCACAAACAATTCCTGTGACCAGAACAGGGAAGATCAATGGAGATGGAAATAAAGAATATCACGGGGCAGCGAGGTGGCGCAGTGGATAGAGCTCTGGCCTTGGAGTCAGGAGGACCTGAGTTCAAATCTGGGCCCAGACACATAACTCTTACTAGCTGTGTGACCCCAGGCAAGTCACTTAACCCTGATCACCTCACCAAAAAGCAAAAAAAAAAATATTGCCATTTGGCATAGGACAGATGGAGTTATTAAGCTGCTAGATTAGACAATGCTGCCCCAAAGAGTCTGCCTATCTTTTACCCAAGAATCTGACAAAGCATCTCCTCCTCTTCTTGATTCTCCTCCTACTTTTGTAGAGAGCTGTGGTCTAGACCAGAGATGTCAAGCACGCAACCCACAACCCTCCCACCTGTGGCCCAAACCAGATTAAAATGTAATTGGGAAATACGGAGCAAAAGAAATAAAAATACACAAAAACATAGATAACATGGCATTTGAAAACTAAGTCACTGTGCAGCCCACAGGGATCCTCATGTCTGGTTTTAGTGGCTGGTGTTTGTCTTTGAGTTGGATAGCGCTGACCTAGAATTTAGTGCTTCTTAAACTGTGAATCTCGACCCTATCTGCAGTTTAAGAAGTGCTGAAGGGGTCATGAGTGGAAAAAATTTAAGAAGACCTGGCCTACATGACCGTTCAGTCAGATGGTTTGAGAATTGGAATGTTTGTTGAAGGTTCCATAGCAGTTTGGCTAAAGGCCTCTGGTGGAGTGTCCCAGGGATCTATGCTGTGCATTTTAATGTTTTTTTGTAAGTGACTTCAGGGCTTAGGTGATATGCCATTGAATTTGTAGAGGACACAAAGCTAGGAAGGATAGCTAGCATGTTGGGTGGCCGAATCGGGATCCTAAAAGATTCTGATAGGCTAGAATGTTTGGGGATATCTAATCAGAAGTGACAGGCCTTTCTCTGCCCTCTCTGCCATCCCAATTAGCCTTTGTGTTGGGTGGAGAAGGGTCCATAGAAGTGTTACATGTAGTCCTAGAGTTTGGCTTTTGTTTTTTGGCAGAATAAATTCCTTGTCTTCATCACTGGACTCAAATGAGGGTGAGGTTTGCAAAGTGCTTTGCATAATTTCATTTTAGACTCATGGCAGCCTTGTGAAGTTGCTACCACATAGCTTTTCCTTTTTCCACTTTACAAAAGAGCAAATTGAGACTCACTCAGACAGACTAAGAGCTTGCCTCATGGTCTCCCAGTCGTTAAGAGGCAAGATTAGAGTTCAGGTCTTCTTGACTCTGCCCAGCTCTGACATCACAAAGATTCCATGGAGACCAAGTTGAACTGGTTGGTCTGCTCTGAGTTCTAGCATCACCAAATAAATAATTAAATGAGAGAAGCACACATTTAAGAAAATTGTTCACTTTTTGTCCTTTTGGGCTAAGCTTTGATAATGGGGGAGGGGAGAGAAGGAAATGTTGAAATGCCAGATAAACCAATAATAGCTGGATATAATCTACACAGAGCACTTTGCAAACTTTTGTCAATATTCACAATTATTTCCTCATCCAACTCTTAAGAAGATGCCAGAACTCAACACAGTGAAATGAACTGAAGTCAGACAAGCTCAGAGTAGAGAGAAATCTTAGCCTGGAAAGGCCGAAGTTTAGCTGGTTAGACTTTGTGCATCCAAAAGTCCACTGTGGGGTGAGTCTGAGGGAATTTCCATGATTTCTACTGTGGGAATTGGGAGAGAGAACTCTAACTCTGAGTAAGGAAGGAAATCAAGTCCCCCCAGTTACAGATAGATGTGTTCTAAAATAAGCATTTTTGACGTGAGATAAAACATGTAACGAAGAAGTTCCACTGTTCTCTAGAAAATGGCATTCTTAAAGGGCAAGGGTGTCTAGATCTGTTTCTCATGTGGGGTCCCTGAGAGACACATCTCTCCCGCCTGCCCCATTGCATGCCTGTTGGAACTGGTGTTCCAACAACTTAAATGTAATTTATTTAGACCTGTCCCACTCTCAGTACCCATCTTCATTGCCAGGCCATTTTGGAGCCAAGTGGAGATACCTTAAAGAGCTCAGAATACTTTTCAGAATTCATTTCTAGTCTCACGATCCTCCCTACCCCTTACCTGTTTCCTTCTTGTTGTCTAGGTTTTTAAGCTTAAAAGATAAGGAGAAACACATGCTTTCCAGTTGTAGCTATCCTGAGCTTAGAATACAGCTGGAGTCTTAGCCAGCCTGTTAGCCATTCAGTTCCACTAACAGGGCCTGATGAATACTTGTTTCCCAAGATTTAAAGCCTAGACAGGAGAGAATGAAGAAAGGGGGAGGATGAAAATGGGGGGGGGAGAGGGGGAAAGAGAGAAGAAGGGAGGTACAGAGAGAGAAGGAACTAGCTAACAGCAGTCATCCAGTGGCATTCCCATCTTGCATACTTTTTCCTGTAGTTGCTGTTCTTTTTGAGTGACGGTCCTCCCGTGCACCACTCTTCTGTTTAAATAAAGCCAACAAGTTAAATAATCCTTGCCCTGGCTTTTTGAAATGTTGCACTACCAACGGATGGTTTTCTGGGCCTCCCTATAGATAATCTGTGGGACTCTGTAAGGTTTTCCACAGACTGAGATGAAAAAAGAATGACTAGGGCATTTTTATTCTTAGAGATTGAGAATGTAAAGTATATTTAATTTAAAAGATTATACCCTCTCAAGGGCCTGGACACCTGGGAAGGAATTTTTTTCTTGGTTTCCCCCCTTTTTTCTTTTTTTTCTTTTTTTGGGGGTGTGTGTCTCTTCATGTGTGTGAGAGGCATGTGTATGTGTGTGTGTATATTTGTGTATATGTATGCATGTGTGTGTGTGGGGCAACCCTCTAGCCTTTTCATCCCCTCCCCTTTTAGAAACTCCACGTAGATGTCAAATTGACCCTGTAAACATCTGAAATGGGTGGTTTTGCAGGGGTACTGCTTGAACTCCTTCATCTCCTTCTGCGTCAGAAGCGCCACGAAAGATATTTGGTAGGGCAGGATGCCTTTGGGGATGGGCCCAAAGAGAGGGTGCTGGGTAAGTCCCTTCTTCCCTACCTGTATCAAAAGCTCCCAGGAAGTGGTTTGGAAAGCCCACAGCTCTTCTTGAATAGGCCATGATAAAGACTATTGCTTGGGGCTGCCCATCTCCTCCCCTGCTGTAACTTTCCTGGAGGCTGCCAGGTAAGGCAGGGGGCCACCTGGGATGGGCCACAAGAGGTGGTATGAGATCAACTCCATCTTCACCACTGGCCCCTGCCTGAGTTTGGCAGAAGCTGTAGGGGAAGGCTTTGAGGCCTTCTGTGATAGATGACTGGGTGGAGTATAGCTAGATCTCCTCCATCTCCTCCAGCAAAGCCCAGGCCTTGGATGATATTAGGTTGAGCCTGAAACCTGAGGTGATGGTGATCTGATGACACCCCCTTCTCTTCTTGAGCACTCTGTGGATGCCATTTCGGAGGACCTTACCCTAGATGCACAGGATGAGGGATGAGCTCTTGCTCCTTCATTGCCTCTCCTGTTGGAGGCCTCACTACTTTTATCAAGATTCTAGTCACCTAGTGAGGACAATCGCCTATGTTATCACTACCAGGGCAACCTGAAGTCATACAAAGAGCCCAGACTATTAATGCTGGGGCTTCTTCATTCTGTTAACTCCATCACTGGTTGGCTACCATACTGCCATGGCAACATCTACTCATAAACAGAAAAATGAGCATTCTTAAAAAGCTACCTACCCTAAAACTTCTAATTTTAACTGAACGCTGCCTACCCTGCCAACCCTACTGTCTGAATGCCTCCCAGCCCAATACTGTAGCCCTGATCCTTTTCATCCAAGTTTCCTGCCCTGGGTACAAACTCCATGTCCCTATCTTCCTTTTCTTTTAACCCCTTCTGGGTCAGCTCTGCTCCTTCTCAGGGCTGCTGTGGCCCGGTCTGTCCCTCTTACAGCCCAGTCCTGAGGTGGCTTTTGCTTATTCAACCCCTGCCTATGGAAACTTCTCAGTTATCACCATCTCCTCAAAATAACTGAGACCTGGCTTTCCCCACAGGAAAGCACATTTCTCACCCCCTTCTAATGGGGACCACTTCTCTCATTTTCTCTGGACTCACAGGGTTCAGATGATGGGGTTATCTACTCTTCCCCACTCTGTCCTCTGGATTGTTCCTCTGCCTAGTCTTTGTTGAAGTCAATCTCTCTCTACCTATGCCCTGGATCCCCCTCCCCTCTAGGACTTTGCATCATCCTCCCATCTCTCGCTCATGAATCTTCAGTCTTTCCATCTCCATTGACTTCTCATCAGGCCACCACGATCATCTCCCCAAAACTCTGAAAGCCTTGCCTCCCTATTCAGACCCTTGAGTTCCCTTCCATTCACCAATCAAGTTTTTGAAAAGGTCACCTGCTGTCTTTACCTCCTCATCCATAGATTGCTTCTCCACCCCTGCATTCTGGCTTCTGTCCTCACTGCTCCTTGAAAACTTCCCAAGTCATCATTGTAGGAATCCGATGCCTCTTCCCCCTACCCCTAGTCTTCATTGTCTTCTTCCTCTGTGTAGCATTTGACCCAGCTGACCTTTTGTGTGCTCTCTCATGCCTTGGCTTTTGTGATACCACTGTCTTTGGCTTCTTGCATCTCTCCTCAGATCATTCCTTCTCTCTCTTCCTGACCCCTCCCTTACTGCCATGCCAAGTGTCATAAACAGACAGGAGAATTTTTGAAAAGTCACCATGTCCTTAGACTCCTAGGATAGCCTTCTCAGTCACTCTGTCCTTGACAGTCGTTTGACTGAAAGTCCTGAACACAGACCATAGAATCTACAGCTACTTTGGGAATCCTCTTTCTCCAAAGCATAGCTCTGATGCTACCTACCCGAGGTCTTTGATGGTCCCCAGCCCCAGTTACTAGTGTTTTCTCCCTCTCAAAATCACATCATGCACAACAGATATGTAACTGTGCACGTATCTTCTCAGTGGCATGTAAACTTCATGATGGCAGGGAGCACTTCATTGTTATCTTTGTATGCCCAACAACCACCTTGGCAGCAGGGTGTTGAGATAGAGGGCCAGCCCTGGAATTAGGAATGTGTGAGTTCAAGTCCTGCCTCTGAAATACACTAGATGTATGACTCTGAGCCAGTCCCTTAAGCTCCCGTTCCCCCTAACATTGTAAAGTTATAGATGGGCTGCAGATCTCTGTTTTAGTGAGGGCAGTTTCCACAAGAAGAGTTCCTTACTCAAATGAAATCACAGTTCTGAACTAGCCAACAACAAAAGAAAGGTTTGTCTGATTGGATTGATGATCATGACAGCTCCTGTATTTTAAAGTCTACCAACCTCTTCACATTAACCCAGCCAGGTAAGTGGTAGCCTCATTTGAGAGGTGAGGAAACTGAGGCTCGGGTCACCCTCTTCTCCCATAATGCTTCTGCTGCGCACAGGGAGGGATGGTCAGAAGTTCTATCCCTCTTCTTTATTTTCTTTCCACCTCCCCGCCCCTGCATCCCCTCAGGACTCTCCTAGGCCCATCACACTGCTCTCTTTTGCCCTTTCTCCCTTCACAGTCTAAGCAGTTTGATATCACCTACCCCTTCTTTCTGTTCCTTACACAGCACAGTCCATGTCCCACCCCATGATTTTGCTTCCCTTCCCATTTATATCTCTTATAATCCCAGTGGGGGGCGGGGCTGTATTAGGCCTTCCTGTGTCCTCCATCCAAATTACCTTATATTTCCTTTGTACGTATGTGCTTACTGAATCGCCTCTGATAAAATGTAAGCTCCCTAAGAGTAGAAACTATTCCACATTGCTTTTATGTGCTCACTGTCCAGCTCAGTACCTGGCACATTCAGTAAAACACTTGTCGATTGGAAGATTGATATCCACTCCACCATGTGTGAGGAGGGTCCATTTTCAAAGAAAGTAGAATAAGGCTTTGTGCCAGTGTTTGCCCCTGACAAATGGCACATTCCAGCCTGTCAGCCATTTTGTTATCCTCCGAGTTGCTGAAGGGCCTTTGGCTACAATTCTGTGTGTTTCTTGCTTTGGGTCTTGGGAATCTAGTATGCCAGTTGGAAGCCTTGGGTGCTCTTTAAACCCAAATATACAAGAGCCCATCAGGCAGTAGAAGGCTATCCAATGGGAGAGGCTGAGAGCAGGGGGATTAGCTTCTGATAACTTGCTTATGTACTGTTTCTCATTGCTTGATAAAGACGTAGGCATAACTTTATTCTAAGGCACCATTTCCAGGTAGAAGGAGATGGGAGAGATGGAGAAGTAAGTGGCAAACCACTCCAGTATCTTTGCCAAGAAAACCCCCAATGGGGTCACGAAGAGTTGGATACGACTGAAAAACGGCTCAACAACAACAACCATTTCCAGATGCCGAGTGTTAGGAAAGAAATACATTAGTGGGCAGTTTACTCAATTTACAATTGTTGTTGCTGAGTTTCTACTCTTTGTTAACACTCTGCTCAGTGGCATGCTGGCAATTCATACGCCCCTTGTGTCCTCATCAGTGAATGGCACTACTTTTATAAATAGAGGTTCTGAATTTGAGTCCTGACACTAGCTGTAGGATGGCAAGTTAGTCATCCCCCCCCCCCATAAAGACCAGGTCATCATGCTTGCAAACTCCCCACCTCACAGGGCTCATCAAATCAGAGAATGAATTGGAAGGGGCTTGGCAGTGATGCAACCCCATCCACACATTCTTATGCACTTACTTGCTAAGCCTCGGTTCCTCTGTTTGTTTGGAGGTTTTTTAAAACAAAGTTCTTCCATATAAGAAACCCAGCCTTTAGCACAGATTATGGGATTGTTAGGTTTGTCTGGAAATGTCTATCTCTGAAGTGCCATGGAATTATTCATAAGTGTTTTAGGAAAGACTTTGAGAATAAGTTTTGAAATTGAAGTTAGAGTTAATTGACAAGATGGGGGGAAAAAAAACCCTTCTGTCTCTGTCTTTATGCCTGCCTAAAACTAGAATTTACTGGTAAGGTGGAGAAATCCCTTCCTCCCTCTCTCTCTCCCTCTCCCTTTCTCCCTCCAGCTCTGGCTCTCTCTGTATCTCTCTAGTCTTCTCTGTTGTCTCTTTGAGGTTCAAAAATTAACGTTTATTCACCCTATTTCTTGTTGCTTTCAAAGCTTCATACTGAGAAACGATTGGAAATAGGAAGACTCAATGTCTTTATCAGCTCCTTCTGGCTATTGTTGCATATCGTATAGTTAGAACAGTGTGGAATAGTGGCTAGGCTTTGAGTCCTGAAGACCTGGGTTCCAATCCTGCCTTGCACACTAACTAGCAGAACAAATCTGAGCAGCTTTTACTTTCCAAACCTCAGTTTCCTCATTTGTCAAATATGGATAATAATACCTGTCCTGCCCTGCCTTTGAGAGTTGTGGTGCAGATCAAATGATTGTGATAAATGTGAAGTGCTTTGCAAACCCCAAAGCACTATAAAATGCAATCTATTGTTATTATTATTATTAAGCATTATTACAGTAATTGGAACTATCTGGAGATCCCAATAGGCTCCATTTCTTCTGCCCCCAAGCTAACTGTATGTCTTCAATGATTAAAGACCCTTTGCTCTTTTGAGTCAGGCTTGCTAATAAAGCAAAGTAGCATTTAATGGACAGGAATGAAAAGCAAACCAAACTGCTCTTTGCAGTAGAGCAAATTATTTTTATTTCTAACATTTCTCACTTTCTCCAGGAAGCCTTTTCCTTCCTCCCTCCCTCTCTCCCGATAGCTGCTACTGCCCCCCCACCCAGTCAACTTTGTATATTTCTTGTATCTACATAGCTTTTTGTGGGTCATCTCCCCCATTAGGCTGTGAGCACCTTGAGGGCAGGATGGTTTTGCCTCTCTTTGTATCCCCAGCACTTAGCAAACCCAGAGTAGGCACTTACTACTTATGATTGATTTGGAGTTTCCAAAGTTCTTTCTTCCCCAGATTGCCAGGGGGTAGATAATAAGTATTTCAAAAGTGCTTTCCCCACAACAGCCCTGTGGTGAAGTATTTATGTCCATTTGACAAATGGGGAAACTGAGACTCAACTGCTAAGTGATTGTCTTTACTCCAGTTGTTGCTTTATGGGCCAACCTCTTGTCTCCATGGCTTAGCAGTAAGGAGTTGGCACATCCTCAGTGGGGATTTGTTTCTTTCAGTTTCTAGTATGGCTTGAATTCCTTTTAGTAAATGTGCACTTGTGGTAGGATCCTTGGGTTTATATTTTTAAGCTAGGGAACAAAAGTTCAATACATTTTTTAAGCTCTTCATGAAACTGCATCTAATCAAGGGGAAAGCAAGTCATTTCCCTTCCCTCCCCCCACCTCCCAGACTCCTTCACTTTTGTCTTTGTAAGTTTTTTGACTGAGGGATCCTAATGGAAAGGCACACTATATATTTTTTAAAAAAACACTCTGCTGTTGTTTGGCAGGGTCAGATCTGAAAAACAACGGTCATGAACTGCCTCTGGGCCATGGAATGGTGGCCCTCTTGACTCTAGGTAATTGTCTGAGTTCCCCCTCAGTGCAGGGACTGAATGATGACTTGTTTGGAAAGTTAGAAAGGGAATTCTTGGTCAGGTATGAGTTGGTCTACAGATAGTCCTTGAGGTTATTTCTGACTTTGAGAGATTCTATAACTTAGCCACGGTCACACAACTTGGTGTCAGAACTGGCATTTGAACCCAGGGCTTCTGACTCTTTAAAGACCCCTGTTTTACAAAGGAGAAAACAAGACATTTCCTAGAGGGCAAAAAAATAAAGGAAAGATCCCATAGCTTGAAGCCTGATCATTCCAGTGATCTTGATATAGTGCTGTTTCTGAGTATGTATGGTTAATTTTAAGCATACTTATGTAGAAAAATTCAGACTTTGGGAAATGAGAAACTAATCTGTCTTCACCATCCGAAATTCCCTGACTCATCTCTTCTGGAGGAGGGACCAACTTCAGGCTGTAGCCTCTGTGATCGATTCTTGACATGTACCTACTGTGAGCCAGGGATACAAGGACAAAACTGCCCCCAGTCCGCCAGAAAGTTATGGATGGAGACAACGCATACACCTAAGTATATCCAAAATCAGTGTCACTTAGCGACTGGAGGACTTGGGAATGTTTTTGTGTGGGTGGTGACTTTGGAGGTGTGTTTTGCCTTTGATGGCTTATGTGAATTAGCATCATTATATGATTTATGTTCAGAAAAAAATCTGGATTGTGTACAGGGTTTAATTTTTTGTTGTTGTTGTTTATTTGTTTGTTTCATGGGACTTGGAATAACAGATTTTTTTTTTTTTTGCCAATCAGAAATTCTCCCTAGGCTCGCCTCTGGTCTTTCCATCTATTACCTTGAAAGGATTAGGTAAAGATGGGGAGGGAAGAAATGGCCAACTTGTTGATGGCTAACATTGTCTATAGTAGCCACACTCCATTTCAAAGCACTTTTGAGTGTATTAAGAGAGAATGTCAGGACTTCAGCAGCAGTGCTGTGTTAGATCTGGTCCTTAAGACCGGCTCAGCAAAGAGGTAACTGAATAAACCATCCCTTAGCTAATAGCTGGCATTCATGTTGTTCTTTTGTCCCAGTGGGCTGCCCCAGCACCTGCTTGAGTAGGGGTTCTCCATTCATGTCAGCAGGAGTTGGGGTCACAGAATGGAAACCTGTTGCTCAGGCGTGTTCTTGTTGCCCTTTGAAAGGGGAATGAATGGGATATGGGCTTTGTCATTCTCCTCTCCAGTGCAATTAGTTGAAATGGAGAGAGCCTGGGTTTCAGCCAATTACCTTTCCAAAAGAAGGTTTCCCAGAAAATCATTTTTTCCTTAAGTAATTAAGCCTTCATTCCTCAAGCATTTCTCAGTGCCTGTTTGCAGGCAGAATTCCATGTTTGCCCCAAAAGAAGGGGTCAGGAGTAAGTGGGATTCTTTTGGCAAGCACCTTTTCCCTGTGGGGCTTTTAAAAAAACCAAAGCAACAAACTTCCCTTCTCCTGTCTCTCTTCCTCTTCTTATTTTGAAATAGTTCGACTTTCTTTTTTTTTCTTTTTCTTTATTTCTTCTTCTTTTTTTTTTTTTTGCAGGTGGTGGTGGGGAGTCTTGTGATTTCATCTGTGTGAGGAATTCTTAGCATAGAAACCACCCCCATGGGGTATTATAGATCAGCATCTCCTTTGTAATGCAGTCCTGGAGAGTTGCTTCGAGCCCCAGAGTTAGCTGCTGGGGGCTAGGATTAGGCAGCTAGTATCACAGGTGGGGTTTGATTTGGGCCTTCTCACCAGATGAACCACTTGAGGCTTTCAAATCCTGGCTCTGGGTCCCTTTTCAAACTCTTTGGGTGTCACTATTGTCATGTGTAGACCAAGAGGGTTGAACTAGATAATCTCTGAGGTTTCTTCCAACCTTCTCTCTAAGATCTTCTATCTCCAAGTCGAACACTCGCTTGACAATCCTGCACTGCCCCTAATTGGTCCTTCTGGGAAAGAAGCAGACCTTTCTACAAAAATTGCATTGAGGTTGTTAGCTTGAGTGCATACCCAAAGCTCTGTGTTGTCAGGATCCGAAAGGTTCTCTGAGTTGGCTTGGGCCTTAGGGGTCATCTGGGCTAACCCCAGCCTCTGCCTGAAGACCTGTAGTGATGGGGAGCCCAGACAGCCAGCCCATTCCATTTTGGAACAGCTATGATTTTTAGGAAGCTTTGCCTGACCTCAAGCTGAAATCTGCCCCTTTTATAACTCTCACCTCTTGCTCCCAACTCTGCCCTCGGGGGCCAAATCTAATCCCTCTTTCACATGACAGCCCTTCAGATACTGGAAGACAGTGATTGATTGCGTCCTCACAGAGTCCAGCCTTAGTGTCTCCAGTTCCTGGTCACCCTCCTCAGGCCATGCTCCAACTTGTCAACACACTGATTTCCTAAAATGTGCTGCCCAGAACTGAATACGATTCTCCAGATGTGGTCTGACCTCATTCTGGACCCAGTGCTTCCATTAAGGCAGGAGTAGATCATGTTAATTTTGGTGGCCACTGTCACACTGTTGGAGACTTCCAAGCCTGTGGTCCACTAAAACCCCAAGGTCTTTTTCAGCTGAGATAGAGACCTGGGTCCTAGTCCCGGCCTTGCTGCCAACTTACTGAGTGCTAGTCATTTTATATCAAGCTGAGGAAGTGGGATTGATTAGGCTGGATCTGAGTTAACCTTCAATCTAACTATTCCCAACCCTTAACACTCAAATTCATCCTGTTGCTGACTTAAGTGGATTCTTTTTGACCCTTTGGCAGAAGCCTACAGATTAGCCCCTTTGTCCAGGCAGCACAGGCAAGGGATTATAGGATCATGGGATCATAGATTTCCAATTGGAAGAGACCTTAGAGGTCATCTCATCCACTTTCCCCCCCACCCCCATTTTTTATGGGTGAAGAAACTGAGGCCCAGAGAGGTTAAGCGACTTGCCTGAGGCCACAGCAGCTAGCAAGAGGCAGAGGTTGGATTTGAACCCAGGTCTTCCAACCCCAAATTCAGTCTCCTTTCCACTGCAAGATGCTACTTCACAACCACAGGGCAGAACTAGCAACCCCAGGTGGTGGGTTTTAGCTTGATTCGAGGCATACCTTCCCACCAGGGAGGGCTTTACGCACATGGAAGAGAGACTCCCTCTGAAGTTAGTGGGCTCCCCATCGCTAGAGGCTTCTGAGCAAAGCCTGGATATTCAATTAGAGGGATGGACTTGTTAGAGAGGAGCTTCTAGTTTCAGGTATGAGGGGAAACCAGATGGCTTTGGACAGGGGTGGGGAACCCAAGGCCTCGAGAACACACATGACCCTCTCGGTCCTCAAGTGCGACCCTTTGAATCCAATAGCCTTGAGGCCAAAGGTTCCCCAGCCCTGGCCTTGGAGGTCCCTTCCAGCTCAGAGGTTCTGGAATTTTTGCCTTGAAATCAGACTTGCTCTGACTCTTGTTACCAACATATAATCCCTTCTGGGATCCTTGGGAGGAACAGTTAGCATGAGAAGACTAGATGTGGGTTTTAGTTTTGGGGGGGAATGATGAGTCTTTCTGAGCTATTGCTTTACTCCAAATTGCTGATGGGGTTGGAGCTCTGGGCCCTGGCTAAGCCCTGGGAATCCTTGCGTGGAGCCGGTCTAACAAGGGCTGGCTACATATTTGAGCCCTCAAATGTGCTGTCTTCATCAAGTAATTAAGAACACATTGGGAGCTTCTTTTCCCTACCATGCTCTTGAGCTTTTCGTTGGCCCTTCTCTCTGCTGGTTAAAGCCATTTTTTTTTTTTGGCCTAGGGCTGGGGAGAGGAGAAAGACAGGAAGCCAGAGTATGCCCCAATGTTGAAATGAATCAATCAATCAGCATTTATTAGGCACCTACTATGTGATGTGGTGAAGACAGCCCTGGACTGGGAGTCAATTAGACAGTAGTTTCAGACACTTAACTAGTAGTGTGATCCTGGTCAAGTGACTTAACCCTTCTGAGCCTCAGTTTCCTCATCTATAAAATGAGACCTACTTTACAGGATTGTTGTCAGAGTTAAATGGGATAACATGGAAAGCATTTTATAAACAATAAAGCACTCTATAAATGTGTTCATCATCATCGTCATTATTATTATTAGCCAGGCTCTGAGCTAGGCACTTAGGATATAAAGACCTAAACAAAGTAGTCCTTGACTTCACGGAGTATGTGTTCTACCAGGGGAGATAAGAATAGCCAAAGAGCACCAAATAAAAAAAAAAGGGGGGGGCAGGTAGGTGGTGCAGTAGATAGAGCACTGGCCCTGGAGTCAGGAGGACCTGAGTTCAAATGCAACCTCAGACACATAACACTCACAAGCTGTGTGACTCTGGGCAAGTCACTTAACCCCAATTGCCTCACAAAAAAAAAAAAAAAGGAACAGCCATAGAGGAATATGTTCTTAAGGCCAATGTTCTTAACTTGGCTTTCCTGTAACTTTTCAAATATTTTAATAATGGTATTGCAGTATGATTAGTGTGCTTTGTCATTCTGTGTGCATTTACACGTTACCCTGAGCAGAGATCTGTAGGCTTCACCAGACTGACTGCCTAAGGGGTCCAGGGCACAAAAAAGGTTAAGAAGCCCTGATCTAAGGATTAGTCTAAGTAGTGTTGGTTCCTTTCTCTACAAAAAAAAAAATACTCTCTCTTTTTCTAACTCCTTAAGGTTTACTACATATTTTACTCAAATAGCCCTATGAGATACTGAGTGTCATTGTTCCCATTTTACAGATTATGAAACTGAGTCTCAGTGAGGACAAACAACTTGGTTCAAGTCATACATCTAGTAAGTTTTGGAGCAAGGATTCAAGCCTGGGATTCTTGACTTTAGACTATCACAGTATCTCCGAGTTGGAAGGGACCTGACAGAACATCTAGTATAATCCAGACACAGAAGGAACCTCTTTATGCCATCTCTGTAGGCAGCCCATTTCCCTTGTGGACTGCTCTGATTCTTGCCTGACATCTAGCTTCAGCTGGTCTCTTAGTCATGCCCCCTGGTTCTGCCCTTTGGAGCCAAGGAAAACAGACAGGCCTGCCTGCACCACCACCCCCATCCCTTTCCCGGTGCTACTCTCTGTCTTCAAACAGCAGACTTGTAAAACTTCTATTTCTTGGGGAGTGGAGGGGTGGAGAGTGACAGAAGTCAGCTTAGGACATTGTGGAAGCCCTGAGATGGGTCGTGACTAGGTGGCAAAAGCTTAAAAGCCCATGGCGTTCTCTCACGGTGACTCCACCCTGTTCTTGCCATCTGTCTATTAACCCTAATTCTGCAGCTAGCAGGGATGCCTGGCAAGCCCAAATGGCAGGACTAGCAAGGGAGCCTGTAAATTCACAAATGTGGACAAAGCAGGAGTCAGAATTAGGCAGTCTAGACTCCAGACTCTCTTTTTTTCATCTTTTTTTTTCCCTGAAAGGTCCTGGGAATGACAGCTTTCCTATAAAACTCACTCACCCTTTTAAGTTGTGTGGTTTCCTGCAAATTTGTCCTTGACTTCCTATTGGCTGGCAGTTCCTCGTTTAAGGCTCTGCAAGTATCCCTTAAATTATCCCCTCACCCCCTGCCCCAGAATGTAAGCTCCTAAAAGGTAGGGGGCTTTTTTTCAGCCCTCCCCCAGCACCTGGCACACAGTACATTATACAGTGTAGTCATTTGTTAGATTGAAATGGCATCACAGAAAGGACGTGGGTTTGGGCATCAGAGGACACGGGGTCAAATCTCATGTCTGACTGTCTTACCTGGTTACTTTGGACAAGGCACTCAGAGAGCCTCGGTTCCCAGCTCTAGGAAAGCAGGCATCACAATCCCAGGATTCTTATACCACTCAAATAAGAGAATGTACATATACCACTATATGTCACTTGCTATTATTGGGAAGTCCTAAAAATTTTGAGAATAGAATTTTCATATTAAGAAAAGTCCTTCTTTCCAAGTTGATTCCCATCAACCATCCAAACCTGTTAGCATTTCTTTCTCCTTTGACTAAAAGAAGTACCACAGGGTAGCTGTCTTGTTAATGAGAATAATAGCTCATGTGGTATAGTACATTTGAGGTTTTCAAAGCACTTAACGTACATCATCTCATTTGGGCCTGACAGTTACGTGAGGAAGGTGCCATTATCATTCCCATTTACAGGTAAGGAAACTGAGGCTGAAATAGGCTGACTTACTTCTCCAGGTGACACAGCTAGTAGATATCTTAGGCAGAATTTGAACCCAGGCCTTTCTGACTCCAAGTCTAGTCTCTCTCCACTCCCCCATTCTATTGAGGAGAGAGCAAGAGATCCTATCTATCTGGGGGCCAAGTGAGGAGTGCTAATAGGGAAGTATAGGAGAGCCCCGACAGCATCTGGCATTATTAGAGTATATTTTTGGGCATTTGATTGGGAAGGGAGCTTGTGATAGGTAGGAAGTAGCTGGGAGGAATGAGCAGAAAAGATGTTGTAACCACATAGGCCAATCCCAATGCTGGAGGACTAGCCCAGAGAATGGAATGCAGTCATAATGTCAACTGAGTAAGAAGATAGGGAGCTATCTGTAGACCCAGTGATCTATAGAAAACAAGAAGCTTAAAAGAAAGTTGTGTCAAGACCCACACTAATAAACCTTTGTTGTCAGGTTTCTTCTCTCTGAATTCCTTTGAGGTTCCCATAATCTTTAGTCATGATCTCTCAACTTGAGAAACACTGCTCTGACTTCCCCGAGTCTTCCAAGCTGGGAGGGCCCTTGAGAACCATGTTGTATGACCCATACCTGAACAAGAGCCCCCTCTACAGCATCCTTGACCACTGCTCAGCTAGTTATTAGGATATTTTTCTGTGCTTCAAGCCAGAAATTGGCTCAACTTGTACCTGACCTGCCCTTCCTAGTTCTATCTTGGGGGATGAAGGAGTGGCTTCATTTCCTTCAGATGAGTTCCCAAGGATCCCAGCTCCCAGTCCATCCTTGACTTCCCATAATTCCCCCTTTCCTTTTATATTCTCTTCTGTCCCCTCTCCAGATTTCAGGGGAGCAAGGGAAAGGGGGCTCAGGATACTAGAGAAAATAGTTGGATCTTTTTAGGGAAAATGAAGAAGAGGAAAGGCAGACAAAAGGCAGTGGGCCTGTGAATGTCAAGAGTTATTTGATCTACAGTGGAGGAGAGTTTGTGAACCAATGATCTGCCTTTAAAAGTAAGGGTCTAAATGCAATGCCAGCCCTCTGCAGTTATCGCTGAGATTTAGGCCAAGCTACTTCCAGACAGGACCCCATTATATCATTTCTCACTTGTATCTGGTGGACCATATATATATAGTCAGTAAGGGACTCCCCGCCACCGCCTGGGCAAAAGCACAAGTACTCACAAAATATATTTTTGTATAGAGAGATGGTCTGCTTGTGGTTACTTTGCACTAGTCCTTTGCCTTGTAAGATCAAGAGGTTGGACTAGACCTCTCAGGTCCCTTCTGTTCATGTCTTTGAGCCAAGAGCACTCCTACAGGGTGATGTTGCAGGTGCAAATTTACATACTGTAAACTAAGTGCACAAAGTATGGCCTCATTAATGCTCTTTATGCTTTTTTTTTTTTTAGGCAATTGGGGTTAAGTGACTTGCCCAGGGTCACACAACTAGTAAGTGTCAAGCGTTTGGTCTGAGGCCGGATTTGAACTCAGGTCCTCCTAACTTCAGGGCCGGTGCTTTATCTACTGTGCTACCTAGCTGCCCCTGTCTTTATGCTTATTCTTTCACTGTTCTCTATGTCTTTATGGCTCTTCTTAATAACCTGAGGACGATTTTTGATTTTTTTCCTTTTCCTCTGGATCTCTGCTAACTTCTTGCTATGTAGGAACTTCCTTACACTCATGCAGATGGGGAGCTTGTCTGCAATTTCTAGTCTTCTCGAGTTGTCTAGGGGCACTCAGGGGGCATGCGACTTGCCTATGGTCATGAAGCCAGGAGACATCAGAGGCAGGCCTTGAATCCAGTTCTTACTGACTCCAATAGCAGCTCTCTCTTGGTGACAGCAAGCTGCTTGTCTCTAGATGTAGAATTATTATATAGAATTATTCTTCCCATCTGGTAATACAAGTGAAACCCAAAGCACCAGGATGCTAACACATGTGCAAGGTCCCTACTAGAAGAGCTGTGGGCTCTGCGCTAGGCTCATCTTATAACGTTTGGTTTAGACAGCATCCCTGAAAGAGCCTGAATTAAAATGTAATCGTCAGTTTCCACACTTGTAAAATGAAAGGGTTGGATGAGATGATCAATAAGGTTCCTTCCAACTTGGGGTCCTGTGAGCCCATTCTTATGACATCGAAAGATAGTGTGGTAATCTGAGGTAATCTGATATTATACAAAGAGTCTAGACTTTGGAATTAGAAAATCTGGGCTTCATTCTAGGGTCTGCTGCCTGCTAGCTGTTTGCCCTTGGGCATGTCTCTTACCCAGCTCTCTGCCATCATTTCGTCCTTGCAAAATGCAGAGATCTCTCCAAGATCCCTAGCAGACCCAACACCCTTGAATTCATGACCTTGGGCCATGAGGACACATGCAGGGTGGTTGTGTTATGGTATTCCCTGTGCTGTTGAAACTTCTTAGGTTGTTACTTTCATGGCCCAATTCTCCTGGTGGCTTAGAGATGCCCTGGCCTCAGATTGTGAGCACTGAGATATGTTTGAGGGTCTGAAGGGAAACCAGGCCATGCTGGTGTTGTCACAAAGTTCACACACAATGCTATTAGCACTCCCCTGGTTCTGCCATCCATAATTAAGGCATCACAGCCTCCCAGGAGGACTGGCTAATCCAGTGCTCACAAGATTGGTGGACATCCAAATCTCCTTCTCTTCCACTGGTACAGTTGGTCAGTCAACAAACATTTATGAAGTGTTTACTGTGTTCCAGGCATTGTGTTCCAGGCACCCAGCTCAGTTCAGGATGTCTTCCCTAACGGCATCTGCCTCCCCACTTGAAACAATTAATGTCTCCTCAATTTTCTTACAACATCTTATAGGATCATAGACTTTAGCACAGGAAGGGGACCGTTGAGGCCATTGAGTCTAACCCCCTCATTTTACAAGTTGTAAAACTGAGGCACAGAGAATGTTAATGACTTATCCAGGATCACACAGCTAGTGTGGCCACTAGGTGGCGCTGCAGCAGATAGAGCGCTCAGCCTGTAGTCAGAAAGACCTGAGTTCAAATTCAGCCTCTGACACTTATTCTTTCTCTGACCAAGCCACTTAACCTCATTGCCTCTGATTCGTCCTCTGTAAAATGAGGATAATCATGGCATATACCTCTCAGGGTCATTTTGAGGATCGAATGGAAATAATACACATTGGGTTGTCATTGGTTTTACTAGTTATACATCTTTCTCTTGTGACTTGCTATCCTCTTTCTCTGTCAGTGTTAATGATGGTGAACTTTCTCAGTGAATGTGGGTATATAAATTGATATAAAGTGGGGAAAAGGAACGAAGGGAGAAAGTTTTGTCTTAAACAGATACTGAGAAATGGTTTGTGCACAGGCCATTGCTAAACATCAGAGGTCATTTGATTCAGTCTAGTGATCTGATCTGTCAAGATCTTTTGAAATACCGACTCTGTCATCCAGTGTGTTAGTTTTGTATCTCCTTCTCATGAAAGAAGTTGCCATCTATGCTTTTATCCAGGCCACTGGTAAAAATGTGAAACAACACAGATCCCTAGAACACTCCACTGGAGACCTCCTTCCATGTTGATGTTGGACTGTAAATGGTTCCTTTGAATCTGGCCATTCAGCCAGTTCAAATCCATTTAGTTGTATTATCATCTGGCCCACATTTCTCCATCTTTTCCATAAGAATATTATACCAGAATAGCATGGGATAGTTGATCAAATCAGCACAATTCCCCTGATTTATCCATTTAGCAACTGTAGCATAAAAGGAATTCATCTGTTGGTGACCAAAATTCTGGTGATGGGCATTTTTGTATTTAGCTGAGCTAGACCTGGGGTAGACAACAGCAGTCTGTCGGTGGACCTATATCCTGTTTGTTTCTTAGTTTCTTCTGGAGCTTGTGATTTACTGGCCTAGCCTTTGAGACCCCATAGTCACCTGTACATGGGCAGCTAGGTAGCGCTGTAGTGGATAGATTGCTGGGCCTAGAGACAGGAAGGCTCATCTCCTGAGTTCCAGTCAGGCCTCAGACACCTAACAGCTGTGTGACCCTGAGCGAGTTGCTTCGCACTGTTTGCCTCACTTTCCTCATCTGTAAAATGAGCTGGAGAAAGAAATGGCAAACCACTCCAGTATCTTTGCCAACAACACCCCAGATTGGGCACGAAGAGTCAGACACGATTGAAAAATGACTAAACAACAATTAAACAAGTCACCAGTATGCTGTGATAAACCATCAAAGGACTTCAGTGTGGGACCCTTGGATAGAAAGCTAGAGAAATACTTTTTTCCCTGTTGCTGCCAAATTCTATGATTATGTCTGAGTAGAGTTTTAGTGTGAGCTTCTAGAATAAAAATAGAAACTCCTCAGCCCAGTATTTAAAGCCTTCTATAGTCCAGTTACCACCTGTCTTTCCAGTCTTCTTTCTTATTCTCTTTTCTTTACTCTTCACTCCAGAGAAACTGACTTGCTGACATGTTGTCCCCACCCCTGAGCCTTTGCATATGTGGTCCCCTTTATCTCCCATGCTCTCCCTTCTCACCTAGACCTCTTAGAAACCTTAGCTGTCTTCAGAGCTCTGAAGTGGCTTTGCTGCCACCTCCTACGTGAATCCTTTCCTGATCCTCAAGTGATTAGTTTCCTTTTCCTCTTGTAATTGTATTTTTATACTTTGTATATGCCCATATATCACGTCTCTTCCCTCTGCAATTCCTTGAGATACTGCCCAATTTTTTTTATGTCCTCTTTATATTCCCAGCACCTAGCATAGAACCTGGTCCCCAGTAAGTGCTTAATAAATGCATGTTGAGGAAAACTGGGTTGTTGCATACCTTCCATAAGAATACACATTAATGGATTGGCAGACCATAGGTGACCAAGCCCAGCCACTTATGGTTGAGCTTTTCCAATCCTTGAACATACAGGTGGCCAACAGCATTGCAGCAGCTGTGTTCATTCTTTGCCCTGAGTGATGGATAGTGTTTATAAACTGATGTCTGAAATGGTCAGGAGCTTTGACTATCCTTCCTTATGCAGGAGGTAGAAGTGTTTATATGACATATTTAAGGCATTATCAGCCAACCACATGGAGAGAAACATAAAACATACCATTGCAGGCCAGAGTGAGAAAACACCATAACAAAACTTGGGGGCCTGGGAAATTTTTCAAATCTGAAGCTGATGGCTCATCAGAAATACCATGTAGGATCTCTCACTTTACTGTGCGTGTGAAGTTCTGTGATGATTGACTAAGATGACTGATTTTGACTTAGTTAAAACAGCTATAGGTTATAGGCCATTTTGGATGTAGCCCTTCTTAGAGGGGTGGCTAACCAAGAAGGAGTTGGGGCAAAGTCAAGCTTTTTGCTGCTTTGGAAAGTGGATAAGTAGAGGCCTAGGAAGGATCTGTCCAGTGTCCAAAGGCAATAGAAACTAGAAAACTCCTCCCCTCCCTATCTATGCCTCTCCATCCTCTACCACCATGTCACGAGGGCCCAAAAGCCCCCCAAAATAAAACTAGAAAAGACCCTAGATGTAGAGCTAGATGGAATCTCAGGTCATCTGGTTCAACACCCTCATTTTACAGTTAATGAAACTGAGGTTCAGGGAGATTATGCCTTATGATTGGACTTTCAGAGAATGTTTGAGCCAAAAGAGCTCTTTAAAACCAACTCTCATTTTATAGTGGATGGCACTGAAACATAGAGAATGAAAGTCAATTTCTCATTGTCACACATCATTCTCCTGCATTAGAATGTGAACTCCTTCAGGGTGGAGAACTGTGTTTTTGGCTGTCTTTGTATCTCCAACACTTAACATGGTGCCTGGCAGATAGCAAATACCTAAGAAATGCTTGGTGACTCACTACCATCAAAGGGGTCATCGCTAAGTTGGGACGCCAACTCAAGCCTGCTGCTGTACAGATCCCTCCATAGTGGAACTGCTTTAATTTTTTTCATTGTTTCTGCTTTATCCAGGGTTAAACATCTGGTAAGCAGTGCTCACTTCTGCAGCCAAGTACCATGGGCAGTTAGAAAATGAACAGAAATGAAGCAATCCTATGGAGAATTCCTAGGATTTGCCTAGAATAACTGGCCCTGGGTATCGAAGTTGAAAAGGGTGTCAAGAAAGGACTGTTGGGGAAAGTGAAGGAGTTCTGCTTTTTCTGAGATGTCACAGGAGTTTGTAAATGGAAGCTATCCTGCTCTAGCTTCTGTTAACAGATGACATTGCACCAGTTGCATCAAGCTGACAGAGCTTCCTACATATACAAGCTCCACAGCCACTGAAAAGAGTTGGCCCCAGGAAGCTTTGCAGGCCCAACTAAGGAGATCACACATGCCTATTGCCCTGACTGTGACTATGCACACTTGGATGTACCACTGAGCTGGTCTGTTACCACTCTGTATATCTCAGACAGAGAAAACACCTGGTTAGTGATCTGAGACCAGAGGTGAATGGGAGGAAGAATGAGAATCGATTGCTTTAGGGAAACTGTGCAAGGCTCTTAATGATTGCATACTGCTCCCTGACATAAAAGCTCATTATCCTTTTTAATGTAGTTAAAAAAAAAAACCTTAATCCACCTGCCATCTTGGGAAACCAAGATCCTTGTGGCAATGTGACATGGCTCTGAGTATTAGACCACCACATCAAAATGGAAGAAAACTAAACACCGTGGGTTACCCAAGGGGCATAATGGGTATGTATGGTAGGCATAAGTAGACTGCAGCCTATGACCAAAGATAAGTTGCACGTGAGAATTAAAGCAGAAGACAGCATCCAGGAGATCTCGGTTATAGAATGTCAGAGTTGTAAGGGACCTGAGCATCTATCTAGTCCAAACATTGTCTGGACTTGGTTTTCTTCTACATCGCCAACTAAATGGTCAGACAGCCTTTTCTTGAAGTCTTCCAGTGAGAAAGAGCCACCCCCTACCTTCTAGGACTGCACATTCCATTTTGGACAGCTCTCATTGCTGGGAGATTTGGCTTTTCACCAGCTTTAAGTTTGCCCCTCTACATTTTCCACCCATTCCTCTTAGTCTTCCACTTTGGAGCCAAACAGAACAAGCCTACCATGTCTTTGAGGTGACTCTATGAACCTTAGACCCAGATCTAAGATTCTGGGTTCTAATGTACCATGAAGCTTATATAATAAGTTTGTATAAGATGCACACACACACACACATACATATATAACAAACTTACAATATATAATTATATATAATATACAAAAAATTTTATATGTATATATAATATGCACATAAGACTTGTTTGGGTAAGAAAGAACAAAAACGATAGAAGAAAATGTGTCCATGTACTGAAAGCTGAGTGTGCAACTCAGAGAAAGAAAAAGTCAGTCATTAGGGTTGAAAAAGGAGATGGGCCAGACATGCTTTGAGGGTGCCAGCCTGATGGCCACTGTTGTTAAAAGACCCAAAGGGAGGCCTCTTTCACTATGGGTAGATCACCCCCTCCTTGAGGATTTACTCATGGATATGAATAAGAGTCATTCAGGATAAGCAGGCACAGTGGGGTTGTGATCCCTACTATTGAAGAGAGTTGTTTTGTAAGGTCATTTCAGTTGTGTCCAACTCTTTTTGGTTCCATTTGGGGTTTTCTTTTTCTTTTTTCTTTTTGGCAAGGCAATTGGGGTTAAATGACTTGCCTAGGGTCACACAGATAATAAGCATCAAGTGTCTGGTCTGAGAGTGGATTTAAACTCAGGGCCAGTGTTCCACCTCGCTGCCCCACCATTGGAAGTTTTCTTGGCAAAGATACTAGAGTGGTTTGCCATTTCCTTCTCCAGCTCATTTTACAAATGAGAAAACTGAGGCAAACAGGGTAAAGTGACTTGCCCAGGGTCACATAGCTACTAAGTGTTTGAGGCCAGATTTGAACTCATTACTATTATTACTACTACTATCTAACAGTTATATTTCACTTTAAGTATTGCCAAACATTTTTGTAGACATTATCTCATTTGATCCTTACAACAACCTTTTGAGGTAATTATCCTCATTTTACAGATGAAGAAATAGGCTCAGAATAGGTTAGTAACTTGCCCCCCATTATATGACTGAGGTAGGATTAGGTCTTCAGTGATCCAAGTTCAGTGCTCTATGTACTGTGCCATGCTTGCGTGCTATGTAAATAACATATTAGCAATTATCTCTGTTACAACTAAACATTTTGAAAGTTCAACCTTTAGGCAAATTTGTTGTTAGGCAAACCTTGTCAAAAAAAAAAAAGAGAGAGAGAACTTTCAAAACCATATACCAAGAAATTCCAAACTGCCAAGCTTGTTAGTCAAAACCTTCTGATTCTTTAGAAAAAGTTATGAGCAGAAAACTTTTGGCTTCTTAGCCATGCCCTTAGCCTTCAAAGATTCCCTAAAATATGTACTTGTCTCAGGTGCTTGCCCAAAAGACTTAACCAAGCTTCCAGTTCAGTACTTCTGAGTAGTGGGGTGCTGGGGTACAAGAATGTCATTTTGTTTAATGCTCTTCTTTCAATCCCGAGCAAAATTTCCTAAGGGCATAGACTGAGGTAGTGAAAAAGGAATAGGTCAGGATTGTGTTTTAGAGGTTAAAAGTGTTGGCAGGGCTCTAATCATGCTTGAGGGAAGCCTCACTTCTATGTTAGTGTCCCTATAAACTCCCCGTCCTGTAGACTTGATTCATAGCTTATAAAGTGTGGCTATAAAAGCTATATATGCTATCTTGGGAAAGCAGGCATGCTGTTAGGATCAAGACTCCCCAATTTAGCCACAGGACAATTAGGAAGGAGCCTTCTTTTAAATTGGCTATCCTTTTCTTTTGGATGCCGGCTGGATTTGCCAGTGCATCCGAATGGAAAGAAGTTTTAATGCTATGAACTGACATACTTCTTGTTACAAAAGCTAGCTGTTGCGCGTCTGGGTTTCTGTGTGTGACCTTTGAGTAACAGGCACTTTTCCTAGAAATAGGATCTCCTGGAGGAGACTTTTCAGTCGATTGTAAAAGAAGGGAACAGAGGAATGTTTCAGGAGATGAAAAGTGGCTGTCTTTGTCAATGCAACTGTGAGCATTAGGAATGTAAAAATATGCAGCATTCCAGGATGGGATGAAAAAAATCTGACCTAGACACAACATAGCATTTAGAGCTAAGAGATTGGTGGGAACCAGAAAGAGAAAGGGAAAGAGAAGAGTGAGTGTGTCATTTTATTAGTGTGGAGATCATGACTGTCTTATGACTCTTTTAAAGTGTGGAAGTGGGGTTAAAAATTAGAAAAGGAGATCACTGGAACAGACCAGATAAGGAAGAATCAGAAACAATTAAGCTCAAAGACCCAATGTTCAATAAACTTGAATACATAGATGATTTGGAGAAGGACTCTCTATTTGACAATAACTATTAAGAAAACTGGAAAGCAATTTGGCAGAAATTAGCTTTAGACTAACAGCTCACACCATATACCACAATAAGCTCAAAAGTGGACAGGTGACCTGGACATTAAAGGTAGCTGCAATTAAAAGAAAGAAAGAAAGAGAGCAGACACCTTTGTCTGTGAAACCCAACAATGGATGTATAGGGAGTATCACAAAAGATTAAATAGATCCGTTGACCAAACAAAACACTGAAGTCATTGCAAGAGAAATAGATAATTTTGATTACTTAAAATGAAAGAAAATAAGAAGGGAACAATACAGGCGAAAATCAGCTATCTCTGATAAGGGTCTGATATCCAAGATACATAGCTGAACTAATAAATATGTAAGGACAAGAACCATTTCCCAGTGGATAAAGGGTCAAAGGATATGGACAAACAGTTCTCAGCAGAATTTCAGACTATTGCAACCACATGAAAGTGTTTCAAATCATAATTATTAGAGAAATGCAAATTAAAACCATTGACGTTTCACCTCACATCAAGATGATTGACAAAGGTAGAAAATAATGGGCATGGTGGATGTAGAACAACACATACTACCACTACCTTAGTGGAATTGCACAAAAAAGTTTTTTTTTAATTATGCAAAAAAATTACTAAAATTTCCTAATTCTTAGGACAGCCCTACTGATTGACAGGTATACACACCCCAAGGAGGTAAAAGAGACAAAAAGGCTACATATACACTAAGATATTTATAACGACAGTTTTTATGGCAGCAAAGAATTGGAAACAAAGTAGATGCTCTTTGACTAGGGATGGCTAAACAAATTCAAGTGAGTGTAACAGAATGTTACTTTACTTCAAGAACCAACTGACATAGAGAATTCAGGAAGGCACTGGAAGTCTTTTATCAGTAAACTGGTGCACAGTGAAGTTTGCAGAACCAGGGAAACATATATAATGATTACAGAAATGACAACGTTAACAAAAAAGACCAAAACATTGAAACTGAAAGCTGTATAATGACAGTGACCAAATTTTTCGTAAGAGAAGAGATGAAAGAATGCTCTCCTCCCTTCTTGGCCTGGGGGATGGGGTTGAGGAGAAGTATGGGTGCAGAACATTATACATACTGCCAAACTCAGTTCATACGTCAGTTAGTTTTACTTCTCTCTCTTTTTATATTTGTTACTAGGGCTGGGTTGCTGGGGAGGGGGGAGGGTTTATGTTCAGCAATGAAGATGATGTAAAACTAAGGATATCAGTAATGACAAAGAAATTTAAAAGTACACATATGAAATTCCTTTTTCTGCTTTTTATTCTGGCACTTATGGTAAATGTGATGATTTATGTTTGGGGGGAGGCAAAGAAAATGCTCCTTGAGCTATATTTTTTTCAGAAAACCTATATCAGTAGAAGTGTCTCTTTTCTAGGGGTATAGGAATGTCCGTTCACTCTACCCTCTCCTCTTAAGCCAAAGTAAAAATTCCAAGTGGTATAGACTGGGATAGAATGTAAAAAGAAAAGGTCAAGATTGGGTCTGATGTCCCAAATGGCCACTGCCTCTGATATGTCCTGGTTGGGTGACCCTGGCCAAGCCGCTTAACCTCTTAGTGCCCCCAGACCTATCTTGAAAACTATTAAGTTACAGGCAGCATGTTGATTTGCCTTAGTCCGTAGCTGGGATTTCCACATTAGCAGCTCTGCCCACTATTGAAATCATAGGTCTCTCCTAACATAGCCCCCATCATAAAACAAACAAACAGTCAAACTTGTTTTGTGGAAGAGAGGTTGAAAAAAAAGGTGGCAGAGTTCAGAAAGAGGAAATCAGTAGCAAATTGGAAACCCTGGTTGCTAAAGTTTCCTCTGTAAACTTCTGATCGGCTCTGTCTAATGTGGGCCAACACACAGCTCCGGAGAGTCCACAGCGCCTCCCAACTCCAGGCAGCCCCAGGCAGCGGTCGTGCAGATGTGTGCTTTTGGTCTTCTACCCCAGCAAGCTTATGGGTATCTGGGGAGAAGAGGATGATGACTCCCTAGGCTCATCCCTGACTTGAGAAAAACAGTTCAAAGTGTGTCTCTTTCCTCTGGATGGTGGAAGGGAAGCTTCCTACTCCTAGAGGAAGGATAATCTGCTGTGATGACGCTGTTTCTTCTTCTATTGTTAAATCCCTAACACCCTTCAACTCTTTCATCTGAGTTTGAGTGTCCTGATTTAATATTCTATGTAACAATTGAAGAATAAATACATCATGATAATAGCTTTGCAAAGTTCTTGACATGCAACATCATTTCATTTGATTTTCACAGCAACCCTCTGAGGTAGGTGCTGTTATTATCTATATTTTACAGATGAGAAAACTGAGGCACAAAAGAGTCACTTGCCCAGGGACACACGTCTGGTAAACTTCTGGGGCAGAATTTGAGCTATGGTCTTCAAAGTCCACTGTTTTATCCACTATATGATAGTGAAACGGCCGAAAGGACCCTCTGAGGTGATTCTGTCCAGGCCCCAGGGGTGGAAGGAGCTTGCCAGGCTCACGTTCCCAATAAGCAGCAGAGGTGTGATTCAAACTCATGGCTTCTGACTTCCAAACTACTGCACAACACTGTTCTCCCAGTGAGTTCTTGGCAGTCTCGAGGAGTTGGATTTTAGGACATTTAAAATTTCCCCAAAGTCCAGTTGTCTCCTCTGGGGCTTGGTTAATGTCCTCTACTCATGAGAAATTTTGAAATCACATGAGCCGTATTTTTATTTTTTACTCTTTCTTTATTCTTTTCTGTCCTGGGTGGGTTAGGGCTGGGAATCAACTTGAACTTTTTTCTCAGAAAGAAAATAAATGCATACCCCTCTGTGGCAAACTCTGAGTCTAAAGACACGTCTCTTGGTATATAAATGATAGCAATGGGCACTATTATTCTGGGAGCCTCTTTGGGTTGAAAAGCATACTTATTTCAGCCCTTTGGGTGCTGCCAATTTTCCTAAGGCGGGACAGCAATCTGAGAAAAAAAGAATAAAGTCTGAGAAGGAGAAAGAGAAGACACAGAGAGAGAGACTTTGAGACACCCAATGAGAGACATGTTGAGACATGGGGGGGAGGGAGAGAGGGAGAGAGAGAGAGAGAGAGAGAGAGAGAGAAGAGAGAGAGAGAGAGAGAGAGAGAGAGAGAGAGAGAGAGAGAGAGAGATTTAGGAACACAGAGAGAGAGGCATTGAGACAGAGATATATTGAAACATAGACATAAGGCAAATGGGGAAGAACTAACTGAACCCACTTAGATTTTCCTTTTCTCTCCCCCCCCTTCCCTCACCCATGAGAATCAGAAATTTGCTGGACTTTTCCAAGTATGTCTGTAGTTGAAAAGGAAGAAAAAGCTTAGTGCGTATTCTGATGTACTCTTAAGGCCCTGAATGGGAAGCAGTTTTAAGCAAAGGCTGCCATCCCCCCCAATTGGATTTTGTAGTAAGGCAAGTGGGGGGTGCCAGGTTTTGTACTGAGCGGGCGAGTTTCTTTCAACTAGTTGAGCAAGAAGTTCTGGGGCCTTCATGAAACAAAAGCATTAAGGTCTCCTTGTCATACCTAATCAAGATTGCTTGGATCTCACTTAATGTTTCTGCTTGGCTTCCCAAAGTAATTGAAACTTCCTTTTTGCTGCAAGCCTCCCCCCCCCATGCTCCCCCCCCCCAGCTGTGGTCTTAAAAGAACATCCCTTTTGCTTAAGGAGTCTATGGAATTTTTCTGAATGTCGAGCCTTGGTCCCGAAATTCGTGCTCTCAAGACAGTAGTCATTCAGTCCTGGGCAAGGAAAGAAGAGTGCTTTTAGGCTGAATAACAGAGGGGGAAAAGGAAGGTTCATTTAAACAGAGGCATCGAGCACGTCGCTTATGTAATCCCAGATATTAGATCTAAATTAGAAAGGAGAGATGAAGACTGCTGTCTCCTTTAAAGGATAAAGATATCTAAAATTAAGCTTGAACCTGGAACCCTAAAGAGGGAACAGGCATTCTGGGTAAATCAATGCCTTTTAAGTAGTCTCAGCCAGGCCCCCATCTTGTTTCTCACTTGAAACAAGTTATCTTGCAATTTGGGTTTCTGGTAGCCCTTTATGATTGTTACCAAATAGCTTCCCTCCTTTGCCACCCCTGCTACCCTAAAAACACATAGTTTTGTTTAGGGATTTGACATTAAACTGAAGTCTGAGTTGTTGCCTTTTTTTAACTAGCAGATTTGGGGAACACATTCCTTGGTGCTGGTGTTGGCCCTGGCATGTACAGAACCCACAGAACCTACTGGGGGCTGCCTAGAGAACAACTTTTTGGAGCAATGTGGGTGGGTCTTGAGGAGCTCCCCACTTAAAGCATTTATTTTGTTTAAGGGGAAAAAAGGGCATTTTCTTTTATGCCATCTTAACCACCCACCTCCACTAGTTCATCTTGTCAGCTTTCATTTTGGACTTGAGTAATCAGCAAGTTGAGAGGGCCCCTGCTTGTTTGAGTGATCATATGGGAGTGATTTGGAATTTTTTTTTTTAAACAAGTGGAGTGTTAATTATTTTGATCCACTTTGGGGATGGTTGATTGGTAATCGCCATAGCTGGGGCACTGGTTTCCCCAGTCCAAATTCTTTGAGTGTTTCATGGGTCTCCAGAGAATTTCTGCATGGCAGATATTTCTTTCAAGCCCTCCTTCCTCAACCTTTCTCCACCTTCAGCCCTTTGGGATTCTTCATTACGCAGTACCCTATGTGTTGCTGTGATTTGCTAACTGAGAGGCATTGAGATACAGTGGAAAGAGTTGGGGATTTGGAGTAGAAGGAGCTGGGTTCAAATACTAGCTCAATTGCTTACTGCTTGTGTGATTTTAGGCAAATCATTGCCTCTCTTGGGGCCCAGGTTTCCACCTGGGCTAGATAATCTTGGAGATTCCTTCCAGCTCTACTTCTATGAGCTCTGCTTTCTATTCTTTCTTTGACCTTGGGCAAGTCACTTGACTTCTCTGTGACTCAGTTTCCCCCTCTGTAAAATTGGCAGCTGAGGTTCTTTCCATCTCTAAATCAGAACCACGTGATCATAGATCATCACTGGGGGAATTAGATTCCAGTCTCCTTGTTTTACACAGAGGGGGAAATGGGCATGAAATATAGTTTAACCCCCATTTGGAAAAAGAATGGTTGTGTGGAGTTGAGTATTGCTGAGGCGTGAGCAGGATATTTCAAAATGCTTTTTCCCTTTCTGATATCACTTCTGAAATATGTGCCAGTGCTGTGTTCTGTTTGTCGTTGCATTTGTGCTTTCAACTTAGGGCAGTTCTAAAAAAGCCAGCATTTATATAGTATATTTCTTTTGGGGTTTTTTGTGAGGCAATTGGGGTTGAGTGACTTGCCCAGAGTCATTCAGCTAGTCAGTGTCTGAGGCAGAATTTAAAGTGTTGACTCCTGCCCAGCACTTTATCCACTTACCACCTAACTGTCTCTTTAGGGCAAAACAACCAAATTAATACTAAATAAATGATTTAATAAACTGGAAGTTTGAGAGCTTTCTTCCAGTGAGGGAGAGCTATAACTTAACAGAATAGTAAGCAGCATAAGAAGTAGGTTTCAAAGGCCCTGAACGTGAAGGGGTCCATCATCTCTTTGGCAAAGGTGGCAAAGAAACCTGCTTCTGGTTTTGGAAGGCCAGTGGATGGCGTACGGGAAGCACAGTCAGATGTAAGCTTTTTGGGAGGTAGGAATGGCTTGATTTCTGTCCTGCGATCCCCAGCATCTGGCCTGCAGTGAAGTGTTTAATAGATCCTTGTTGATTGAGTAAATGTACTTGGAGAAAACAGCTAATAGTAACCAGGTAACCATGCTAATAATGGGTTGCCCCATTTCCAGGGCAGAAAGGAAAGGCTGAACTTTGGTATAAAATGATTGGATTGTCACGAGACTTAGAAGGCTTTTGTTTCCCCTTTTCCATGGTATAAGGCTTTCATCTCCTCTGCTTATTGACAACTGAAAAAATAAATTAGAAATGGTCAGATTCTGTTTTGTGTGTGTGTGTGTGTGTGTGTGTGTGTGTGTGTGTGTGTGTGTGTGTGTGGAATGTACTGCTCATCCTGGATCACACTGGATAGACTTCTTTCCCTTCCAAGGGTTTTTATAAAATCCATTCAAATCAAGGCAAACCTTTTTCTGAAAAAGCAGAGGCAACCCTGATGTGAAATCAGCATCTTGGGAAGAGAAGCTGAGAGCCCCAGCTGAGGCAGGCGCCTTTATGAAGCTACTGAAAGGGAGTTTTGAATGAATCCCGGGGGGACAAATCTTTTGGGAAAATGAGCACATATTGAAAGTAGAGACCACAATGAAAAGGAGATGGGAGCAGGGAGAGGGCATGTAAGGGGAGTCCATCCCCCAGAAAATAAGCTTTTGACTTCGATTAAGCCTGGTTGTGCACCATTGCAAAGGGCCAGCCACAAAGGTGGGGGGAGGCTGTGGCCAAAGGTTTGCCAATTTTTAGACTTCTTAAACAAACAAGATGCTGGGGAGGCCTGGAAGGGGTGCACAAGAGTAATGGCTAGCTTCTGGGGCCTGGGCAGGCTCCGGCTAATCTGCGGGGAGAGGGGACCCCTCTCCTAAGGCAGGCTGGTGGGAAATGCCTACATTAGCTGTTAGACCAAAATTCCATATGTCATGGGAGAAAATCATGGCAATTCGGCCTCTAAGTACTGTTTCAAGGTTCTTCAGAGGCGAAATACAGAAGATGGAGACTTTACTAGGGATTTGATTTAGAGAAAGGAGGAATAAAAACTTCCTTTTGAGAATACTTGAAAAGATCTCAGGAAGACAGCCTTGCCCTCAAAATGGCCAGGAAACCATGATTTTGTATTGAGCAGACTTGATGTGAAAGGGCAAACTCCCATCTTCTTTGACTCAAAACTGTTTTTCTGCCTTGCCTCTCCTACCTCAAAAAACAATAACGAATTTCAAGTGAGCAGTTAATTTCAGGTTGTCACTGGCAAGAGCACAGCTGTTATACACGCCGTTCCAAGAATGGGATGCTTATGTGTTCCCCATCGTCACAGTGTTCAAACTTTGCCTTCAGACTCAGTGTAGTTCTTGTTGACCTAGGGTCTTATTAGACAGCTTGGGTTATCATGACATGTAGCAAGTAGAGGAGATGTGTGTCATGCCATGTAGCAAGTAGAGGAAGATGTGTGTCATGCCATGTAGCAAGTAGAGGGAGACGTGTGTCATGCCATGTAGCAAGTAGAGGGAGACGTGTGTCATGCCATGTAGCAAGTAGAGGAAGACGTGTGTCATGCCATGTAGCACATACGTGCCATGTAGCAAGTAGAGGGAGACATGTTCTAGAGCTATAGCGATGGGTGGAGTCATCAAAATCATAGGTTTAGAGTTGGAAGGGCCCTCAGAGGTCACTTGAACCAATCCCATCATTTTCTAGGCAAGGAAACTGAGGCAGAGGGCAGGGAAAGCTACTTGTTCTAGGTCCCAGAGAGGATCTTGGATTTAGGACTGGGAGGGACCTCCCTTAGAGGCCATCTGATCCTTCCCCCTTAATTTACAGATAAGAAAAGGGAGGTGTAGAGAGAGGGAGAATGATTTAACCAAGATGTATGACCCTCCTCTCTAGCTGGAAGAGGCCATCGACCTGCCTTATTTTACAGGGGGTGAAACTGAGGCCCAAGAAGGTAAAATGATTTCACATAGCGAGTGTTAGAGGCAGCATGCAGACCCAGGTCCTCTCACTCCAAATCCAGTGCTCCTTCCACTGCAAGATAGCCTTCTCCCCACGTGGCCTTCAAAGGGTCTCCATAGGGTTAATTGTTCCAGCCACTTTGCAAACCCACAGCCCCAGAGTCAAGTGCAGGGTGGATCCCAGAGCCCCAGTTGAATGCTTCTGCCCTCCCTGCTGGCCCAGTGATCAGCTTTTACTGTCTAGGGCCTCTTGACTGGGAGCTGAGAAGAGAGGGGAAAGAAACGGCATCTCTGTGGCAGCCAGAGCAGGATTGTGCCTCTGTCTCTGTGCTCTGGCTCTAGTGTGAATCATGGGTTTGTGCTTTATGTTAAGAGTTTGAGCTAACCCAGGGAGATGCCATAACACCTCTGGGAGACAAATAGCAAAAGCGTGTGAAGCCTTTTTTCTTGAGTCAGGTGTGTGTGTGTGTGTGTATATGTGTGTGTGTGTGTGTGTGTGTGTGTGTGTGTGTGTGTGTGTGTGTGTGTGTGTTGGGGGTATGATTTAGTGCATATAAAGGAGCAGTCATTTAGGTAGGAGACAATGCTTTCCTCTGTTTCCTGATCTCTAAAGAAAGACTAGATATTGTTTAACATTCTAGATTGAGAGCTAAAAAAGGATTTCAGAAGCCATCTAATCCAACCCCTGTATTCACAGATGAGGAAACTGAGGCCCAGAGAGGTAAACGAACTTGCTCAAAGTCACACATAGAATCCTAAACTTAGAACTGGAAAGAATTTGAGAAGTCATCTATTCTAACCCCACCCCCACCTCATATTTTACAGATGAGGAAACTGAGGTACAGGCAGTGAAAGAACTTGTACCGTATTAAATGTTTGTGAAATTGTTGTTTAGGAGATTTGAGGGAAGAGGTAGAAACAAGAGAACATGGCAACTGATTGGATGTCTAGGGTAACAGACAAGGAAATGCCAGAGCTTAGTGTTATCTGCGAGCTGGGAAAATGGAAATCAATGTCAGTTACGCTGATTTCCCTTCTCCCCAAGCTTATTTACCCCCTTCGGAGAAGGCAGACAGAAATTGCATGTGCACGTTTAACCTAATGACAATGTGTTGGACTCTGGCCTTTATGTTGCTGGCTGGAATGTGGAGGACATATATAGAGCTTGATAATAAGGTTGGGCATTCTTTCTCTCTTAAGTCATCTCTGTGCATACCTGATCCATGCTTTCATTCCATACTTTGGACCTCTGAAATCTGTGAAGCAGATAAGGACTTGGCCAGGACTTTTCTGTTAGCTTATAAACATTTTGATGTATGGCCAACTTCCTCCTGCTCCATATATTTTTTAAGGTCTCTGGAATAATCTGGCTGTTTTCAGATCCTGTTGTGACTAAAAAGTATGTTCTCTGATGGAAAGTCCAAAATGAGTCCTTACTCCCTTTTGACTTGCCCCACCCCCAATCCACTCCTGAAATCTTTCCATAGATAAGAGTATATGAAACAACTTCATTTAGTACAGATAGGTGCACAAGGGAGGGACAGGATGTTTGGGCTGACTTTTTTTTAATTAGCTGGTTTCCTTTGGGGATGGAAAAGAGAATAAGAATCCTGGTGGATTAGTGAGATCACAGGATAATAGCATTAGCACTGGATGGGACCCTGAAGCCATCTACAGATATGGAAGATGGGACAGCCAGAGGTTAGGTGGCTTCCCCAGGGTCACTGAGGAGGTAAATATCTGAAATAAGGTTGGAACCCAGGTCTCTGTGACTCTTACGAGTCTACAAAGATTGGAGGTTTGTGGGAGGTAGGGCATGCCTGTCCTGTGACTGTCAGCAAGTTAAGGATGTATCTTAAAAACACCACCGCCCCCCCTAAAAAAAAAAGCTAATTCTGTCTTGGGAATATCATAACCTCAGACCCTAATTAGGGTACAGTAACTGGGACTTGATTGGTAGGTGTTGAATGTAAAAGGCCCCGCTAGGCGTTAGAAATGGGGGAGCTGAGCACAGAAGCTAAAAGAGTGAGTTCCTCTCCTTTGGGGCACTTTCCCTCCCTGTGGCCTGATGCCAGTGGCCCACCCCCACTTCTCAGCTGAGGGCATTCTGTGGGCTGCTTGTCCCGAGAACAAACATGCCCAGTTAGAAGTAGGATGTTAATGAGCAAACCTGTAGGAGAGAATGCAAAATAGAAAGGACACTTCGGTTTGGAAGTGGCTAATTGCCCTCTTAGGAAATTATTGCATATCTGCGAGGACAGCCTTGAGTTCTTCTCACCCTCTTAAATGGTGAGTTTCGATGAGGGCCCAGGACTACATTCTTTAAATTTTGTCTCTTCCCACTCCCCAACATGGATACAGCAAGAACTTAACGTTTGTGTTTTTAATAATAAAAGTTTTCACAGGATCATAGATTTCAAGCTAGTTGATTGTAGTACCACACCATCATTTTACAGAGGAGGGAAACTGAGACCTAGAGAGGCTTGCCTACTGTCACAGAGATTAGCAGTGATGTAGGCAAGATTTGAACTCATGTCCTTGGACTCAAAATCCCCTCATTTTCTCACTGTACCATACTTTCATGAGTCTGTCCACACTTCCTAGGAGGATGTAAGTTACAATGATCATAGTATTTAAAAAAAAAAAGGCTGCTGATGAAACAAGTAGAGTAAAAGAGCTCCAGACTTGGGAATCAGACTTAGTTTTGAGACCAGGATCCTTCAACTTGCCATGAGTGGGACCTCAGACAAGTCACTTGTGCCTCCCTGAGCCTTAGTTTTATTTTCTGGGAAATGGGAGCAAGAGTATTTCCCTCCATAGGACTATTTTGAGAAACAAATGGAATAATGTCCATAAAGCCCTTCTCTTCATGCTTGAGCTGCCAACATTGGTGATGGTGAAAATTAAGTTCAATTTGATTCAGCCAATATCTAGTAAATAGCTACTATGTGCAAGGCACTGTGCTTGTGGACCTTGTTAGATACTGGCTGCCAGCAGCTACCAGGACTAGCTTTGACATAAAGTGAAGCATTCTGGGAAAACATAAAAGGTTTAGGAAAAAAAACCTCTTTCACATGGCTTTTAGGCCTCAAATTCTGACTTCCTTGGTCAAACTGGGGTGGGAGCAGGGCTAGACTAGATGAACTGCAAGGCCTCTCTTCTAGCTCTAGCCTCATTGATCCTAAGACCCAGCTTCCAGTGGAAGCCTCCTGTGTCTCCTTAGATAAGTCACTTAACCTCCTTGGCCTCTGTTTGCTCCCCCTTTGAGGGGAGAGACCCCATCTCATCAGCAAAGCTCCCTGCAGACTGTCACCTGCTGTTGTTATTTATTCCTTTAGCGGGCCTGCAAGGTTGGTCTCCATGAGAGTCATTTTCCAAGGCGTGCCTATTACTTGTCTCCTATCTCTTCCCCTTCATTCCTCTTTTACAATGATGCATGTGGATTGCAGTTTGGGATGCCCTGCTGAATGAAACAGGAGCTGCAAAACAGGAAGTCGTGACTAAATTTAAGTATGTTTTCTTATCGGAGGGATTAAAACCCCCTGTTTTGGTTTGTTTTTGTTTGGCTCATCACTCCCAGTTGAAATGCCATTGCTGTTCCTGGTGGGCTGAACAGGATGAAACCTCAGCTCCGGAGATACTGATCCCTTGTGCTGAGCCTGTCTTGGAGCCTAGCTTGGCCCATGGGAGTGGAGTGCAGTATGGGGGTGGGGGGAGGCAGCAAGGGCAGGGCAAGATCAGTGGCTCCGGGTTAGTACCAAGGCAAATCATGATGGGATTTGGAGCTGGGAAGGGGCCAAGAGCTCATTCAGGCTAACCTTCTGATTTTACAGATGAGGAAACTGAGACCCAGAGGGGGAAGTGACATGGCCAGGGTCTCATAAGCAGTAAATGGTGGAGCTGGGATTGGAACCCAGATCCATAACACTTGAAATCCAGTGAGTTCAGATGTATGCTAACCATGTGACTGGCCTGTCTGCAAATTCCTGCGGAGTGGCTAGTTCCAGGGTTTGCAGAAGGGCCAAGGGACTTCCCAGAGAGCAGGCACAGAAGTGGATGGGTGGGGGGAGGATGGAGGCCTGAGTTCCATTGCTGGCTCTCGTTTTTATTAGCTTATGGGACCTTGGGTGAGGGGTTCTTGACCTGAGGTCTATGAACTTGGAGAGAGAGAGAGAGAGAGAGAGAGAGAGAGAGAGAGAGAGAGAGAGAGAGAGAGAGAGAGAGACAGAGAGACAGAGAGAGACAGAGAGAGACAGAGACACAGGGAAAAAGAGACAGAGAGAGACAAACACACCCAGACAGTCTGTATACAGAGAGAGCTGTATTTCAGTATATTTGCTTTCCTTTGGAATGCTACCTAATTTACTTTAGATGTGTAAAAATATGATTCTCAGACAAGGTCCATAGGTTTCAACATTAGATCACCAAAGAGGGGTCCATGACACCAAGACAAGTTACAGACCCCTGCCTTAGGCAGATCCTTTTCCCTTTCTGAAATTCCCTTGGTTCTTTCAATGTTCTATTCCAGTGAGGAGGTTGGACTATATAGATAATCTCTTTTAGTTCAGGACACCACATTGTAGAAAAGACATTGCTAGACAAGCTGGGGTGTATCTGGAAGAAGGGTGACCAGTATGGTGAAGAGCCTGTAGACCAGGCCACATAGCATTGGATGTGGAGGCTGGAGAAGAGAAGACTGGGGTGGAAAAGGACATCGCCGTCTTCTTAGATTTGAAGGGCTGTTATGTGAAAGAGGTATTTGGCCTGTTCTGCTGGGCCTCCAAGGCAGATCCAAGAGTGTGGGGGGTGAGGATGGGAAAGAGACAATCTGTCCTGATGTTAGGAAAGACTTTCCCAATTTAGAGTTGTCCTGAAGGGGGCGGAGAAGGACTGCCTCGGGAGCTAATAACTTCACTCTCATTGGTAGCCTTCAAGTAAAAGCTGGACTACCACTTGTCAGTCATGTTATAAAGGGGATTCCTGCTCAGGAAAGGCTTGGTTGGACTTCATGGCTACTGTGGGCCCCGACAGGCCTTAGATTCTTTGTGTCTCTGTCAGTTCTAGATAGTCTCATCATATGGCCTTTCCAGTCTATGGGCCTCAGTATCCCCAACTGTAAAATTAGAGTGTTGGAGTAGGTGATGGCCAACATTTTTTTACTCCAAAGTCCCCTTGTTCTGTCATCCTACAGGAAAGGCTGTGGCAACATTGATATCAAAATGAGGGCCGTCATCTCAATGAAACATTGTCCCAGACCCAGGGTGCTTTTGGCAGGTGAAGTGAAAGAACAGGGCAGATGGGGGAGAGTTGAAGAAGAGAGGGGAAAGGATACATTTGGAAGCAGTATGCTCAGGTAGCAAAGGAAGCCCTACTCCCCAGAATTTTTCTTCCCCAGCAAAGGGAAGGAGGAGGTGGAAGCATCTGGGGAAAATGAGCCAGGCAGAAGGATTTGAAGTTACTTGCCCAAATGTTTGTGGTATCCTCCCCACCCCCCCTACATGCCCTTGCTTCTGTAACATTCCCAGCTCCCACTCAGAAGAGGAAGCTGCCTTGGGTATTATCTTTGCTTTGTTAACAAAAAGGCAAGACATTAGCTGGGGCTGAGCCTTTAGCCTGAGGTGTGGACCTCCCATGCTGTGTTGGTGCAGACTTCCTCCTCTTGGAAGAGGCTGCCCTACAGCATCTTGGAGAGATGGGCCTTGGCCCAGAAGCCTGCTGGAGGGCCCCACCGCATCTCCAATAGATGAGCTTTCTCATGGGGCACAGTTTGCCCAGGTTTGCCTGGGCCCAGATAGGAAGAATGAATGACTATCTCTTTTTATGAGCCTGGTCATCATATAAGTCCCCATTGTGAACGGTTTCATGAACGTCCAGTTGTGGGGGCCCTTTCAGTGATAGTTGCTCGAGGAGGGATTTTTCCTTAATGTGCTCAGTGCTAAAAGTTTTCCATTCCCTTGGCCAGGTGTTATCGTGGTCCTCTGGACCACCTAAAGTCCCTTTTTGGCTCTAACATATCCTAGGTTATAGGTTGAGAGCTTGAGATCTAGAGGGGTGGTGATTTGCCCAGGGTCACCCAAGCAGCAAGGAGCAGAGTCCTGATTGGATCTTAGGTCCTGTGACCCCAAAGCTAGCCTCTTTCCTCTGTACCATGCTGTCTCAGTCATCTGGTCCAGCTTCCTCTTTGTACCAGTGGGGAAACTGAGGCCTAAAAGTAGAGTGACAGAACTGACACTTGTAGCCTGTTGCAACTGAAGGAAACATTGGCTAGCATGTAGTCCAGCCTCCTCATTTTGTGTATGGGGATAAAGGCCCAAAGAGGGGCAGTGACTTGCCCAAGGTCACACAGGTACTAGTGGTAGATTTGCACATTGGAGCCATATTTCTTGACTTCTCTCATGTGTTCCCAGTATTGCTGTGGAATAGGAAAAAGGCCCTCGTGTAAGGCCTCCTCTTACTCTGGATATGGGATTGGAGTCCTAGTGCTGGAATATAACTGTGTGACCTTGGCATTCAGATTCAACTGCCTCTGACATTTATGACTTGTGGGACCTTGGGTATGTCTCTTGGGCCTCAGTTTCCTCATTTATAAAATGAAGGGGAGGAGTTTGAACTAGATGACCTCTGAAGTCCCTTGTAGCTCCAGATTCATGATCCACTGACCCTCTTTAGTGTGTCCTATTGTATGTCCAAACCGTGCATTGGCCACACTTAAGGCACATGTGCGGCATACCACGTTTAGGGCAATCATATTTTTAGAATGAAAAACAGGGACATATTGTTTTCTCCGTCCCCTCCTCTTCCCCTTTTCTTTATTTACTCTTTGCTCCCACTGATGTATTTTTGGTTTGTTTTGGTTCTCACTCTCACTTAGAATCCTACCTGCTTTCTTGTTCGTCTCTGGCCTAGACAAGGGTGGTTTTGCTTTCTGGAATTCTGATTTACAGGAAAACAAATGACCCACTGGCGTTTTCCAGAAAAAGTTTCCTGATCTGGCCTGAGCTGTGCTGACTTCAGGTCAAGGCTCCATTCAAGCTCCCAGGACAGGACCCTAAGATTTTGACTTTGGGGGTGGCTGGGGAGCTGGATCTAGTTCAGCATCTTATTTTTGCTCTCCTCTCGGATATTTTGGAAATATTTGTTTTGCCAGGCCCAGGTTTTCTTGAAAGAAATAACGAAGTGCCCTGAATAGACATCACAGTAACCCTTCCCAAACAGGAATTTTGATATATTTTAAAACCCATTCTCAGAACTCAACAAACATTCTTGACATGTTTATATAACTCTTTTTCTCCAAGCGGTGGGGAAATAAAGAATGAATACCTTTGGGACAGGAAGCATCTGTTTGAAAGAAGCTTCTGAATTGCTTCACCTGGCAAGATGCATAGTCTGGCCAGCTGGCCCTCCACTCCTTGCTCCGGGCATAGAGGGAGAGTATGGTGGGAGCAGGACAGGGGAGGGAGTCACCAAAGGCTTGGGATGGCCCTACTGGGCAACTGAGTTTACCTTAATAAATCTCATGGACCTTTCATCCATGAACATCTCTAAAGTTGGGGGAAACAATTCGGCTACCCTCTTGGGGGCAATTCTATTAAAGGTTTGATTTAGCAAGCATTATAGTCTGCAAGTTGGCTTAATGGCTATGGAGCATAGTCAAGTTAATACTTTGTCAATCTGGGTTCGTCGGAGAGAAGTGCTTTGTGTAAGCAAACTTCCTGGTTTGTAAGCAAAGCTTTCTGAAACTTAATTATTTTGGACTTTAGGTAATCATAGAACCAGAGCAGAAAGGGATCTCAGAGGCTGCTAGGCCAGACCTCATTTTGAACAGATAAGGAAACTGAGATCTAGGGAGATTGAGTAATTTGGCCAAAGTCACATAGTAATGTTGGAGGTGGAATTGGAACCCAGGTCCTCTGACTCCAGAGGCCAATACTCTTTTCCCTGTGCCATGAAATCTATCTTAAGTATATAGAATGCAAATCCTTGTCTTTGTAAACAGAGTATATATACTTTAATACTTTTCAAAGATCTGTGATTTCCATTGATGTGGCCTCCTTTCCTTGAGGTCATTCAACAAACATTTCTAAAGTGATGCCTCAAATGAAATATCATACTAGGCCCTGAGAAATGGCCAAAGGTTAGTTATGACACAGTGCCTCCTCTCATGAAGCCATCAGGCTAGTGGGGAGGTGGGTATGACACAAACATGCACAGATTTTTATGATACTCAGTATTACGTGACCAGTGTACGACCGAGGGGCTTACAAAATGCTCTGTGAAGTCATCGTCGCTCATAAGGGGATCATGGGATGCTTCTCAGAGGAGGTGGCATTTGGATTGGGATTTAAAGGGGGTCAACAGATGAATGGAAACAGGACAAGGGTTCGAATTAGGGCATAGGGAGCAGCAAAGCATAGAAGTTACAGATCCACCTTGGTGCATGGCCTTCATGAGTTACTATGACTACCGCAATTCTCCACCTGTTGGCCAGGTGGGTGTATGGTACAATAGAAAGACACCGTGATTCTGGAGGCAGGGGAATAGGCCTCCAGTCCTGACTGTGACAAGTGCCTGACTCTGTTACCTTAGGCAAGTCATTAGTTTCCCTACCCCTCAGTTTACTCCTCTGAAAACTGAGAGAGCTCACTATAGCCTCCAAGGTCCTTGGCAGCTCTAGATCTGATTCTATGACTGACCTAAGGTTGGGAAAAGCTTGTTGTCATTTCTCTTAACATGTCTGACTTCACCAGAAATTATATTGTCAATCCTTAACTTCCAGAGTAGCCATTTCTAAAAATAAGTAATACACATTGGTCAAGAGTTTCCTCCTTGAGCTACTTCACAGCCTTCCCACATAGGTCCTCTGGGGGCTTGAGCTACATTTAATTTACTGATTAAGTCTAGGACATCCTGTTTGCTCCTATTTGATCTCATGCTTCTGGCCTATGAATTTGGGGATCCAAGGATTATACTAGAAGACAAAGACCTCTTTTTTTTCCTCTGCCTTCTTTTCAGTCCAGTAAGTGTGACCTGTGATCTTTCAGTAGCCCCACTGATGCTTTGAAATTGCTTTTCCCTTTAATAGATCCAAAAAGCATCTTCTTGGCCTTAAGAGCCCTTGCAAGATGCTCTTTAAAATTGCAGTTTGCCCCTTCTCTATGTGGATTTTCCTTTCTTCTCATTTGCATTTCTCTCTTATGTAATAAAAGGTGTATTTAGTAACTCTCTTTATAAAATTCTACCCTGGCATGTTCTACCAGAATTGTCAGAGCTATTTCTACCATGCGAATAGGCTTTTTTTAAACTCACATTTCAAGAGGCACATGAATTTGAGATGTTTTAGCTTTGGTAATAGTTTACATCTTGAAGGACCGGGACCTAGCAACCTACATATACTCTTACAGATCCTTCTTTGAAAACCCAAGTGTAAATATGTTAAGTATCCAAAATGAAAATATACATGGGTGATACTACAAATGTCTTTGCTAAAAGACAATGGTGTATATTGTTGAAAATCAGAATGGGGATTTAGCTCAATGGGGTGTGCCTGGCCAGTGAAAACTCAGCCTTTGCAACTAATCACAGGATCTCGGGCACACCATCAGGGGAAGAAGATAACATACCTAGAAGGGGGAAGAGCTTATGCGATGGGCCTAACAGATTGTTGGGGGCATCAGTGGAGGTTGTAGCTTGCAGGGAAAGAAGAAACCCCAGAGAAGACAAGTGAGATCAAGAAAAATAACTTCCCCAGGGTCCTATTAAAATCATTCCCTCTTGGCAATATTAAAGCTCCTAGTTAGGTAAAAAGACTGAGTGAGGTAGGGAGCACCAACAAAGAAAGATAGACTTTGATAAATTCAGAAAGTAGCAGCCTACCTGCAAGCCTGGGAGAGTCTGGGGGAGAGGCCGAGGGTCCTCTGATGTCCACGTCGGGAGGGAAAACCAAGACAGCACTCTTCTCAGCAAGGGTCAGCTCTGATGAAGGTTGCCACTACTCTGGGGTTTTATGGATAGGTGGTATTGTCATCTGCTACTTTGTTACGGCAGAAACATCTTGGGAAGGCTCTTTGTTCTAGATTACTATCTCTCTGTTCCGGGTTTGACCTTGTAAACATGTTTCTTTTTAGAAGGCTGAGAGGAAGAGGTCATTATGGGATAGTGAAGTATCTTCTTCAAGGACCACAAGAACATACTGAGGGAAGTTGCCAGGAGACCCCCCGTGGTGGGTGTTCTGCTGGATGCTGACATGGCAATTACAAGCTGACCTTGCTCAGTTATTCTGGACATTGTTTATCTTATTTTTGTCTTGATCTGGGGTCCAGCTTGGTCCAAGAATTGTCAGTTCATGTTGTATATCTTCATGTCATTGTGCTCTTCAGTGAAGGTAATAAAGGCAGCATGGTCAGGTAGGTAAGGGCTAGCCCTTTCAAGGAAAGAACACAGTTGGCTCTTCAGAGGAGTCCTACCATCGTCTTCATAAGGCTGCTTCTTCAGTCCTCCTGACTGCTCTTGGAGGGTCACCTGGGACCAAATCAGTGGGCAGATGTGTCCCTTAGGACCATTACTATGGCTATCTGTCCCTAGTTCCTTGCTTTTCTGATACTAAGTACACTGGGTTTCCAATAAACTTCTTTACTATGGCTATCTGTCCCTAGTTCCTTGCTTTTCTGATACTAAGTACACTGGGTTTCCAATAAACTTCTTGAAACATTCTCCTTGTTTCCCTTGACCTACTTGATATTTTCTCCCTTAACTTATATCCTGCTATTACCATGTCATTTTTTCCTTTCCCTTTTCTTCCCTTCCCTTCCCGTCTCACTGAGGCTGGAAGTCTAGTGGCCACTCACATACTTGATCTCTCTACTAATCAACTTTATCTTGCTCTTTTTTCCAACCTGCCTCAGTACCCCCCTCTTTAAGCAGCCTGATGGCCACCCATTCCTGGTGGCTCACCATATTAGTGCCAAACTTAGTACAGAGACCTAGTGCCTTAATATACTATAACTCAGAACTCCTGAGCTCAAGCAATCCAGTAGCCTCAGCCTCCCCAGCAGCAAGGAGTATAGGTGTGCACCACTATGCCCAGCTGCTTTTTTTAAAAATATGAATGACTAGGAGAGAATATGTGACATCCTTTAAACTGTTACCTAGGGGTAAGCTGCTGTTATTACCTATACCACCTAGGTGACCACACACTATTTAGGAAAGTTTCACCATCAGCGGAGAGGTCTTCGAGCTGAGGATGGATGGCCAGGAATGCCACAGAAGGGATTTCTAGCATACAGTCAGCAATCATTCATTAAGCACTTACTATGTGCCAGGTACCTCAAGCATGGGGTGGATGAGATAATTTAAAAATTCCATCTAAAACTGAGAGTCTTTGACTATTACAAAGGATTAAAGAAAAAGCCCTTTACCTCTCACTCATGCAGAATTCTTACATCTAACACGTTGAGCTTGACCTTGTTTTGGGGTCCTGGTAGAGCTACCTTCTAGCTAAAGTTCTGAATGGAAAATTGATGGAGGGAGAAAGAAGTCAGCCTTATATTTCCCTTAACCATAAAATATGTCATTACTAGAACAGGCTACGGAGGTTTTTAGGTAGAGGCCAGAAGATCAGTTGTTAGGCATGCCCTATTTTTGAATGGTTTGGTTGCAAAAAATATTTTGAAACCTTTTATTTTTTTGAATTTTATTTTCACTTTCAGTTACAGATTCTAAATTCTCTCCCTCTTTCTAGCCCTTCCACCATCCATTGAGAAGGCAAGAAATATGATACCTATTTTACACACGAGTTAAGCAAAATATATTTCCATATTCACCATGTTCCAAAAAAAGCAAGAAAAACAAAGAAGGGGAAAAAAAACATGCTTCAATCTGTACTCTGAGTCCCTCAGTTCTCTTTCTGAAGGTGGATAGAATTTTACATCATGAGTCCTTTGGAATTGTGGTGGATCATTGTATTGATTAGAGCTACTGCGTTACAATTATAGTCTTTACAATATTGTTACTGTATAGATTATTCTCCTGGTGCCGCTCACTTCACTTTGCATCAGTCAGTTCACATAAGCCTTCCCAGGTTTTTCTGAAATCATCCCCTTCATCCTTTCTCAGAATAGTAGTACTTCATAACATTCATAACTTGTTCAGTCATCCAGTTGAGCATCGCCTCAGTTTCCAGTTCTTTGCCACCACAAAAAGAGCTGCTATAAATATTTTGTACATTAGGGTCCTTTTTCCTTTTCTTTGATCTCTTTGGAGTAAAGACCGTGTAGCCATATTGCTGGGTCAAAGGGTATGCACAGTTTTATAGCCCTTTGGGCACAGTTCGAAATTGTTCTCCAGAATGATTAGACTAGTTTATGGCTCTACCAACAGTGCAGTAGTGTTCCTGTTTTTCCCATATCCCCTCCAGCATTTGTTAATTTTTGAAACCTTTTATGATAATTGCTCAAAGAAGAGGCTCCCCCTACCCCCCAACCACTTTTAGTCCCTAATCTGCCAGTTTCAGATACAGTAAACTTTTGCGGTCTTCTATATTTGCAGCATAGTTATTCAATGTGATCTGACTTAAGAAAAGCTAGTAGAATAAGCTTAGCTTAGGTTACTTGGCTGTTGGACAAGAAATTAGCTATCTAAATTAGCCTGTTAAACCAGAGACACTTTCTTTTATGGAGAGACACTACTAGGCATTGTTGGGGATGGGTTAAGTGATGCCAAATCACCTTCAGTGGAAGGGGAGAGTCAGACACTCCCCCAGAAGTAGCAATAGGGACCCATGGACATTGGCTCAAGGCTTTGCAAGAGCTGTTGCTGAGGGTGGAGGAGCTTGCCCCAGCTTACCAAAGAACCTCACATGCTGTTAGCATCTTCTAAATTTGGTCTTTTGGAGCAAAGACGCTATTGCCTGCCCTCGTTATGGCCATACTTTTGCTAAAATAGTATTGTATTACACATGGTATGGAGAACTATTGTAAGTCTTTGTTATATTTGATTTGCCCAACCCACATCAGACTTTCCATTCATTGAGTCATGTTGTACTTTGGAAATGGATTTTCATTTTTTCCTAATTCGAATAATAAATAATAGTAGCTTCCATTTCTGTGATGCTTTAAGGTTTACAATGGGTTTCCCTCACAACAAGGCTTAGGGATGATAAATGTTGTGTTTCCATTTGAAAGATGAAGAAGGAAACTAAGGTTCTGAGGTCACTTAATAAGTTAGTGTGCAGTGGCATTCAGAGCCATGTTCTTCTGACCTCAGGGTCCAACCCCTTTACGCTCTACCTCAATGTTTCCCCTAAATACCCAATTGATATTGAACTCAGCATCAGATTTGGACTCTCAGACTGCATCAGTGAACAAACTCCCGACATTGACAACAACTGGAACTTCATCCAAGCTGGGATGAACTGGGAGACAGGGAGGGACTGGGAAAACTGAGATACAAAGAGCCCTGGACCCTAGAAGGTGGCAGACGTAGGTTTAAGTCTCAGCTCCACTGAGTAGTATTTGTGTGCCCTTGGGCAAGTCATTTCCCCTTTTTGAGCATCACTCTTCCTCTGTAAGGTAGGAATCCTGTGCATCTAGATCCATAGAACTTGAGCAGACCTCAGAGGCCATGTAGTCCAAGCCCCTCATTTTACAGATGGGGAAGTGGGTGGCCCAGAGACATTGAAGCTGCTTACTTCCACGGAGGTAGGAAGTGACAGGGGCAGATCATAACCCCCTTCCCTGACTCCAGATCTCTCCCCTACTTTCTACTTTCTGGCTAGGTGTGGGAATGAAAACTTTGCATGTCAATAGAAGCTGCTCTCCTTGCCTAGATGAGTTTTCTTTTCAAGTTCACCTTTGTTAAGTAGTACCTCGGTTTATAGTCAGAAAGATAAGAGAACAAAGGGTGCTCCTCTGTGTTCCTACTGGTTCTCGACTATTGATAGACATTTAAGTAAAGGCTGGTGTTTACTAATTCATGCAGATAAGCTAAGTAGTACCTTGAAAAGGAGATGAGCATTTAATGTTGGCTGGCTTTTTGTCCCTATCCTCCCAGGCAGATTTAAAAATTGAGCCTCATTAGTTACTCTAAGGTCAGCCACCAGAAGCTTGTGGAGATACCTGTTCATTCCAAGGGGAAAATGGGGCACTAAGGGGAAAAAACCAAGGGTGAAATATTCTTCTATATGTAAGACTCCATGCTATTACTTTTCCTACAGTAAAACATTCTCAAGGAACAGAGCCAAGGAGAGCAGAAAATAAGCATTAAAATGCCTTTTCATGTCTGATTGTAGGTCCTAGTCTGAAATTGTTTCCTTGTGTTTTCATAGTCATAGATTTAGAGCTGGAAGGGACTGGAAATGTCCTCTAGGCCAACCCCTTTGTTTTGTTTTTTTTTTTCACTCTGTGATGCCATTGGTCCTCTTTGACAGTGTAGGACAAACAACAACAGATGAGGAAATTGGGAACCAAGGAGGTCTTGCTGAAGTGACTTGCCCAAGATCACATGGGTAGTAAATGACAAGCTGAGATTTGAACCGAAATCACATCCTCTGACATTAAGTATCTTTCCAATGCACTGCTCTGCCCCTCCCCCTACTTTAAGACCCCTCCCTCCTGCTTCATTTTCATTTTTGTTTTTGTTTTTTGGGTTTTGCTGGGCAATTGGGGTTAAGTGACTTGCCCAGGGTCACACAGCCAGTATATGTTGTGTGTTGTGTGTCTGAGACCAAATTTGAACTCAGGTCCTCCTGACTTCAAGGCTGGAGCTCTATCCACTGTGCCACCTAGCTGCCTCCTGCTTCATTTTCTAAACAAAGTTGGACCTTTTACACAAGGCAAAGTTTTTGAATAATTTGGGCATAATCAGTTCAAAGACTCTTCTTCATAATTATAGTAAATTGATTGTAGCATCATCTGTCCATTGGATCATGGAAAATAGACAGGATAACAATAATAGCTAACCCTTTATATAGCATCTACTATGTGCCAGGCACTTTGCTAAGTGCTTGATAAGATCCATTGACTCTCCCGGTAGGAATTGTGAGCTTAGCCAGGTTGGGCAGCCTTGGTGCCAGGGTGGTTCATTTAGCACATCTACCTGTAGTCTTCCTAATCCCTATCATATGATTCATCTTCATTTTTAAGCTTTGCCTCTGATCAAGGGTGTTGAGCATACCCAGAGTCATTGCTTGTACCCCACTGGTGATCCTTGGTATCTGCCATCTTATAACCAGGGGAATAGTGCTGGATTTGGAGTCAAGAAGAGCAAAGTACAGATCCTGCATCAGACATCCACTAGCTGTGTGACCGTTGGCAAGTCACTTTTGCCTCTGTCTACCTCCATTTGCAAAATGGGGGTAATGATGGCATCTACCTCAAAGAGTTGTTGTGAGGTTCAAATGAGTTATACTTGAAGTGCTATGTAAATGCTAGCAACGTTATTATTAAAGCAGCAGAAAAGGGGATGCCATTCTTTTTAAAAGAAAATTTTATCGATGCCCCATTTTCAGATATATATCCTCTAGCCTTCCTTTGCAAGAAAAGAAAAAAACAGTTAAGCAGAAGCAGGCAAGGCAGAGTCTGATGACATTTTCTCCATTCTGCACCCCAGCCCCCTCATCTCCACAAGGGAAAAGTAGGATATACATTTTCTTTTTTTTTTCTTCCTCAAAGGCCGAGATGGGCATTAGAATTACACAGCCTTTAGCTTTGTTTTAGCTTCCTTTTCGGTGACATTATCAGAGTCATTATGTAAGTTTCCTTCACTTTGCATCAGTTCATATATGTCTAACCAGGTTTCTCCAAATTCCTCATACCTCATCTCTCATGGTACAAAAGCAAAATGTATGATAATTCACCTAGCACAGTTTGTCAAACCTTTTCCAAATCATTGGGCACCCACTTTGTTTCTCGTTCCTTGCTATCACAAAAACACAGCTATGAATATTTTGGCATAGATGAGAACTTCCATTCTATTGTTCATCTCCTTGAAGTTATGAGGATATGCCTTTTATCCCCAAAGAAACCACACTCTTCAGTGTAGCAGCCGGTCTAAATTCTCCATGCTCTTCCTGAGCCCTCTGACCTGGACTGCCCCTGCAATATTTTGATTTTGGCTCAAGATTCTTTGACTTTATGGGAGCCTACTCCTGGCTGTCCTTTCCCTACTGCTCCCAATATCTCTTTTCTCTACCTTTGCATCTCCTCGGAGATTCTGGTTTCTGATGGGGGTTGGCGCTGTGGCATCCATTTCATCTCTCATCTCATTGCCCTGGTTCAGACTCTGTCGTCCTCCAAATCCCCACAGGCATAGAGGGTTGGACTGGATGGCCAAGCAAGTGAGTGTTTATTGTATTTGTGCCATATATGTGCCAGCCACTATGCTATGAATCTAAAGAATGAAAGATTTCCTACCCTTGAGGAGCTTATTTTCAAATGAGGGAGACAACAAGCACATTTATTGGGATGTATAGAGGGTAAATACAAATAAAAACAAAGATTGTTGAAGTCCTTTCCAATTCTGGGACATGGTGAAGACCAGCTGGTGTGGGTGACTGAGTTTGCCATGACAGTTGCTGGTGAGTCTAGGGTTAGGATTAAATTTGGTCCTGAGAATCAAGACTGGAAGCTTTTTTGATCAACTCTAGCCAAGGTTTGGCCAGGTGTATTGAGCTATTGATCTGTCTCTGACTGTATTCCAATTATATTATTTCAGGTGCTTGTTGCTGAGGGGGAGGAATGAATAAGCAGTTGGCCTCATTTGGAATGGATGAAGGGAAGGGCTGGGAGGGAGAAGACTGGTATTGAAGAAAATGTAACAAGGGGAGCAGCTTTTTTCCCCCTATTGCCCAGACAGAGGGTTGATTCATTGAATGGCGAGCCATCTGGTGTGAGGCTTGTCTTTGGAGAGGCGGCGTGGGCAGTGGGGCATGGCCGATTCAATGAGTGCCATTATTAGTGGGGAGGCAGTGCAGTCCTGGAGGAAGAGCCCCAGACTTGGGCTCAGGAGGTCTGGGTCAGGTTCCAGGTCGAGGACTCACTAGCTGGGTGATGGCGGGCAACAAGTCGCCTTGATGTCCTGTTCTGTAAAATGGAGAGAACACCTGCTCTATATTGCATTGAGAAAAGTACTTGGCCAGGACTAAATGTGGAAGCATGTGCTTACCTTGGGGGGGGGGCCCTTCATTTGGCATCTTCACAGATACAGAGAGTATTGTTTGGAGGGGGCCTCAGGGGGAAGGCAGTAGACGTTTGAGCATATACTCTGGCTATGTAACTATAGGGAGGGGAGAAAGAAGAGAAAAGAAGGAAAACAGGGCCAGAGGTGGGGGGATCTGGGACTGGTTCGGCTGGGGACACAGAACAAAAGCATCGTTTGCTTGCTTGTTTGTTCTTTTGGTTCTGCCTGCACCCTTGTTAAAGGCTCAAGAGTGTGGGGAAGATTTTTGCCTCTTGTATATTTGATATAATTTATCCCAAAGCTCTAGTGCTTCAGGGTTGAAAAAGCAACTTCCTCACCACCACCCTGGCAGATTGGTATGCCAACTATTATCCTCGATTTTCAGGGGGGTAAATTGAGGCCCAGAGGGGAGGTGACTTACCCATGTTCATCCTGTTAATAAATGTCTGGGCTAGGATTTGAACCATGGTCTGCTGATTCAAGTCCAGCTTTCTAGTGTTCTAGCTAGGTTTTTGCTTTCCTCTCCCCCCCTCCTCCCTTCCTTCTCTCTTCCCTTTTTGTTTTGCCCAGTTACTTTTTCTTTATTGTCATTAATTTTACATTTTGGTCCAGATCACGTGGCTGATAAAAGGAGAAAATATTGGAAGAAATAAAGCTTTTAGTGGAAAATGTGCTCTTTATTTAAGCTGCCCTGCCAATGGCAGATGCACTCCCCACCCCCCGCCCCGGCCTAAAGTTTTCTTCCTTGTAGCCCCATTTCTCTGACAATGTAGCTAGCAGCTGTCACAAAACCTTCAGCTTTCTAGCAATCACTTGGATGGAGTGAGTACCCATTGATGACCCCTGGTGTCTGTGTGTTCAAAGAAAAAGAGGCCCCCTCCTCTTTTCTTGTCTAGGAGGCTGGACTAGGCTGGCCAAGGCAATGTCTAGCTCTAACCCTGGGTCTTTCACAATTGGGAAGACCTCTGAAAAACTGCATGGGTTTCGACCCCCTCCAGCTGGTGAGTTTTTCCAGACGTTGTCTTCCTACACTTCAGTATCTCAATGGAGCCAGGATCTCATCCATGTGTAGGCACTCTCTCCAATGGGGCTGATTGCTCCCCAGCCAGACCTTTGTCATCTGGTGCATTTCTCATATATGTTCTCCTGTAAATGCCTCACAGAGGGTCTAAAATAACATGGCTGGAGGCCTTGTTTTATATTAAAAATAATATGACATGGGTACTACCATCACAGCACTCAGCCAGTCCATCTACCAGCTTTTGCTCTGGGTGGTTGATCATCTCACCTCCTTTTCTGGTCATACATTTCCTGTCTGGTACCATTCACATGCCTCATCATTGGCAATATACTACAGCCAATATATCTTTCCATTTAGAATTACTGTCATTTCAAAGTCTGAGCTCTCCAGCAAAGAGATCAGAAAGCCTTCTCTGTCCCTTTGTTAATTACAATTGAAAGAGACTTGTGGTACCCAAAGGGCTCCTTCCAATCCAAGGGACTGTTTCTCTTATGGTGTCTGTCTGTCTCTCTCCCTCTCACCCTCCCTCCCTCCCCCCATCTCTCCTTGTCTCCTTCCCTTCCTATCTCTCTTTTTCTTTTCCCTCCTTCTATTTTAGATTCTCTCTCTCACCCTCCTCATCTCTTCTTTCTCTTCCTTCCTCCTGTCTCTGTTCTTTCTTACCCTCTCTATATGTGCATTCTCTGCTCATTTTCTGTCTTTGATCTCTCTTCTCTCTCTCTCTTTCTCTCTCTCCCACTCTCCCTTCTTCCCTCCCTCCCTCCTTCCTCAGCTATTCTCTCTCCTCTCTCTCTCTGTTCGTTCATCTACTGTTCATTCTTTCCTCTCCCCGTCTCCTCCTATTCCTCTTCCTCTCTCCCTCCTTTCCTATCTACCCGTCTCTCCCTCTGTCTCTGGGGCCTCTGGTTGGGAGCCCTGTCTCTGAGGCCAGGCAGGAATTGGACAGGCCTGCAGGGGCTTGTGAGGCAGCACACTGCAGGTGGCTGCCTGCCTAGTTGCTCTCTCTTCTTGTCATCCAGCTGACAAAGAAGCCACTCCTTTCTATCCTGCTGTGCAAACAGCCCGAAGCGAGCCTTTAAAGATCATAAATATATTAATTACATGTTCGTTCAGTCCCTAAGACTGAAGTCATCATTATAAAAGGAAACTCAGAAACGAGTGGGGAAAAGCGCATGACGGCCCAGCCAAGGACGCTCATTACACCAACCTACGTTTTGCGTCTGACACCTTTTTAGCAGAGGTTTTCGGAGCCTGGAATACCTGGGAATTGTTCCCCTTAAATGAGACTTTCTTAACCTCTCTTATGCCATGGAACTTTCTGGCAGTCTGCTAGGTAAAACCCATAGCTCTCTTCTCAGAAAAAGGTTTTTAAATGCATCAAAGAAAATACATGGAATTACAAAGGAAACTAATTATATTGAAATACGTGTGTGTGTGTGTGTATGTGTGTGTGTGTGTGTGTGTGTATGTGTAAGATATGTAAAAAATCCACAGACCTTAGGTTAAGAAGCACTGATGTAGGCTAGAGCATCATGGGATTTAGAGCTGGAAGGAACCATAAGCATTCTCTAGTCTTACTCTTTCATTTGAACAGAGGAAACATGCCCAACCATGGAAGTGATTTGCCTAGGGCTCATAAGGGGAGGGGGTAAATAAAACTGGGGTTCAAGGCATTCATGATGGTAGAGGTAGAATGATTTAACCTACAGAGTGTTGGACTGGGAGGAGGAGCCTGGCTCTTCTGCTGACTTGCTGTGTGAACTTAGGAAAGCCACTTGCCCACTCTGAATTTTCCTCCTTCTGTAGAATAACAGTCATAGGATTTAGATGTAGAGCCAGAAGGAACCTTAGAGATCAGCTAGTCCAAATCCAGGGGAAGGGGCTTGCCCAAGTGACAGATGTGAAACAGAAGGGGTAGGATTCAAACCCACATCCTCTATTGCAAATCTGTCGTTCTTCCTATGGGACCATGGATTTAAAGTTGGACTAGATCATCCTGATCTCTAAGGTCCTTTTCTTAGCACTAACATTCAGTGACTCTAAAGAAATACATAGAAATGTGTTCATTTGCAGGCAGACGGGTTTTATAAAAGGACCAAATTTGCTGCAACTTATTAAAAAACAAATAAAAATAATCACGCCTCGAAGCATGGTTTATGTGATTTCAGATAGTTACCCCTGACTTGAGCTATAAAGGCCTCAATAAATAGTTAATTCAGCAACCTTTGAAGGGTCTTTTTGAACTTTGTGAATTTTGTTCTGATGATTTGGAACAGCTGAGAGTGGCCATACAAGAGTGCTTGTCTCCACTTGGATAAGTAAGGACTTGTCTATGCTGCCTAGATCAAGTCAGCACTAATGACCCTAATTGCTTTAAATGGCCATTTTGGTAGGATTTGAATACGTTTGAATATATCACATATTTTGTCTGGGGATGTCCTTATTATACCTCTGTCAAAATTCCTTAATGTGATATGAATGCATTTGAGGATAGGATAGACCCAGGAGAATCATAGTTTACCTTTCACTTAGCTCTCTGGATTTGAATCCTATCCAAGGTAAGGGCAGCAGGGCCTCAGATATCTCAGAACAACCTTGTTGTGTAAGATCTATTTCCCTGGTCAGCTCCAGAAACAACTTGTCAACTGTTGCACAAGATGGAGGTGAAAGTTCTCATCTATATTGATCCAAATGTAAGAAATCTCTCCTGTTCTACTTTATTTGGGCTGTGGAGGGGGATGACAATCATGGAGGGAAAGGAAGAGTGAGAAAATCCCTTAAAGTTATGAAAATCACCATTCCTCCCCCCACCACATCCCCTTTTGCTCATCTCTTAACTTGCAATGGGGTGTGGAATGTGGAATGAGCCTTTTGTAATTTCTTGTATTCACATACAGCATCTGGCACATGAAGGGCACTTGATAAATACAGCATTAGGGCCTTGGCCCCATTTTCATGTCACCATGTTAGGTCAGAGATGGGTTTGGGGGAAGCAACTGGATCCTTGGCCTTGGTTTGCACTGAGAGAGATGCTGGGGAGTTCCCTTGAAATTTACTGGACTGGTTGGAGGTAGTACTAAAATGTATCAGATGTTCTAGGCCTAAAATAACACATTGGGTAATCATAAATTGCCAGGACCCAGTGGCCTCTCTGTGAAAGGTTAGAAGGAAAATAAGAATAAGTTTGTAGAACCATTGGCCTAAAATAAAGGGTAGGATCATCGAAGACTTAAACATAGTCTACTGGGGGAAAATAACATTGTTTTTGTAAGAGAATTCCTTGCTAATTGATTAGAACATGCTGAGGAGGTAAATGAGTGTCATTAAAGAGAAAGCAGTGCTGTTAATTTTTGAGACTTTCAGACAGCTGTTTTTGATAAGATTTCAGTAAACTCAAGAAACTGAGTCACTGTGGGGTTTCAGTGTTTGATCACTTCGTGGAGCCTAGCTTAGAGATGGACAACAAAGGGAGGGATAAATGAATACCTCTCTAGAGTAGGAAACAGTAGGAAGCCCCCAGGGGTTCGTTCTGGGTCTGCTTTTATTCTCACATTTTAAAAAGAGCCAAAGGAGGTGGTTCACAGTGATGTCTCCAGGTTTGTGGGTGACACTGGGCTCTTCCATTTAACACCCAAGGGACCTACCAGACTTTCAGGCTTAGTCACTCTCATCCATGCTTCATTAGTACCCGTGAAGCACTCATAGCAACAAACTCCGGCAAGTTACCCAGAGGCAAAGTTGGGTTCAGTACACTGAGGAATTTTACCACCATTAGAGTTGGCCACAAAGAACAGAATGGGCAGTAGTTATTCCCTTATCACATCACTGAACTTGCTTATTCAAAGGCTGGTCGATCATTTTGAGTATGGAGTATTTTGGAAGGGCAAGCTAAGCCTAGGGTCATCACCCTGGGCACACGGAGGGCACTAGACTTTGAGTCTTCAAGCAGAGGCTGGATGACCACTTGGTATGTCTTAGAGGGGGCTGGACTAGAGAGTCTCTTGGTCACTTTCAACTCAGAGATTCCGTGGGATTGGAAGATTTGGGTCTAGTTCTGGTTCTATTACTGTATGAACTTGGGCAGGTCCTTCCCAAATCTGGGCCTATGCACCCTCCTGTCTATTGGATCTAATGATCCCTAAGGGCCCTACCAGCTTGAAAGCAGTAGGTAGCAATATCAACCTTTACTCTAAGCCATGTCCTCCAAAACTGAGTCTGTGGCTTCCATCTGACCCCTTGAGTCCCTACCTCAAGTTCAGTGTAGGAATGGCTGGCAAAATGGGGAAGGTAGTGGAAGGGACTGTTAGGTCTTGGTCCATTGTGGCTACCTGCCAAAGCCCCATCTTTTTCATTATTCTAATGATGCTGAATGGCTATGAATCACCAATATAATTCCTGAAGAGTCAAAATGACACTTGACCCCAAGGGGCAACGGAGAGATAAATGGTAGGCAAGAACAGGTTGTAGAAGACCACCAATGGCTGATGTATGCATGAGAGGAAATGAAAAAGGCATCAGAGAACCACAGAGAAATCCAGTCAGCCAACAGGAGCAAGGGATGACGGACAGCTTAATATTTTAAGGGATCTAGAGGGATGCCTCTAGTGCATTGGCTAGATCCTCTGTGGACTATGTATATGCAAAGCCAAAGAGCAGAATTACCTGGGATGAGAAAGCCTGAATGGGTTGAGATCTGTAGCCATATGGGGAGTGCCTACATCAATGGATCAGGAACCCACTGAAGTAGGTAGTTGTTATATCTATTTGAAAGGTAAGGAAATTGACTGAGGCTCAGAGGGATTGACTCCGTTGCTCATAGTACACAGCTAATAAGTTTTAGAAACGCAGGGTGCTTCCAAGGTCTCTCTTGATCCCAAGGCTTATGTTTCTTCCACTCTCCCATGCTGCCTCTAAGGGAGGATGTACTCTGTCCAGTAGGTGGGGAGCAACCAGCACATGGCCTGGAAACCCACAGCAATACAACTGTACAGCAGATGCTCTATTCCCCTACCTGTCTTCTCAGAGTTTTGCCTTGGGGCCTGAATTGTATTAGAGGGAGAAGGCTGCACATCCCCAAGCACGAGGGCAGTGAGGATTACATGTGAAGTGCGGTCAGAGGGATGTAAAGGGGAGAAGAACAGCAACAGAAATACTCCCCCTCCCCCATTATTTTATTGCCTTCTGCCAGGGATTTCTGAAGGATGTTTGATGCAGTTGGACATCTAGTTTCCGAATCTCATTTTTCTTTATCAGAAGGAAGCTCTGAAAAGTATTTGGTGGTATTGCTTCCTGATAACCTTTGGAAGACTTTGCTCTCTTCAGTGCATGAGGGATACTTTTGTATTTTTACTGTCTTTTCACAGGACGGATTTCCTGGAAGTCCACCTCCAATCTGTGGTACAGTTTTTGGTTTTGTTTTGTTAAGAATTGTTAGGTAATGGAAATTAGGAGAAAAGAGAGAGACGAGGTGAAAACAGACATTCTCCACGTTCTCCCTTTTCCCTCAAACCCTAGCCAAGAAAAAAAAAAATTCATGAGAATGTTCCAGTGATGGAATGCTGCAGACCCATGCATACTTAGAAACTCCAAGCTTGGCCATCTTCACGCTCAGAATTACTATACTGGTGCTTACCTCCAAAGATAGGGTAGACTAATGGGCTTGATTCTGGCCATCGATCTTAGAGCTGGGTAAGCTTCTTGGATGATGGAAGAGGTATTCTATGTTAAATGGTGGTCACAGTCTCTTGTCCCATTATTTTCTAAAAGCAGTAATAATATCCATTATCTATAATGAGTTAAAAGCTTACTGTCATGCAGTAATTAGAATGGAAGCCTACTGTGAGAGTGGATGGATTAGTGCCCATCCCTGAGATCTAGTGTTCTCTGGGACTGGCCTTCAGACCTCTGGTGCCTTCACTGGCACCCTCTTGCACACAGCAAGTCGACCTTCAAGGGTGGATTTCATTTGTGTGGCAGCCAGGTGCCACGAGCCATTTGGAGTAAAGTGGCCAACGAAAAAGACCAGTTCAGATGAATATTCTCTCTGTTTTTCCATCCTCCCACAATGCAGTGCTTGTAGCATGAGGCCGACTTTTAAACTGGCTCTAAAGACTGTTCCCCAAAGAGGATGCAAGAAATAATCTGAGCAATGGGAGAATCATTGTGTAGAGTAGAACCTCCCTGAGAGGCAGCACAGTATGGCGCAAAAAAAAAAAGAGCTTATTTCATTCTATCATGAGACTGCCTTTGGTGCCACAGAAAGTGTCAGGAGAGAGGGGAATAGAGGCTCGTAGAAATCCTGCATGTGAGCAGCAAGCATTGCTCATGACTGGAGCATGGGATTCCAGAAGTATTCATTAATTAAGTATACATTTTGTTTTAGATTGTCACTTTCAAATGACACCCTCTAATGGAATTTGCCCTTATAATGAGGAAGCAAAGTATAGCAAAAGAAATCACCACTATCTTGTTAATGGAGGTCTCATTTTGCACCTATAGCCCTCCCTGCTAAATGGAGGGAGGCATCCTTTACCTCTAGTCTCACAGAACCATCTTTTTTAAGATAACTTTTGTTGTAACACTAGCCAGTGAACCATCCCTTCTTACAACAAATAACAAAAAGAAAATGATAAAAAGGCAATTAATAAAAAGAAATACCTCATTCAAGTCGAGTGTAGGCAGTATAGTGCACCCATACCTGCCCCACCCCTCTGTTGAACAGTCTAATGTATCACTCATATCAGTCCTTTCATTCCTCCCTGAATACTTTTCTGTTTCCTTTTTCTTCTGTTGCAATAATTAGATACTTTATTCACATAGCACATTGGGCATCTATTTTATTTCCAGTTCTTTGCTACAAAATATACCACTATATAGGGCAGCTATATCCCTAGCACTGGGCTTGGAATCATTAAGGCTCATCTCCCTGAGTTCAAATCTGGCCTGTGTGACCCTGGGCAAGTCACCTCACCCTGTTTGCCTCAGTTTCCTCATCTGTCAAATGAGCTGGAGAAGGAAATGGCGAACCACTCCAGCATCTTTGCCAAGAAAACCCTAAATAGGGTCACGCAAGAGTCGGGCACGACTGAAAAGACTGAACAGTAATAATATACCACTATAAATATTTTGGTATATGTGAGATCTTTTCTTTATTGTCTTTGACCTTCTTGGAGTATATGTCTAGCAGTAGGGATCTCTGGGTCAAAGGGATGTGGACATTTTATTCACTTTCTCTGCACGATTCCAAATTGCTTTCCAGCATGATGGGTTCAATTCCCAGCTCTCCACAGCCCCTCCGTCACTGACTATTCTCATCTTTTGTCATCCTCCCCCCTCCCCCCATTTCTGGTGTATCAGGTAAAATCTCAAAGTTGTCTTCATTTGCATTTCTCTCATTAGTGATTTAGAGCAGTCTTTCATATGACTGCTAAGAAATTGTAGTGCTTTGGGAAATTGTTTGTTCATATCTTTTGACCATATATCCATTGGGGAATGCATTTTGGTATTATATATCCTTTCTTATTGTTTTTCATTCTTTTAGTGGACTTTTTGTTCTTAACTCTCCAAAGTATTCCCTCAGTACTTTGATTAGTTTAGCACCCAATCCATAATTTAGGTAGTATTGTCATTTTTATTATATTGGTGTGGCCCATCTATGAGCACTCCAATTATTTCAATCATTCTTTATGTCTTTTAAGAGTATTTTATAATTCCATTCATACAGATCTTAAGCATGCCTTGGTATATAGGCTCCCAGACATCTTGTGCATTTTGTAGTTATTGTCACAGGGACTTATTTCTCTTATTTCCTCCTGGGTTTTGTTACCGTCATATAGAAACACCATCGATTTTGTAACCTGCTAATTTTGTGAAGCTCTTCATTATCTGTTACTCTTTTTGCTGATTTTCTGGGGGTAAACCATCCTGTTGTCAGCAAAGAAGGATCATTTTTGTCCTCTTTGCCCGTGCTTACATCTTTAATTTCTTTCTCCTGATTTATGGCAGGCATGAACACTTGCAGAACCGTGTCAATTAGCAGTGAGGAAAGTGGGCATTCTTACTTTACTCCTTTATTTGTCAAGAATTAGAGCCATGTTTTCACAAGAATAAGCCAAACCCACCATTTTTCCCCCATCAGAGACTGCATAATGCTCTTGTTTACAAACTAGCTGTGAAGTCCCTCTACCCTGCCCAGCTTTGGTGCCTCCAGCGGTGCTTCCCACACCGGGGTCTGCAGGAAGTGCATGCTTCTCTCTGGACAGCATATTTCTTTTACCATAGGGCCAGAGCTTTAGGACTGCAGAAGCCCCTAGGAATCATCTGTTCCAACCTCATCAATTTATAGAGGAGAAATTTGAAGTCCAGAGTAAATGACTTGTCCAAGGTCACATAACAAGTCAGTGGCAAAGACAGGATTCAAACTCGATTTCCCTGACTAAATCACTGCACCACAACTCTGTGTGTGTGTGTGTGTGTGTGTGTGTGTGTGTGTGAAAGAGAGAAGGAAGAGGAAAGGAGGGAAAAGGAAGGGGGAAGAAAGAAAAAGAAAGGAGAAAGAGACAGAGAGAAGGGAGGAGAGGGAAGGAGTTGGAGAGGGAAGGGGAGAGGGAAAGGGAGAGCGAGGAAGAGAGGGACACAGAGAGAGAGAGGGAAAGAGGGAGGGAAAGGAGGAAAGAGAGAGAAAGGGGAGAGAGGAGGGGAGAAAGGAGGGAGAGAGAGAGATGTGAAATGAAATGGTTTGACCTTAAAAGGGAGTTCCTAGTCTTGAAAAGTCTGTGAAGCATTGATCTATGATTTATATACTTGGTTGAAGCCTGATTATTTTTCTCCCTGAAGCTATTGCACATTCAACTGTGTTTGGAAGGAGGGAGGCTGGATTAATACACCCATTCTCCACTATCCCCCTTTCCCCCTCCCCATTATTTAAAATCTTTGGAGGCTTTCTTTGTTCCCAGGAATTAGAGGATTGTAAATGCCTCCTGAGTTTCTTTGGTAGCTTAGAAAGGGAGAAGGCTACTTGTCCCTTTTGCCTTCTCATACTTTGTGACCCCCTGAAGTCTGCTCTGTTTGTGGCTTCCTGGATTCACAGTCAAGAAGATGACTTTTAGTCGGAGGAAGGCTAGAAATTAGGACAAAATTAGGGACTAAGCAATTTTAAAAATTACCTGAATTTGAACTTGAAAAGGCTCAGAGTTTTCCTGGGCTCAGGTTTCCTCCACATTTGAGCTCAGAAAATGAAGGTTTGTTTTCAGTCACCTTTTCGTGAAAGTAGAAGGGGCTTATGAAAACTGCAGCTAAGCACCCTCTCCACTCATGATCTTTGTTCCAGCTTACTGATCTCCCTCTCCTCAAGAAAACAAGGACTTTCTGGAATTCGACTTCAGACTCTCCAAAGTCTTCCCCAACTAAAGTAATAATCCTTTTTTCTCCAGATTTTGATGTGAGTTACAGGTAGTGTAAGTAACAGTGCCCCCATTTTACAGGTGGTAACATCTTTTCCCCTCTTCTCTTTTTCCTTTTAAGTCTCTTAGTGGGGGCCAGAGGCTGGGACTCCCCTAACTCCTTCCTTTTTGACATCTTCTCACTTGACAGATTACAATATAAACCCTTTATTTAATTTGTATTTGGTTTTGGTATAGACATCTCTAATTCTGCACCTGTAGTCATGTATGAATTGGGTGGAAGAAAAATATTATGCTGTCCTATTGGCTTTTTTACAGCACCTAATATACTTCCGTGTGTAACAATAGCTGTTATCTCTCAGAACCATAGAAAGTCTAAGCCAGAAGGGACCTGGGAGATCATATAGTCCAGAAGGAAGTACATTACTCAGTCACGCAGGGGGTGAGTAGCAGAATCAGCACTTGAACTTGGGTCTTTTGACATCAAATTCTATAATCTTTGCACTACATTTACTGCTGCCTTTCCAAAAGTCTGCTGATATTACCGGTGTTGATGCCACTGCCATGATTGCTCAGTCACCCACCCATGCCTTCTCATTTTTTACTTTACTATGTTTTCCTATCAGTCCTCCATGGAGTAGCTACCCAACATGGCTGTCAGGCCTTTCTCTCCTTTAATATTCCGTGGGCATCAAGGTAGCTCATAGGCTACCTCTCCCTACATGATTGGCCCACCTCCTTTTCTGATGATACATTTCCGGGCTGATATCTTATCTACTAGTTTTGTACACAAAGTATGGAAGGTAGTATACCACAGCCTTTTTTATGCCCATCATGCATGTCTCCATTGCCCTTTGGGTAGCCTGCAGTATCGATCGGGGGAGAGCAGACAATTGTAAAAGTCCCTGCTGCTGTCATGGAGCTTACATTCTACCTGGTGAACACAAATACGCACACAGATACGTAAATACAAAGTAATTTTGAGAGAGAGGGTGAACACCCAGGCTGGGACAACAACAAAGTCCTGATATAGGAAGATAGCACCTGAGCTGCTTCTAGCAAGGGAGGAGAGAACATTGCATATGTAGGTGATTATTTGTACATAGAAATGGGATGTAAAATCAGAGCAGCACAAGTACTATTTGAATGATTCCTATGCTCAGATACTCCAAAAGATCTGTGATTGCAATGATGTTGGTCTTCCTTTCAGTAATATAAATCATCCATGCCTATCCATCCTTAGGCTATTCTTGTTCATGCCCTCCTCGAAGTTCATCACTGGGGGCCTTCTTGCCCTGAGTATATATGCTAGTGAAAACTTTACCATCTTTTCTCTTACAGCTGTTTTCAAGTAACATTTATTATTGCAACTCACTATGGAAGGATCTCTCTGCTAAGTTTTTACCAATGGGTGTGTGGTACCTGTTTCAATGGAGAGAATGGCTCTTTGCTGCTGCTGTTACCACCCGCTGCCTCTTGGGATTTTCTGGCCTTCAGGGGCTTTTTTGTTCTTGGATTTAGTCGTCTCCAAGTGGCCCTTCAGTGTTTTTGAGGACCCCAGTCAGGATTAGGTAGACATCGATTCTTTTCCAAGCCCATTAAGCATCTTGCCCCACTCTCCAAAAATCCTTGGGAATTCATTGCATTTCACAGCTGAGCCTTTGAAAAGAATCTGGAAAGTCAGCAGGTCACATGCAGCGGATGGGTCGGAGCTGGGGCCACAGCCACCACTGTGTAAACCATCCAGCCCTCCATTAACACAGTTGTTCATTTGAGTCGGTCCGTATTTGCTTCCACTTTGAACATCTCCATTGACTATTCTTAGCCTGTGGTGTTTGGGCATTCTTTCACAAATGCCCCCGAACACAATGACTGTTTGGGGGGGGCTACCTTATTGTTAGAGGTACGATGAATACAGCAGAATAAAAACCACAGGCCGGAAACTCAGACAGAGACTATGGGTTAATTTCCCTGCTAAATATGTCCCTGAATTCAAGTGAAAATTCCTGCTGTGAATTTTCAGACCTAGGGAAATGGTGGATTTTTGTTTTTGGGGTGTGTGTGTGTGTGTGTGTGTGTGTGTGTGTGTGTGTGTGTGTGTGTGTGTGTGTGTTGTTGGTAATAGAAAATCCATCATTTGACCATGGGCAAAGACTTGCCATTTGGCCTTCCATTTCCTAATCTGAAAAATGGGATGATAATCCTTCTATTACCTCTCTGGCAGAGTGGCTATGAAGAAAAAAACTTTATAGAACTTGGAGGCATCTAAATTTAGAGTTAGAAGGGCAATTAATCCAACTGTGTCATTTTACAGATGAGAAAACTATTTCAGAAAAGTGAAGTGATGAAGCTAAGATGACCCTGCTGGGATTTGAACCCTTTCCTCTGACTCAAAATCAAATCCTCTTACCACTACTCAGTTCGGTAACTGCTAATGTGAAGTCTAATCTGTATGATATTATGGTCATAATCCCCCCCCAAAGACCGTTCACAGAAATCCCTAGATTAGCAATGCTTCTTTTGGTGTTAAGCCAACCTTCCCTATTTCTATTGCCCTGCAGATTTTGTTTTCAGCTGGTTTATGTGCCATACAGTTAGCTGGTGGGCAGACGCTTCACTTATACCAAATAGAACCTTTTCATTCAAGAATCTCCTTTCCTCTTCAAAAAGTCACCCTGAGACATATAATTACTTATTCTTCCACTCCTTCCTCCATTTCAATGTTCTTTTTATTCCTTCAGTCAGACTTCTCCCAACCTTGTTACTGTCTAGAAGCTTTCATCCTCCATCTCTCCTCCCTTTCTCAGCCAGACTTCTTGAAGAAGTTGTCTACTCTTACTGCCTCCACTTGTGTCTCTTCTTACTCCTCAACCCTCTGCAAACTGGCTTCCAAACTCATTACTCAGCTTGAAATTGCTCTCTCCAAAGTGACTGATTTTCCACTAAGTCCCCAGGTCTTATCTAGTAATTCAGAGCTCCACATCAGAAATTCCCCATGCTATGGAAGTCATAGATCTTTCTAATGCACATGGCAGATGATTCATGAGGAATCAAGGCTCGGGCTAGCAAAGGGCCAAATGGAGTGTCATGCCATGTCCTCTGGGAGCCAAAAGTGAAAGGTCTGTTTTCTGTAATATGTTCTTGCCTGCCCTCTCTCCACGATCCTGAAACCCAAAATGACCAGCTCTGATTTTAACTTGGTATCTTTCCATCTCTCCCTCACTCTTCTCACATAGGCTTCTCACAGTGATGAGTCCCCAGAACTTGGCTACATCCCAGAGTGAGTGCACATGCCATGTTTTTCCCAATCAGTGACTGTGTCGATAACCTGCTTCTCTGCTCTGTCCCATCTTGCAGGTGATCATCTGAAAATCTGTGCTCAAGGTTATACTTGCTGCTCTCAAGAAATGGAGGAGAAGTACCGACAGCAGAGTAAAGAGGATTTCCGAAGTGCCGTAGGGGAGCACTGCAATGCTCTGCAGAACATGTTTGCTTCCCGATATAAAAAATTTGATGGTGCGTATTGGAAAGTCAGTTTCTAAACCTGTTTTTTGTTGAATGTCTAATTTCTTGAGGGAAAGAGAGGGTGGAAATGCTGAGAATGATTGGGCTTGGACCATTGTTTGTGTAAGGGAATAGGAATATTTGCTGATTGTGCCCCTGTATTCTTATATCATTAGGAAGTTTAATGTCCCATCATGTAGGATTTCACTGAGAAATGGGAAGGCCAAGCTTAATACAATTGGCAGAATGAGCAGTAGGTTTGGAATCTAAGGACATGGATTTTGTCTAAGGACACTGGAATGCTACCCATTCCAACCCCTTACTAATGGTGTGACCTTGGACAAATCACTTACCCTCTCCAGGCCCTCAGTTTCCTCACCTGTAAAATGATAATGAAAGGTACCATGTCAGAAGACTCATGATCAAATCTCGCCTCTGACACACACTGGCTGTGTGACCCTGAGGAAGTTAATGCCTCTTAATCTCTCAATGTTCTAGGAAACACCAAGACTTTTAGTTGGAAAAAAAGGTGCTATAAGAGGGAGTTTGCTCAGCTGAGAATTTCTTTTATCAACAAGATCACAAGGCCAGTGCCTATCTTGAATGACATTTCATCCCTGACTCTGACTTCCTTGTTATTATATTCCTCATCTCTGCCTAGGGATTTGAGTTTTAAAAGTCCAAAATGAGAAACTGGATCTCATTCAGTTGCATATCTCCATTTGACGAGATATGTCATGTCTTCCCTGTTGTATACTAGAAGTTTGTTTAGAGCAGAATGTGTGTGTGTGTGTGTGTGTGTGTGTGTTCCCCCTAAGTTTGACTGCTAAGATTGGAGAGGACTAGGTATGCCTTTTCTCCTAGCTCCTAACCCTAAATTGGAAGGTCACTCGGGATGTATAATTATGAAGTGACACTACATACCTACTGGGGATAGCATATGGGAGTTGAAAAAACACTGGCTTTAGAATCAGAGGACCTGGGTTCAAATCCAGATTCTGCCATAAGCTGTGCCTCTTATAGCCTGTGTGACCTTAAACAAATCATTTCACCTCTGGGCCTTAAGAGTCTTCCCCTATAAAATGAGGAAGTTGGGCCAGCCAATCTCTAATCTATAGATACAGTAGTAGACTGGGAATCTGGAAAACCTGGGCTCAAATCTCACCTCAGATACTTACTGGCTGTATGAACTTAAGCAAGTCTAATTTCTCTAGGCCTCAAGTTCCTCATCTGTAAAATGGGGCAGCTATACCTGACTCCATCAGGGATTCTTAATTTTTTTTTGCGTGTCATAGACCCTTTTGGCAGTCTATTGAGGCATATGGAACCTTGCTAGGAATAATGTTTACGAATGCACAGAAGAAAACATATAGAATTACAAATACAATGAAATACAGTTATCAAAAAATTTTAAATATCTATAATCTAATTTGTGACCCTGGACAAGTCACTTCCTCTCTCTAGGAGCTCAGTCTCTTCAACTGTAAAAGGAGTGTTTCATGGCCTTGGATCACTTTCAGATCAAAATCTATTAGCCCATGATGCTAAGGCTTTGCTGCCAGTTTGTGATTAAGATAATCTTTGCCCGATGCAGTCCTCCAAAAGAAGCCCTATCTTGGAGAACCCATGTCACCATCCTATCCTCCTACCCCAAATTGCTATGGACCACTAACCAAGAGGGAGGCCACTGTTATTTATTTGCAAGAGCATTGGTCTTGGAGGCCAAAGACTTGGGGCTCAAATCCCAACTCTGCCATTCACTACCTTTGTGACTTAGGACCAGTACCTTCCCTTTTGTAGGTCTCAGTTGGCTCATCTGTAAAATGGATTCCTTCTAGGCTTACCATCCTTTGAACTATAGCATAGTTTTAGTCTTTGGGGAGCTAGATAGTTTTTCCTTAAGTCCTGAATGTCTTAGAGCTCCAAACATGCTGTTAACAGGATGTGTCAAGGACACAATGATCTAGATTAAATTAATCAGTGCTTATTCTGGTGATAGTCTTTGTAACTAATATATTTCAAGTATGACCTAGATATATATTTAAAAAATGAAGTTGGCCCATTTTTCCTAAGACTATTTAAAAATTCATTCAAACATCCAGTTAGTGCCTACAAAGTATTGGGCACTGTGCTGGGGGAAGAAATAAAGATTAATTTAGACATAGGTCTGGCAGTCATAGAGATTCGAGTTTAGGAGGAGAAATTCAAGGTTTGTAGTTCTCTCGTACCTCTCTTGTACCTACATATGTAAACTTCAATGAATTTCGCTTTTACATTTTGATTTTTTTAAAAAAACAAATGATTCCCCATTGCTTACTGTATTAAAGTATATATTTGAAAGCAATGGCATTCGAGGTCTTCTACAATCTAATTCTATGCTATCCATCCAGACTTATCACATGCTTTTCTCTATCACACCTGCAGTGTTTTAGTCAAACTCGATGACTTGCTTTCATCTGTTCTTGTCCTGCCTGATACTGTCACTGCATTCATTCACTCCATCCTCAGTGCCTGGAAAGAACTACTCCCACCCATCCCCTCCACCAGACATATAAGCACATGCACGCACACATAATCTCACCCTTAAAATTTCTCCCTTCAAGGCCCAGTTCTACTTCTTCCATCAAGTTCTGATATCCCCTGCCCCTAACTGGGAGTGACCTCTCCCTCCTACCAGATTTCTCATGGTATCTTGCTTGTCTTCTCCTGGTCACTTTTGTGTTCATATTCCCCTTGTATTTGTCTTTCCCAACCCCCATCATTAGATTTTAAACTGTTTTGTGTGCAGAAGTCGTGTTCTTTTTCATCTTTGTATCCTTGCATGTTTATTAAACCGTCTAGGGTCTGTGATTTGCTTGAGGTGGGAACCCTTTCAATCATCAGCAGATTGTGACCTGTCTGCAACTTATAATCTTAGAGCCTTCTTGCCTGAGGCATGAAGGGTTAAATGGCTCCAGTCTCTTCTCCGTTCTAGACATGTTACAGCTTGTCAGAGTCCTTTCTTCCCAAAATGTGGAGCCCTGAACTGAGAACATAGCATGCCAGATTGGGCTTCATCCCCAGAAAAGCCATACAGGTAGGGCCTGGGATTCCAAGGGACCATGGATCCTTATGTCTGTGGAGCCTTGTCCGTTGATGCCCATAAATATCCATACTCTTCCCTCCCCCTCCCTTGGCACAGAATCCTCACGCCACTGCTGGCATTCAGCCTCTGAGATTGAGAGGTTATCTAACCTAGGGAGAAGACATCTAGAAGGGAATCTTCTTGTCTGTTGGGTGGCTGGCTTAGGCATTCCTTCCCTTTCTGCCTCCCAGCGGCCTTGTAAGACTCATGCCTTGCACAATTTCTCACCTCCGCTTACTTAAAAAAAAAAGTTTTATTCACGTTCTTTGAAAAACAAAACAAAACATTATTGCCACTTTTCCCTTCTGGGAACCCCCAAAATGAAACAAAACAAAAAACCAGATTCTTCCCCCTTAAGACAAAAGTAGAGTGGAGCTAAATAAATCTGTTGATTTGGCCCTGCCTGCCAGCGTATGGCTCGTTCCACACCTATGGTCCACCACCTCTGTGCCAAGGGGAGGCTCCTTCCACTCTTACAGACCGACTTCAAGTGCATTTCTCTGTTTTTTAAGTCATAGCCCAACTGTATCAGTAAGTGCTAACACATGTTTGAGGAAAGGACAGAAAACAGTTTGGTTTTGCCCATCCCTTCCGGCCGTCATAGTTGATCAGTGTGTTGATCAGTTGATCAGAGAAAAAGGTCACGGAGCTGTGGTTTGTTTCTCCCCGGCTGAAATTAGCAGCAGAGCATGGAAAATCAAGGCAGCAAATATATATATGAAGGCTTTTGAGAGTGCAGCAGTAGAGGCATGTTGGTTTGGGATGTGAAACCAGAGCTGGGGTACACTGCAGCTTTTCCCCTGAATTAGCTTTCCCTGAGATGCTGAAATTGTGTGTAGTTAAATGTCAATTTGCTTGGAATCCAACTAACTGGAACCCTCAGCTGGTTGAGAGCATTTAGAGGCTAAAAATGAGGGAGGAGCAAAGCAGCCTAGAGCTGCCAACAAAGCCCAGTCACTACTGCAGGGTTAAGGGGCCGAGCAGGAGTCCTTCCAGGCAGGGCCACCATTGTAGACCAGCCCCGGGTGCAGAAGAGAAGGGCTGATGAAGCCAGTGGGGCACTGAGGGAGGCCAAAAAGGGAGGAAATAATGCTAGCTCTCAGGAATGGACTTCTGTGAAAATCATGGGATCATGGATCTGGATCATGGATCTAGAAGGGGATCTGATAGGCCAGCTAGTCCAAACCCCTCCCTTTACAGAGGAGGAAACTAAGGCCAAGAGAGGCCAATTGACTTGTCCAAGGTCATGCAATCTGAGGGATGATGTGGAACCCACATCCTCTGACGCTGAAGCCCAGCACTCTTTCCACTGTACTACGTTGCCTTCCTACCTTCCAGTCTTTGAAGAAGCAATATTGTACTCTGAAAAAAAAATTCTCGGTTTGGGGCCAGTGGGATTGGATTCAAGTCCTGACTCAGTGGCTTAATACCTGTGTGACCACAGGCAGCTAGGTGACATCACAGTGCACAGAACGATGGGCCCGGAGTTAAGAAGACTGCAGTTTAAATCTGGCTTCAGACACTTATTAACTGTATGACCCTAGGCGAGTTATGTAACCACTGTCTGCCTTAGTTTCCTTGCCTGTAAAATGGAGATAGTAACAGCACCTACTTCCCAAAGTTGTTGTGAGGATCAAATGAGATAACCAACTTTAGATCTTTAAGCCTATGAACCTTCCCACCTTGAGAGGCCCTGCCAGAGCCTCCATTCTAGCAACACAGCCTTGAAGAAGCCAGATATGGATTGGGGTCATTCCTGCATTCTCAACTGTTTCCCTCCTTAGCTCTGGGGAAATACTCCCACGGGCACAAAGTCGGCTTGAGTCCGTAGCAAGACAGCTCTAATAGTCGAATCTTTCTGAAATGTCTTAAAAGGCATATAAAGAATTTTATAGTCTGGCACAAGTCCAAAATAACTGGATGGGTCTTGTGAGAGCCCGAGCGGCTGTCTTGTCCTAACTGCTGAGTCCGTGTTGTTGCCTGCTGTTTCACAAGACACATTAAGTACCTTCGGAATAGGGGCAATTATGAAGGCTGGTTGAAAAACTTGGCAGTTTCATACCTAGCTCAGGCAGAGAAAGTAATGCTGAGAATGGGAGCCGAGTGCCTTACTCTTCATGTGGGTGGCTAGGCGGGAGGGCCAGGACCCTGATAAATAGCCCCTGAGTTGGGCTGAGTTGTCTCAGTTGGGGGAAAAAAAAAAGAACTAACTAAAACAACATAGGCAAGTACCCATCCAAGGGACCCACCGGTGGAAAAAGTTAGATTTGGAGTAAGAGGACCCAAGTTCAGATCCCATCTTTGAGACCTTGGGGAAGTCACTTCCCCTCCTGGGTCTCAGTTTTCTCATCTGTAAAATGAGAGGGCTGGACTAGATAGCTTTTAGGTCCCTTACTGTTCTCTAGCTATGATCCTTTGTATGATTTTGAACAACTCCCTTCCCTTTCCTGGGCCTCAGTTTCCTCCTGCAAAAAGACAGGGTAGATGACTTGTAAGTTGTCTTCCAGCTCTACATCTATAATTTTATGATTCACCAGTCTTGGGCTGGCTAGCATTTCTGTGATTCTTCCCACCTGGGTCTTATTCATATTTTGCTACACTGATTTTTCTTTTCCTTGCCCAGACATAGAGGGTTGCATGTTATTACAAGCTTTCTGGGAGCCTCTTTGAGGTTAAAAGTTAATGTGACATGCAGATCTGTGACCAACATAGTGTGACTCTCCGATCTCACTCATTTGGGCAGTCTTCCCACTAATGCAGATTGCAACCTCTTCTGGTGTTCTCATTCTTGATAATTCTTGGCTATGCCCTTTTTTAAATTCTCCATAAAGCAGGGGAGTCTTGTGTGTCTCCTGGACCCCTTTATCAGAGGATCATGTTTTTAAAAGCATAAAATAAAATACGTGGGATTACAAAGGAAAGTTATTTTATTGAACTTCAGTTATCAAAATATTTAAAAACCAAAGCATCCACTCAACATGCTATAGGCCTTCCTTGGGTTTGTTTAGTATTTTATGACTGCCAGTAGGGCCCTTACACTTTTCCATTTGCCTTCCTTCCTCTCCCACCTTCCCCTCTTATCTTTAGTGGCATCTGAGTCGTGATGGATGGTATGCCAAAACCTAGGAAGTGGAGCAGACAGAGGTTAAATAACTAAGGTCACATAACTAGTAAGTACCTGAGGCCAAATTTGAACTCGGGGCTCAATCACTCCAGGTAGAACACTCTATTGACTATGCCATCTAACTTAACTGTGGGAGGAACATAGGTTCCTCCTATGTTAACACGAAGGGGTTCCATGGACTAGATGGTCTTGGAGCTCCCTTCCAGCTCTAGAGCTGTGGTCTTTTGGGGTGACCTTGGACAAATGACTTACCCTTCCTGGGCCTCAATTTCCTCCCCTAAAATGAGGATTTTAGACTAGACAGGATGATACTAGGTCTAAAAACTCTAGATCCTGTGCTTTATAAAACCGTCTATAATTCACAATTGCATGACAATCCTGGGAGGATATTGATATTAAAAACAATAACCTTTTCTTCCTCCATACTCAGTATGTTAAAAAATACTGATATATTTTGGTTTGTCGCAAAACACTTTGTAAGAAATATCTAAACAAAAGTACGCACGTACAAAACACATTTCCCAAAGCACAGTTGATAGGTTGTTAACAGAAGGGAGATAGGTATGTATACTTTTACTGACCCTTTGGTACTGATTTTGATCAGTGTAATTGAACATTGTTTTGTTTCCTCTTCCCATTGGTTGCTTTGCCATTGTAATTGTACTGTCCATTGTACTCCTGGTTCTGCTCACTTCACTCTTCATCAGTTCATACTAGTCTCTTCCATGTTTCTCAGAATTCTTCATAGTCTTATGAAGCAGTACTATCTCTCCATACAGCTCATTCGTTCACGTGCCAGAATGTCTTCAGCCATTGGACACCTGAACATCTACCTTTTTGTTATCACAAACAATGATGCTATGAACATTTTTGCAGATGGATCTCAGTATTGCTCATGTTACCACAATTACCTTTGATGTTGCTGGAAAGCACTTCTTTTATACTCTACAAATATCCTTTTCCTTCCATGCTCAGGGAAATCAAACTGATGCAAAGAATTATCTTTCTGGGAGGCCAAGAAATTTGGTGAAAAGAAAGCACCTTCCAGCTATTGTCATGGGTGCTGGGCGCCAGATGCCAGGGGCCCAGGTCAGGATAGGCAGAGCAGGGCTCTAAGCCAGCCAGAGAAGTCAAGTCCACAAATACCAGGGAGGAAATTGCAGTACAAGGGTATCCAGGTGTAATCTGTACAATCTGGGAAATCTAGAAATAAGTGGATTTCTTAATATAGTCTCAGGGGAATTTTCAATAGGGACAATTCAACCTGGGCACACAATAGGCACAAGTGGTTTGTTCTTCAAGCCTGCCTCACCTACCAGGGGCCACTCTCTGGAGTAAGTCACAGAGCTGCAGCTACCACTGACCCGTCTAGCAAACCCAGGACTCTGATATCTTCCTTTCCACATCTTTATCCATGAACAAAATGGGCAGCGATTGGAGTTACCCGAATGGGACAAATGATGGTTCATCTTATTGGGTGGTATAGTTCCTTGTAGCCCAGAGCGCATTTGCTGAGAATTCTGCCATCACCTTTGGCAGACTTTTAGAAGTCATATCAGCAACCAGAAAAGTAGGTGATCTGGTAATAGGGAAATCAGCAAATGAAAGACTTGAGCCTTAAGGAGTGAGTCTGTTTCTCAATATGTAAAGTAGGTTAATAATATTTATACTACCTCATAGGGTTGTTCTGAGAAAGGGATTTTATAAACTTGAAAGCACATGAGAAGTTGAATTGGTTGAAATTGTTGGTTCTGTCCATGGCTGCAAAGACAAGGCCAGGTTGGATGTACTTCTTGTACAATTGCTCCAAGTTGATTTCCTGAAAGGATTTCTGAACCAATCGGGATTTACTGGTATGTTCTTCTTTCTGCCTTCACCATTCATCCCATTTCCTCCAAAACAAGTTTTTTTTTTTTAAGGTATGGTGGCACACACCTGTAATCCTTTCTATTGAGCAGGATGAGAGGAGTGGATGACTTGAGCTCCAGAGTTCTCAGTTGCAGTGGGCTAAGCCCATCAAGGGTCCACACCAGTATGGTGAACCCCTGCGAGCAGGGGGTCATCTGTCTGCATAAGGAGGGGCGAACTGACCCAGGTCAGAAATGGAATAGATCCAAACAACTGTGCAGATCAGTAGTGGCATTGGGATTAGGTGTGGCCACTGCACTTCCAGCCTCCAGATGGAAAGACCCAGTTTCAAAACAAACAAAACTAGGGGCAGCTAGGTTGCGCAGTGGATGGAGCAACAGCCCTGAAATCAGGGCAAACACTTGACACTTACTAGCTGTGTGACCCTGGGCAAGTCACTTAACTCCAATTGCCTTAAAAAAAAATTAAAAATAACAAACAATCCGGCCTCAGACCAAACACTTGACACTTACTAGCTGTGTGACCCTGGGCAAGTCGCTTAACCCTAATTGCCTTAAAAAAAATTAAAAATAACAAACAAAACTATGGCCACTTCTTCCTCCGTCACCCCCATAAGGGCTTAGGACTGAGATGGGCTTATTTTCAAGTGAATGAAAAATCAACAATCCATCAAAAAGTATTTATTAAGTATGTGTTGGACATTGTACTAAGGGCAGAGGTTACGAAGATAAGCAAAACTAGTCCTACCTTCAATGACCTTACATTCTAGTCGGGGAGACAACATGTTTACAACTAGGTACATATACACACAGAGTAGATGTTAGGTAATCTTAGAGTAAAAGGCAGATGAAGGGACCCTTTCTGAAACTTCTGTGTGGGTGCCAAAATTTCGGTTCAGGAAACTGCCTGGAATTCTTTTTCCATGAGGCACTGGGAGACTTATTCTGCTTCATCCAAGAGGGAACAGCTAAGACCAAGAGGAAAAGATACAGGGAGGGAGATTGGGTAATCATTACCAACAATACTAGGTGACATTTCTAAACCATTTTAAGGGCCAGGAAGGGCTTTGAAAACATCCTCATTTGATTTTTCCCAGCAACTCTGTGAGATAGGTACTACAGGCACATTTACTTCCATTTGACAGATAAGGAAACTTGAAGTTCAGAGAGCAGAAATGACTTGCTCAGAGTTCTGCAGCTTATAAGAGAGAGATGAGTCCAAATCTTCTTGACTCCAAATCCAACATTCTTTCCCTGGTACCATGCTGCATCTTTCCTTTTTCCTTCTTGGTGCTCATTTGTTCTCCCATTTTCATCCTTGTACTTAAAGGTCAGGATTGATCGGACACTTAGTAGATGTATAATACTAAGGAAGTCATTTATTCCTCACTGCTTTGGTTTCCTCATCTGTGAAAAAAAAGCAGGATGGCTTCTAAAGTCCCTTCTAGCTCTAGAGCTGTGATCTTTTTTGGTAACTTTGGGTGAATCACTTGACCTCTGGGCCTCAGTTTCCTCATCTTTCAGTTAAGTGAGTTGACTCAATGGCCTCTAAAGTCCCTTCCTTTCAACCCTTAGGTGCCCCAATAATTTAATTTTAGTGAAAAAAATGGAAGTGCCCAGTATGGGCCAACTGAGGATATCTTGAAAAGCCAGAAAGGCTGAATCTGTCAGTCTCTCTGTGCAGTTGTGTTGGGCAGTGCTGGATCAGGGCTTGGGGGGGGGATTGAACCAGTGCCAGCTGTGTGCACTGTTACTGTCAAGCATGGCTCTCACAATTGTGGGAAAGAGGGAAGTAGAGTAACTCATGTTTGAGAACAAGGAAGCTCCCTAATAATAAACACAAAAGGTGGGAATTTCTCGTGCCCAGCAGAGTCCCAGCAGCTACTCAAAGGCCCTTCCAAGCTTTGCAGAGGTCAGAGACTCACTCCAGAATGGTTAGTAGAGTTCATTAACCAATCAACAGGTAGCTAACTGTTGATGCAGGAGGGAGTCAGTCAATAACTGCAGGTAGGCATTTCAGTGTGCTGTTGGCCTTGGACTTAATTCAAGGTCTTTTTTTTTTTCCTTTTAGTGAAGAGCAACTGTTTAGGAAGAAAAGATCTGGAATTTCAGAGGATCAGAGGATTTTAAGCCAAAAGGCACCTTAAAATACTATCATTTTCATGTCTCTTGTTTTGCGGAAGAAGCAGTGAAGGGAAAGGAGATGGATAGGAAATGGCTAGTGCAGGAGAAAATTGAACCCAGGTCTATTGACTTCTAGCGTTCTTCGTACCATGTTGTGTTGCCTCTTCTCACCCACACAGCCTGGGCTCTTCCTACTGGGTCCCGCTATCTTCAGGACCATACATGTGTATATAGTTGCTACCAGAGTGAATAATGATGAGGGCTTCAAAAATTTCCCACCCTTCCCCACCATCTAACACTTTATTAAAAACTAAGATAGACGATATTCTATTAATATAGGTGGTACAGTGGACAGAGTGCTTCCAGGAGTCAGAAAGACTTTTCTTCCTGAGTTCAAATATGACCTCAGACACTTAGCAACTGTGTGACCTTGGGCAAGTCACTTCAGCCCGTTTGCCTCAAGTTTCCTCATCTGTAAAATGAGCTAGAGAAGGAAATGGCAAACCACTCCAAAAGCTTTGCCAAGAAAACCCCAAATGGGGTCATGAAGAGTCAGACATGACTGAAACGACTAAACAACGACATTAATGTCGTAAAATTATATAGTGCTTGAATTGATACCATAAGATCATAGATTTGGGGCTAGAAAGAATTTGAAAGCTGTTGAGTCCCCTAATTTTCCACATGAGGAAAGTGAGGTCCAGGGAAGTCCAGGATCACACAGCTAGTAAGTATCCAAGGTATCATTTGAACCTAAGTCTTCCTGATACCTAGTTCACCACTCTAGTGACTATATAGTGAAAGTCTGGAGTTAGAAGGGACCTCACAAATTCTCTAAGCCTCATCCCTCTTTGGAGCCCCTGAAAAATGAGCATGTAGCCTCTCCTTGAAGACTTCTAGTGAAGTCTTTCTGTGGTCTTTAAAGAAAAATTGTGCTGTGTTGTGCCTCAGCTCCTACTCATTTGTTTTTTGTTTTTCATTTTTTTTTTCTATTACCTCAATGTTATCTGAGGGTTAAGTCCTCAAATGTCAAAGAAAAAAAATTTTTTTGTGACATATGCCTCTCTCCTTAATATGGGTATTCAATTAGGTGGTGTAATGGATAGAATGCTAGGCTTAGAGTCAGAAAGTCCTCATTTTGAACCCTGCCTCAGACACTTATTAGCTGTGTGACCCTGGACAAGTCACTTAACCTCTGTCTATCGCATTTCCCTTATCTGTAAATGGGAATGATAATTGCACCCACCTCCCAGAGTTGTTGTGAGGCTCCAATTGGATAATATTTATAAAGCACTTTGCCAACCTTAAAGTGCCATTTCCATTTTATCTATTATTACTACAATAAATTTGGGGCTTACAGTGAACAACGGAAGAAATATGCATGCTGAGGAAGTTGTAAAAAGCATTTTACCAGTGAGTTGGTGTAAATCACTTCCATAAAAATATCCCAGTGACATCCCAGCTCTTAAGAGCGGGCTCTTTCTCAGAGGGTGTACAAATAATGCTTTTGTCTTTTGGAATAATCTACTCTCAGATGAGAAACTGTTTGAGAAGCAAAACAGCAGAAAGGCCCATCTTTCCCTTCAGCCTTGGAGTCGACAGAGAGAAGTGAATTCTGAGTGAGAAGCATTACCTCTGTGGTGGGTTGCTTATATTGACCTAAGCCTGCAGTATTTGTTCCTTTCAAAGAAATTTACATTTGTAACATAATGATTAAAACCTCAAACACTTAGAGGCAACTCTGGGAAGAAAGAGAAATTAAAGGGTGGCTTCAAAGTAGGTTATTAACACAAACAAAAGCCCCCTTGGGGGCAAATTGTTTTGTTTCCTTGGCCCAGGAACAGGGAATTTGTAAATATGCATATTTATTTTCATTCCATGTAGTCACGGTTTGACTCCAACCTCACTTTCTAAGGCTATTTCCCCTTCACACACTCAGTTATTATTATTCCTTGGCTCATTCTGTCCATGGGTGCAAAGAGAAGGACCCACTGGGATCAGGTACTTGGGTGTTGCTCCCAATTGACTGGCTAGAAGAATTTTGGAACCAATGAGAATTGATTAGTCCCTTCTTCCTTTACTTCTCCTCTGAGCCACCCCCCCCCAATTTTTTTAAATGGCATTTAAAAAACCCCCATCACATTATGTTTATTGTCATCCTTCACCTACACTGTGGCTTTAAGAACCAGGATTAGAGATGTTCAAAATGAGTTTATCTTGAAGTCACTAAAAGATAGAAGTGCTTACTATGGAAGAAAATGTTCCATCATATTTCTTCTTGTTGTTTTAGTTCCTTTATTAGCTAAATCATTTTAAAATTCCAGTGATCTTGGGTTATGGTTGATGACTATAGTCATTGTATGGCTCTGGTATAACAAAAAATAACCTCTCAAGCCTTGGAACCACCTCTCCCGGGACAATATTTGAAGAAGAGTTGTGACTTTAGTTGGAATCCCATCTCTGCTTTTTATTAGTTGTGTGAAAGCTGAGCAAGTCCCTTTCCCTGTCTGGGCTTCAGTTCCCTGATCTGTAAAAAGAAAGGCCCATGAGCCTCTCTCTGTGAGCCTATGACCAAATGATCCCTGCCATCCTTCCTAGCTCTGAATCCTGTGCACCCATTTCAAAGTATTGGGGTGGATATGTTTTATATAGTTGAAAATACCTTCATGGCATTTCTTTCCGTTCTTTGGTTTCTACTTTCCCCAGCTTGGCATACCTTCACTAGTCAGTCCTAATTAGTGAGGGTTTTTTTTTCCTATACCACATTTCTCAAGATTTATAGTTCTACTGATTAATAGCAGTGGTTGAATCTATAAACTAAATAATGACCTGTTAGGATATATAATAGGTTTTTTATGTTTTCTCTTAATTTGTAGCTTGCAATTATGGCTGCCTAAAGCATCTGTTAATAGAGCACATTTTTAGGTATTGCCATTCAAATGAAAGGAACATCTGGCTGCTCCCAACTGAGTGTGGGAAGGGGAAAATGAGATGTTGATTACTGTTATGCTCCTGACCAACTGATTCTTAAACCATTTTTCCTCCATCTCCCCAAACCTCTATTCCTCTCCTGTTGCCCCACAGGCAGGTGGTATTAGATTGTCTCTTTCAACATTTGGGATAAAGCTAACAAAGAACGGAGACTATAATAAATGCTTGATCCTTCCTGCCTTGAACAAAAAGTCCTTCCCCAAACTGAAACTTGAAAGGAAAGGAAATCTTTCTTCCTTTCACTCTCATGCTCTTTCTCAACCCCCACCCCCACCCATCACTGGATGATCCATATTGACACTCTCATTATAAAGAGAGATGACATGCTGGTCTTGGAATGTTAAAGGCCTGGGTTCAAATCCTATTTCTGGCATTTGTTAGCTTTGTGACCATAGGCAAATTATTTAACTTTTCTGAGGCTCAGTTTCTTCATTTGTAAAATGGGGATAATGTCTGTAGTACCTTTCTCACAAGGTTGGTGTAAGGATTATAAAACATACTCTATGTGAAGCACTTTGCAAACTTCAAAGTATAATATAAATATCAGTCATCACAGTTGAAATCAGAAGACAAAAAAAAAGTTGCTGCTAAATGGAAGGTTATCTTCTCAGAGGGATGACAAACGGAGGTGGCAGAATTGGTTTCATCATATTTCCATAGGCAACCTGAAGAAATGCCATTTTAATGTATTACAGTCCAGGGGGAAGGTAGGAATACAACATGCAGACCGGTAGGTATTTGTGAGAAGTGGAGGGAGCCCCAACAACTTGAGGGGATCAGGGAGCAGCACGGGAAGCTAAGGATTCTAAGGGATGGAAATGAGGAGGGAGTGTTTTCTAGGTGTATACACCTGCCTATACAAACACACCCAGGTGGGAGATGGAATGCAGAGTTGGGGGCACAAATACATAGGCTATTTGGATGAGAACATAAGAGTTTATGGAGAGGAGTAATGTGGAACAAGCCCAGAAAGGTAGGCTGGAGACAGACTGTGAAAGTCTTTAAGTGCCCAGCCGAGGAGTTTGGAGGCAAGAGGGACCTGTGTTTTAGTGGGATCATTTTGGCAGGTGGGTGGATTGGAGAGGGGAAGTATAATATCAGTTGGGCAGCTGATGTAATAGGCCAGCCAAGAGGTGGGGAGTGGAGAGAAGATGCATGTTAAGAAAAGGAGGTAGAAATGATCAAACCCATGGGAGTTAATGGGATAACCTGGAGAGAGAAAGAACAAGGGTCTCTTACAGTGCCTTAGGGGGACATTAGCAGTTAAGGAACACTGATAATGATCAAGCAAATGAGACTGAGAAGGATCAATCAGAATGAGGCGGCAGAGAATTCTCAGAGGAGAATCTTGAGGGAGTAGGGAACCAAAAGTAAAAAGGGGAAAAGAGTTTCTGGAAAGGAGAGTTGACGGTAACTGAAAACTATGGAGAAAGTACCAGAAGAGTGAGGGTCATCAGTTGAACAACCTTAGAGAGTACAATTCAGTCAAGTACAAGGCCAGCAGTGAGTGGGAGGCACAAAAGTGGAGGCAACAAGCTTAGATGGCCTTTTCTGAGAGTTTGGCTGTGAAAAGAATGTTCAGAATGAATCGAGACAATCTATTTCAAAATATGGAGTAGCAGGGAAACATTTATAAGGAACTTCACGAGGAGGGAGGCCCTAGCATGGTATAGTGGATAGAGCACTAGACTGAGAGTCCCAAAGACCGCCTCAGTCACTTACAGCTATGTGGCTTTTGCCTCAGTTGTCTCATGTATAAAATAAGGGGGCTGGGCTTCATAGCCTTTATGCTCCTTTCTGGCTCTAAATCTCTGACCCCTTGTGCCTAAGACACTCCCAAGATCCTTGGTTATGTTCAGTGCTAACCAGGGTTTGTAAAACTGGGTAGAGGTAAGTAGAATGGCAAATACTAGGCCAAGGGTGGGGAACCTACAGCCTGGAGGCCACACGTGGCCTTTTAGGCCCTCAGGTGCAGTCTTTTGACTGAGTCCAAGTTTTACAGAACAAATCCTTTTATTAAGGGGATTTGTTCTGTGAAGTTTGGATTCTGTCAAAGGGCCGCACTTGAGGACCAGAGGGCCACAGATTCCCCACCCACGGACTAGGCCATTCAAACTCAAGGAATGAAAGACATCAAAAGGTGTAGATTGCTTGGAAGACTGTTGCCTCTATGACTATTCTCTTCAAACAGAGAGTTGGGAGGGTCTAGATCTGGCAAGTAGTACCAAATAAGAGTTCCAAAAAGGAAAGAGAATGCATTCTAATGGTTAGGAAGCAATTGTTTCCTATCATGGGAGCCATTTTGGAATCAGCTCTGGGTAGGAAGTACAGTCTGTAGGCAATCACAGGATCATCAGCTGGTTTGAGGGAAGGCCATTGTCAATACCACATTTAGAATAATGAAGGCTGACATTTATATAGTCCCGTCAAGTTGGCAAGGTTTTCAAATAATATTTAGAACTGAAAATAACTGAGAAAACACTCTGGATTCTCAGTTTCAATAAACCGTGGACTCAGAAAACAGGGATGGTGTGGTACACAAAGAGTGGCTTCTAGAGTTTACTTATGTCACCCATTTCTTAAGAGTTGAGTGTTTTCACATAGATTTTATCTGTTATTCCTGTAATAGCAGCCTGGCTATTACAGGCTGGATAGAAGACTTCCCCACAGAGTCAGGAAGACCTGGGTTCAAATCCTGCCTCTGGCACATAGTAACTGTGGAACCATGAGCAAGTAATTTCACCTCACAGGCAGCTCTCAGACCTCTAAGTTACTGGTGGATAAATTGTAAATTTGCATTGCTGAAAGGAGTTTCCACACTAGGAGTTCCTACAGGTTAGGGAATACTACACAATCCTTGTAATGTCCCTATGAGGTATGGTAGAGGGGAAACCCTAGCAGGGGTGGGGAACCTGCGGCCTGGAGGCCCTCTAGGTCCTCAAGTGCAGCCCTTTGACTAAATCCAAACTTTGCAGAACAAATCCCCTTAATAAAAAAAAAGGATCTGTTCTGTAAAACTTGGACTCAGTCAAAAGGCTGCACCCAAGGACCTAGAAGGCCATATGTGGCCTTGAGGTCAAAGGTTCCCCACCCTTATTGTTGAAGTCAGGAAGACCTGGATTTAAATGCTAACTCGAATATCTCTTAGCTGAGTGACCCTGGCCAAGTCATTTAATTCTCTGAGCCTCAGTTTCCTGATTAGCAAAAGGAGGAACAGAGAAGAAGAATACTAGGAGGCCCTCCCTGACAGAGCTGTTGTAAGGCTCAAATGAGATAATGTACTTCAAACACTTTACCAACTCGAAGGGGCTATAGAAAAGCCTGCCCTTCTTATTACATATAGATATAGGAGAGTTAAGCCACAGAAAGGTGGCTACCCTTGAGTGCACTGAGCCACCTGTGCTCCCTGGCTTTGGAGCCAGTGACTCTGATGGACCATGAGGAAAATCCCTGGTGTCTGCATGTGCTGGCAGCTTTCCTAATGCACGGCTCGAAGACAAGCAGGCCGGTCCTAGGGACAGTTGGCCTTGCCATGACTGACCTAGGCTGGTTCTGTGAGGGCTTTTCATCTTGGGAGTCTTTCTCAAGAGCCAGGCCTAAAGTCCTGGTGCCCATGGAAGTGCCCAGTAACTGGTGGGGGAATGTTTGGTGAATAGTTTGGAGAGTAGAAGGCTAAAATTCTGTCCTTTGAACTGCTGCAGGAGAAAGCTTGCCATAGGATTTGGAATCAGAAGGTTTCTGGGTTCAAATTCTACCTCTGACACTTTGTGCCTGTGTGATCCTGGACAAGTCACTTCCCCCTCCCTCAGGCTTGGTTCATCCTCTGTAAAATTAGGGGGTTGGACAAGATGGCCCTCTGAGGCATCTTTCAGCTCTAGGAGCCTGTGAGCTTTTATGAATGTTTCAGCTCAAAGATTTAAAATCTTGCCAAAGCTTTGGGGTCACCAAACAGCATGAGCTAGAATTTCCCAAGCCTTTATTAGCCATGTGCCCACTCAAATAACATTTAAATGTGCAACCTATTAAAGGAGAGGAAATAAGCTTTCAGAATGATTAAGTGAATTAGAAATTAATACGTAATACCAAACTCATCTCCAAAGTGTAACCTAAACTTTGAAAACAAAAACAAAAACAAAAACCTTCTTAGACAGGAAATACCAGGCATGGGAACGAACCTTGAGATTGGACAGAGGATACATTGGAATTCAAAGCCCGTCTCCTCTTCACTGTATCATCTCTCACTCTCCTAAGAGGCCACATTTCATACAGCTCTGTCAACCTCTGAGGTCTGAGGAACTCCAAGAATTCGCTTTCGCTCTTGCCATTAAGTCTTCCATGTATGAGTAAAGTCTTTTGTTTCGGCAGGAGTACTTTGAAGCTCACAATTTGAACTCTGATTCACTTTGAACATCTTAACAAGGTTTAAATTCCACGTCAGCCAGGGTAATCCCCCTCTCCGCCCCATTTCCCCCAGAAAAAAAAGTGAAGCTCTGAGCATTACTCTCTAGAGAATTAAAAACAGGCAAATTATTAATTAAGTGTGAGTCACGAGAGCACAGGTCAGATTTCTGAATGTCTAGTGGGCTATATTAGAGGACAAGTTTCCTGAAATTTACTAACAGTATGCTGTGGTTGTAGAGTGGAAAAAAGACTGGGATCATTTTCCAGTGACCTCAAAAACATCACTTAATCTTTCAGAGGACAGGTAGGTGGTGTTGCAGTGCATGGAGTGCCTGAAGGGCCTGAAGTCAGGAAGACTCATCTTCTTGAGTTCAAATCTGACCTCAGACACTTACTAGATGTGTGACCCTGGGCAAGTCACTTCAGTCACTTTGCCTTAGTTTCCTCATCTGTAAAATGAACTGGAGAAGGAAATGGCAAACCACTCTGATATCTTTGCCAAGAAAATCCCAAATGGGGTCACGAAGAGTTGGACACGACTGAAATGACTGAACGACAACAAATCTCTCTGAGCCTCTCTTACCCCATCTGTAAAATAGGGATATTAATCATTCCCCTATATGTAGGGTAGCAGAGGGGATCAAACTGGACAGTGCCTGATAGCTATGTGAGTGTCTTTGATTACTGGAGTTTAGCTACTGCTCAGAGGAAGGAGAGCAAAAAGATAAGGAAGACAGGAGCAAAAGTAAGATCTGAGAAGCAAGACCTAGGGAAGGATGTTAACCATTAGCCAAAATGGTGACTCTTTGTTGTCTTTTGCATGGTATGAGTCACCAGTGTAATTCAGTCCATACTGTACAGTCATCATGTACATTTAATGATCGTTGAGTCAGAGTGGAGAATGCATAGTGTGGCAAAAAGAAGATTAAGTGTAAATCTCGGCTTTACCGCTTACTACTGGTATTACCTGGGGTAGGTCACTGCCCTTTCTCTCAACTTCACTTTCCTTGTGTGCAAAACGAATGGATTGAAATAGAGTGATCTTTAAGGCCCTTTTCAGCTTGAAATCCCATGATCTTGTTAATGGACCTAGAGGTCAACTACTGGGTTTTGAATCCCAACTCTGTTCCTTATTAGCTGTGTGATGCTGAGCAAGTCACTTCCTGTATTTGGACCTCAGTCTTGTTCTCTGTAAAATGAGTAGGCTGATCTACACCAATTGTATCAAACTGAAATCCAAACAGGGGCCATGACCCTTGGGAATGTTGTAGGCTATGTGTGGCTTGTGATGTTTGACACCTTACATCTAGAGCATGGCTTCTTCCCCTTTTTTATGTCATGGGCTTCTTTGGCAATCTAGTGAAACCTATACCTTTCTTTTCAGAATTTTTTTTAAACAATTCATGATTGAAAGGAAAGGCTGACTTTTGGTTAGAAGTTAGTGAAGATATATTTTTTTTTTCTCTTTCATGTTTATGGATCTCCTGAAATCTAGGCACAGACTCTTAACTTAAGAACCCCTTGTCTAGATAATCTCTATGGTCTTTTCTAGCACTAAATATTATGATCCTAAATTGATTTGCATATGTGATGGCCAGGGTCTGATTCATTGTCCAGGATATCCTGACAGTTTGTATTCAGGGCAGTGTTACTGCCAAAAAGAGAAACTCATGCTTTAATTCCATAGTTAGGCTGACTACATTGTAGTTGGTTAAGACTGCTCTGGCTCAATTATAGATGATAGATAGATAGATAACATGTCTATATAATCTATCTGTCTATATAGCCAGATATTATCTATATTTCCCAACTCAGGGTAGCAATGAAGAAAACACTCTGTAAATTTTAAAGTGCTTGAGAGAGGGATGTGTTATCTCTGAGAATACATCTCTTTCTCTATTTCTATATAATCTCTCTCAAACACTTTAAGGTTTACTGAGTGTTTTCACTACCCTGTGAGTTGGGAAGTAGGCATTATTATTTTCATTTGACAGATGAGTGAAACTGAGGCCCAGAGTCAAGAAATAACTTGACTACAATCAAACACATAGCAAATGGCACAATCAATATTTGAAATGGCTGATGATTTTGACCCCAAGGCCAGGGCTTCTTTCCCTCTAAACCAGCCCACCTCCCATTTTTTATTAGTGGTGGTGGTGTTTGTTTGTTTGTTTGTTTAAGACTATTTACAAATAGTGAAATGTTCAGGAATTCCGATTTGTGTAGGAACATAAATGTCGAACTATACATTAGAGCCCAGGAGAGACAGTGTGGAAGAGTCAGTAAGAGGACTGATCTTGTCAGGAAGACAGGAGATCCTGGGTAAATTCCTTAACATCTAGTGCTATAGGCAGCTAACCATAAGTTAGAGCTGAGTTGCAGTTCTGCAACTCTGAAGGGAATATCTAAACCAGGAACACCCCAGGCTATTAAAAATCACCTGTCTGGCCTATCTGCAGATGAGCTGGGCAGTTTGCAGAGTCTGTGTAGACCTTAACATCTACTGTATCTATTCCTACGCATAAATACACAGTCCCCTCTCTCTAACAAAGGGGGGTTAGTTAAGTTCCAGAACCTCAGTTTTGAAACCCTTTGGAAAAGTTTTTAGCAAAGTTTTATTTTGTTCTCTTTCCTTCCCAGTTTGAGATAAAAATAGGTTTGAAAGAAATGCAACTAGCAATAGCACTTCTAGGGCTATATCCCAAAGAGGTCAAACAAATGGGAAAAGGACCCAGATGTACAAAAATATTCATAGCAGCTCTTTTTGTGGTGGCAAAGAATTGGAAACTGAGAGGATGCCCATCCATTGGGGAATGGCTGAGCAAGTTGTGGTATATGAATGTAATGGAATACTATTGTGCTATAAGAAATAATGAGCAGGCAGACTTCAGAAAAACCTGGAAAGAGTTATATGGTCTGATGCTGAGTGAAGTGAGCAGAACCAGGAGGACTTTGTACACAATAACAGCCATGTTATGCAATGACTAAGCTTGTTAAACTGAACCCTTCTCAGCATTACGAGGATCTAAAACATCTCCAGAGGCCTCGGGATGGAAAATGCTGTCCACATCCAAAGAAAGAACTATGGAAGTCGAATCGCTATCACTTATTTTTACCTTCTGTTGAGTTTTGTTTCATCTTTCTGATGGTTCCTCCTATTGGTTGTAATTTTTACTTACAACTTCACTAATGTGAAAATATGTTTAATGGGTATGTAAATGTAAAGCCTATATCAGATTGTGCACCGTCTTGGGGAGGGTGGGGGGGAAGAAGAGGGAGAAAAATTTTCAACTCAAAAGCATATGGAAGTGATTGTTGATAAATCAAAATAAATTAATAAAATTTAAAAAAAAGAAAGAAATGCAACTGTTAGAAACATTCTTTTCATCCATATTTAGTGTTAGTTCCATATGTGTTTCCCTGCACCAAAGTCATTAAAGAGTCAAATTCTGACTTGGTTCAGTTGCTCTATTTGGTTTAGTGATTAGATTCCTACTTAGAAATTTGGCAACAAGGTATTCCTTTTTATAGAAGGAAAATATTCTGTAATCTATATATTCTTAAATAAAAACAGGCTAGATGACACAGATACAGTTTCACATATATATATAGTCTTTGTCTGGTCTTTAATGGATATAGAAATGCTTGGCTTTTTGGTGTTAAGAATATTTTAAATCATTTTTCATTTGATTTTTAAAGAGTAATTCATCTGGCTTGCCTCGTTAGGCCTCCTGGCCTAGCTTGTATGTTTTCTCTTTTTGGGGGGGGGGCAGGGTATTGAAAAGGGACTGGATTTGGAGTCAGAAGGAACTGAAATTCCACCTGATACTTGTGGAAACTTGCCTCACTTTCCTCACCTTCAGGTCTTTGATGATGACCTACCATTTTGCTGGTAAGGGAACCCCTATCAGTGAAGACCTGTCTATAAACTTTTCAGAGGGGGGAGGGGGGCAAGGAGGGGAAAAAATGCTTGGTAATTGAAAAAAGAATGTCACTACAAAGCAACTTAGAGTCAATTAACCAATACTTATTAAGCATCTACTATATTCCAGGCCTTATGCTAAGAGCTCAGAATACAGAAACAAAAACGAAATATTCCATCAGGGAGACATTATGTGTGTACACACATATATGGTCAAATGCAAACAAGTGCAGTCTCTGAGGGTCAGCAAGGTTAATAGCTTAATAATAACGGTTGACATTTCTATAGTGCTCTAAGGTCAGCCGGATATTTTACATTCATTATCTTGTCTGAGCCTCATGACAACCTTAGCAAGTAAGGTGTTATTATTATCCCCACTTCTTAGATGAGGACATTCTGGGTCAGACAAGTTAGGTGATTTGCCCAGGGTCACTCATAACTGCTTGAGGTAGAATCTTCATGGAAGTCCTTCTGACTCTGAAATCCCACATATGATCCCCTGGATCAGTTTCCCTTTCCCCATCTGTAAAATGGGGATGATAATAGGATACCTGCCTCAGAGTTGTTTTAAGAAATGGCTTTGCAAGTCTTCTTAATACCTGCGTGACCTCAAGTCAATTAACTTCTCCACCCTCAGTTCTCTCCTCTGTCAAATAGAGTTGGACTCGATCTGAGGTCCCTTCCAGTTCTAAAATATGTGTTCTTATGATCTAAAAATCCCATTTTTTTTTCTTTTCCCTTTTAGAATTCTTCAAAGAGCTACTTGAAAACGCCGAGAAATCCTTGAATGACATGTTTGTGCGGACCTATGGTCGTTTATACATGCAAAATTCTGAGCTCTTTAAAGATCTCTTTGTGGAATTGAAGCGGTACTATGTGGGGGGCAATGTGAATCTGGAAGAAATGCTCAATGACTTCTGGGCCCGCCTCCTGGAGCGCATGTTTCGCCTCGTGAATCCCCAGCACCATTTTACAGATGAGTACTTGGAGTGTGTCAGCAAGTACACAGAACAGCTGAAGCCCTTCGGGGACGTGCCACGGAAACTCAAGTTACAGGTGACTCGGGCCTTTGTCGCCGCCCGGACGTTTGCCCAAGGTCTGGCCGTTGCAAGAGATGTTATCAACAAAGTGTCTGTGGTAAGCTCATGACCTTGTATCATCTGGGGTCCTAATGTATAAATGGGCCCATCTCTGAGACAGGAGAATGGCTTTGGGGGCTCATTTTGACTTGCTCCCTGCTCCCCATTCAAATGGGCTTGCATTCAATGATAGTTAGGCAGGCACTAGATTTAGAGCCAGCGGACTTATGGTATGTAAAGGCAGGGTCAAGAATCACAGATTTAGAGGTCAAAGGGACCTCACAGATCATCTTGTTCATCACCCTCATTTTACAGAGGGCCAGCGAAGGTAAACTCTTCCAGATATTAAAATGACTTGCCCGCAGTCACATGGGTGGTAAGTGGCAGAGCTGGGATTTGAACTCAGGTCCTCTCATCGCCAATCCAGCCCTTTTGCCTCTATACTATGTTGCTTCTTAGTTCTTGCTTCACAAATTACTAGCTATGTGGCTCTGGGCAAGGTACCTGACCTCTGAGAGGCATTTTCACCTTCTGTAAGATGGGAAATAGTGGTAATAATTCCTAGCCATTACAGGGTTGTTATAAGGCCCAAATAATATCATGTAGTAAAGCTCTTTGCATCAAAAATGGCAGCCAAGGGGCAGCTAGCTGGTACAGTGGATAGAGCACCAGCCCTGGAGTCAGGAGGACCTGAGTTCAAATCCGGCCTGAGACACTTGACACTTAGTAGCTGTGTGACCCCGGGCAAGTCACTTAACCCCAACTGCCTAGCCAAAAAAAAAAAAAAAGGCAGCCTGGAGGAAGGCGTGTATAGAGGGCTTGGAATTGGGGAGGTTAGAGTTCAGGCCCCTTCTCCATGAACTTTAATTTCCCCTTCTGTAAAATGTAGGCATTGGCCTAAAAGATGAGGTCCCTTTCAGCTCTAAATCTTATGATTTCTAGGAAGAGCCAAATCTGTTAGGGAAATAAATAAACCTCTTGGGGCCCTGGGCTTCTCTGCCAGTTGCAGAGAAGATTCCAGTCTACATTGCTGGTGGGAGTTCTATGTACCAATGAGATCGCAGGTCCAGGCCTTATCCCTTAATATTAAGTGCCTGTAGTAATAATGATTGTAATAGCTAACTTTATATACTATACCAATCCTGTCTGATAAAAGTATGAATAATAATAATGGCTAACATTTATATAGTGTGTACAATGTGCCAGACACTGCTAAGCACCTTACAAAGGCAGGTAAGAGTCACAGGCCCCAGAGCTGAGCATCAAAGGTAGGGAAAGGGGGGAGGGAACAGGCATTGATTAAGCACCTACTATGTGCTTATATAGCTACTGTGCTAAGGACACTTTACAAATATTATTTGATCCTCACAATATCCCCAGGAGGTAGGTGCTATGATTAGCCCCATTTTACAGATGAAGAAACTGAGGCAGGCAGAGATTATGACTTGTCCAGCTAGTAAGTGTCTGAGGCTGCATTTGAACTCAGGTCTTCTGACTCCAGCTTTGTCTACTGCAATGCCACCTAGCTGCCCACATGTGTTGTTATGCCCATTTTACAGAATAGCAAATTCTGGGTTAGAGAAATTAAGTGACTTGTTGAGGGCTAGGTAAGGGCAAAGCAGACACCAAACTGGTCACCAAAGTCCATGTGTCCTGAACCCTGGCTAGTTTGTTTGGTCCCCCACAGAGTGCAGTTTCTGTTAGACATCTCCTATCCCAGGCCCTAGGAATCATTATCTGTGGATGGGGGGAGGGGGCCAGAATTCCCCCCTCAGTTCAGGAGTAGGGAAAAATGTGTTGCCAGTGTTGTGAGAACTCTCCTGCATTGTCCCACGGACACAGTGTTACATCTGGTAGCTGGCTCCGTTCTGTGGGCTTGCATGGATGGTGGATAACAGGTGTATTGTGGGTTCCACAAGCTAGGCTGCGTACCCACAGCATTGAATCTTTGGGAGAATGCATCCTGAGTTCCAAGCCCCTGACTCAGCCCCAGACTTTTGTGGCATGACGGGGGCTTCCTATGCAGGAGCACAAGGTAAAAGATTTGGAAAGAATTTATGTAATCGTAATTGGCGTCCATACATTTCTTCAGCAAAGAGCGGCATTGTAGTATGCCAGAGCTGGGAAGTTCCCTCCAAATCACCATATTTTCAGCTCATCTTCTGATTTTACATTGAGGGAACTGTACCCCGGGTTGGGGGAGTGATCAGACAGGGAGCTGGTGATGGACTGACACCCAAGGTCAGACCTCCGTAGTCCTAGGAATACAGGATCATCTATGTAGAACTAGGAGGGACTTCACAGGTCATCTAGTCCAACCCCCTCCTTTTACAGATGAGGAAACTGAGGCCCAGGAAAATGAAAAGTCTTCCCCAAGGACGCAATAGGATCATAGCTCCAGTCTACCTTCCCTCGTTTTACTGGGAAGAGCACTAAAGCCTGGGGAAGGAAAGTGACTTGCCTAAGGTAACATGTAGGATCATAGCACTAGAGCTAGAAGGGACTTCAGAGGTCACCTAATATCAACCCTTTGTTTTACAGATTAGGAAACTGAGGCCCAGGGTGGGCAAGTGGTTTTCTGAAGGTCCTAGAAGATAGTAAGTGGCAGAGGTGGAAAGGTCTATCAGTCTTTCCACTGAGCCACACTGCATTTCAGTGAGTCCTAGCTCAATCACTATTGTCCCAATAAATTACTGCCTCTGTTGGACTTGTACTTGGTTCAGATTAAGGTAGGAAATGTGTAAAAACTCAGAGTATCCTCCAACCAGTTTTGCTTTGCCATCTCTTTTTTCCCTAGCTTGACGAGCTATCTAGCTATGAATCTGTTTCCTGTCATCTTTATGGTGAAATTCTGTTCCAGGGCATCCATGGATGTCAAGCTAGAAGGAAGCTTCAGGTTGATTGAGTCTGATCTTACTATACAGAAGAGGAAACCAAAGGCCAGGAAGAGGAAGGGGCTTGCTGCACAAGGTCACACGAATAGTGACAAAGCTGGCTTTTCATCTCTGGTCCTCTTTCCTCCAAATCTAGGTCTCTTCCCGCTGAACCCCAATGCTTTTTTCCATGCCCATAGCACGTATGCCCCTAGGTACCTGAGCCTTGCTCAGAGGTTTTCAGTTACTTCTCCTAGCGATTGCCATTGCTGCTGGGCCTCCATCCATGGGTGATTTCAGCCCTTGCCAATACAAATTGTCTTCTGGTTGCCTCTGCACAAAAAGACATGCATTGAATAGCACAGCTGAGAGAAATGGAACTGATCCTTAGACTTTGGAATCCAGGATACAAATTGGAAATGTGTTTCTTCCAGTTTCTCATCCCACAGAACAGTTTTCATTGGAAGAGCTTACTGTGATGGAGCTTGGCTCTTGTGGTCCTCGCCTGGTTCGGCAAAGCGTGCTCTGTGCAGGCCCTAGTTCTAGCTGCCGTTGGAGCCAGCAGGCTTGCTTTCAAACCTTTTCTCATTCAAACCCTAGTGATCAGGTTTTGAGCTCCAGCCATGGAATTAGAAGGTCCCCTGGCTCCCTTCAAGGCTCAGCTCAAGCTCCCTCCCCCTCCACCCCCTAGTACCTTGTATTTTTATCATTCAGTCGTTTTTAGTCGTGTCCAGCTCTTCGTGACCCCATTTGGGGTTTTTTTGGTTTGCCATTTCCTTCCCCAGCTCATTTTACAGATGAAGAAACTGAGGCAGACAGGGTGAAGTGACTTGCCCAGGGTCACCTAGCTAGTAGGTATCTAAGGCCAGACTTGAACTCAGAAAGCTGAGTCTTCCTAACTCCAGGCCTGGCACTCTATCCACTATAGTGCCACCTCACAGTCACCTTATAGTTTCCATTTTGTTCATCTGTGTACTTGTTTCCTCACAGTCAAAAGCAAGCCCCTTGTGGGCAGGGACTGTGGGTTTTGTGCTTGTGTCTCCATCAGCCTGTCACTTGAATCTGGCCTTGCGGAACTGGATTAAGCTGGGTCTACAGCAGAAGCCCTTGTCTTGGTGGTGGTAGTGTGCAGACACTTGGCTCTGGGCAACTGAGGTTTCATGACCATCTAAGAGCTCTTCATAGGCAAGGACAACGGGCAACGTTAATACCTGTCAAGGCAGGGAGGTTGAAAGATACGGGAAAATGACAGGGTGCATCCCTCCTCGCACCTCACTGGGCCTCAGGAAACAGAGAAGATGGAAACAGCCCCCAGCCTGTGGTCCAGCCAGCTGGTCATGGTTGATGGTTTGGGAACACCTATCCTAGAGGAAAGCACTGACTCATAGGATCATGAATGCAGAGCTAGAAGGGACCTTAGAGGTCATCAACTCCAACGTCCTCATTTTACCCATGAGGAAACTGAGGCACAGAATGGTGTAGTGACTTGCCTAGAAACACATGGCTAATGAGTATCTGTGGCAGAATTTGAACCCAGGTCTCTGTGACTATAAATCTAGTACCCTAACTTCTATGCTGGGGCAGCTAGGTGGTCCAGTGACTTAGAGTACCGGGCCTGAAGTTGGGAAGACCTGAGTTCAAATCCGGCCTCAGACATTTACTAGTGTGACCTTGGGCAAGTCCTTTCACCTAACCTTACCCTTAGCCTCAGTTTTCCCTTCTGTAAAATGAGACCTCTGAGATCCCTTCCATTTGTAGGTCTGTGATGTTCTGATCCAATCCATTCATTTTCCAGAGGAGAAAACTTGAAACTAAGGCCTAGACAAGTTAAGTGACCCAGCAAAGTTGCACAGCTGGTCAGCTCTCAATCTAGTGCCCTTTCTGTTATCCCATGCTCTGTCTTCATCTGTCGGTGTCTTTCACATCTGTTCCCTAGCTTCTTTGTACCATCTCATTGTTTCTCCAGAGTACCTCCTAGATTCACCAGATCATCTTCATTCCTTCTGCCATCACTATGATCTGTCACTTCAGGCCTAGATTGCCTCATTCCCCCTGCCCATTCTACCAGTGGTAAACTATATTATTGCTTCCTAAGATCCTGCATTCTGTGTGCCTCCTTCTTAGTGAACCAAGTAAAAACTCTGACCCTGGAATGCCCTCCAGAGTCTGGATCTTCCTGTCCAGCCAAAGCTCTTTCTTGTTCTGCTCTCTTAAGTTACTGGCTTCCGTCTTTTTTTTTTTTTAAAGGCAATGGGGGTTAAGTGACGTGCCCAAGGTCACACAGCTAGTAAGTGTCAAGTGTTTGGTCTGAGGCCGGATTTGAACTCCTGACTTCAGGGCCAGTGCTCTATCCACTGCTCCACCTAGCTGCCCCCCCCCCGTGCTTCTTCTGGCCTTGACACCTTTGTAACATACCCATCATTCAACCAAGGCCCAGGTTCTACCACCTCCATGGGACAGAAGTCTTTTGAATCATGTTGAAAAATGCATGCAGATATGAGAGTGAACTTTAGTAGCTTCTCTCGGAGACCAAAACAAAGAGATAAAATGATAAGGAACTGATGTGTAACACTTAAGTTGGGCCTTGCATGAGAAATTTATAGAGGGACAGTGAGGCAGGAGGGATATGGCTGTTTGGGACTGTTTTGGAAAGCAATCGATGGTCCTTGAAATATTAATTCTGTACCTAAGTCCTAGTCTGATGGCTTATCATGGGATGAAGCACTCTATGGCATGAAAGCCCTGCCAGTGGAACAGAACTTTGGAATTTTCCCTCCAAGCTGGAGAGGGAATTCAAGGTTTGTGCCACCGTTATTGGAGGGCCAACCTTGCTAAGTCTGGGGACACAAGGAGTGGCCACTAGGCCACAGCAACTTAAAGAAAGCAGCTGCTGAGGCTGAGAGGGCCTCGGATCTGTGGGTAGAGTAGCAGAGAGGAGTAGGAAGAGTACCAGTCTCTTAGTGGGAGAAATGAGTGACCTCTTGCTTAACCAAAAGATCATATCCACACTCAAATATTTAAGAGAACTATTGTTGGCTACTTTTGTCCCCCACCAATCCCATACTGCAAGATTTGGCTCCTGTTACCATAAGACACCAGATTAGTGTATTTTTTGCTGGCACTAAAGAAAATATGAGTGACAGTGTGGCATAATAAACCAGCCTTGGAGTCATATGGGTTCATATCTTGTCTCTGATACATACTAGCTATAGACCCACTGGGTAAGAAAAGCAGTAGAAAGAGCACTGACTCAGGAGTTAGATAACCTGGGTTCAAATCACCTGGGATACTTAAAACCCGTGGGATCTGAAGCAAGTGACTTCCCCTCTCTGGGCCTCAGTTTCCTCCTCAGTAAAATGAAGGGGTTGGAACAGATGGTCTCTAGGGTCCCTTCCAGATCTACAGCCATGATTTTTATAGGCTCTAGGCTTCTCAGTGTCAGACAAACAAGGCTCTAAGAATATGTTACATGGTCTTTCTCATCTGCATTTGTGAAGGGTGTTTCCATGAAGGGTATTCCTTACACCAGTGAAATCACAGGCCCTGATACTTCCCCCACACCCCAAGGAAAGAAAGAAAGAAACAAAGAAAGAAAGAAGGAAGAAGGAAGGAAGGAAGGAAGGAAGGAAGGAAGGAAGGAAGGAAGGAAAGAAAGAAAGAAAACAAACCTAACAGTGCTCCCTAATCACCCATTTGTATGTGTGGGAATTGTTAGGAAGTTAATGTCTGGTGGAGGGCCCGGGTTTGCACAGCCTCTGGTTCTCACATTTCTCCAGGCCCACAGACCTGTGCCCAATGGTAACTTACTTGATAAAATCACATAGCAAGCGATTGATCACTCTAAGTGGCATGGCCAGTCAGAGAAAGTAAGTACATTTCAACATATAAAAGGAAGGTCTCTGAGTCCATTTACCCCTTTGTCAAGCTCACCAAAGGCCTCTGCTACAATATATATACTTCTGGGACTTGAATCTCCGGGAATAAATCCTCAGGGCCAAAGAAAGACCCTCTCTGGGACTCTCAGGCTGATTGGAAAGAGGAGTATTTGGTTTGGAGGGTCAGTGTGGGAGAGAATTTGAATGAACTTGGAGTTCTTTCCAAGATAAACAAAGGCCCAGGACAAAGGAGAACTTAGTTTACTGTGACATGCAATTGTCCTTTAAGGGTCTGCACCTGGTAGGGCTGGGGAGCACTTGAGAGGCTCTGGGCCCCAGCGTTTGGTACATCACACTGACAGATCCACAATTGGTCTAGAGTGGGCACTGGCCTTTTGCCAGAAGGCCAATTCAAGGACTTCAGTGGCAGTGACACATACCAGTCTGCGTTGATTTCTCCCACAATGGTCGGCCTCTCAGGCCCGGTGAACGGTGGCCCTTTTTTTTTTTCTTTTCCATGAGGCACTTGAAAATTCTTTCAAAATATGCAAATCGGCTTGGGGCAGAGTGAAGGCTAAAGGATGAAAAGAAGTTTGAAATGGAAGCAGTTACTTAATTTTGACTGGCTTGGGGAGTAGCAGGGGCCTCCCGAGAGCTCGGACTCTGCCCTCACGGGTTGAACTCTGGCCGATCAGTGGGCAAAAGGAATTTCCCCAATCCTCCCACCTCCCCGATAACAAATGCCCTTCTCTGGGTTTCCTACACATTCCCTTTGAGGACAAGGAGGAGAGACTGTCCCAGCAGGGCTTAGTTTTTCTGCAGCTACTTAGAAAGAGGGGTGAACAGTGAGGTTATCTGGCTGACTGTGGAGGGCAGAGGTTTCCTCCCGGGGCTGGAATGTTCTCCTTTTTCCTACACTGAAACAAAACAGAGAGGAGTACATTCTAGGCTTTAGGAAGTCTAAGGAAAGGGCTGTGGGTGGGGAGCTCAAGTGACCTCCAAGCCCCTTGGAGGTTGCAAGCATGGTATCCTTAATTTGTTCAAAAGTTGAATTCCTTGATTTTTTCCTCTTCCTTCTAAACAAACGTGAAGACCAAGCACCCGGTACTACATACCCTCCTTCCCTGCTGTCTCAAGTCTCAGTGCTTTCTTCCATTCCTTGAAGGTATTCCAGATCTGGAAGAGCCAAACAGCCCCAGCCCACCCCCAACCATTTCTCAGTCTCCATACACTGACATCTTTCTTATTTTCCTCAAAGATTAACTCAGGTGCTACCTCCTCTAGGAAGTCTCCACTCCTCCCCACTACACCCCCCCCAGCCCCCCATTGATCTACTCCTTCCCTGATTTCTCCCCATTTTGTCTGGATTCCTCCTTTGACTTCTCCATTGGGTCATAGTTATTCGAAAACAATGTATCACTCTTCCCCCACCACAACAAAATGTAAGATTGTGAGCTAAGCACAGGACATTCCTTGTTCATAATAGCATCTTAATAGCTATTTGCTTGCATTGGGTTAGATAATCAGCATCATGGCATTGGAAGGGACTGCCAAGGGTATCTATATCAACTTTTCAACCCATATCAGAACAGGAAGTTTCTCTAAGAAGTGATCCAGACTCCATCTGGAGACCAATTGAGGGAATCCATTTCAGTTTTAGACAGCTGCATTTCAACTCCCCTCAACATTAAATGCCTGCTGTATATAAGCCACTACACCTACGAAACCCTCCTGGGAATCAGAGTTAGAGCTGAGAGTGGTCTTAGTATAGTGACCTTAGTGATCTAGTATGACCCACTGATTCCAGATGTAGAAACTGAGGTTTAGAGTGGTAAAAATGACATGCCCATAATGACCCAGCTAGTGTCACAGGCAGGATTTGAACTCTGGTCTTCTTGACTCCAAAGCTAATCAGTGAATCAAATATTTATTAACTATCTACTGTGCGCCAGGCACTCTTTGACACATCAAGCTAGGGCCAAGGGGAGAGGAATGTTTCTCAGGTATTGATGCGAAGGAAATTATCAATGAATCAAAACATGCTTTTCCTCTCTTGGCTAGTTAGATTTTAACACAATTGTGTGATTTTTTTTCCCTTCCTCTCTCTTATTCCTAAGGTCAATCCCACAACTTCCTGTTCACATGCCCTCCTGAAAATGACCTACTGTTCCCACTGCCGAGGCCTGGTGACTGTGAAGCCTTGTTCTAACTACTGTTCCAACGTCATGAGAGGCTGTTTGGCCAACCAAGGAGATCTGGATTCGGAGTGGAACAATTTCATAGGTGAGAATATGGCCGCATATAGGCCTGCCTTGTGGATGATGCTGAGGTAGGCCCCTAGGAATGCTGTAGTGACAGGTGATGCCAACCATGCCTGCATTTACCCCATTCCTACCAAAAGTGATCATGTGAATGAACAGAGATGGAGAAAAGGAAGGAAAGATGATGCCAACTCTACTAACTTTGAATTTAAAAGTATCCCTTGCTAAAGTCCATTTTTAGTCCTGTATCTTGGACTTGCAGCCCTATGGAAGTTGGAGGGCAAGCTTTCCTGAGGGATGAAGTGATCAGATTTGAAAGTACAGTATTATGTCATAACTGCAGAGCCCCATCAAAAGGAAACAATGATGTTTCATCATCAAAAGCAATTGGGGTTAAGTGACTTGCCTAGGGTCGGATTTGAACTCAGGTCCTCCTGACTCTAGGGCCAGTGTTCTATCCACTGTGCCACCTAGCTACCCCAAAAGCTATTTTTTTTTGAGTGCTTACTTTGCATATTTTATGTTTGGTCTCAGGAGACCTGGGTTCTAGTCTCCTGCATGACCTTGAACCCCTACCCTCTCTTGGCTTCAGTTTCCCCATCTGTAAAGGGGGTGGCACTAGATGATCTCTATGAGGCCTTCCATCACTGACATTATGAGTCTATAATTTAGGTATGCAAGGTCCAAGTGAGTCGATGGAATTTAATATAAAAAGTGCAGGGTTTGGAGTCAAAGAATGGCAGTTTGAATCTCTGCCTCTGCCTCTTACAAACGCTGTGACTTACCTGCTTAAACCTCAGTTTCTTCCTCAGTAAAATGAGAGGGTTGGACTGTATGGCCTCTGAGGTCCCTTTCAGCTTTAGAGCCATGATCCTATGTGTGACCTTAGACGAGTCCCTTCCCCTCTTTGGGACTCAGTTTCCCCTTCTGTAAATGAGGGGGTTAGACTGTATGACCTCGGAAATCCTTTCCAGCTTAAGTCTAATGATCTTGTGCTGTCTTCCTCTGCAACTGGGTATGTTTTAGTGTGTGTTCATTTGAGTCTGGGTGGAATTAAAGGACCACAGAGGCTCCTTCCAACTCAAATTCTAAGATTCTTTAATTTAAAGCAACAAAATTCATTGCTCTTTCCTCCTTCCCTCAAGTCACGTTGGTTTAATTGTAGAATTTGCCTTCCTTAGTGCTGCACGTCATGGGAACGTGCATACAATTTGTTAGTTGGTGTTGGGCCAGAGAGAGTGAGGTGGAGTAAAGGAGGCCTTTAGTCTTTCCAGGAGCTAATTATCATATTACCACATTTAAAAGTACAGCAATAAATGAGCTACAAGAGATAGGATTCCTGCTTTGGGTGGGAGTTGGCCTTGGGAACAGGTGAGGAGAGGGAGATTTGGAAGATGTGATTTCAGCAGAGCTGTCGCCCATGTTGAGCACCAAGCAAAAGGAGCAGGGACCTGAAAATCAAAAGGCTGTGGAGGCCACAGGGTGAAAAATACCTAATCCAGGACAATTTCGGACAAAGGCTACAGTCAGGGCTCTTCCCCATGCCCCATACTGCCTCCAGGTCCACAGCATCCTCCAGGATCCATCATTAGCATTTTCCACCAGTCAAGTGGATCCAAAATGTTCATCACAACCAAGGGAGGAATTTCTTGTTTTGCTTTGTTAAAATAAATCTTGGGAAGTTTCTTTTAAGAATGAAAATTAAACCCACATGGGAAATTACAGACTTCTTCAACCATTTTCTTTGGTTATTTTCAGTGGTTTTATCTCAACATCTGAGGTGTTTGATTGTATTTCAAATTCACTCCCATTTAATGGGTGTAATGTGCTTTATTTCAAATCGACCAAAGTCAAAGACCAGGCGAAATCAATGGCATTCATGTCTAGTGCCTTTTATTAAATGAAATTTTCACAAGGTTTTAATTAATCTGGTCCAGGGTTATAGAATTTAGTTGCAATTTACACGTTCCTCCTCTCAGGCCTCTCTCTCTTTACAAGTTATTATTTGGCCCTTAATGGATGGTCAAGAGCTGTTTTTCGTCTAATTGAAAGTGGATTGTGGGGTTAAGTTGGGCAACAGCTTTTTGTTCTTCCACTCAGACAGAGAGGCTGAAGAAGATGGGGGACTCTGATGATTAGAGGCACCATGAAAAGAAAACCACTTTCCTTCCTGAGAAAGACACATGTCTGTGCTGGTGTCCAGGGAAAACTTTTTTTTTTTTTTGCTATACAGAAAGGCTTGTGAAGAGCTAGAGCAGATTGTAAACCCTCTATACTTCAATGAGATAAATGAACGGAAAAGACCCAGCAGAAATCACCGGCATCCTCTGCATCGGGAGCTCTTACCAGGGGTGGGGAACCTGCAGCCTCGAGGCCACCTGTGGCCCTCTAGGTCCTCAAGTGCGGCCCTTTGCCTAGAGGGCTACACCCCTGTACCTTTTTTGTGGGTCCTAGACCCCTTGGGCAGTCAGGCTGGTGAAGACCATGGCCCCTTCTCAGAATCAGGGGTTTTTTTTGTTTTGTTTTGTTTTGTTTTGTTTTGGGCTAGGCAGTGGGGTTAAGTGACTTGCCCAGGGTCACACAGCTGAGTGTTATGTGTCTGAGGCCAGATTTGAATTCAGGTCCTCCTGACTCCAGGGCTGGTGCTCGATCCACTGCGCCACCTAGCTGCCCCCACAGAATCAGGTTTTTAAATGCACAAAATAACATGCACAGGATTAGAAAGGAAACCAATTATGCTGAATTAAAGATGTAATTTTTTTTTTCTTTCCAAGTTCCATGGACTAGACCCTGGGTTAGAGCTTCCATTACCCCCCTCCCTTCCCTCCCCATCAGACAAGCAGATTAGCAACTCATCCTAGGGCTTTTTCTTTCTGAAATCCATCCCCCCAAAATGAGAAGAATAAGAACAAAATCATATTAGCTCACATTGTTCTAACACTTGAAGGTCTGCAAAGAACTTTACAGGACTTAACTTCATTCACGCCGACAGTAGCCCTGTGAGTGAGGTTCTGTTTTACAAAGGTGGAAAGTGAGGCTCAGACAGTTTTGCTGACTGGCTCATGGTTACACAGCTAATAAAAGAGCTAGATGCTATTATTCTCCCCATTTTACAGATGAGGAGACAAAGCCTCAGAGAAGTTAATGGACTCACCGTCACAGAGCTAATAAATGCCTACAGCAGGATTTGTCAGGGGAGGGAGAAGTACGGGAGGGAGCTGTTTGGCTTCGGTGGCACATGTGTGATTACATGGATATTTGTCGCTCTTCAGTACATTGATTCTCTGAGACTATCAGTTACAGAGCAATTAGTGATCTGTCTATTTGGAGGGATGTGAGTGTTCCACAGCAAGGAAATCAGAGGCAAAGACAAAAAGAAAATCACAACGATTGGGATATGGGATTAATAATGCTTACGAGGCAGTGCAGCACCAGACCTGGATTTAAGTCCTGCCCTCACTGTCTCTCTCTCTCTGTCTCACACACACACTGAAGCTGTGTAAGCATGGACAAAGCCACTGAATTTCTTAGACCCCACTCAGGCACCTATCTAAAACATATGTTAGAGATAAGTTGCCAACCTTCATAGAACAAGTCGCCACACTGGCACCTCCCCATGCTGATGAAATGAGAAGTAAAGGCCTCCCACCTTCAAAAACAAGTTATTGGTCCTAAGAAGAAACCAGCTCATCTCCAGATTAACAGGCCAGTTTGCAAATGGGCCAGTTTGTCCATGTGGGCCCTAACATCTAATATATTGATTATATTCCACATTCATAAACAGTTCTCTCTTTGAGAAAGGATTAAATTCCTGCTCAGTTTTGAAAATCGTTTAGAAAATAGTCGACTACCCTCACATTTCTTCATTATGGCAGCCTCAGGGTTGGAAGTCCTTTGAGAGAAGGCAGCTAAATTGTCTGGGTACCCCACTGTACCCCAAGGCAGCCCTTTCCACTTCTGGACAGCTCCAACTGAGAGAGAGGAAGGTTTTCCTGACAACAAACCTCAATCTACTTTTCTGTGTTGTCTACCCAGAGCTCTAGATTCTGCCCTTTGGGGGCCAAGCAGAACAAAACTAAATCCTAGGCCCACCACTACTGCCCCCTGCTGCTAGCAAAGAGAAAGTGGAAAATACTTAACATCAAAAAAGAGAGAGAGAGAGAGAGAGAGAGAGAGAGAGAGAGAGAGAGAGAGAGAGAGAGAGAGAGAGAGAGAGAGAGAGAGAGAGAGAGAGTCAGAGAGAGTCAGACTGGCATAGTAGAAAGAGCATTGGCCATGGAGGGGCAGGGTCTGGGTCTGAAGGCCGGCTCTGCTGGAATTCCAACCCATCTGACCCTGGGCCAATTACCTTGTGTACATGGGCCTGGGTTTCCTCTGTCCTTTTCCAGCTCAAGATCTTGTGACCTGAACCAATGTGGTGTAGTGGTAAGAGCTTGGAGTTTTGGAGTCCAAAGACCCAAGTTCAAATCCTACTCCTCTGCTGTTTACTGTGTGACCTTGGCCAAATCATTTCATTTCTAACGGTTTCAGTTCTTATCTGGAAAATGAAATAATTGGATGACGGGACCTCCAAGGACCATCCCTGCTCCAAATCTATGATTCTGTGACCTTGTGGTCATTTTTAGAAGAGATCAGTTGGCATACTGGAGTTTAAAAACAACCGAACCCTTTGCCTTCCATGTCCTCCCTGCCCCCCCCAAGAAAAAAGTCAGTTTCAAGAAAATTGTAAATTATACCTAGGTGCAACTTCTTTGCCACATTCTAGAACTGTGTTAACATTATCTTGAATTATAGCCAGCCTTATTAATGTCAAATGTTGCTGCCAGAGGGAATTTACTGTTAAGATTGCTGGCAGGAACTCCAGCCAAATGCTAGCAGGAGGCAGGAGCCAGTCAGATATCCCGCAAATAATAATAATAGTTTTTTTAAACCCTTAAGCCCAAATAAGTGGTTTTTTTCCTTTAAAAAACTCTCATTCCACTTTTGCTGGCATCTACTTGGCCATATCTGTGGCCCACACTGGTGAGCTGCCATTTACTGCCCACGATTAGCCCCCTGGGTATTTTATGGCCAGTCTTGGTAACTTAGCTGGAAGCCAATGCATGCACTCTTCTCTCGCTCTTGCGCTCTCTCTCTCTCTCGGCCAAAACAGGGCCCTGCATTCCTTAGCCGTGATCCATGCAACACTATGGCACCAGCAGCAACAAAGGCAGCACCCCCTTTGCCCTACATTCCCATGCTCTTGTGTATGGCCTGGCCAGCCCCAAGCTTAGAAAGACGCCAAGCAGCCAGAAGAATTGGGGTTTGTTGGTGTTACTTTTCACAAACACATTAGTGATCAGGGGCTGGGGGTGGGGGGACAGCAGGGGTTCCTTGCCTCTAGGGGAATGAGGACAAAATTAGATGGAGTGTGGTTTCTGGGTTTTTTTAAGACATATTTTGTACACTTGCCTGTCTGTCTATTGGTCGTATTTTTCTTTAAAGGCAGTGATGACTTCTCAGCTCCGCTGGGATCTTTATGGATGGGAAAGCCCCAGTGCCCTGACAATGATGAACTTGTTTTGGTTGTACTCCACTTGTTTACAAAAGTCACCCTTTGCTGGCATATCAAAGGCATTTTTCTCTCCTCCAAGGCAATGGCAGATTCACAGCAAGCAATCTCTCCCTAGGTTTGGACTATCACTTTACGGGATCCCTCAGTAATACAAGCTGGAATTCTCTTTTATTTGTTATCGCCTCTTTAAAACATGCAGTTCCTGGAAATGCACCCTTTATGACCTCCGCATTCCAGGTTAGCTGACAAGAGCCGTCCATCGGGACGCTACATAGAGAATTTCTTCTGGGTTGGAATTGAAGAGGGTTGATGGGTGAATGTGGTATTCTGCATATTCCAGGGGCTAATTTTGAATGAGTAAGCATGTTTCAACTTAAGTTGGTTAAGCAGTGACCTGGATTTACTTAGTGGTGCCCTTCAAGGGAAGACTGAAGTACCTGAAAAAAGAATCCTGCATGGTGTAGGGGAAAGAGTGCTAGAGATAGAGTCAGAGGACCTGGGTTTGAATTCTAACTGTATTCTTTGTTGTCTTTGGGCCTCAGCATCACCCTCTCTATAAAATAAGGCAGTTGGACTAGATGACTTTGAGGTCTCTAAATCTGGGATCCCATGTATGAGCTTGGACTGAATGTCAAAAGGCTGCACATAAGGATCTAGAAGGCCACATGTGGTTCCCCACCCGTAGACTAATCACTTCTCCCCTCTAGGCCTCAGTTTCCTTCTCTAACATGAAGAGAGGTTGGACCAGATGGCCTCTAAGGATCCTTCTTGCTCTACGTCTATTACCCTAATATGTCATTGATCATGGCATTTTGGTTATTCATCAAGCATAGGGGATGGACTGGGGCTATCTTTGGATCAATCCCATGTAGCTTGACATACATTAGATAGCTTTGTGAGAAGAGAATGTTTTTCAAACAAATATGTTTGCCATCATCCCCTCCCCCATTTCTACCATGTGGCACTGATGTTTCTGGTCCTGCCCTTTCCCATGGTGGTTGGTGGTTATAGAGTGTGTTGTCTCTGTTTTCTTGCTGGATTCTCTTAACAGAAAGGCAGTGTGGTGAAGAACACTGGACTATAGAGTCAGGGAACATGGATTTGCATCCCAGCTCTGTCATGTATTACTCGCGTGACCTTGGGCAAGTTCCTTCCCAGGGTCTGGACCCCAGTTTCCCATCTGTAAAACTGCAGAGCTGGGGTTTGCTCTCTCTAGTCCCTTCTAATGTGAGTGTTCTGCAATCCTCTAGCAACCTAGTGAGGTAGTTTCCTTATCTGTAAAATGAGAATTACTAAGAGGTGAGATCATTTGCTCAAAGATTACACAGTGCATAACTGACAAAGCAGTGAGGACCAATGACTCATGACTTCCTGATGCAGTGTTGGTCATTCACTTCTGCAGAATGGGTGTGGTATCCAGCTAGCTGAGTTGGACCCTATAGCAATCCAAGACATGCAAGGAGGTGTGAGGAAGGAGAAGTAGTTTTGACAGTGGAAAGTTGTGGCACGTGGTACAACTGTCCAAGGGGAGACCAGCTTTTAACCCATTTTATGCCCACTATCCATTTCTTTTGAAAATAGGATCAAAGAGCATGGGCCACAGGGGTTGAATTGGGTTGGCTTTTTACTTGAAGGTCATTCCAAGTAGAGAGAGCATGCTTTGGAGGAGAGAAAGCTGGAAGCCCTGGGTTCAGGTCCTGGCCCTGTGACCTTAGAGGAGTCACTTAACCTCTTACCATGCTAGGCAACTTTCTCAAGGCTATAAATTGCAGAGAAGACGCCAGCATTCATAGGTGCAGGGAGATTCCTCATCTGGGAGTTACCTGTAGCAATGAAATCCTAGGTTCAGTCCCATCCCTTATTTCAGGCATGAGGAAATGAGACAGTACAGCAGAAGGAGTGTGAGTGACCCAAGAGCTCTTGGACCCAGGTTCGCATCCCAGCTCTTACACTCACTGGCTGTGTGACCATGGGCAAGTCAGTTCATCTCCAAGACTCTGTCTACTCATCTGTAAAGTGGAAATGGCAAGACTTGTGCAATCTGTCTCAAAGGGTTGTTATAAGGCATTCAGTCCAACAAGCAGCTAGAAAGCCCATTCCTTCTGCAAGGCACTATGCTAGGCACCGAGGATACAAAAACAAAAAGGAGTAACCAGCCCTGACACTAAAGAGCAAAGGAATGGGTTTTTGTAAACCTTTAAAGCCCTATCTGAAGTTGAACTGCTGTTAGTATTGTCCTTTTTTTCCCCACTGGGAACAGAAATTGCTTTTTTTCCTTCTTTAAAATTTCAAGGAGACCTTCCAGCCTGACTTTCATTTCTACGTCTTCTCATACTCAGCCAGAGCTTCCTAGCCCTTCTCCTATAGGTCAAAGCCCAGAGTCCATGGGTCCCAGGTCCTAGCTTCCAGCTTCGTGTTTCTGAGCCTGGCAATCAGAGCGAGTGTCTGTACCTCCAAGGTCCACCAAGCCCCCCCAGGGAATTGTGGGGAATCAGCTGCTGTGTCTTACATAGGGGCATGGCCCTTGGCTTGTCAGCCATGTGGTCCCTGGCAACTTCTTAACATGACAGCAGTTGGAAGATGCCCAATCGTGGGTGGCCTTGATTGGGGAGAACCAAGTGTTCTTTTGGCCATGTCTCCCCTTTAGAGAGTGAGCAGTCTTGAAGAAACATGAGCATTTGGAGAGATGTGATATACTTATTTGGTACATGGAAAGAATGTGAAAGCATAACTGAATAAAGTACAGTGTATGACTGCTTCTTTTCCAGACAAGAGAGATAATAATTATATATATACTATATCATCTCACACACACATATTTTAAAATCTAGATTGGTTGCCAGAGGCCCATGCTGCTGATTTTTTTACCCGGCCCTGTGTTCTCTTCCCTGCCTAGATGCCATGTTGATGGTAGCAGAGAGACTCGAGGGGCCCTTTAACATCGAGTCAGTTATGGATCCCATTGATGTGAAGATTTCTGATGCCATCATGAACATGCAGGAAAATAGCGTGCAGGTGTCTCAGAAGGTAACGAGGCCAGGATGGATGCCTAGATGGTAGGGAGATAGTTTGCATGTTCCTCAGGAGACTTTGTCTCCTCTCCTAACATGACTGTGATCCATCTGATGCAGGTTTTCCAAGGTTGTGGACTCCCCAAGGCCCTCCCAGCAGGCCGAGCCTCTCGTTCGGTTCCTGAAAGTGGCTTCAGTGCCCGCTTTCGGCCATATAATCCAGAGGAACGACCCACCACAGCTGCCGGCACGAGCTTGGACAGACTGGTGAGTAGGGGTTTACCAGCTGGGTATCCATGAGGCTGTCCAGGTGAATGAAAATGGATATATAGTAAGTAGTAAGCTGGACCTCATCAGATTATTGGCTCCTCGAGCTTAAGAAGCAAGGAGCTATTTTCTCCTTACTGTTCCTATCTCATTTAAAAAGTCACTGGGGAAACTTTGATGTGGCAGACTTTATAATGTCTTCAAACTCCCAGCATCATGTATCAGGAACTCTCAAACCTGGCCCTGGGGATGCAGGTTCACATGATCCTCCAGATCAGAAATATAGGCCAAGATATCTCTCAATGGCCTTGTCACTATAGACTTAGATTGGCCCTACCACCAGGAGAAATGCCAAGTATGTGGCCACAGCAAACAAGATGCACAGGGCAGGAAAACTCAGACCCACCACCACTAAGGCCCATGGAGATTTTGGCCCACAGCAGGGAAACTTAATCTAATACCTGAAGAGGCTGAATAGAAACATCCTCTATGACATCCCTCTCCCTAAAATGGTTGCCTAGCGTATGCTTAACAACATCCAGTTAGGAAGAAGCTACTACCTCCCAAATCAGCCCATTCCTCCTTTGGACAGTTCTTATTAAGATTTTCCTTACAGCTAACTTCAAATCTGCCACTTTGCATCTTTTACCCTCTGGGGCTAAGCAGAACAAGTCTGATCGTACTTCTTTGTGAAATCCCTTCAAATGCTTAGACAGCTCACATGTTCCTGTCCCCCTACCCCCTCCAGTCTTCTCCAGACCCTTCCACAACTCCAGTGCTCCATACACGATTGAGCTTCCTTCCAGCTCTAAATTTTATCCAATGAATTGGTCCAAGTGACCATAGCCACCTAATAGCAACAAAGTTAAAATTGGCTACTTGAAGTCAGCTTAATTGTCTACCGGCAACAATTCCTTCTTTCCTCCCTTCCTTCCCTCCCTCTTTCCTTCCTGATGATAGCAATCACAGTCTGTTTCACTTGATCCTATGTCTCAGGGGTGCTAATGAAAGCATCAACGTGATGGTTATTTCCTCCTCATGCTAGCTTTAAGATTTTCACCCAGCCTAAAAGCTTCTGAGATCGGATTTGATTTTCTCCAGGGGTATTTTTTCCCATATGGTATTAGGGGGAGGAGAAGGTGGTTGTGTGATTCACACCGGGGGCTTGTTTTTACCAGGTTACAGATGTCAAGGAGAAATTAAAGCAGGCCAAAAAGTTCTGGTCCTCCCTCCCGAGCACCATGTGTAACGATGAGAAGATGGCACCTGAGCATATCAGTGAGGACGAATGCTGGAATGGAAATGCAAAGAGCAGGTTGGGATGGGCACACACAAGGGCCCAGCTTTTGTTTTGCGGGGCGGGGTTTGGGGGAGAGGCTTGGCCAGGTTCCAGGCAGAAGAACTTTGAAACCATCCCTAAAAGTAGTCATAATAATGGTTCCCATTCTATAGCTCCTGTAAGTATACTTCACCCTGGTTGCCTCAGTTTCCTCATCTGTAAAATGAGCTGGAGAAGGAAATGGCAAATCACTCTAGTATCTTTGCCGAGAAAACCCCACAAGGGGTCATGAAGAGTCCAACATGACTGAAAAAAGGGCAGAACAAAAGTACATCCAGAACATTTTCCACACATTAGGTACAGGCAGGTATTATTATCCTCATTTTACAGATGGGGAAACTGTGGCTCAGACCAGTGAAGCCATTTGCCTATAAGTTCCACAGTTAGTAAGTGCCTATAGATTGGTGTCTGGATTTAAGAGCAAGTTCAATTCAACAGAAGTTTATTAAGACATTACTGTATTCAGGACCCTGCCCTCAGATGCTAGAGGAAGATGAGCAAAGAAATAACATGTCCCTGACATCAAAGAGCTCACGTTCTAGTGGGGAAGGGGGGAGGGGAGGGAAGATTTGTCCCCAAAGTAGGTGGAAGGGATAAGTAATCCAAGCAAGGAGGAACTGATGTCAGTTTGCAGGAGATTAGAGAGGGATTCATTAAGAGACAGAACCTGAGCTGCATGTTGAAGGAGGTAGATGGTTCAGATAGACAGGCACGTAGGTGGGGAATCTATTCCATAGAGTTTGGCCCATGCAAATGCATGGCAGAATCAAGACAGGATCTGGGAGCAGTGAGTATTTTGTCGAGGTGGTTAGAATTGTACAATGTGCAAAGGGGGCATACCTTAAAATAAGGCTCCAAAAAGTAGGCGCTGTGATAATCAAAAGAACACTGGGTGGGCTTAGAGTCAGGAGAGACCTGAATTTTAATCCTGGCTTCCATGTTCACTAGTTATATAACCCTGGGCAATTCTTTTAACCTTTTAAGCCCCCCTCTGTAAAATTGGGATGATAATATTTGCACTATTTACTTTTTAGGCTTGAAGGAACATATTTCAGAAACCTTAAAAGAGTCTATAAAGATGTTAATGTAGATAATCAGATTTCTGTGCTCTGGTTGATATATATATACACACATACATATACATATGTGTATATATATACATATACATATGTATATATATATATCTATCACACATATATACGTATATATGTATATATACACATGTAATTACACAAACACACACACATATATAATATAACATTATATATAAATATGTATAATTTTTTTTTCAGTTTTGTTTTGGGGGGAGGGGAAAGACTTTTGAAAGAAAGAAGATCCATGTACAAGCTGATAGTTATCAATAGGCTTAACATGACTTGATCATGTAGACTCGTATACTTTACTGTTCCTCTCAATTGAGATTGACTTTCGTTTTAGGTATCTCTTAGCAGTGACTGGAAACGGATTAGCCAATCAGGGAAATAATCCTGAGGTTGAAGTTGACATCACCAAGCCAGACATGGTGATCCGCCGCCAAATTATGTCTCTCCAGATAATGACCAGCAAAATGAAGAATGCCTACAATGGGAATGACGTGGACTTCATTGATATTAGTAGGTTGCTTTGGTCATGGGTTACTGGTGGATACCTTTCATGGCAAAGAGAAGCCCCAACAAACCTGTGTGTTTTGTCCCTCCTAGGTGATGAAAGCAGTGGTGAAGGCAGTGGTAGCGGCTGCGAATATCAGAATTGCCCTTCAGAGTTTGAGTTCAACGTGACTGACAGTGTGGGGAAAACAGTGGTTAATGGTAAAAATGCGGTCGAAAACTCGGCTGCCAGCTCCATTTGCTGGTCGCATGCTGCCCAGGCCCTTTGCCTCTTGTTCTTGGCTATGCAAAGACAATGGAGATAATTCAACCACTTTGAACAACAGACTTTCACTACCCATGCTAAAAGGCACGCCAGTTTCCACTTTTTATGCCATCCTAGTGACTTGGCTTTTTAAATTAATGGACAACCGTGTACAGTTTTTACTTTTATGGCCATTGGTTTAATTAAAATGGCAACCTGGTTTTTTCATTCACTGTTTTGGGAGGGTGAAAGGAGGAGTTAGACTCAGAGTCAGTCCTGCCCACCCAAGAAGCATTGTTCAACGTGGCTGACAAAGTGTATATACCAAGCTGTAGCTAGCTGTGCATTTGTTTGAATCACTCTATCGGTTTTTTGTTTTGTTTGTGGGGTCGTTTGTTTCTTTTTTTTCTTCCCTTTCTTTCCATTTAAGATCTCACTGTGTTTCTTAAAAGAAAACCAGAGTCCCCTCTTGGCATGAGACAAGCCTGCCTTTTGGAAATCTGCACTCGCAGTACAGGGGCAGGTTTTACTTAGCTATTCAGAATGAAACAAAACAAAAAAACACCCAGCCAGCAGAAAGATGTTTTACACAGCAACATTTCCATTTAGCCACATTATGGTAGTTGCTTTATCTGGAGAGAAGTGGAAGGTAATTTGTTTTCTATTATACAGTAGAGCCAAATGTGAAGGCATAATTGGCTAGGGAGCCATATGCCCGATTGTATAAAGCATTAATGCCAGGAACAGGTTATATAGACTTCATTTATAGCTGGTTATTGGAAGAGGCTGCTGAGCCCCAGTTTTGCATAAGCTAAGATCTGTGGGCCATTCCCTGAAATCTCTTGTAATTAAAGTGAAACTCACTTAAGTTTTTACATTCGATCTCAATTCAATTCAACAAGCATTTACTAAGCGCCTGTTATGTGCTAGATGCCAGCCAGACACTGGGGATACCAGGCAAAAGTGAACCAGCCCTTGCCCTTAAGGAGTTTACAGTCAGTTGTGGGGTTTGGGGGAGCTAACTGCACGGATAAGTAAATAAAATAATTTTCAGATGAGGGTGCTAGCCAAGTGGAAGAATCAAGACAGTTCTCTTCATAGTTCCACATCGTGCTCCCTTCAAAAGCTTAAGGCACCCAGTATGTCCAGTGTGTCTAAACCTCAGATTTGGGGGGGGGGTTTGTACCAACATGGATGAGTGACAAATGCAGTCACGTGGCCTTGCAGAAGAACCCTTGCCACTGTATCAGGAGGGCATGCTAGAGGAATGGTCTTGCCACAGGCTCATTCTCTTCCCACCCCCCTCTAGACCAGGGGCATGTGTTTTGTATATGGCTAGCAGCAATAAGGGGGAACCTCCCTAATCCAGTGCAGGATGGGGGAATAAGGCAAGGCTATCTCTCTGATCTTTAGTAAGAATTGAGCCCACAACCTTGGCCTTGAAGCAGCATGGATTGGGGCAGCAGGAGTCAGCATTCAGTCACAAATGCTTGTATGAATTTCATTGAGAGATCTTCATTCTCAGAGATTGTAAGGTGGCTTATTTGAGGGTTCCCCCCCCCACTACACTGCCCTGGCCCTCTGATTAATAAGCCAGTGGTACGGTACAGCAGCCGTGTTGCAGCCAACAAATCTGAAACCATTTTAGCATGACCTTAGTGCCCAGTTCCAGAGAATAGGTAGAGCCGTTAGACCACACTTCACAGGTGATCTGCAGTCCTTAGGGCACCTTGGGAAAGGCTCTTCTTTCTCTTGGCCCCTCAATAGAATAGTCACAGCCTTGGCTCCAGAAGAATCCTTTCTTCTTCTTATCCCTAAATCAGAGCGAAGGCCATGTGGCAACTCATAAGAATATGAAAGACATAATAGATCACCTTCAAAATAGTTAGCAAGTCCGCACAAAGACTAAACATGATCTACAAGCCTCTTCCAGTTTTCAACACCCATTAGGAACCTAACCAATGATACAGAATCTAGAACCTAGAAAGAGGTTTGTCGGTCATAGTGCATACCTTCGGTCATGTGAGAATAATTCTCTATTTTTATATTGAAGCATAAGTACTTGATAGCTCAGGGTCAACATTTCATTCACCGTTTTACACTAAATGTCTGCAAAATGGGGAAAATGGAATATTTGGGGCTGTTGTAAACAGAGGCTTAATTTTATTAGATGTAGCCAGTTATTTATTAAAGCATGATGTTAATAAAATAGGCATATTCCAACTGGTGTGGCTTTTTTCTTTCTTTCATTTAATAAAAAAATTCTTGTCCATGTAACACTGAAAAGGGTATATGCAAATAATGTATTTCAGATACTTCCCAATTCCATCAGTGCGTCCCCTTCCTCCAGTGAGGAATATTACACCTCTTCCACCTTGGTAGGATTGGCCAGAGCCTGGGGTCTGCTGGCATAGCCAGCAAGACACCATGGACGCCTCCCCACTATAGTGAGGCACTGAAGGACTTTGGGGGAGTGGGGTGGGGCCAGTAGGGTTCATAAAGAACTAAGGTGCCTTGTTAGAAATTAAAAAGGATGCTAAGACTTGTGTAACTTTCCTTGGCCATAAGGAATTTTCTTTTTCACCTAGCCTGGTTTTATCTTTAAATTAATCTGGCTTATCAAATGGAGCTTAAGAAAGCCTATCTCTATAGACCTGGTTTGATTGTTTTTTAGTTCTGACTTTGAACTCTGTCCAGCTGTTTGCTTTCAGCTCCATTCTTGGTTTTTTCACATTTCTTTGCATTCCTTTTCCCATACTCATTTATTATTTAAATTGTCTCTTGCTTTTCAACTTGAACCCTGCAATAAATTAGAGATGGGTTGGTTTATAGATATTTCCCACTAGGGCTACGCAGAGATCCCTTGGACTTCTTGCCAGCTGGAAGGCTGGAAGCACCAGGGGAAACAAACGTGAAGTCATAAGATTTAATAAAACATACATTTATTGATTACCTGCTATGCACTGAGCCATCACTGGGAATTCAAAGACAAATTCAAAACGGTCTCTTACATTCTACAGGGACTTTGAGCTAGGAGGCACCTTAGAGATCAGCTAGTCCAATTCATTTTACAGGGGACGAAAATCAGACCCATTCTTCACTCACATAGAATTCCAGAACCAACATTCAGATCTTAGTCGTCCAACTCCAAACATGATATTCTTTCTGCTAAAAAAAATGTTGCCACCCCAAGGCAAGTGGGGTATACAGAGAGTCAGGTGGCAGAAAAAGTCCTGGAAACACCTGCTATGTACAAGGGATCACACTACATGCTACGATCACAAAGAAATGCAAAATAATCCTTGTCTTACTGAATTTAAATTCTACTGGAGTAGCCTTTTCCCAAGGACTGTCTACGGCATATGAGCTCTTTGTTTTATAAAGTTACTTACAAATTCTGTGCATTCCAAAAAGTGTGTTGAAGTGCACGTATGTGTGTATTTAACCAAGGGAGAGAGCCAATGGCTAAGGCTACTGGGTAAATCCATTTGAAACGTAAATCTATCCCAATATTAATGGTTGGGAGTAGCCCTGAAAAGCTGCATTGACTTGGAAGTTCAACAACATGGAGACTTCTCTGAGCTGGAGAGACCATTAGAGGTCCCAGTCCTAATTGGACTGGATCCATAGCGTCATGGATTTAGGTAGAACCCAGAGACCATTCCAATTCTCTCATTTTAAAGATGAGGAAAGTGAGGCACAGAGAGCTTAAATGACTTGCCTATGGTCCCACAGCTAGCAAGTGGGATTTGAACCCAGGTCCTCTGACTTCAAACCATCCTGTGCTCTTTCTACTGTACCATTCTGCCTTCTACTCTCAAAGATAGGGATGTGAAATCAGGGTTTGTTTCTTTTAAGTTTTTAGATTTAAAAATATAATAAGGACCTAAATACTAAGTCAATATTCCCGAATAGAATTTAACAATATGTTAAAGGAAAAAAAGATCTATCATGTCTAAGATGTAGATGGTGGCTCAATGTGAGGGAAACAATCCATAAAAAATTACATCAAGAGAAAATAACTTCATGATATGTCAAAATATGGCACTCAAGCTAAACATTTTAAAAACAGGAATAGAAGCATCTTTCCATGATATGGAAATGGTATGCATTTGAATCAGTGAGGTATATATGTATGTATTTCCCACTGAACAAATTTACACAGGGACTTATACTTTTGCCCCTCCTATTTTTCCTACTTTAAGAAATCTTAGCAATAAATCATGAAAAAGAAGTGAAAACCAATGAAAAAATATCTCTATTGGCAAACTACATAGTTGTATACCTAGAAAACCCCAAACAATCAACAAAAAAAATGGCATTAATAAATGCTTTGAGTAAAGTGACAGGATAAGGTCAATTCATCTGCATTTCCAGGTACCACTATAAAGGATCAAGACAAAATTATGGAGAAATACCCTTTATAACAATGACAAGTGTTTCCAGTATTTGGGCATTAAATAGTCAAGATATGTGTGACCTACCCTAAGACAATTTCAAAATGTTTTCTTGACAAACTAAAGAAGAGCTGAATAAATGGAATGGTGTCCCCTCTGCAATAGTTTAGTTAAGCAAATACAATGGAAATGGTCAAACTTCCCATTCTTAACTTGCAGAATTAATGCAGTCCTCATCAAAAACCAATGTGTTATTTCACAGAATTAGATAAAGTGAAAACAAAATGAATATGGAAAAATAATCATGCAAGAATGTCAAGAGCTATGAAAAAGGAAATCAGTAGAGAGAGACTAGCACCACCAGATAGCAAAGTGTACTATAAAGCAATCATTATAAAAACTGTCCAGTACTGGGGAAAGAATAGAGAAATAGATCAATGGAACAGAATAGAGAACCCAGAAATAGAACCCAATTAATACAAAAGATGACTGTTTGATAGACTCACATCGAAAAAACACTGGGGACTGGAAAAAACAAAATCTGGAGAAAATGGATGGTAGAAAAAAGGGATAGGATCCCTATCATACTATGCACTATAATAAGCTAACTGGTTCCCACACATATGCATGTGTGTATATGTATTATATATATAGATATATATATATGTGTGTGTATATATATAAAATATATACAGATTATACACACACACACACACACACACACACACACACACACACACACATATTGAAAGGAAGCAAACAACTTGCCAAGGAGGATCTATACCTATTGACCACAGGAAAAGATGCCCAAATTCCATAATAAGAATGTGCTAAGCACTAAGGATACAAAGAAAGGCAAAAAAAAAAGCAACCCAGTTCTTGCCCTCAAGGATCTTACATTCTAACGGGAGAGACAAGTAGTAAATAAATGAGTACATGTTAAAGGCTCAGGGGTTCCCAGCAAGATCTTGCCCCTTGTTTCATGGGTTTATTTGACCATTATTAAGTTATCACTTTAAAAAAAAAAAAGACTGACCTTTGGTAGTAAAACTTTAGCTACTCAGTTATGGACCACCTATAAAAACAGCTCCTATTTCAGATTACAGGCTGAAAGAACCACAGAATTTGAGAGTTAGAGGGACCTCATTGTCCATATAGCCCAACCCATTCACAAGGACATTCCCAGTATAACTCTGCAGGCTCCACTTGGACGCCTTCAAGGAGGAGGAACCCACCGTCTCCTGAAGTGGCCCATTCCACTGTTGGATAAGCTCTAATTACTGAGAAGTTTTTCCCAGCATTCATCAAGCCTAAAGGTGCTTCCCCATTGCTCCTGATTCTGCTGTTTGGGGCCAGGCCAGACAAGTTTGATCCCCCTTTCCAGGTGACAATTATTTCAACATAGCTATCAGCCTTCTTTTTTCCAAAGCCAACATGCCCATTTCCTTAAGGTGATCTTTATGTGGTATGGACTCAAGTCCTGGACAATCCTCCTATTTTCAGTGTCCTTTGTAAATGGTGGTGGGTAGACCACAGATAAAGTATGACAAGGGCAAAGTACACGGACACATACGAGAGTAGAGTGGTTAAGTAATATGCCCAAGGTTGCACCAGTAACAAAGCTGGGACTCATTCCCCTGCACTAGTTCTATCTAGCTCTCAAATTTACAAAGCAAGTAATTTACTCATTCATTGCCATTCCAATCAAACTACCAAAGAGTTACTTTATAAAGTTAAGAAAAAATAGTAATAAAATTCATTTGGACAAACAAAAGGTCAAGAATATCAAGGGAATCGATGAAAAAATGTGAAGGAAGGCAGCCTACAAGTTCTAGATTTCAAACTATATTACAAAGCAGTAATCATCAAAACAATCTGGTACTGGCTAAGAAATATAGTGGTGGATCAGCGGAATAGAGTAAATACATCAGACACAATAGTAAATGACCATAGTAATTTAGTGTTTGATAAACCCAAAGGTCCAAGTTTTGGCGGTAAGAACTTAACATTTGACAAAAATTGCTGGGACAACTGGAAAGCAGTTTGGCAGAAAGATATGGTCAAAATGGACAAATGATTTAGACATAAAAGGTGAGAACATAAGTAAATTAGGGGAGTATGGAAAAATATACCAGTCAGATCTATGAATAAGGGAAAAGTTTATGACCAAACAAGAGATAGAGGATTACAGGAAGTAAAATAGATAATTTTGATTACATGAAATTAAAAAAGCTTGTGTGCAAACAAAATGAATATAGCCAAAATGATAAGGAAAACAGGAAACTGCAGGGAAATTTTATAACAAGTTTCTCTGATAAAGGCCTCATTTCTCAAACATATAGGGAACCGAGCCAAATTTATAAAATAAAAGCCATTCCCTAGCTAATAAATGGTCAAAGGATATAAGCAGGCAATTTTCAGAAGAAATCAAAGCTAGCAATAGTGACATGGAAAAAAAAAACACTAAATCACGACTGATTAGAGAAATGAAAATTAAAACAACTCTGAGATACCACCTCACACCTATCAGATTGGCTAACATGACAGAAAAGGAAGATAATAAATGCTGGAGGGGATATGAAAAAGTGGGACACTAATGGTAGAGTTGTGAACTAGTCCAACCATTCTGGAGAACAATTTGAAACTATGCCCAAAAGTCTACAAAACCGTGCATACCCTTCAATCCAGTAATACCATTACTATGTTTATATCCCAAAGATATCAAAGAAAAGGGGAAAGGAATATTTATAGCAGCTCTTTTTGTGGTGGCAAAGAATTGGAAATCAAAGGGATGTCCATCAATTGGGGAATGACTGAACAAATTGGGATATATAATTGTGCTGGAATACTATTGTTATAAAAAATGATGAGCAGAATGGTTTCAGAAAAACCTGGGAAGACTTACATGAATTGATGCAAAGTGAAGTGAGCAGAACCAGGAGAATATTGTACACAGTAACAGCAATATTGTAATGATGATCAACTGTGAAAGACTTAGCTACTCTGATCAATACAATGATCCAAGACAATTCCAAAGGATTCATGATGAAAAATGCTATTCACCTCCAGAAAGAGAACTGATGATTTCTGAGTGCAAATTAAAGCATACTTTTTAAACTTTGTTTTTATTGTTTTCTTTTGTTTGTATTCTCTTTTGCAACATGGCTAATATGGAAATGTTCTGTACAACTTCACATGCATAATTGATATCAAATTGCTTGCCTTCTCAAGGAGAGGGGAAGAGTGAGAGGGAGGGAATTTGGAACTCAAAAAAATGTTTTAAATGACTGTTTAAAAAGTTTTTATATGTAATTGGGAAATATTTAATGAAATAAATAAAAATAATTTTTAAAAATGAATAAAATTTACAAAGCAAATTCCTTACACCAGCCCTGTGAAGTAGGTAATGCAAGGCTTATTGTTCCCTTTCTACAGAGATGGAAACTGAGGCTGTAAGAGACTGCAACTTGCCCAAGGTCACATAGCTAGTAGAGTGTCAGAGCCAGGTTTTGAAGGCCAGTCCATGGGCCAGTGTCTATTTGAGTCTCTTATCCCTCTGATCCATCTTCTACACAACTGTCAAATGGAAATTACTAAATCACAGCTTTGAGCCTGTGTTTCCCTAGCTTAAGAAGCTTCAGTGGCTCCCTACTTCCTCTAGGACAGAATACAAATTACTATTTGGTAATTAAAGCCTTTCACAAGCTATGTCATGAGCAAACTGAGGTCCAGAGAATGGAAGAGATTTGCCCAAGGCCACATAGGCTGTCAGTGACAGAGATCAGACAGACTGCCTCCTTGGAATGTCACTTTCATCCACTATAAATCCTGGCTCTTGCTAAGTTTGGACAAGTCACTTCTCTCTGAGCCTCAGTTTCCTCATCTGTAAAATGAAGGAGGGGGTGGTCTCTAAGGTCCATTTTTGTCCAGTCTATGGTCCTATAACCTAGTTAGAAAAATAATGACTTGGGTCCAAGAAGCTCATGTCAAGCTAATCTCCCAGGATTCTTTAATCCCCAAAGCTCCCAGGTATCAAATGCTCTAAGGTGTCCATTTTCTATTCTTAGCCAAATTTTACAAAGGACGAAACTAAAACCTGGAAAAGGGAAGTGACTTGCTCCAGTTTACCCCATGAATAAGTGGCAGAGCCAGGATTGAAAACCCAGTTCATGTCATCAGCATCATCAACAAGCATCTATTAAGTTCCTACTATGTGCCAGGCACTGTGCTAAGCAACTGGGGATATACAAAGAAAGGCAAAAACATGGTCCTTGCTCTCAAGGAAATCACAGTCTAATGAGGAAGACAACATTACAACTATGTACATACAAGATAGATACTTATGTAAATGGGAAGTAATCTCAGGGGAAGGCATTAGCAATGGGGGGAACAGGGAAAGGCCTCCAGCAGAAGATGGGATTTGAACAAAGTCTTGAAGAAAGACAGGAAAGCCATGAGGCAGAGGTGAGGAGGAAAAGCATTCCAAGCATGGGGGGGTGGCCAGTGCTAAGATGTTGGAGTGATAGAGGGTCATATGGGAGAAACGGCAAGAAAGCCAGTGCTGGGTCATAGAGTTGGGGAGGCCAGTAAGGTATAAGAAGACTGACCTCATCTGGCTTCAGGCTCTCTGCTCCATTCCACTGTGGCTGCAAATAGCTCAGGATTTTCCCAGGGAAAAGAAATGTTTAAAGACATGCAAGAGAGGGAGAGAGAAGTGGGCATTTCCCTCACTGATGGGCTATCCAAGTTGAGTTCCCTCATGGACTGGTGCCAATGAAGAGTTCTTATAAATGAAGTCAAGGAGAGGACCCCACTTGCAGATGACACAGAGCCCCTTCCACTATAGCCTGAGAACCCAGATGTTCAAACAAATATGACACATAGAGAGGACAAGATAAAGAGTAATAGGAGAGGCAAGGTGATAACAATGCCTATTATTTCATTTGATTCTTGCAAGATCCCCAAGAGTAGGGTGAGAGAATTGTCATTCACACTGAACAGATGGGGAAACTGAGAAAAGTGGCTTGCCCAAAGTCACTTCTCTCCAGGCCTCAGTTTCCTTATCTGTAAGATGAGGAGGTTGGGCTTCTCTTCATACCAGAGAAGAAGTCTGAATTTTTTATTTCTTTTATGGAGTATTTACAGTACCTTATTATAAAATTTGGGTCGATACTATACAATACCTTATGTATATTTTAGGCATTTCTGAGTTTCTAAACTTTTTCTGTGTCATCTGCTGGCCTCATCATGTTGTCTGAGGCAAAATTGCCATTCCAAAATTCCCATTTAATTTCTCATGTTGACCCGCAATATATCGAAACTGTGATGGGGAAAGTCATGATGTGGAAGGAATAACTGTAGAAGGCAGTACATGGTTGTGTCAAATGACTGGGAAAGCTACGAGAAGGCATAGTTAAAAGATCTAGCACTATGATCTGGGAAATTCAAGAAAGACATCATGGAAGTAATTTGCCCAAGGGTCACACTGTTGGACTCCAAGGCCTCTACCTCCTTCCGTAATAGCAGACTTCTCAGAGCCAAGCTGTGCTGGCTTCTCTGGGACTCCAGCTTGGACAAAGGGAAGCATAGGAATCAGGCTGATGAGGCAGGCTGTAAGCCACAGAAGCCCTTAGGGTTGGGCTGCAGGGTTGGGAATGCCTTTATAGCTTCCCCCAAGATTTTGCAACCCTGTTGGTCATCAGTTTTTTTCATTTGGGGCATGCTTAATACTTGGACTAAAATAACTGAAGGCTTAAACTAAGGGGATCTAAAACTGAAAGGGGCCTTAAAGATCATATATTCCAACTCTCTCCCTTTGCAGAGTGAAGCAGAGAACACAGAAGGAACTTACCCAAGGTCACAAAGGAAATTACAAAAGGAAAGAACGTAACTTTTCCCACAAGGGTTGTTCAGGGTTAGATCCTAGGGTTAGAGCTGAAAGAGACCCTTTAGACATTATCTAATCCCACTCCCATTTTCCAGACGAGGAAACTCAGACTTAGATGGGCAAAGTGATTTTTCCAAGGTCACACAGGTAACGAGAATGGCTACACTGGGATGTGAACCCAGGTCCTCAGATTCTAAATCCAACATGGCTTCCCCTGTGCCAGTGTGGCATACTGGAAAGAGCACTGGTCTCGGACTCAGGAGTCGGAAATGTGAATCCAGCTTCTGTTTCCTCATCTGGAAAATGGGGCTACTTGGACTACTTCTTTCATAAGGTTATTATGAGGAAAGCACTTTCTAAAACCCTGATATGCTAGGACTTGAACTCAGCTCATCTGACTCTGAGCCATCTCCTATTAGTATATTTCAGAAAGAATCCCTCAGAGCACATTCTGCAGTGGGGAGTCACATGATAATAGAACTAGATCTGGAAGGGACCTCAGAGGCCATTTAGTCCTACCTCTTCATTTTACATATGGGGAAACTGAGGCCCAGGGAGGGGAAGTTTCTTGCCCAAGGTCACACATAGGATTCTAGATCTCTTTAGAAAGGATTTTAGAGCCCACCTAGTCCAAATCCCTCATTTTACAGACAAGGAAACTGAGGCCCAGGGAGAGGAAGCAATCTGTCTAAGGTCACACAGACAGAGAGTAGGTTGGGAGAACCAGAATTTGAACTCATGCCCTATGCCTCCAAATCCAGTCATCATTCCAACTGGCCACTGGAACTGCAATAACTAAGCTTCTTCAGCCTGAGAGTTGATTGGCTCAGGAAATAAACTCCCCCTTCAACCTGAAGCTGTCCTCAGCACTGACCTCTAGTTGGGAAAAGCCAGTTAATTCACATTAATTCAGTAAAGGGGAAAATGACAACAGTCCATACCATGCTGCAGAGGCATCGGCCAGATGGCTGGCTGGGTGAATGCTCTTGGCTCTACCCTGGCATCTGCTTCACTTTCAAATCTGCTGTGGACACATGTTGGGGATTTTGAGATCCTAGCTCAGGGGGAATTCAGTATCTGAAGATTAGGGCTGAGGAGCAATCTTTTTGGAAGTTCTGAGTTTGTGGACAGCCTTGTGAGGGTGTCTTGCACTAAATCTGAGCTTTAGCTTTTCCCTCTGCAAAGATGAAGAGTGTAGAAGAAATTCCTTCAGGCTCTGAATCCATTAGCTCTATTCATGCTTCTTATAGATTTCTGAGGTCAAAGGATATTTGATGTGCCATTGGATAAGAGTTAAGGATTGATTACCTTGACATAGGGAACTCCCAAGTGAGGAAACTCCCTTTACCAATGCAGGTTAGCACCTTCTTTGCCACTTTGAATCTTAAGGGTGCTGCTAAGAGGTTAAGTGACTTACCCAAGGCCACACAGTTGTGTCAGAGGGAGGATCTGAATTTAGCTCCTCCTGGTTTCAAAGCCAGCTTTACCCTTGCCACACTACCTCTCAACATCAATTAGAAATGTCATCTTTTGTACCCATATGTACAAAAAAAATTCTAATATCTATTTTTATGGGGGCAAAGAGGTGGAAACTAAAGAGAATCCCCATCAACTTGGAAATGATGAAACAAATAATGGCCCATGAATGTGATGGGATAGTATTGTGCTGTAAGAATGAAGGCAAATGGTTTCGGAAAATCCTGGGAAGACTCACATGAACTGATGCAGAGGGAAGTGAGCAGAACCAGAAGAAAGACATGTACAATAACAACAGCACTGTAACAACAAACAACTTTGAAAGACTTAGGATCCCTGATTGGTCCAATGACCAATCATAATTCCAGAATGTGGATAATGAGCTATGCTACACGTCTCGTGGCACAGAGGTGACAGATTCAAAGCATGGAATGAGACATACGTTTTTGGATGTGGACAATATGGAAAATCTGTTTTGATTGGCTATGAATATTTGTTTCAATGTTTGTTTTTGAATTTCGAGTGGGTATAGGAAGAGAAACAAATGCTTGCTAGATGAAAAAAAAAATAAATGTCATTCTGGGACTTTCTAAGAAAGTCATACAATTTCATTCCACACTAAAACCAGTCACCCAGAAACATGTTAAACAAACATGTATGATTTTATCAGCATGGACACTCTCTGTGCTCTTAGTTGACAAGTTTTCATGAGCTGCTAGGGCCAGAAGAATGCATTATTTAGTAACCATCTTTCTGGTGACAGGCTTTCCAAGCTCAGCTAGGCTGGTTCTCAGACAACTGACATATGATCCATCACCAGGCCCTACTCGAAGCCTTTCCAGCTTGGAAGAACATGCCAAACTGTAGCCTCCCCTGGCACGGTCTCTGAGATCCAAGGAGCCCCTCTATGCCACAAGGAGACATTGGCATAGGAACTTTAAACATTTTAAAATAAAAAAAAATAAACTCCCCAAATGTGGCTTGTATATAACTTATCTAGAGATTTCAGATCATCAGATGTATTCATGATACCAATCCACTTTGGCTCAAAGCCTTCAAATCTGAGCGTTTTTTCCCATAAGCACTGGACATGCAGCTCCCATGACAGGCATGGGAGCTACAAAGACAAAAAAGAGCTAGCCCATGGCCTCAAAGAGATGTCATTGCCTCTCCCCACTCCAATCCATTCTCAAGTCAGATGCCCTTTCTTACATCATGAGTCTGTTCGTATAAATTCCGCTGGCTCCTTATTACCTTCAGGATTAAATATGAAGACATTTTATTTGGCCTTTAAAGATCTTCACAACCTGGCTCTTGTCTAACTCTCCAGAATTCTTGTACTTTATTCCCCTTCATATATTCTATGACCTGGTCTAGCTACACTAACCTTTTCCTCAAACATGACACATCTCTCACCTCCATGCCTCTGTAATTGCTGTCCCTGCTCCCCCCCACCAAGAATGCTCTATCTCTTTACCTCTCCCTCTTGGTTGTCTCTGACTTCTGTCCAGACTCAATTCAACTCCCACCTTCTTCAGGCCTTTCCCTGTCCCCTGCTGTTTGTCTCTTCCCCTTTGAGATTACCTAACACAGACTCTTTTATGTATCTTGTATGTGTGTCTCTAGTAATTTATGTGTTCTCTCCCACATTAGACTGTGAGCCCCTTGAGGGCAGGGACTCTCTTTTGCCCTTCTTTGTATCCCCAGTGCTTAGCATAATGCTTGACAGTGGGAACCACTTAATCAGTTCATGGTGATTAACAAGCCACTAGCCCAGATACAACCGGACAACTAGAATTTGGGGAAAGGGCTGGAGGCACTACCGTTTGCTTTTATCCCAAGTAAATTACAGGAGGATAAGGCTCTTCCCTCCTCCATTGGTATCTGCCTCTGGGGCCTCACTGGGACAGGGAGGAAACCCTAGGCTCTTGAAAACTGGACCAGCAGAGTGTAAGCTGGAAACGGTTTGGAGAATAGACCTAGGGGATTGCCTGTGTATCTGCTACCTGAGGGGAGCCCAGAAGGTTAACCAGTGGGAGATGACACTTTTTTGGTCATAGCAACTGACAAAGACCATTCACTAAGGCACAGAGAGGTTGTAGCTGCTAGGTGGGAAATGCAAAGAGGTGAATTTAGGTTTCATATAGCAGGACAGCTTTAGAATTAACAGGCTAAATATATTCTATATTAAAAAAATAATAAGCTACTTAAAAGTATATATGTATATATATAAAATAGAGATTCACAGTTTCATATACAATCCTAATTTTCAATTTTTTGTATATGGAAACATTCATGTTTGTTGGAATTTGTCAGGTTTCAGAATAACAGAAAAATAGTATAATTTTTTAGGAAAGAGGCTTATTGGCAGGGGAAACTTCCTACCAATGGTATTTCCTACTGACTGCTCCAGAGGAAGAGGCTGCCTCTAGGAGGCAGTGAGTGCCCACTCACTGGAGGCCTGCAAGCACACGCTAGAAAGCCACTTCTCAGCCATGTTGGACAGGGAGTCCGGTTCAGTTACACAGCTTGGAATAGATGGATGGCCACTAGGGTCCTTTCCAACTCTGAGAGTCTGTGATGATGCTTTTACTCATAGCTTCCGTCTATCTAATCAACTATCTGAATAGCCAATGGAGGGGGCAGTGCGGTAGAGCAAATAGAGCACCAGAGTTAGGAAGACCTGGCTTCGAATCCTACCTCAAGCCCTTACTTCCTGTGTGATCCTAGGAAAGTCATTCAATTTTTAGAGGCCTCAGTTTCTTCCTCTGTAAAATGTGGAGGGTTGGACTCAAAGATCTTTCTCTATCAGAGTGGTAGAATACCCTGGCTAAAGTAGGTCCTTTGCTTGGGAGCAAAGAGCTTACATCTATATAGTTCTTTAAGGTTTACACAAGAGTTAGATTCTACAATTATCCAAATTTTGCATATAAGGAACCTGGGGTTTAGCAAGGGTATGACTGACAGGCCCAAGGTAACCCAAGTAAGTGGTGACATCAGAATTTGAACTCAGAATTTCTGATTCCAAGTATGATAATCCAACTCTTTGTACTACAGGATGAAGTTTTAAGCCAAAGGTGAAATTTCAGGCATTGGCCAATCAGTGGAGAGGTTCTTAGGGATGGGGCGGAGGAATCTCCCAAGTTTCTCTGAAATCAAAATGGCTTACACTGTCAATTGTTCTAAGCATTTTAAGGATTTGCAAAGCTCGTTCCTTCCAACAACCTGGGTGTGCTATAATCTTCTTTGTCATTCTTTGCATACCAAAAGTCTTTGTGCTGGTTGCTGATTAGGGAGTTCACAAAAAAAAAAAAAAGAAAATTTATAAAGTAAAAGAATATGGGAGAGGAAAGTCTACTTTAAACTGAACCCAGTTCACTTCTTTTTTTCTTTTTTAGCCAGTTCCTATAGTGTATATAACTAATGAAGAGGAGAGGAAGAAGAACTGGAATAATGAGTTAACTGGTCTCAGGGACTCCCAGGGAGGAGGAACTCTCTCTCCCAATGCATGCTGGCCCCTTGTCTGCCACAACAGACATGTTATTGAAAGGACTTGAAGCTAGATCTTCTTTCCTCCAAGGCTAGCTCTCTGCCAACTAGACCACACTACCTCTTGAAGAGGATATAGATTTTTTTTTAATTTTTAATTTTTGTTTTTAGGCAATTAGGGTTAAGTGACTTGCCCAGGGTCACACTGCTAGTAAGTGTCAAGTGTTTGGTCTGAGGTCAGATTTGAACTCAGATCCTCCCTACTTCACCACCTAGCTGCCTCAAGAGGATATAGATTTTTTTTTAATTATAATTTCAAACCAGCAACAATAAAGAGTATTAGACTTGGAGTCAGGGGATCAGTATTTGAATTTTTAACACTTATTGCCTTTGTGACCTAGGGTAAATTACTTCACCTCTGTGGGCTGCAGTTTCTGCATATACAAAATGAGGGGATTAGATTAAATAATTGCTAAAGTCCCTTTCTGCTCTAGCTCCTATGATATTATGAGAGGTGGTGCATGACTTGTTATTCTAATTTGACATATGGGGAAACTGAGGTTTCACCTTCCCACAATCTTTAACAAGTATGAGAAATGAGATGAGACAACAGTAACACTTGTGAGTAAATCAGTCTGAGAAACACAGACCCACCCCTACCTAGGCCATTTCATCTCTTCACTTGAAACAACTACACGGTAACCTTGGCAGGAGTGGGTGAGTAAAAAGGTTGCCATTTTGTTTCTCCTCCAGGCTGCACCTGAGGGAGATTAGGACAGGCCATGTATGGCTCAGCTCATCCATCCCCATTTTGGCTACCAGGCAGTAGCAGCTGTCTGGAGGAGTGAACAGCCTGGGCCCTGCCTGCAGTGGTGGAATGAGCCCTCCCAATGGAAGCTGGGAGGGCGTTCAGGGTCGAGGGCACAGGGTGTGGGTAGCAGCCAGACCGCGGGCCTGGCGGGGCTCGACTGATTATACAGGCTGCCTCCCCACTCTGGAGCTGCGCTGGCCTTGTGGAGAGAGGGAGGCTGGCTCAGCACTCTGCCTAATTGGAAGGCTGAATAAAGATGAGGGGCTCAGGAACCCACAGGCTCCTATTGAAAACAGGTGGCCTGGGGTGGGGGCTGGTGCTGCCCTCTAAAAGAGAGCAAGTCTGGAGCAGAGGGTTAGGTCTCTGAGACCCTGGTTGAGGATCTGGCCAGGGAGGCCTGGGACACTGCGGTAGTGGGGACTGGGGGTGGGATGGAGCAGAGCAAAGTGGAGCCCACTGAGTAGGGAGATGGTGATCTAGACTGGAAAGAGCTTCAGGCTTGGCTTAGGAGGAATGGGAATGAAAAGGAATGCTAGCAGTTTGGGCTGAGGGCAGGAGACAGAAGGTCTTGTTCACATTTGCCACCAGCTCTTAGTGAGGCAAGTTAGATTCAGAGTCCTGGAATGGTTGAGGTAGGGCAGGCCCTTTGGACATAAAAACTCAGAAATGAAAGGACTTTTTAAAAAAAATTTTTATTAATTTATTTTGATTTATCAATAATCACTTCCATATGCTTTTGAGTTGAAAATTTTTCTCCCCCTTCCTCCCCCCACCCTCCCCAAGACGGCGCACAATCTGATATAGGCTTTACATTTACATTCCTATTAAACATATTTTCACATTAGTGAAGTTGTAAGTAAAAATTAAAACCAATAGGAGGAACCATCAGAAAGATGAAACAAAACTCAACAGAAGGTAAAAATAAGTGATAGCGATTCAACTTCCATAATTCTTTCTTTGGATGTGGACAGCATTTTCCATCCCGAGGCCTCTCGAGATGTCTTAGATCCTTGTAATGCTGAGAAGGGTTCAGTTTAACAATATTAGTCATCGCATAATGTGGTTGTTATTGTGTACAAAGTCCTCTTGGTTCTGCTCACTTCACTCAGCATCAGATCATATAAGTCACAAAAGGACTTTAGAAGAGAAAATGTCAGAGCTAGGAAGGATCATAGGGTATACAGAATGTCAGAACTGAGAGGGGCTAAAGTCAGTGCTGGAAGGAACCTTAGAACTGGAAGGGGCATCATTGTAACAGACTAGTAGAACTCCGAGTGCAGAATGATAGCGATATAGCTGAGAACACAAATCACAGGATGTTAGAGCTAGAAGGGGCCTCAACAAACTCGCAATGCCCTGTTACAGGTGGTCAGTAATGGAGGGACAGCTAGGTGACGCTGCAGTGGATAGGGCGCTGGGCCTGAAGTAAGGAAGGCCCCCAGTTCAAATGTGGCCTCAGACATTTACTAGCTGTGTGACCCTGCACTTCACCCTGTTTGCCTCAATTTCCTCATCTGTAAAATGACCCAGAGAAGGAAATGGCAAACTACTCCAGTATCCTTGCCAAGAAAAGCCCAAATGGAGTCACGAGGAGTTGGACACACAACTGAACACCAACAACTGGAGAGGGAAAACTTTGGATGGGCAGGTGAGTCAGCAGAGGTAAAAAGTAAGGAGAGCACCCCAAACTTTTCTTACCTGCATGTTACAATCAAAAGAGTGGTGGATCTGGGACCAAGAGACTTGGGTTTCAATTCCAGCTCTATCACTTACTAGCTGTAAGATGTTGGGGTACGTCTCTTCACCTCTCTGGGACTTGGTTTCCCCTTTTGGTTTGGCAAAGTTTGAACTCAATTCTCCCACTTTAAGCACAAGGAAGCCAAAACCCTTCACGTCCAGAGAGAGGGAAAAAACCTTCCTTGGCCATATTTTCCAACTGTCATGGCACAGCCTAGCTGATGTAGTGGGCCAGAAGTCAAGCCAGGCATCTCTCCTCTGAGTCCCAAGCCAACCTGGAAGCTGTCCACATGGGTCTTGAGGCAAGGGCCACAAGTGAGAAGTGCTAAGGATGGAGCAGAGTTAGGGCATTATCAAATTTCAAGTCAGGCTTGTTTGCTGAGATTCAGTCCGTGCTACAGCAGGAATATAACATGGATCCATTTGAGCAAGTTTGCCAGGCTCCAACAGAGAAGGGCAGTGTATACATTAGGGTGGAAAGGGCACTGAGTTTGTAGTCAAAGCCAACATAAGCAGTTTGACTGCCCAGGGCAACAGCAGGAAGACCTTCTCAAAGCAAATTGTAATATAAATCCTGTTGAAGGAAGACCTCAGGCTTCTAGTACACAAGGCCCCATGGAAGGGAGACTGAGGCCCCAGGGAATGTGGACTAAAGGCAGGAGCTCCTGTGCTACCACAAGGCTGCTGCTGGGGAGGTTGAGACATCTGGTTGTCTCTTCTGGATGTTCTCCCTCTTATTAATATCCTAGCCAACCTGGGCTATACAGAACTGACTACAAGTGCTTCAGGTATGGCAAAGGACAGAGGGAAGGACATTCATTTTGTTCTTCCTGGAAAACATGCAGACCAAGATGGCATGAATTCTTTTGGCCACCACATTGCAGCTCATAGCACGGTGCCTGGCACATAGTAGGCACTTAATATGTACTGAATGACCAACTGACATCCCACTGTTGTCTCACATTGAGGTTACAAATCACAAGCATCTTTTAGTCTTTTGCAGATTCTTTGCAGTCTTATCATGCCTCCCAAACCTGGAGGTCATGATGTTGATTATTTGAACCCCAGTGTAAGAAATTTGTATTTATTAGTGAATTCCATCTTCTTAGATTCAGCCCAGTCTCTAGTCTGGCAAGATCAGATCCTGACTCTGTCATCCTGTGTGCCTGTTATCCCTCCCCAAGTTGGAGGGTTCGAGTAGCAGTCGTGAAGAAATTGCATAATTGTTCTAGGAATTCTGGGAACTGTCTGCTTTATAACCCTGCCCATCTGCCCCTACACACACACACAGAACTGGCAGGCTTCTGCTGTCATTGACACCCACGTAAACCTCTACAGGGTTTCCCTCTGCATATTTATATTAGCCTGAGGAACTGAATTGATTATATTGACTCTGCCGCAATACCTAATGGAGCTGATTCATTAAGGGCATGGCATCGAGAGAGAGGCAAATTCACATGTATAATTAATATGACAGTTCTTGCCTTCACAATGGGTGGGGGAAGGCATGGAGGGGATGCAAAAACCTGGCTCTGTGATTCAGGACCTGAAATGGGTACAGCTGTGCCCTTTCACAGACCCAGAGGCTCTAGAGCTGGAAGAGACCTTAAGCATCTAATTCAACAAGCATTTATATGCCAGGCACTGTGCCAAGTGCTGGGGATACAATAACAGAAATGAAGCTGTCTCTGCCCTCAAGGAGCTTACATTCTACAGTATGGAAACAGCATTACGCAGACAAGGAGATACAAAACAAATACAAATGAGTTTAGTGGAGAGGGGAAGCACTAACTGAGATGGGAGAGAAGGGAGAGAGCATGGGAAGCAATCAATGCAAAGGAGTAGAGGCAGGAACTGAAATGCCATCAATGGAGAAGAAACAACTCTTGCTCCTCATCTTCCTGGGCTGTCTTGACAATGTCAAGAATCTAGTCCACTCTCTAGTTTTAAAGTATAAGGCAGAGGGGCAGCTAGGTGGTGCTACAGTGGATAGTGTACCAGCCCTGGAGTCAAGAGAATCTGAGTTCCAATCTGGCCTCAGACACTTAATAGTTGTGTGACCCTGGGCAATTGCCTCCAAAAAACACATAAAAGTATAAGGCAGAAGAACTGAGGGGGAAGGAAGGAAATTATTTACTTTAGGTCATACAGCTAGTAAGCAGCAGAGGCCCAGAAAGTTATAATTATTTATCCACAGACACACAGGCAATAGAAGTAACATAAATAACATATGTAAAGTGCTTTGCAAACCTTAAAGTACTATATGAATTTACTAATATCCATTAATGATGAAGATGATGATAATGACCTGGGTTCAAATCTGTTTTGACACACAGATTACGCGACCCTACCTAAGTCACTTATACTGTCAGACCTCTGGACAGCTTTCTGAGGATGTAAGCTGTTGATAAGGTACCAACCTGCAGTTATAGAGGGACTAGAGTTTTCTCATTCAGGAGTTCCCCGTAGCAATGAAATTACAGGTCAAGTCCCTATCTCTATCCCCACAAAGGTAGTAATTATCAAAGCTACTGAGAGCACAGTTCAGACCCTCCCTGTGTCTCTGATGTTGTGAGAATATGTAGGAAGGTAAAACTTCAGAGAAGCCCAAGGTAGAAAGGAAAGGAAAACCGAAGATTGGTGCCCTGGCCTGAGATTTCCATTGTTTTTGCAATCCATGGAGGGAGATGAAAGGCTACATTTCCCAAGCTAATTAAGCATCTTGATTTCAGCAAAGGAGAAACTTCTTTTGCTGGCCAGAAGCCAACCTGGTCACCTTGGATGCAGAAAGGATTTTTCCAAGTGGAGTCTTTTAAGGCAGGATTCAAAATATAACCACCTGTTCAGGATGGCAAGGGATATTTCAGTGTGTGTGTGTGTGTGTGTGTGTCCATGTGTCCTCAACCCAAGGACTTTTCCAGCCAGTGTGGCCAACCTTCCTGTATGGTCACTGAAGAGCAGAATACAGACGTCTGATTCAATTCAACTTTTATTAAGAACTTACTATTTGTCAGGTACTGTTGTAGGTGCTAGGAACAACAAAAATGTAAAAACAATAATAGTTCCTGTCTTCAAGGAGTTTATATTCTACTGGGGGGATGCAATAATACCTACATATGGTATGAGTGAACTTAGGGGATCATGAAAGGCCTTATGAAGGAGGTGGTACCTGAGTTGTACTTTGGAGAATGTGAGGAAGGACATGAAGAAGCATGTGTGCAAAGACACAGACATGGTGGCTGGCCCAAGATGGAGAGTGCATGCAGGGGAAATCACTTCAAATAAAGTTGGAAAGATAGAGATAGGAGAAAGAGTGTAGAGGGCTTTAGGTTTCAGGCTGAACATGCATAATCTGTATCTCTGGGATGGGGGAGGGGAAGGGAGAGGGAGAAAAATTTGGAACTCAAAAAATGAATGTTGAAAATTGTCTTTACATGTAATTGGAAAAATATAATACTATTAAACTGTTTTTTTTTAAAAAAAAGATTTCAGACTGAGGAGTTTTAATTTTATTCTAGAGGTATTAGGGAACCATTGAAGATTTTTGAGTATATGTGTATTTGGGGGAGACCTTCACAATAAGCCTCCAATATATTTTCCAGACTGAATTCATATCATTCCTCCTCATGCACTCTATAATCTGGCCAAACTGACAGTAGTGGTAGTGGTAGTAGTAGTAGTAGTAGTAGTAGTAGTAGTAGTAGTAGTAGTAGTAGTAGTAGTAGCAGCAGCAGCAGCATTTATATAGTGCTTTAAGATCTGTAAGGTATTTTGTTGTTGTTCAGTCATTTTTTTAGTTGTGTCCAACTCTTTGTGAACCCTTTTTAGGGTTTTCTTGGCAAAGATACTTGAGTGGTTTGCCATTTTCTTCTCCAGCTCAGGAAACTGAGGCAGAGTGAAGTGACTTACCCAGCGAGTAAGTGTCTCAGGCCCAATTTGAACTCAGGCCTTCCTGCCTCCAGGCCCAGTGCTCCATCCATTACAGCACTACTTAGCTGCCCTCAAAGCATTTTACAAGTATAATCGTAATGTATACAACATTCTATCTCCTGCTCTTCTTCAGGCCTGGAATTTTCTCCATCTTCCTCTTGGCATCCATAGTTGGCTTCAAGACTCAGTTCAGTTCCACCTTTCCAACTTCCTAAATTATGACGTATTTATTTTGTATCAATTCCATATTTACCTATTTCTACATATAAGATTAGAGAATCACAGATTTAGATTTAGAAGGGACTTGGGAGATCATCAGGTCCAACCTCCACATTTTACAGATGAGGAACTGAGGCCCAGAGAAGTTCAATGACTTGCCCAGGGTCACACAGCTAGTGTGTGAGATAAGAACAGAACCCAGGTGTTCTTGTGCTACACCCACGTCTTGTTTCCTCCAAATAGAATCTTAGCTCCATGAGTGTGCTCTTCTTGGCTTTGCATACCCAGCACAATACTTGACAACAGTAGGCACTTAATAAATGAATTATCTACTATACAGATAAATATCTGTAATTTCTAGGAATTCCTACAAACTAAAAATATTAATTTCCAGCTGTGTAAGTATAATGACCATTCTTGGCCCTGGAGAAAAGATGTTGAAATGAATCAGCTACCTTTCCCTGGGGAAGTGAAGGACATAAATTGCTGGGATCACTATTTGTTTTTGCTTAAGTGTTTTTCTTAGTGAAAACAGAAGGCTCATTGTGGTAGGATATAGGGGGAAAGGTACATTGGGAAAATTGCCACTATGAAAAAATGAAAGGTTTCAATCAGACAGACAAAAAATACTAGATTGGACATCGGATGGGTAAGGTGGGGAGGTCAGCTTTGAATTATAATTTAAAGATAGCATAACAGATTTGCTCTGAAGAACTATCTGGTACCATAGAAAGAACATGAGACTGGGATTCAAAAGACCCAACTACCACTCTTGCCCATGTGACCTTGCACAAGTTACTTCCTTTCTCTAGGTCTCAGTTTCCTCATCTGTAAAATGAGGGGGATTAGTGGCTCCCTTCTAGCTCTGACAGTCCACAGCAGAGGTGTCAAACACGAAGCCCAATGCAGCCCGCAACCCTGCCAAATGCAGCATGAACCAGATTAAAATGTAACTGGGAAATATTTAACAAAATAAATAGAAATAAAACATAATGTTAATTTGTGGTTTTTTAAAGTCAATCTGTTGCCCACAGGGAGCCTTACGTAGGTTTAGTGCCTCTCCCCTTTTCTATTTGAGTTTGACACCACTCGTCTATGATTTCACATGTCAACCACACAAATGATTGTTTAAAAAAATTGAAAACCAAACAAAATTAAAAACAGAATTGAACAAGCTTCCCTACTGTCCCCCAGTGGGAGGGAAAAGAAGGAAAGCAATGCTAAGAATGGGATAATTGTCTAATATCAGAGAAGCCAGGGTGAAGATAATAATAGTAGTCAATGTTTCTATATCACTTTTGATTTTTTTTTTTTTTGGTGAGGCAATTGGGGTTAAGTGACTTGCCAAGAGTCACATAGGTAGTGAATGTCATGTATATGAGGTCACATTTGAACTCAGATCCTCCTGACTCCAAGGATGGTGCTCTATCCACTGCACTACCTAGCTGCCCCTCTATATGAATTAAGTTTGCAAAACACTTTACACACGTGATCTCGTTGGGGCCTCACAACAACTCTGTGAGGTAGGCACTCAAGCTATCATTATCCCAATTTTATAGATGAGGAAACTGAGGCTCAGAAAGGTGGACTGTGAGCTAAGCAAAAGTAATTTGGGGGGGGCAGCTAGGTGGCACGGTCAGGAGGACCTGAGTTCAAATCCAGCCTCAGACCAACACTTGACACTTACTAAGCTGTGTGACCCTGGGCAAGTCACTTAACCCCTATTGCCTTAAAAAAAAAAGTAATTTAGGAAGAAGTTTATTAAGTCATCCAGCAGAGGGGAGAGCCACAATAGGGGGTTTGCTTCCCCTGAACCTCTAAAAGATGCCCATTATAAAGGATTCAAACAAAGGAGCAAAGAAACAGTAGCTGAATGTATTAACCAATTTAATACATAGTAAGTTTTCCAAATAAGGCACACAGATTAAACTTTACATAGATTAATTAAGACGTACTTCCCAGGATATTAGAAATTCAATGGAACTTCCAAACATCATTCTTTGTGTCCCCTGAAGTTTTCTGGGGTTGGTACAACTCAGGGTCCTGAGTTAAGCATTAAATTCATCTGATCTCTAAGCGATACATGTCCAGTTTCTTATGCAAGGCTAGATTCATACAATGAAAGATAATTCTTTCATACAACTCGGTACTTAATAATTTTACCTAAAAATTAGTAATGAATCATTTTTACCTATAGGAGGAATACAGAAAAGGAAGGGCTAGCTCTAGAGTCTGAGGACCTTGGCACAAATTCTGATTCTAATACTTAACTATCTGGAGACCTTGTGGAAGTCACATCTCTCCGGGCCTCCATTTTTTTTCCCCTCTGTAAAATGAGAAGGGTCCCTTCCAGCCCCAGTCAAAACCTAAGATCCTATGACACAGGATCTTATGATTCTATAGTACAATTAGTAAGTATCAGAGGTGGGATGTGGTGTTAGAGGACCAGGGTTGAAATCCTGCATTGGTTGCTTATTAGCTGTGTGACCTTGGATATGTCACTTCCCCTTTCTGGTTCTTAGTTTCTTCATCTATAAACTGTGGAGTTTAGACTAGATGGCTTCTGAGGGCCCTTCCAGCCTACGTCTATGGTCCTATGTTCCTACGATCCTATGTTCAGGAAAAAGATTCTTAACTTTTTTTTTTATTATTATGGACCCTACAGTCATATAAAACCTATGGGTCCCTTAGAATCAAGTTTTTAAATGCAAAGATTATATGGGTCCAGCACTCTACCACCCTGCCTCACCACAAGAGACATGAATAACAAATGAATTTCTTTTTAAGAAACAAAAAATTCATAGACTCCTAGAATGTCAGAGCTAGAAATGAGTGTGTACGTGTGTGTGCGTAAAATATCCATGGAATCACAGACTTTCAGAGTTATAAGGAATCATGTACAATATCCAATTATCCCCTTACCCCTCTGCAGAAATCCTTTCTATGACATCTTGCTATTCATTCTACCTCTTTTTGAACCCTGTCAGGGATGGGGAGCTCACTACCTCATAAAGTAGCCTATTTCATTGTGGAGTAAAATTTTTTTTCTTAATATTGGATTAAAATCTGAATTTTACCTCCTTTCCTTGCTTCTACTTTCTTTTGTTATCTGCAGCAACACATAATAAATTCACTTCCTTCCTCTCATGACAGACTTCCAATTACTTGAATACAGCTACCAATATCTACCTCTTAGGCTTTTATTCTCCAGCCTCATGATCCAAGCTGGAATACATATCTCACCATTTTGCTGACAAAATTATGCTGGAGGGACTGGTCAAAGCCTTGTCAAAATCAAGGTACATCCATTATGACTATTCCATTTCTATGATCTACCAAACAACTTGCCCTCAAAAATGGGAAATGAATCTGGTTTATGACACAGGTCCTTTCCTCTCTCTGGATACCTCAGTTTCCTCCATCTGTCTTTCAAAATACTCTCAACACAGGGTTTACAACCTCTCCATCACCTCTAAGATCTCTTCTAGTTTTAGGAGAATCTGAGTAACACATTGGCTCTTGGTGAACCTGTCTTGGCTCCCTGTGACTACCACATTCTTTTCCCAATGTTTACACACCACCTGTTTAATAATCTCTTTGAGGATTCTGCCAGGGGTTGAGGTCAAGCACACAAGCATTCCAGAAGCTCCAGCTTTGGCCCCGGCTGCTGCTTTGATCTTTTGGTGAAGCTCTGTACGTGACTCCAAATAAATAAACAAATAACCTGTTAACTATAGGCAACAAATTATTCTGCCTCTTTCATCTCAGTGATGGTCTGGACCCAAGCCAGGCATGTTAGAAGGAATGGGCCAGCTCCTCTTCTTAAGGCCTGGGCAGTAAACTGGCTTGGCAGCTCCCTAAAGGCCAGGTGCACTTAGATGGGAGGAAAGGGGGAGGCAGGAGGGGGGTGAAGAGGCTAGTGTCTGTTTCTGTTTCTTCTCCTTCTCTCTCCTCCTACTCACCCCCACATGCCCTTTCTGCCAATCTTCCTGGAGAATATTTAACAAGAAATGCTGCTTTATTATTTTTAATTTCATGTAATCTTTAGGAGAAGGATCCTTAATCTTTTTTGTATCAGTCAGATGAAGCCTACGGGCCCCTTAGAATCAAGTTTTTAAATGCGAAGCAAAAAATACTTGGGATTACAAAGGAAATTAATTACATTGAAATACAGTTTGTACATATACATATCTGTATGTGTACATATATAAATAAAAGAAAAACAAGGTCACAGACTTCAGATTAAGAACTCCTTCTAGGATAAGGTTGAGGAAGTGGTTGGGCAATAGAGGTCCTTAGCTAATCTGCCTTAATGAATAGATGAGAATGCTTTTGAATCAGCATATCCATTTTTGTAGGTAAATGTCTACTTTTGACATCATTGTGGTTTTAGAATCCAAAAATATGAGTTCTAGTCTTAGCTCTGCCACTGAGTTGTTAAATGACATTGAATAAAGTCGCTTTCTCTCTGAGCCTCAGTTTCCCTACTTGTAAAATGAGGGACTTTGACTAGTTGGTCTCCAGCTGTAGCTACTATTCTGTGATCCACAATTATATAGCGCACCAGCTGTGAGGGCCAAGGATGCCTGAAGTAAAGAAATCAAATGTGTGTGAGATGTAATTGTAGTTGGTGATCAGAGGTGGGAAGAGAGGTGGAGAGAGGGGGACAAAGAAGGGAAAGGTGCCTGGGATGGAGGAGAACCAGTCAGGAAGAGTCCACCCCCTCCTAAATATCTTTATACCCGGTACTTGGGGTGAAAATGCACACCTAGAGCAACAGAGAAAAGGAACATAGAGCCTACCCTGGCTTTCTTCAAGGCGGCTCAAACATCCCCTCCAAACAAAGGTCTCTTCTAACCCCTCCATCTCGAATGTTACCGTAAAGCAGCTTAAAAGCTGCAAAAAAAAAAAAAGACCATCAACTACACAAAGACATTCTGACCCAGATGTGAACATAGAAAGTGATACATCCAGAGAGGGAAACAAGAGAACTGAACCCAGAGGCAACTCCTGTCCTGCCCCAAATTGCTACAGACACGCTGGGGGTACAAATCTGACTCACAAAGCAGGAACATGCTGATAACCCAGGTGGGCAGACTTCTGTAATGATCCCGAAGGTCAGCCCACACCAACTACTAGCTCAGGTATGAGAGCGGAGAGCTCTGTCAGTGACGAGAGGACAAGGCCTATTAGACCAATCACTAGGCTAGGTCATGCTGGTCCTGGTAAACCTAAACATCTCATTACCCATGGACCTAGGTAACAACACTAGAGTTTGCTCGTGAGACATGTACCTTGCATGTATATCTTCCTGTTTATTGCTGAACATGGGAATTACTACATGTTTCTTAGCTTGCTGTTATGCTCATTTGACTATGTTTTGTGGTATGCTGATGTTATAGCAATGTCTGCTGATTGTTTTGCATATAGTTAAGCTGTATTTTATTCCTTTTACATCACTTTGTATCTACTGTGTACATTATCTTGTATGTATCTAATTAGATACATGTTGTCTCCTGCATTAGTGGAAACTCTTTGAGATTAGGGGTTGTTTTCCCTTTGTCTTTGGATCCCAAGAACTTAGCACAGTGCCTGCAGTAAGTGCTTAATAAATGCTTGTTAATTGACTGAGTGATTGAACAGGGCTCCTAGGGAAGACTGGAAGGGGAAAGGCATAGGATAGCACTATTAGGGACATAGGGTGAAGCCAGCTTTGACCTGTGGTGCCTGCCACTGGAAAGTTGCTTATTCCACAAAAGTCCTTGAGCTTTTTCACCATGGCCATGCCATCCCTTTCCCCAGGGCCTGTCCTCTCCCTGAACGCCTAAGTGAATAAGGGCTGGGATTTTCTAGGAAAGACTTCCTCCCCCCTCCCCCCCACATCGTCTGGACTACTCCCCTCTTCCCAAATGAATTTGTCCCAGACAGAAATCCAGGTGACTTATATCTCTGGCATTGAGCACAGTGTGTTAACATATACACATAAGACTCATTCTGAGCTTTGGAGAGCACTAGATGACCCTGCTACCTCTGACTCCCCCCACCCCCCTCCCTGGACATCACTCCATTTATTAATTCCTGGGTTGATCCAATAGGCAATGTAAGCTTTCTAAATACCTAGTCTTTGAGTGCTATCTCAGCATGGGGTGCAGGCCAGAAGACAGAACACTTGAGTTCCAATCTTGGTTCTGCCCCTCCCTTGTCATGTGACTTTGGCCAAATTCCTTTTAAGGAACTAGAGAGTCCTTCTCAGAGCCTCTCTTTCCTTCTCTGTCAAATAAGGAAACTGGACTGGCTGAGATCTAAGGTTCCTCTAAACCACAGATTGCCCCTCTCCTGCCTCTGTACACATAGTGTCGTGCAAGCCCCACTGCACTGAAATATTAGATTGCTCTGATTAGCCAAACCGGGGTTTGAAACTGGCTGACAGTGGTGGCAGATGTGCCAAGGCCCAGTGTAGATGGAACTTTCTCAGTGGGACTATTTTTCCACTACTATGGACATATATAATACCACACAAAGCTCCCCACGGCCCTCCCTCTCAGAGGAGGCCATCAAGGCTGTTATGCAAATAGGCTCATGCGTTAGGCCAGAAATTATGGGAAAATCTTGTCAAATATTTAAGAGTGAAAGGGCCTGGGCTCCATTCCTGGTACTGCTGTTTACTAGCTATGTGACCTCAGAAGTTTCTTTCCCCTTTCTGGGCTTCAGTTGCCTTAACTATAAAATGAAAGGGATGCACCTGGTGGTCTCTAAGGTCCATTCCAGGTCAAAATCCTCTGCTTATATGATGGTTCATTTCCTGCTTCCAAGTTTTTGCATGGGGAGTTCCACGTGCCTAGCATGCTTTCTTTCCTCCCTTCTGATGTATAGAATCCCTACCTCAAATGACCCTTACTACAAGAGGCCTTAGCTCATCTCCCCACTGTTAGTATCCTTGCATACCTCAAAACTAGTTTGTACTTACATTACATCCATTTAGCATTGACCTATCTGTGTACATAGATCTAGATCTATGTACATAGATATCCTAGATCTAGAACTGGGAGGGGCCTCAAACACCATCTAGTCCAATGTATGGCAGAGGAGGAAACTGAAGCCTGGGCAGCTAGGTGATGCTGCAGTGGATAGAGCAAAGGCCTAGAGTCAGGAAGACTTCTCTTCCTGAGTTCTAATCTAACCTCAGACACTGACTAGTTGTGTGATCCTGGGCAAGTCACCTGTTTGCCTCAGTTTCCTCATCTGGAAAATGAGCTAGAGAAGGAAATGGCAAACCACTCCAGATTCTTTGCCAAGAAAACCCCAAATGGGGACACAAAGAGTCAGACATGACTGAACAACAACAAATTGAAGTCCAAGATGGTAAGTGACTTGCTCAAGGTCATATACATAGGAATGTAGATCTGGAGCAGGAAGGGACCTCAGAGGCCATCTGGTCCAATGCCCTCATTTTCCAGACCAAAGGATCCTAGATTTCGAGTGGGGAGGTTCACTGAATACCAGTGGACTCAAAAACCTACTCATTTTACAAATGAGGAAACTGAGCCCAGAGAGAGCAGATTTGCAGAATGTAAGCACTCTGAACCAGAGTGCTGGGACTTAGACTCCAACATCCTTTCCACTGAACTCCACTTTCTCCTGGATGTTTCTGGGGGCCCTCTGGATTATCTACACAGTTTTCTCACCGCCCAAACTGTGAGGGATTATTCAACCCTCATCTAGTCATCCAGAAAGGGGAGGGGGGAAGGCAGGGGAAAGCCACTCATTTCAAAGGAATGCCTACAGTCCCCGGGGTGGGGCCCTTTGGTGTCAAGTCCTGTAGGCCAAACAATGAACCTGAAGGCTGAGTGACTTGACTGTCTCCCTCAGGAGTCTCAGAGCTTTAAGAAGACAAAAACCCTAGGAGAGCTCACACTGACATGAATGCAGAGAATATGAATGGGGCAGTCACTCTGAACCCATCACTCATTAATCAATCATTACTCCCACAGGGGTTTTTGCAGCACGGCATCCTGGGAAGTGCACTCAACTTGGATTGAGAGGACCTGAGCTCTGGCACTGAGGAGCTGCATGACCTCTCCGGGCCTCAGCTTCCTCCTCTGCCAACTGAAAGGGGGGGTTGGCTCACATGATCTCTGAGGTCCCTCAGAACTCCAATATTCAATGGTTCTATTGTACCTATTGTTATAGCCAAAATAAATAAATAAATCACAGCGTGCTACAAAAACCCATTTTTTAAGAGACCGATATCAAGCCAGTGTAGTATAGAGGACAGAGAGCAGTTCTCCTGGGTAGAACCCAGACAAATTAGTTTTGAACCCCACCTCAGTACCAGTGACTATGTGACCCTGGACAAGTCACTTAATTTTGCTGTAAAATGAGGAGTTTAGACTCAGTTACCCACAAGGTCCCTTCTGCCTCTAAATCTACGATCCAAGTGGCATGGTTGGGTTAGGTGACCTCGAAGGCGCTCCCCCTCTAGTTCAAAATTGATGCTTTCGGTTTGGCTCTTCTGTCCCTCTGCTGAAGGTATATGTCCGTGAAGCATGGAACACCATGATCTCAGAAGACTCATAATTTCAGGGGACCCAGGGCTCTGCTGGCATAGCCTTCATGAACCCAGAATCCATGCCACTATAAGGCAGTGGGGAGGACCACATTTTCCACTGGTATCTTCATGAAGGAATCCAGCACGTTGGCTGGGTTCCCTGTGGTGAGACTCTTGGGAAACAGACAAGAGTCACACGGGTCAGACAGGCATGGATGGGTTGTGACCTGCTTCACTGGAAAGAAACCCTGAATTCATGAGATCACAGATCGATTGGGATATTTGGACTGAATATGGCCTTGTTCTATTTCTTTACCATTCCAACTAATAACCAGGCTCCCTGAGGACTTTAAGAAGCAGGAGGCAATCAGCCAAATTCCTGGGGCACTTGGGTGGCCTAGCTGTCCCTCTTACTGTGTGTTTGGGGTGACGGCCCTGCCTGCTGGGGGGGGGCTGTTGTTTTTCAGTTACTTTCAGTCCTGTCTGACTCACAGTGACCCCATTTGGGGTTTTCTTGGCAACGATCCTGGAGTGATTCGCCATTTCCTTCTCCAGCTCATTTTACAGATGAAGAAACTGAGGCAAACAGGGTGAAGTGACCTGCCCAGGGTCACACAGCTAGTAAGTGTCTGAGGCCAGATTTGCACTTAGGAAGGTGAATCTTCCTAACTCCAGGCCCAGAGTGCTATCTACTGAGCCACTCAGCCCTTGCTGGGGCAAAGATACCAATTAAAGGCAGAGATGGTTCATAGATTTGTAGAACAAGAGCTGGGGATGTATCATAGGATTTCCAGTTGATGAGAGGACTCATCTAGTGTAATGAGGAAACTGAGGCTCCAGAAGTTACAGTCAAACAGCATCAGAGATAGGTCCTCCTACACCAGAGCCAATGACCTAAATGCCACATCATCAGAGCCCTTCATTTTACCAAAGAGGAATTGAGGCCCAGAAAGAATTAGCCTGCCTAAGGTCACACAAATTAAGTCCAAGTAGAGTTTTGAAACCAGGATCTCTCTACTCTAGGTCCAGCACGCCTTCCATTCTGCTGCCTGCTGAAGGCCTTCAGGGGATTTTGAGGACCACCTATTGTAACCTCCTCAGGAATCCAAGGTCCCAAGAGATGAAGGTCACCCAGTTTCCATTCCCCTTCTGCTGTCCTCCCATTTCCCACAGAACTGTCTGGCATCCTGGACCTTCCTCATTGTTGCTGCCCCCCAACTCCCACCTCACCCCTGCCCTGCCTTTTCTCTGAGACTTTCTCACAAGTGTACCTGGCTGAGCCATCAATGTCATAATATTAGAAGAAAAGATTGTAAGCTCCCTCCCTTTGGGATTTGCTTGTGTATACTTAAAGCCCTTTCCTTCTTCTCCCATCCAAATGTGTTTGTCCTGTCTCCCAAGCCCTCAGGGCCCTGCTCTCAGAGGCTCTGATAAGTTAATCCAGGAATACAACATGTCAGAGTTTATGGGATGGAGCCATTGCAGTCCTCAGAGGCCAATTTATCTCCCTGAATGCTTATATTGACAAAAGAGGGGAAGAAACTTTAATGAATTGAGCATGCAGTTCCCAAAATTAGAAAACCAACTAATTAATAAACCCCACACCAAAGATGAATGTGTGAAAATTAAGGAGAAAAAACTCAGAATAAAAACTGAATTAATAAACAAAGGGCTGTTTTTGAAAGGCCAATGAAGTTGATAAACCATTCACTAATTAATTTTTTAATAGAGAGAGAACAACCAAAATACCAGAATAAAAAATGAGAAGGGAGGAATCACAAATGGGGAGGAAATTATCAGTAACTATTATTCATAGTTAAATACCAGCAAAACTGAAAATGCAAATGAAATGGGTGAATTGAAGAAAAAACCCACCCAAATTGAGAAAACAGTTCATAGATAACCTAACCAATCTAATTTTCAAAAGAAACTGAATGGTCTGGAAATGAACTGCCATGGGTTGGGGGTGGGGAGAAGAAGCCTAGCTGTTCCAGACAGAGTTACAACTGAATTATTTCAAACGTTTAAAGAAATAATGCTCCTACTCTAAAGGCTGTTTTCAAGTCACTCCACTCAGTTCTTTACTTTTAGAAATATGGGGTGTCCCAAGTCTTAGTGCAGTTCTAAGCTTTAAACTAAAAAACCGCACAAAGATTTTTGGGACAAATTGTATATGGTCCAATGACCAAACTAGAGAAAGAGAAAGCAGAGAAAGAGAGCTATAGCTCAATATTGACAGAAAATTATGAAATAAAATGCTGGCAAATACTGAGTACAGTATGGCATAGTGGATAGAGGGTTGGCCTTGGAGCCAGGAAGACCTGGGTTCAAGTTCCACCTCTGACACTTAATAAATGGGTGACTCTCAGTGCTCTCTAGGCGACTCTTTAAGACTACAAGTTGTAGAGAAGTTGCCAACCTGCACTGACAGAGGGAGATTCCTCTCCCTATACTAACCTTATCCCTAAATAGAGCACAATGATATATCCAAAAAATGTTCATTATGATCAAGTTGAGAGACAGATTGGTTTAGTAGTTAGAAGGCTGACCTTGAAGTCAGGAAAACCTGGGTTCAAGTTCTGCCCTTTACACATACTATGTGACCAGGAGAAAGTTATTTAACCTCTCAAAGCCACCAGACAACCCTTTAAGACTTTAGCAGATGAGTCACTAAATCTAGAGGGAGCTTCCATACGCTACGCTAATGAAATCATAGGTCCAGGGAATCCAAGAGGTGAAGGTAAGGAAGGAGAGCATTCCAGGCAGTCTGTGCAAGGGCATGGAGGTGAAAGATGGCATGTTATATCTGGGAGGAATAGCAAGTAGACCAGATTGATTAAAAGGTAGAGTGTGTGAAGGGAAATAATGTGCAGTAAGTCTGGAAATGTTGGCTGGGGCCAGAGAATAAAGGACTTCGAATGTCAAACAGGGGAATTTGTGTTTGGCCCTAGAGGCAACAGGGAGCTTATTGAGCAGAGGAATGACCCAGGCAGGCCTGTACTTCAGGAATATCATTTGGCAGCTGGGTGGAGAATGGATCAGAGACCAAAGACACTGGATGTGGGAAACACCAATTAGAAGGCTATTAGAATAGTCCAGGAGAGAGGTGATGAAAGCCTCAAGGAGGATGGTTGGGAAGTGAGTAGTGAGAAGAGATTTGAGATATGTTGACATCAATATGAGGGAGGAGTGAGAGGAAAGAATCCGGGGTGGGGGAGTGAGGGGGGTTTCTAGGTTGCAAACCCGAGCAGTTAGAAGCATGTGTTAGAGGGGCCAGTGGGACATCCGGGTAGAGATGGGTGTCCAACAGGGAGTTGGACAAGGAGATATAGAGCTCAGGAGAGAGAGATGGAGGCTGCACATCAAGATTAGGAAGTCACTTGTATCAAGATCTGGGCCGCCCACCCATAAAGGATAGGATGGGGATGATGGGCCTACAAAGGAGATGGAGAAGAATCAGTTAGACAGGTAGGAAGAGGACAGGAAAAGTCTATGGGAAGGGCAGAAGTAGGGGTAGAGAAGCTTGCCAAAGGTCCAAGGCCCTGTAGCTTGGGACATACCCCTCCCAGAGGAGAGGCATTCAACTGCCAAAAACCAGGGCCGAATTCTTCCGGGACTGGAGCTCTGCCTGAGAAAACACAGGGAGGGCCCTTGACTGACATATGGGTCTTTACATTTCTTAACATGCCCTGACCGGAGCTCGGTTTCTTTCCTCATACGCTTCCTTTTCTTTCTGCCTTCACTCTTAGCTGTCAGTGGCACCACCCAGTCTCCTAGGGTCATAGCCTCATGGTTCTTTTGGAGTCTTCCCTCCCCCTCATGTTTGCTAGCCAATCACTTACCAAGGCTCATCTCTTCTCCCAACAGGCAGCACCCTAATTCAATACCTCATTACAAACTTTGCGGACTATTGGGATAGCCTCTTACCAGGTTTCCCCATATCCACTGTCTCTCTACCCACTGAGGCACCTTCTCCCCCCCTCCCCAGATTCTTCACACAGCTGCCAGAGTTATACAACTGAAAGATGTGGCCGTGTCACTCCTCTGCTCAAAAATCTTCACTGGCTCCCTACTGCCAACTGAGTCATAATATCCGAAGCCCCACCCCACCTCCCCGAGACCTGGCCTAGCCTTACCTCTCGACTTGATCTCATATTACTTTCCCCCATGCAGTCTATCTTCCACAATCCCAAGCATTCTAAGGTTTCCATCATTTGCCCCCATGCCTTTACTCAAGCTTGGTCTATGCCTGAAACGGCCTTTTTCTTCCTCTTGGAATTTCTGCCCAGCCATTCTTGCCTAAGTCAAATGCTATCTCTTCCAAAAAGTCTTCCAAAGATGAAGATAGACAGTTGCAAGGGGGAAGCAATCAGAACCAGGAAAACAACATACACAGCAATGTCAACGGAAAGAAATGAGAAAATGCATCTCTCTCCCTTCTTTGCAGGTGGGGGGACTATGGGTGTGGAACATTACATATGTTGTCAGATTCAGTTGATATGTTGGTTGGTTTTGGTGAATTGCTTTTTTCTCCTCTTTCTTTTTTATTGTTTATTACAAGGGATGGTTCCCTGGGTAGGAGAGTTGGGAGATATTTGGAAGTGAAAATGATGTTAAAAATAAACGATATCAATTAAAATTTCAAACAAATCAATCATATACTTTAAAAAGTCTTCCCTGATCCCCTCCTGACCTCCCACAACATTTAGTTTGTAGTGTTCTATTCTTTTGGGGCTCTGGGTTTGGGCAGAGCTCAATGGAATCATGCTTTTTAGACAAAAGCTAATCATAATACAAATGGCTTACATTTATATAGTACCTACTATGTGCCAGGCACTGTGCTAAGCGCTTTACAATTTTTATCTCATGTGATCCTCACAACAGCTTTGGGAGGTAGGCGCTATCATCATCCTCATTTTACAGATAGGGAAACTGAGGTAAAACACAGTTCTGTGACTTGCCCAGGGACATAGCTACTCAGTGTTTGAGGCCACATTTGAGCTCAGGTCTTCCTGACTCCAGGCCCCTGTACTCTAACCACTGAGCAACCTACCTGCCTACTGTGTGCCCAACCCTGTACTAAGTCAGAGAGGAGCCATTGGCTAGACTCTTAAGGAATCTGAGCATTGGCTTTTTTTTTTCTCTTATGGAACATGGGTCCAGAGCAGGGCCCTGTCTAGGGAAAAGTTTGAAAAAGAAATCGACACCATTTCTCCCAAATTTCAATTCAAGAAGTATTTCTTAATTATCTACGATGTCCCACCCTCATCACTCACATGGCTACCACCTGTGGCCTTACCCAGGCAATCACTGGCTCCAGTGGTAAGGCAGCTGCCCTCCTGGAGGCCTCCCTGAACAAGCCCTCATCTCTCATCTTCTGGATTATGGTCACAGCTGGCCAACAGGTCTCCCAGTTCTGATCTCTGGCCCTAACCTCCACCCCTTCCAATCCTCCTTTTACCAGAGCAATCAGTAATTGTAATGCACTGGCCTGATCATGCTGGCCTCTCCTCACAAGCCTTTAGTGCCTCCCGGGTGCTTCAAGATTAAAACACAGACTCCTCAGCTTGGTATTTAGGGCCCTCCACAGCGTGGCTTTGGCCTGCTTTTCCAAGCTGTTTCACTTCAGTCCCCTTCACTTAACTCTCATTTCTATGCAGATGCCTCCCAGGTAGATATATTACCCAACTCTAGCCTCATCCTTGCCTCACCAGCAGCCTCTTGGGCATTTAACACTGGCCATCCCAGAGACATCTCAAACTCAGCAGGGCCAAAATGGAACCCATTCTCTTTTCCCACTATCCTTCTAAGTGTACCAGGTTATGAAACTCAGCAGTATCACAGACTCTTCATTTTCCCTCACTCCATGCATCCAATCAGTTGCCAAATCTTACCATTTCTACCTTTATAATAGTTCCTGCAGCTGACCCTTTCTCTCCAGGCACACAACTACTTACTATGGTGGTTCAGGCCCTCAGGCACTTCTGGCCCGGACTACTGCAGCAGACTCCTAATCTGCTTCTCTACTTAGGTCCACCCTACACACTGCTGCAAAAATCAATCTCCTTAAACCCAGATCTGACCAGGTCACCCACCTATTAATCAACTCCAGTTGGCTTCCACTTCTGTTTAGCTTTTAAAACCCTACACAACCTGGCCCCAACCTACCTTTCCAACCTCATTAGACACTGCTTCCCCTCCCACACTCTATAATCCAGCCATACTGGCCTTCTCTCTGTTCCTCACTCATGACATTTCATCTGCCGTTTCTGTAACTTTGTACTGGCTGTATCCCAGGCCTGGAATGCACCTCAACTTAGCTCTGCCTTGTAGAGACGGTCTTTCTTTAAGATGAAGCCTTTCCTATTCCCCCCCAATCGTAAATGCCCTTCCTTTCAAATTAACTTGTATTTAACTACTTGGTGTGTGTATATATTCTATATACAACTTTATATTTATTTGTATACAACTTTATATATATTTGCATATGTTTGCGTGTATTTATGTGTATGTGTGTGTGTGTGTGTGTGTTGTATTTTGTATATATGTTGCTTCCCCCACTAGAATGTAAGCTCACTGGAATAGGGTTTGTTTCCTTCTTTGTACCTGTCTCCCCACTGCTTGCTATAGTAGTAGTAGTAGTAGTAGTAGTAGTAGTAGTAGTAGTAGTAGTAGTAGTAGTAGTAACAGTAAGAGTAACCAGTAACAACAATACTTAGCATTTATACAGACATACCTCAGAGATGGTGTGGATTTGGTTCCAGACCACCTGAATAAAGCAAGTCACACAACTTTTTTGGCTTCCTGGTGCATGTAAAAGTTATGTTTACACTATACCGTAGTCTATTAAGTGTGCAATAGTATTGTCTAAAAACAACATGCATACCTTAATTTTAAAATATTGCTTAAAAATGTTAACCATCATCTGAGCCCTCAGGAAGTTGTAATCTTTTTGCTGGTGGAGGGTGTTGCCTCGATGTTGATGACTACTGACTGATCAGGGTGGTGGTTGCTGAAGGTTGGGGTGGTTGTGGCAATTTCTTAACATAAGACAACAATGAAGTTTACTGCATCTACAACCCTTCCTTTCACTTGAACACTTAGAGGCCATTGGAGAGTTATTAATTGGCCTAATTTCAATACTGTTTGTGTCTCAGGGAACCGGGAGACCAGAGGAGAAGGGAGGACAAGGGAGAATGGCCAGTGGGTGGAGCAATCAGAACATAGAACATTTATCAAATAAGTTCACCGTCTTACGTGGGCACCATATTATGTGGGCCCTGGTTATGGATCCTCAAACCAATGACAATAGAAACATCAAAAATCACTGATCACAGATCACCGTAACAGATAGAATGTTAATGAAAAGGTTTGAAACATTTTGAGAATTACCAAAATGTGACAGAGACACAATGTAAGCACATGCTGTTGGAAAATGGCATGACAGACTTGCTGGATGCAGAGTTGCCACAAACTTTCAATTTCTGAAAAATGCAATAACTGTGAAGCACAATAAAGCAAAGTGCAATAAAACAAGCTATATTTGTATAGTGCCTACTATGTGCTCAGAGCTATGCTAAGCACTTCACCAATATCATCTTGTTTGATCCTCACAACATTCCTAGGAGGAAGGTGCCCCCCCATTTTACAGATGAGGAAATGATAGACAGAGGTTAAGTGACCTTGGGGTCACACAGCTAGTAAGTGTCAGAGGCAGAATTTAAACTCAGGTCTTCCTGACTCCAGGTCCATCGCTCTATCCACTGCAGAGCCACCTAGCTGCCCTTATAATAGCCACTCAATATTTGTTCACTGATTCACACAGATTCCTTCATTAGAATGGAAACTCCTAAAGGGCAGGGACTGTTTCACTATTCTCTTTGTGTGTGTATTGCCTAGTAGTGTCTGACACATAGCAGATGCTTATTAAATGTTTGTTGATTGATGGATTCATGGACTGCTATCTGTCCCTTGGGATCTTCCTGCCCTCTACTGCCACTCTGAATTTGTGCTGGTTTTGGTCATTCCCATCTCCACTTAGTGAACTCCTATTCCTTTGAGACTCAGCACAGGTGCTAACTCCTCCATGAAAGCTTCCCTGACCTCTCAGCTGAAAATAATCTCTCCTTTAAGCAATCCTAAAACATTTTGATTTAGAGAACAATTAATTCCAATACTATATAGACTATTTGGGAAAACAGGTGAAGAAGGAGTCTTACCAAATTCTTTTTATGATACAAATATGGTGTTGACACCTAAACCAGAGAGAGTCAAAACAGAGAAAGAAAATTATAGACCAATTTCTCTAATGAATATAGATGCAAAAATTTTAAATAAATTATTAGCAAATAGATTACAGCAACTTATCACAAGAATAATACACTATGACCAGGTAGGATTTATACCAGGAATGCAGGGCTGGTTCAATATTAGGAAAACTATCAGCATCATTGAGCATATCAACACCAAAACTAACAGAAACCACACGATCATCTCAATAGATGCAGAAAAAACTTTTGACAAAATACAACACCCATTCCTATTAAAAACACTAGAAAGCATAGGTATAAATGGAGTCTTCCTTAAAATAATAAATAGCATCTATCTAAAACCTTCAGCAAGCATATATGTAATGGGGACACTAGAAGCATTTCCAATAAGATCGGGGGTGAAACAAGGATGTCCATTATCACCACTGTTATTCAATATTGTACTGGAAACATTAGCTTTAGCAATAAGAGAAGAAAAAGAAATTGAAGGTATTAGAATAGGCAAAGAAGAAACAAAGCTATCACTCTTTGCAGATGACATGATGATATGCTTAGAGAATCCTAGAGAATCAAGTAAAAAACTACTTGAAATAATAAAAACTTTAGCAAAGTTGCAGGCTATAAAATAAACCCACATAAATCATTGGCATTTCTATATATTACCAACAAAACCCAACAGCAAGAGATAGAAAGAGAAATCCCATTTAAACTTACTGTAGACATTATAAAATATTTAGGAGTCTACCTCACTAAAACAAACCCAGGAACTCTATGAACACAATTACAAAACACTTTTACACAAATAAAGCAGATCTAAATAATTGGAAATACATCGATTTCTCATGGGTAGGCCCAGCTAATATAATAAAAATGACAATTCTACCTAAGCTAATTTACTTATTCAGTGCCATACCAATCAAACTACCAAAAATTATTTTATAGAGTTAGAAAAAATAATAACAAGATTCATTTGGAAGAACAAAAGGTCCAGAATATCAGGAACTAATGAAAAGAAATGCAGGGGAAGGTGGCCTAGCATTCCAGATCTTAAATTGTATTATAAAGCAGCAATCATCAAAACTGCTTGGTACTGGCTAAGAAATAGAGTGGTGGATCAGTGGAATAGGTTAAATATGCAAGACACAGTAGTCAATGACTATAGTAATCTATTATTTGATAAACCCAAAGACCCCAGCTTCTGGGATAAGAACCCACTCTTTGAAAAAACTGCTGGGAAAACTGGAAAAGAGTATGGCAGAAACTAGGCATAGACCCAAATCTCACACCATATACCAAAATAAAGTCAAAATGGTTCATGATTTAGATATAAAGGCTGATACTATAAGCAAACTGGGAGAGCAAGGAATAGTTTACCTATCAGATCTATGGAGAACAGAAGAATTCATGACCAAACAGGAGATAGAGAACATTAGAAAAGCAAAAGGATAATTTGATTACATTAAATTGAAAAGTTTTTGCACAAAGCCAATGCAACTAAGATTAGAAGGAAGGTAGAAAATTGGGAAAGAATTTTTACAACTGTCTCTCTGATAAGGCCTCATTTCTAAAATATATAGAGAATTAAGTCAAATTTAAGAATACAAGCCATTCCCAATTGATAAATGGTCAAAGGATATGAACAGACAGTTCTCAGATGAAGAAATTAAAGCCATCTACAGTCATATGAAAAAATGCGCTAAATCGTTATTGATTAGAGAAATGCAAATCAAAACAACTCTGAGGTACCACATCACACCTATCAGATTGGCCAACATGACAAAACAGGAAAATGATAAATGTTGGAGAAGATGTGGGAAAATTGGAACACTAATGCATTGTTGGTGGAGTTGTGAAATGATCCAACCATTTTGGAGAGCAATTTGGAACTATGCCCAAAGAGCTATAAAAATGTACATACCCTTTCACCCAGCAATAGTATTTCTAGGGCTATATCCCAAAGAGATCATGCAAATGGGAAAAGGACCCACATGTACAAAAATATTCATAGCAGCTCTTTTTGTGGTGGCCAAGAATTGGAAATTGAGAGGATGCCCATCCATTGGGGAATGGCTGAGCAAGATGTGGTATACGAATGTAATGGAATACTATTGTGCTATAAGAAATGATGAACAGGCTGACTTCACAAAAACCTGGAATGACTTGTATGGTCTGATGCTGAATGTGGGGAGCAGAACCAAGAGAACATTGTACACAATAACAGCCTTCCTAGCAATACAAGAATCTAAGACATCTCCAGAGGCCTCATGATAGAAAATGCTATCCACATCCAAAGAAAGAACTATGAAAGTTGAATTGCTATTTTTTTTCTCTTCTGTTGAGTTCTGTTTCCTCTTTCTGATGGTTCCTCCTATTGTTTTTAATTTTTACTTACAACATCACTAATGTGAAAATATGTTTAATAGGGATGTAAATGTATAGCCTATATCAGATTGTGGGCCATCTTGGGGAGGGTGGTGGGGAGGAAGGGGCAGAAAAATTTTAAACTCAAAAGCATATGGAAGTGATTATTGATAAATCAAAATAAATTAATAAAAATTAAAAAAAAATCCTAAAACATTTTGTCTGGATTTCTCCTTTGCCCCATTTCACCCTGTCTTGTATTGGACTACTCTGTATATTGTCTCCTCCTTGAGGGTAGAGATAGTGTCATTTTTCATCTTGGCATCCATGATGTGGTGCACAGGGGCCCTGCACATAGTAGGAGCCTAAATGAAAGCACCATACCTTCATGGGGGTAGTACAAAAAAGACATACTCACTGCCCTCAAGAAATACAGAGTCTAGTAAAGCAGAGATGTCAAACACAGGGCCTGCAACCCTCCACCAGAACTAGTTTCATATGTAATTGGGACACATTTAACCTAATAAATAAAAATACAATAAAATATAGATAATGTTACATTTAAAAACTAAGGCAAGATGTAGTCTGTGAGGATCCTTACATTCTGTTGGCCAATATGTGGGCACAAATAGCTATGACACAAGATAGAATGCTATGGGGTGGGGGGAGGGGGGGAGAGGGAGAAGGGGAAGGCGTTTTGTTTTGTTTTATTTTGTTTTGTTTTTAAGAGGAGGTCCCCAGCTATGGTAAATGGAGTCCTCCTTATACATTTAGGAAAACCCCTGTTCCCTCATCTATACAGTGGGAGGGGTTGCAGATTAGATGCCCTCTAAGGTTCTTTCTAGCTCTTACACCTGTAATCCTATGCTCCAAACCTGGCCTCTCTGACAGATGATGATCTCTTTCCAGGGGCAGGAGCTTTGGGCTGATGAAGCTCTCTACTGGGACTCCATGGGCCTCTAAGCTCCAGCCCAGGCCATTTCTAATCACTCCAGCATAAAAGTAGATATCCAAATACCACCTTTCCAGCACAGGAGCATGCCATTATAGAATAATGCCTTTGAGGTTTACCAGGCACTTTTCTCATGCACAGTGCAGATTTTATTATCTTCATCTCACAAAGGATGAAATTGAGACTCAGAAGTTAAGTGACTTGCCCAAGATCACACAGTTAATAAGTGTTAGACCCTAACTCTGAGCTCCTGGAGGTTGGGAAGATATTTGAGCTGGTGGGATACTTAGAGATCTTTTAATTTACTCCCTTCATTTTATGGAGGGAAACAATTGACTTGCAGAAAGGTGCAGTGATTTGTCCTAATTTACAAGGGGCATGCTGGAGCCGGGTTCACACCAGCCCAGGACAGCCCAGTGTTCAATTTTCAGTGTTAATAATACTCACTCCTCAGAAATCCACCAATACTTTATCTGCTAAAAAGGATGTCACAGGTGTTTCTACTTGATCTGCTCATTAAAGATATACCAGGCATGCCTAGTCCTTGCCCATGCCTCCCGTACATGATAGAAACAGGATTCAGACCCAAGTCTGCCAACCCCCAATCCACTGGACGCGCATTTATGAGGTAAATTCATGCCAGAATGTATAGTGATTCTGCATTTAACACCACTATCTAATGCTGGGCCAGGCTGGAGGGCGGCGGCGAAGCTCTCAGCCCTGGCCCAGGAAGGATTCCTCTCTCCTGGGTAGCTTCCACGGCTCACCCACGCCACAAAGAACCAGCCCACAACATAAGCGCAGGGTCAACCACAGGCGTTTATAAGAAATAATATGAAATATAACTGCGTTCTTTAACAATATTTAAGAAAAACACAAGCGGAGGTGAGGTGAGGGCGGGCTGGCCCACGGTTCTTTGGGGTGCCTCCCTCCAGCTCCTGGGCCAGCCACACTTGCCTCTCCACTTGGCCAAGCACATGGAGGTCATCTCTGACCCTCTTACTGAAAGTCACCTCAGCTATGATGGGCACCAGCTGGTGTGCTGGGCTCTGGCCAAAGCTGCGGCACCACCACCTCTCCTTTCATGCCCACCTGGGCAGGGAAAGCTCCATGCACAACGCCCCAGTCCCCTTTGGAGGGCTGATCTCGTGATCGTTCCCAAACTGGGAAGAATCACAGATCTCTGAGAGTCTTGTAACCGCCCAGCCTTTTGCCAGAGATTCTTACAATGGGCTGGTAGATTTGGCTCTCCAACAGCCTCATCATTTTACAGATGAGGAGAATTAGAGCTAAGACCCTCCCACATGGTACAGTGTGTTCTGTACTTAGAATGAGAAAGATCTGGGTTCAAATCCCACCTCAGAAGCTTACTAGCTGTGTGACCATGGGTAAGTCACTTAACCTCTGTGAGCCCCAATCTTCTCATCTGTAAAATGGAGAAAGAATAACTGTAGTGCTTATCTGCCAGGATTTACTGTGAAGCTCAGTTGAGAAAATTCAGACCAAGCACTTTGCAGATTGTAAATGCCATTATTAAGTCAAGTTAACCAACATTTATTCATTGCTGTGTGCCAGGTACTGTGCCAAGTTCTGAGGATACAAATACAAACCAAAAGAGAGACAGGCTCTCCCCTCATGGAGCTTACATTCTAACCAGGAAGACAATGCACAAAAGAGAGCTGGAAAATGAGAGGGGAGAGTTCAATTCAATTCAACTAACATTTATTAAGTACCTACTTATACCAGGCTCTGTGCTAAGCATGGGAGATATAGTCCCTATCCTCAATGGGGGGGGGGGGTGTGACAACATGCAAACAAATACATACAAGCAAGTTATATACAGGATAAGTAGGAAATAATTAACAGAGGGAAGGCACTGGAATTAAGAGGGGCTGAGGAAGGCTTCCAGTAACAGGTAGGATTTTTGGCTGGGACTTAAAGGAAGCCAGGGAGATCAGTAGTCAGAATGGAGGAGGGAGAGTATTCCAGGCATGGGGGACCACCACAGAAAATGCCCAGAGCCAAGAGATGGAGTGCCTTGTCTATGGGACAGCCAGGAGGTCAGTGTTATTGGATGGAAGAGTACATGTTGGGGAGTGAGGTGTAAGAAGACTGGAAAGGTAGGAGGGGTTGGGTTATGAAGGACTTTGAATATCACAGAGCATTTTGTATTTGTTCCTAAAGGCAATAGGGAGCCACTGGGGTTTATTGAGTGGAGGTGGGGAGGGGTCGGATCCAACATGATCAGTTGGAGGAGAGGAGGATGGTGGCAATTCCAGAGAGTGGAGCATGGCTACCCTGCAGCTTTCCTCAAAAGGGAGGTTTTGTAGAAACTCATCAATAGGACAAGGGGCAGACAGACAAAGCAACTAAAGAATGGTGCTGAAGTCCTCCAAATGGAGCTCCAGTGCCTGAGCTGGGCCCTTACTTGGGCTGTTCTGGATTTTCGTTGTCTCATCCTTGGAACCACCTATATAGGAACACCACAGAACTCCCAAACTATAAGGGAACATAAGAGATCATCTAGTCCAGCCTCATTTTTCAGAGTAAGAAATTGAAACCCAGAGAGGTTCAGTGATTTGCCCAAGGTCACAGCATATTAATGGTAGGAGGACTAGAACCCAGCTCTGCTCATTTCCAGCCTGGTACCTAACAGGCTTCTGGCATCAAGGTCTACTCGGGCTCCTCTTTAGCTCTGCTGTTTGACAGTCACTTCCTATGACGACAAAATCCTGTCGGGCTCCAGGCTTATTCCACATTACTACTCCCTTCCAACACTACATTTCAGCCAAAGCAGCCTTCTAGTACTTCCTACTACAGCACTGTCTGCCATTCCATTACTTTTGCTTTGTAGAATGCCTGTTTCCACTCAAGACTCACCTTTAGTACCACCTTCCGTATAGGGCCTTTCCTCATTTCCCCCAGTTGCTGGAACCCCCATACCAAAATTATTTTGTATATACTTATGTGTGTACATACCCTTTACCTCCAGAAGACCAGAAACTCCCTGAGGGCAGGGACTGTTTCATCTGTGTCTTTGTATCCTTGACACTTGTCACAGTGCCTGACCCATAGTGGGTGCTTAATACATGCTTGTTCAATGAATGAAAGGTCTGGAGGGAGAGGGATTTTTCAATTTCAATTAAAATGATTTAAAGAAATTAGAAAAAAAATATCCATCAGCAGTGATCAAAGCCCTCTTTTCTTGTATGTATTCGAACCTGTTACGTTGCGAGTATGTGTGCATGAACACATCCCTGAACATTAATGCCTAATCTGCAGGTGGAGTTATTTTAGACCTTTACAGAGACTGGGGTCTTTCTGATTAATTGGATCTTTCTCCAGATAAACACTAGGTGGCATGGAGGACTAATAAAGAAGAATATGTGATAATCACACATTGGATGAGACTGTCCAGATCCAGTCCTCTGTACTGCCCCAATTGTTGGGATGATCGTTTTAAAGGGAAAGCAACCATCTGACCAATGGAGATCACATTTCTCTAGCCATGTGGTTCTCAAACTTTTTGGTCTCAGAAGCCCTTTACAATCTTAAAGTTATTGAGGACCCCACTCCCCCACCCACCCGCCAAGAGGCTTTGTTTATGTGGCTTATTTACTTTATTAGAATTATTATGAAATTATTTTTGACCTCTTGGGCCCATAAAAAGAGTCTCTGTGACCCCTCCCCCTACCCCCGATCACACTCTGAGAGCTGCTGCTTGACCATTTTTGAGGATTACAAAGTAATCCCTTCTTCTCAACAATTCTATATGTTGTAAAAATTCTTACCCTCATTTTAAAGAAGTAACAGGTTAAGAGACAAGTTTTCCCTAGTGCCATATCTATGGGCAAGCCCCTTGACCCCTCTCAGCCTCAGTTTCCTCCTCTATAAATTGAGAATATTCACTATGTGATTTCCTACGTCACAGGGGTTATTGTGAGTTTCCAATGAGATAACAGGTAGAAAGCATTTTATGTACTATAAAGCATCATAGAAGTTTCAGTTATTATTAGAAATAATATATTTTAGAATTATAGGATGCCAGAATTGGGAAAAGATTATGCACGCAATTAAAGAGATTATGAAGAAATTCTGACCTAGAATGTTAGAGCTGAGTCTAATGACTTCATTTTATATAAGTGGAAACTGAGGCACAGAGAAGGGAATGACTTCCCCAAAGTCACAGAGCTGAATGGTGCTAATTAAGAGCAGACCTTAGGTTTCTGGGCTCCCTGTCCAGAGTTTTACCTATTGTACACTACATATAGAAGTACTTCACACAGCAGGGACCAAATCATCTCAGCTCTCTAAAGGCCTGTCCTATGCTTGAACACCTTAGCAGAAGAAAGGTCTCTGTCTATTTAGAAGTAATCTCTAGACAGTTTGAGCCCACTCTCCACAGAAACTGAGGTGGCATGTGGAAGAAGGTGACTCCTGGTGTTGGGGAGAAATGTTTGCACTTCTTTTATAACTCCATTTTCTTGGTACATATCCCTTTATAAAAGCTAATTTATGTGAATTGACCAAATGATCCTGGGGTACCAATCCATGATGCAAACATCATGGTAACATATTGGTGAGAATGGCAGCCAGAATGGGACTCAGACTGATATCCCTAAAGTATAATCCTGAACCCTCAGAGATGGCCTGAGAATACAGAGAAGGAGATAGCCTTACTGAGGGACCCAACTTGTCCACGAGAGTGGGAGATGGGCTGAGTGTCTTCAGAGCTTATATGAGCTAGGTTTTGCTGGGGAGGAACACCATATGTACAGGTCATAGGATCATCAGATCCTGGCCATAAAGCTGGAAGGGACCTCAGAGGCCATTGAACCCAACCCCTTTGAGGCTCAAGGAGGGGAAGGGATTTGCCCAGTGTTACACAGAGGATCATCGACATAAAGCTAGAAGAGACCTCGGAGTGCATCTAATCCAACCCTCTCTTTTCTAAATAAGAAACCTGGGGTCCACAGAGGTTAAATGACTTATCCAAGGTCACACCGATAGTAAGTGGCAAAGTTGGGATTTGAAATCAGGTCCTATGACTCCAAATTCAGCACTTTTCTCAAAATAGGTTTTTAAAGGTATGCAAAATAAATACAAAGTATTTTAGAGGGCAGCACTAACAAGTGGGGGGGGCATCTAGGTGATGCTGCAGTGGATAGAACACTGGGCTTGGAATCAGGAAGACTACTCTTCATGAGTTCAAATCTGGCCTCAGACATTTACTTGCTGTGTGACCCTGGGCAAGTCACTTCACCCTGTTTGCCTCAGTTTCCTCATCTGGAAAATGAGCTGAAGAAGGAAATGGCAAATTACTCCATTATCTTTGTCAAGAAAACCCCCAAATGGGGTCACAAAGAGTTGGACACAACTGAAAGATGACTGAACAATAACTATCAAGTGAGGGAATTGGGAAATTGGCAAACTTGAACTGAGCCTACCAGGGAATCATCAAGGCAGAGGTAAGAACAGGTCATTTATTGCTGTTGTTATTTGTCCTTCAATCTCAAAGAGGACCATGACATCAGGGAGGTGATGCCATGACTTGCAAGTGAATTGGATTGAAGTGAGGGAGGGCTGTGCAAAGTCACCAGCCTTACTTTCTCCTCCGGAGCCATCTGGGTCCAGTGGCCAGATATGGATCAGGACCAGATCACCCCTTGTCATGCATGAGGAACAGCAGATAGTTTGGCTAGAACTTGGAGTGCACAACACAGGTCCTGCCTTTGTAGAGCTTCCAGTCTAGTTTGGGAGACACAGACCCTGTTCCCAAAGAGTCTGAGATCTCAGAACATTTACAGAAACAACTCTGATCCCAGGAAATCAAGACCAGCGCAGACGGGAGGACAGGCAAAATGCTAGGAGAGCATAGTGGAAAGATAGTGCTTTGCGAACCTTCAGACGCCATCTAAATGTGAGCGATGGTTATGATTAGAAGTTATAAGCACCCAATTATTTTTTACTGTGGCAATCAGTGCCAGGGAGCAGCAGGAATAGCTCTCTGTCCTGGATCATATCTCAGGCATTACTGCATGACTCAGAGAGATGAGATGCTGTCAACCACAAAAGCACAAGATGTCAGCCTGGAGTGACTAAAGATCAACTGGGTTGGTTTTGTCTTCTCTTGTTTAAGGTCAGAAAAGGGGCAGATGCCTGTTTGGGGAAGGCAAAGCCTGTGGAGGCTGTCCAGAGCCACCGTCTTCTCCACTTCCAGCTGCACCACTCCAGACTTGGACCTTGCACTGTCTAATCTCAACAATCAGCTTTTGCATCTGGAACATCTGGCAGTGTAAGATTATGGCGAAAGCTTTGGACCTAGACTCGGAGGACCTGGATTTGAATCTTGATCTGCTGTTTGCTCTTCATGTGACTTTCATAAATCACACAGCTCTCTGGCCCTTAGAGAATGATGAGGTTGGACTAGGTGACCCCAATGGTTCCTTCCAACTCTAAGTGCTATGATTCTCACTTGTGTGTGTAGGTCTGGCCAAGTCATTCCCCTGCTCAAGAAGCTTCAATTCCTCCCTATTTGCCTCTAAAGGTAAGATATAAACTCCTCTGTTTGGTAAATCAAGCCCTTTACACTCCAGTTCCAATCTATCTTTCCAGATAGACATTATTCCTCAGACATTGGATGTTATAGTCACACTGGCCTACTTGCTGTTCCTGGTAGATGGAATTCTATCTCCCACCTCTTTGCCTTTGCTCAGGCTGTATCCCATGACTGGCACACTCACCTTTTCCTCTTTCCTTCAGCCTCATGGAATCCTAACTGTCTTCAAAGTCCACTTTGGGGCCCCCTCCTATACAACATCTTGCCCGATCCCCTCCACTTGGTTATGTCCCTCCACTCTCCTAAACTTACTTTTGTATTTTGCAGATAGCTATAGCTATAGATATAGATATGTAACAGTTATGATTAGTTAGCCCCCAAAGTCCCTCCTAGCTGTAAGTCTGTGATGAATGTGTGTGTGTGTGTGTGTGTGTGTGTATAATCCTAACTATTTTACAGATTTGCAAACTGATATCTGGAAAAGTTAAGTGACTGACCCAAGTCCACTCACATAGTAAATAGCAGGGCCAGGGCTGAAACTGATGCCCACTGATTCCAAAGTGGCACTCTCTTCCACCGTCCTACACTGAGTCCCACAGGATTCCTTTTATTTACACCTCCACCATCAATAAGGAGTCCGTAGGCTCATAGATACCTGTGAACATCTTGTATCCCCTTGGTAGGAGGTAAGCTCTTTGAAGGTAGAAGCTGATTGTCATTTTTGTCCTTTATTCTAAGAACTGTGCACAATTCCCGGCACATAGTAGGTGCTTAATAAATGCTGAGTTGAATTGAATGTTTCATATTTTGTGCTAGGATCTGAAGCAAAGTTAAGTACGGTAGCAGTGGACTTGATCTCTTTTTTTTGACAGCTTCAGTTCAGAGGGAGAACTTTCATTTTAAGTACAGATGACTCTTCACCTAGTGCCCTCCTTTAAAAAGTAACATAATTAGCCAGAATCCCTCTGGATTGGCAACCAAGCAAATGTTTCCATCCCTGCCTCAGGGCTGAAAAGGATCTTGAATGAATTTTCTCTTGGGGCCTTCCATTCAATCAGCCAACATTTATTAAGTACCTATTGTATACAGAGCACTGTGCTTTGAGATGGGGGAAATCCACAGCTAGATAAGTCTAGATCAGGATTCATAATGAAATTTATAATCTATTAGAATGGAATTAAATTAAATTCACTCATTCCTTCAGCAACCATTTTAAAGTATCTACTGTGTGCCAGGTACTATTTCTCTCTACAAAGTAGACCCTCTTTTCCCATTCTTCCCAGTGCCCCACCTCCTTCCCCCCCCCACTCACCCCTTTAGCCACAGAGTATGATGTGAAGACCTGTCTTGAAACCACTCCATCCCTCCCAATTCGCTCCAGAATGAACGGCCTGACACCTGGTGCAGGTGTCCAGTGGGTAGTCAGTCTTGTAAATGCGCAATGTCTTAGTGTATCTTCTGTCTGTGTCGCAGGGGCCCAAGCCAAGATCTTCACCCTTTGCCTCAAAGGGAATCTGACTCACAGGCCCCAGACCCTCATCTCCCTTTGAAAGCCTTAGGCTCCCTTTTGTCTACAGGCCCCAGAAAGGCCTTCCTTTATCTCCTTTTGAAAGTCCTAGCCCCACCTTGATTTTGTGCAGATGCCTTTCAAACTTCTGCCTTCCTGTTCCCTCCATTATCTATTCCCATTGTCTATTCAATCTCTCTGACCTCCCCAATTAGAATTCTTACCTAGACCCTTTCCCCAACCCCCTTCTCTGGCCACCCAAAGTCACTTTAGTATTTAAGATCCACCTTGGCCCTCATTCAGATGCTGAGAATCTCAAGCCCACAAGGCTGAGAACCTCTCATGCCCGCTCTTCTTTACAGGCGTCACCTGGTCAATGTGATTTTTATCACTAATAAACTTTTCCTCTGGCTGAAGAAGATTTGAGTCGAATTCATTCAGCAGGGCCCGGTACCGCGATCTTGGGGTCCCAGCACCCCAAAACCCCTAGACCTCTTCAGCAGTGCACCAGATTGGATGGTGCCTGAAGTGGGCCTGACTGGGGCTGAGGCCTCCTGGGATCAGCCAGGAAGCCGTGCAATCTCCCTACACATCTGTGTATAAAGATGAATTAGAATTGTCATTTTTCTCTTCACTGACTGTTTATTTATAAAGATTTGACATGTTCACAATGCTTATGGAGCAAGAATTTTCAATTTCCCATGCTATATATTAATCTTAAATATAGGTAGATTATTGCACTGTGGGGTTAAGTGTCAAGTGCTGAGAATTCCTTCGATGTGATCATTTGAAATTCAAGGTTGCTGTAGTGTCCTGGTATTAGTAAGAACTGTATGACTTGAGAACATATCAAACATGTGTTTCCAGAGGTGCTGTGTAGCACGGGGCCAGGGCTCACAGTGATGTTTCCAAATAAAATTCTGAGTGGAAAAAAATGCATTGGATATACAGACAAAAAAAGTTAACAGTCCTTCCCTTGAGGAGCTTACACTGTGCTGGTAGAAACACCATTTTCACAGAAAAGGAAATGTAAAGTGTAGACAAACTAAATACAAATTAATTTGGAGAGGTACTAGTAAGAGATGGAGATCAGGATAGACTTCTTGGAGGAGGTGACACTGGAGCTGAGTTTTAAAGGAAGCAGGGAATTGTAAGAAGCAGAGGTGGGGAGGCAGTGTATACCAAGCATGAGGGACAGTCTATGCAAAGACCTGGAAGAAGGAGATTAAATGCCAAATTTGGAGAACAGCAAGTTGGCCGGTTTGCCTGGTCTGTAGGGTGTACAAAGGGGAGAAATAAGCAATAAATCAAGAAGTTGCGGTCCAGTTCTAAAGGGCTTTAAATGTACTGTACTTAGTAGGTGCTATCTAGATGTTGGATGAATTGGCCTTGTTCGGAGTATGTGTTTTAGAGGAGGTGAACCCTGGATCCCCAACTAGTCTCCACCATTGGCCAGAAGCATTCAAGAGAAACAACATCACAGAACAGACAGACAGAGCAACCCCTTTGATAACATTCATTTAATAAATCATCATCACAGCATGCCACAGCTAGGGGACATGGCAATGGATAAAGCACCTGGCCTGGAGTCAAGAAGACTGATTTTCCTGAGTTCAAATCCAGCCTCAGACACTTCCTAGCTGTGTGACCTGGACAAGTTACTGCACCCTGTTTGCCTCAGTTTCCTCATCTGTAAAATGAGCTGGAGAAGGAAATGGCAAAAACCACTCCAGAATCTTTGCCACCAAGAAAACCCTGAATGGGGTCATGAAGACAACATCACATCATAATTCCTTATACTTCTATAGTACTTTAAGGGTACATTGAAGAGCTTACTATACACTAATGGTAATAACAATAACAATCATAATCACAGCTAGCATTTGTATAGACTTTTAACCTTTACATTACCCTAGACCTTGTGCTCAGGGCTGGGCATATAACAGCAGAGTCTTATGGCACTCAGATGTCTCCATGAAGAGATAAGACACAGGCAGAGATGAATATAAGGCAGAATGTGATAGCTGCCCAACAGAAGTCCAAACGAAGTATGCAGATAGAGTTGAAGAAGGAAGGATCTCTCTTTCCTGCCAGGATCCTCTATGGCTTCAGAGAAGATGTGGCTATGGAGCTAGTCCTTGAAGGAAAAGGAGCATTTCCCTATTGTGGGTGAGTGGAAAAGGTATAAGGGCGGAGTGATATCAATAGCAGGAGTGACTTGGGGCTGGGAGGAAAGCCCATTTTATAAGCCAAAGCACAGAGATAAAAAAAAAAAGAGCTGAGAGAGATCAGGGAACGGGAACAGAGGCCTGAACAGTATAGCTAGAACTTAGAAGACTTGAAGGGGAATAGTGGGTACGAACCTTGGAGCCCAGTTTCAGTGGAGGAGACAAGGCATTCACAGTCCTAAAAAGAGGAAAAATGTGCTGATGAAAATAACGGGATACGGCATATCCTAAGACAAACTGTGTCTTAAAGAGGAGAGAACATGAGAGAAAATGTCTACGGCCCAGCCAGAGTATGATTATTACATGAAATACTGAGCATATTATGGCTATTAGTCTTGAAATGTATATACAGAGGAAGGGGTTTTTCATCCAGAAGTTAAGTAAGGTGTCACATATCTAGCTGGATGTTTCCCAGACCCATTTGGAAGATGACTCACCAACCTGTGTGCACTGATGTCTTCTACACACTTCATCCATTTTCTTTAGTGATTTTGGATTTTTTTTTTAAACAGAAACAAAGGTTGATAAAAGAGTCTAAGTGTTACACAAGAGAGCTTGGCCCAAGCACCAGAACCAAATAGTAAAGACCATGTTTGCATTGATTCCTTTTCTATTTGGAAGGGTTTTCCCTGGGCTGCTCAGCCTCATGGCATTTGGAGTCAGAAGACCTGAGATTGAAATTCTGGCTCTGCTACTTACTAGCTATGTGACCCCAGTAAGGGCACATCCCTTCCTTGCATTTCTGTTTTCTCCTCTTGTGTTATGACCTTTCCAACTCTAACATTCTCTGATCCACTATTTATGATCCCAAATCACACCTTCTTGGTATCCTGATGACCTTCAGAATCACAGAAGCAGAAAATCAACCATGTTGGAAAGGAACTCCAGTGGGTATCTAATCCAACCCGTAAGTGGAAAAAATTCTCACTACAACACATCTAACAAGTGATCAACCTTGGCCTTAAAACCTCCAATAATGGGGAGCTTCCCTACCTCCTGAAGGCAGCCCATTCCACTTTTGGACATCTGTCATTGTTAGGACTCTTTCCCCTGACATCAAGCCTAAACATGCTTCTTTGCAAGTTCTATCCTTCAAGACAATAGTCATGTCCACCCCCAGCCTGCTCTTCGCCAGGCTAAACATTCCAGTTTCTTCCACTGATCCTCAAATAGCATGGGATCAAGGCCCTTCATATCCTGGTGGCCTTCCCTTAGATGTTCTTTGACTTATCAATATCCTTATTGACCTGTTTTCCAGAACTAAACATGGTACCCCAGATATGGCCCAAGCATGGCATAGTACAACAGTACTGATGCTCCTTAATCTTGGAAGGATGTGTCTTTTGATGCCACCACTTGACACCATTGACTCATTTAGCTTCTGGTCTTCTAAAACTCCAAGATCATCTTCAGATATACTACTGTCAAGTCAATCCTCTGCATCTTGTACTCATAGAAGTTGATTTCTGGACCCATGTAACAGCTTGCATTTATCCCTATTGAATCCCACATTCTTAAATTCAGTGCAACATCCTGGCCCAGTAAGATCTTCCTGTATCCAGACTGTCAGACAATGTGTTAAGTATACCACCTAGCTTTGGTTCAAATGCAAACTTGATAAGCATGCCAACTATTCCTTAAGGCAAATCTTTGATAAAAATGGCAAACACCATAAAGCCAAGCATAGATCCCTTGGCCACTCTACTGGGGACTTCTTGCCAAGTTGCCATCAAACCCTCAACGACCACTTTTTGATTCTGGCTATTCAAGGCATTCTACATCCATCTAACTTTGCTATTTTGAAGCCCACATCTCTCTGACTTCTCCACAAATAAAGTGTGAGATATTGAGCCACATCTGGAAAATAGGAACAGAAATACTTAGATGCCATACCTCAAGGGTTTGTGTGAGGAAAATGCTTTGTAAACCTTAAAATGCCAATAGATAGCAGAATGGCTTAGGGTATACAGAGCTGGACCAGCAGTTAGGAAGACCTGAGTTCAAATCCTGTCTCAGATACTGATAAGTAAGTCACTTAACCTCTCTCGGCCTCAATTTTCTCTGAACTGGGCATAATAATAACCCTTACCTTCTAGGGTTGTCACAGGGATCAAAAGAACTATAGCTATTGTATAAATGAGAGCTATTTTATTATTCATATTGCTTTGTTGTTGTTGTTCAGTTGTTTCAGTTGTGTCTGACTCTCCGTGACCCCATTTGGGGTTTTCTTGGCAAAGATACTGGACTGGTTTGCCATTTCCTTCTCCAGCTTATTTTACAGATGAGGAAACCGAGGCCAACAGGGTGAAGGCACTTGCCCAGAGTCACCCAGCTTGTAAGTGTCTGAGGCCAGATTTGAACTCAGGTCTTCCTAACTCCAGGCGTGGTGCTTTATCCACTGCAGCGCCACCTACCTTCCTACTGTTATTGCAGCTTGATCTTATTGTCCAGGACAGGCATTGCACAGTAGTAACAAGGGCCTGCCTTTGGATTCAGAGGACTAGGGTATAGATTCTGATTCTGCCACTTACCACTTGTGTGACCCTAGGCAAGTCTGTGGGCCTCTGCTCCTTCCTCTGGATTGTTTGTTGTTGTTTAGTCATTTTCAGTCACGTCCGACTCTGTGATAGGTTAGGCTCTGACACAATCTAGCAGAACCATGGAAGAAGACATGAATTCTTTATCTGATCTGCACCGGCAGGTCCTCCAGTCATGGATACTGAATACATATGATTCCTAGAAGGGTCTTCCACCTTCCCAAGTCTTCTATATCAAAGGGCTTTCCTAAATGATTGCACCAGAGGTAGCTAGGTGGTGCAGCGGATAGAGAGCCGAGCCTGGAATCGAGAAGATCTGAGTTCAAATGTGATATCAGACACTATCTGGGTGACCCTGGGCAAGTCACTTAACCTCTAGCTGCCTCAGTTTCTTCATTGGTAATGTAGGGATAAAAATAAGACCTACGTCTTAAGGCTGTTATGAGGCTCAAATGAAATGTTATCAGGAAAGCATTTTGCAAACCTTCAAGTGCTGCATGAATGCCTCCCATTATTGCTCATCCTGTCCCTAGACGACTTTCCCCCCACCCCAGACTCCACACAGTACTTCCTTATGTCATTCAGGAATTCACTGACCGTGTCAGGTTCTGCATTAAAGTTACTTATACAGATGTCTCAACTTCCTACTAGCCTGTGGGCTCTCTGAAGGCAAGGATGGAGGTAACCGAGCACAGTGCTCTGTACCTAGTAGGTGCTGAATTAGTAATGCCATCTTGTTTGAATGAATTATGACCAAGGTACCTTTTCCAAGCATGGGTGGAGAAAAGACCATAAGAGGCATCAAAGAGCATTAGGTTTCTTTCTACATGGGTTTGTTTCTCTTGGGGTCTTCGAAGCCATGAGTGGGTGTGGTGGCTGCATGAGTGTGAGCTCAGCCCTGGCTGCCTACCCAGACGGCACAGGGCAAGCTTGGTTGGAGCTGGGCAGGGTCTTTGCTTCTAATTATTCCAGTATTGTGCAAGCTGAAGCACTTCCAAAGAGTCACTCACCCCTGTTCCTCACTCACATTAACCCCTACCCATCCTTGTTGGCCCCCTTTTCTATTTGTCTTAGACTTTGTGGGTTTATTTCCCAGCCCAAGGCTGGAGGGAGGATTGGATTGGAAACTCAAGAGATTTGGAAGGGGAACTGGTTCTGAAGTCCCAGGACTTGATTTCAAATCCTTTTCTTCCTTCAGTCTCAGTTTCCTTCTCTATAAAATGAAGGGGTTGTACCAGATAGCCTCTGAAGTCTCTTCCATGGCAAGATCTATGATCCTGTGATAAGCTAAGGAGATTGGGGGGAAGGTTGTTCCATCTATATTGGCTCATCTCCTGGAAAAGGCAGCTGGGCTCTAGTAGAAAGAAACCTAGACTTGGAATCAGGAGACCCAGCTTCTAGTTCAAGTTCTTATACTGACCAACTATGTGAACTTGGCTAAGTTACTTCACTTTCCTGGGCCTCAGTTTCCTTCTCTGCAAAATGAAGAGTTTATACTATGTAATCTCCAAGGCCTCTTATGGCTTGGACAGTCTCTTAATCGCAGGATCTTAAAATGAATTGAGTTTGCCATCCTGTCCAGCTGGCTTCCCAGTGCCATGGGTTTGGAAACATAGAGGCCATGAAGGCCTTCTTTGCCCACTTCCCTTCAACCTCCCTCCCTTCAGGCCTTCCTGGAAATTATAGCAGTTTTGTGGTTTTCTCTCCCAAGTGGAATAGTGAGTGATTTCTTCTCTCCTGAGTCCTACTGCCACCCCAAGTGCTGCCCTGCCCACTTTCTGCTGTGGGACCCACCTAAACTTAGGCCTACTGGGGCTTAAACAAAGTTTAAAAGGCAGTTTGGTCCATTTGGACCTGATGTAAAGCCAAGGCTCTCTAATAGAGTTGGCAAGACTTACTTAGCAGGGCACAGGAAGGAATAGGTTAGTTGAGGCAAGCAGAAAGGGGATACATCCTAGAAGGGGGCACACATCACAGTTACAAGGTATGGGGCAGTTATTAAAGGGGTTAGAGGTGGTAGATTTGCCCAATAAAGGGTTTTTTTTAAACTTTTATTTCATATTAATAAGCATTTATTTTATCTCCTTCCCATCTTTTTCTAACTGAGAAATAAAAAAGAAATCTCTTGTAACAAGTATACATAGTCAAGCAAAACCACTTCCCACACTGGTCATGCCCTCAAATGTATGTCTCATTCTGGATCTTGAGTCCGTCACCTCTCAGTCAGGAGATAGGTGGCATGCTTCATCACTGGTCCTCTTGAATCATGAATCGTTGTTGGACTGATCAGAATTCTTAAATCATTCAAAAACGTTTGTCTTTACAATGTTGTTTTTTATTGTATATGTAAGGGTGGAGTGCAGACCACTCCACCCTATTTTAGCCTTGATAGTGTGAAAAGTCTTTGAAAGCCATTGGAAGAAGTGGAATGACGCCAAAGAGGAAGTATGTTCCAAGTGGCTAAGAGATTTTGACACACCCTCCGGGTCCTGTATAAAAGCACTGACTTAGCTGGAACTGGGGATTTCCAGAAATTCAAGTAAGAGCAGCTTTCCAGGAAAGTCCCTTAGGAGAAGCAACCTAGGGGGCAAAAGGAAGGCAGTTCCTTAGTCATATATCCTCCTCCCCTCCCCTTCAGCTGGAGGAGAATCTTGTGAGCTTTAGGAGGCCTAGAGGATTTTGTACTTCTTATGGGGTGTTCAGGGAGGACTAGTACCTCTGGTGTGTGGGCTTGCTGAAACCCCACCCCACCCCTTAAAACCATCTTGGCAGATGGGCTAAACCAGGTTGGGGGTAACGGATGAGCCTCAAAGCCTTCAGTGAGAGTTGAGGGGCTGGGGGGGGGTCTACTCCAAGCATGTGAAGACTTCTCTGACAGAATGGACAGATGAGAACAATTTGTTCCAGCGGCCATGAAGGTGGCTGAAGCAGGTGTTGTGCAGCGCTTAGAACTTGGTCAGATGTTGAAGATGCCTGCATCATCCACTGTATCCTGGGCCACCACCAGTTGCCCTGACTTTTGTCTTGCCACTGGACTTCTTCGATAACTCTGGAAGAGAGAGTGTGGCTGATGACTTTGTATAACGCTGCCTCACTTAAATCTAATTCATGCTCAAGCCGAGGCATCACTCCGTGATGTCACTGGTCCTCTTTGAAAATGAAGGACAAACAACAGCACCTTCCTCCTCAGGACAGAAGTAGCTGGTGGTGTTTCTTTTTTTTTTTTAATATTTTATTTTCCCCTCAATTACATGTAAAGACAATTTTTAACATTCATTTAAAATAAATTTTGAATTCCAAATTTTCTACCTTTTTCTCTCACCTCCTCCCATCCTAAGAGGGTAAGTAATTTGATATAGATTACACATGTGTAATCATGCAAAACATATTTCCATATTAGTCATGTTGTGAAAGAAGAAACAGATCAAAAGGAAAAAAAAAAGGCCACAAAGAAGAATTAAGTAAGTGAAAAAAGTATGCTTTGATCTGCATTCTGACTCCATCTGTTCTCTCTCTGGAGGTAGATAGCATTTTTCATCATGAGTCCTTTGGAATTGTCTTGGACTATTGTATTGCTGAGAAGAGCTAAATCATTCACAAGTGATCATCTTACAATATTGCTGTTAGTGTGCACAGTGTTCTGCTGGTTCTGCTCACTTCACTTTGCATCAGTTCATGTAAGTCTTTCCAGGTTTTTCTGAAATCTGCCTGTTCATCATTTCTTATAGCACAATAGTATTCCATTACATTCATATACCACAACTTGTTCAGCCATTCCCCAACTGATGGGCACCCTCTCAAATGTCCAATTCTTTGCTACTACAAAAAGAGCTGCTATAAATATTTTGTACAAATAGATCCTCCTCCCTTTTTAAACTCTTTGGGCTATAGACCTAGTAGTATTGCTGGATTAAAGGGTATATACCAGTGTTACAGCCCTTTGGGCATAGTTCCAAATTGCTATCCAGAGTGTTGGATCAGTTCACAACTCCCTGGTGGTGTTTCTGCACTGGAAGCCAAAGACAAACTAGATGCAGAGTCACCATGCTTAAGGCAAATTCTTGAGCAGTCTATGAATGGGAGAAAGGGGCTTCTAGTAACCAGGAGCTGTGAGTTACCCCTCTGCCTTATATATTCTCTATGCTTGAGCCCACTTTCCTTTGGACTTGTGGGAAAGTGTGTTACAGACATTTTCAGAATGTTTTGTGCCAATTATTATGAGTGTATTACTTCAGTTAATATCTCTTTCTGGAAGACACTTGAGGTTACTTGATTACTTGAACGCTCAACTCATGATCTCAGCAGGAGGCACGCCGGTAGGGGCTCAAGCAGATGGCATTAGATAACCATCCCTGATACCTCTCAGGTGCATCTCAAAATGGCTTCCACTTCACAACTCCACCAACAGTATATGAGTCAGGGTTACTCTTGGGGTTCATAGAATGTGATTGGAGGAAACTGATCAGATCCTCCTATTCATCTTACTTCCTATATTAAGCAGCAATTTCCCTCTAAATGAGTGATTTGTGAAGAACAAACCCAAGAGGAAAAAATAAGCCATACACATAAAACTTATGAATCCTAATGAGGTTTATGGAAGGGTATCCTTTGTATCCTGTAGAGATAGTCATATGAGTAAAGATAATGACATTCTTCAGGTATGTGTCTTGAGTTGGGTAAAGACCCTAAGACTGCGGCAGCTAGGTGGCACAGTGGATAGAGCACTGGCCTTGGAGTCTGGATCTGAGTTCAAATCTGGCCTCAGACACTTGATACTTACTAGCTGTGTGACCCTGAGCAAGTCACTTAACCCCATTGCCTAGCCAGAAAAAAAAAAGACCACAAAAGCTTGCACTCTTTTGGTTAGGGTAAAAATGGTAGGAGCAAGAAATGAAAGTGCTACTCAAATTTCTACTGGAGATGAAGGTAACCTCTAGGGATATCAGGAACAGTTACAAGACCAAAGGTGGCTTTCTACCAGTCATGTGGGCAGTACACCTGTATATACTCTACAATCCTTCCATAGTGCCCTTCTTAAGATCCTCTATTCACATCATTCCATCTCTTTTCTCCATTCTCTGGTCTCCATACCTTTCCACTGTCTGGCCTTTTCACCTGGAATTTACTCCATCCTCGTCTCCCCTTCTCAGAATTCCCTCCTTTCCACAGTGCCAGTGACACCTCCCCAGCTGCCTCTCAAATGACTGTCAGCTGAATGGGATGCTATGGGTGGGGTAGGAGGCTTCATCCCCTTTTACTTCTGTTTAGGACCCTGGAATTTGTTGTCTCTAAGACTAGGCCTTAATTTCATCTGAATATAAGCTCCCCGAAGGGCAGACTATTTCATTTTTGTCTGTGTTCTCAACTTTGCATTGGTTCCCCACCCCTACCCCCACCACTTGTTGACATATACAAGTGACTAAATATTAATAAATTAATAAATGCTTAATAAATACTTGTTGATTAATTGGCTGACCCACTATTCTACTTTACATGAGCTAAGAGGAGCATTATGAAAACTCTAGGAAATTGCATAGGTAAGGAGGAAAACAGAGTGTACTTAGGAGTTGGTTGTTGCCTTGGAATTGGTCTAAAGCAGGAGTGGGGAGCCTGCAGCCTCGAGGCCACAAGTGGCCTTCTAGGTCCTCAAGTGCATGCAACCTCAAGGCCACAGGTTCCCCACCCCTGGAAACTCTAAAGCAAGGGAAATGGTCCTGAGGGTTATATCTCTGGAGAAAGATACTCTTTTCTTTGAGGAATTAGACCTTCCCCTTGAATTCTACACATAAACAGAAGTTGAAAAGAGGAAAACTGTCACTTAAAGTCAGAAGAGACTTCCCAACTAGCTGTGCTGTGCCCAAATGGCTTGAGCTGCGGTGATAAACGGTAGGCTCCTCTGCCTTGGAGGGCTACAAGCAGGGGCTGGTATGTTATGGGTGGGGGAGGTTCCTTTCGGGTATGGCTTGGACCAGATCAGGTCTCTCAGATCATGTGATTCCATGAATACTGCTCTAGGAAGGGGAAGAAGGGAGTGGTGTGGGGACTTCACAAGAATTCTAATGCTAAGGAGAAAAAGGCTTGAATTTCCCAATTAAGCTACCTATTCAGGCAGCTAGGTGGCGCAGTAGATAAAGCACTCATCCTGGAAACCAGAAATACCTGGGTTTGAAGCCTCCCTCAGATCCATACTAGCTGGCTCTGTGACTGTGGGCAAAGCACTTAATTTTTCTTAGCCTCAGTTTCCTTGTCTGTAAAATGAGGATAATAATAGTACTTCCTCTTGGGGTTGTTGTGAGGATCAAATATGATTTGTGTAAAGCTCTTTGCAAACCTTAATACTAACACAAATGTTAGCTACGATTATTGCCAATTCTTTTACATTCACCAAGTAAAGCTGGTGTTTGCAGTTAAGTCCTAAATGGTAAACACATCCTTATAGACCTTGTTAACAGGGATACAGAGCCACAGAGAGCAGATGTTATGGAAAGCATTGTAGCAGCTCCAGGTCAGTTGGATGGGCCCCAGCAGGGTAATTAGGAGCTCTGTAGGCACACCTCTGCTTCCCACTGCCTGGGCTCTCTGGGTGGTTATAGGTTTTTTCCTTTGGTGGGTGCTTCCTGTTTCTTCCCTTTCCTCCTCTTCTCCTCCCTTCCTCTCTCTCTGTTTCTGTCTCTCTGCCTCTCACTTCTGGCTCTGCCTCTCCCTTTTCCTTCTGTCTCTTCATTCTCTCCTCCCCCCTCCAAAGCAGACCCTCTTGATCCCCCTTCTCCTTGCCCACTCTTTCCCTCATAGGCCCTCTGTAGTTCTCAGCTGTCTTCCCCGCTTTGGAGGGGGTCAATGCCAGTAAATGTGGTCCATCACCTAGGTCTCTTAAGTCAATCAACAAGTACTTATTAATTGATTATGAGCCTACTAGAGCAAGACACTTCACCTCCCCATGCCTCAGTTTCCTCTTCTGTAAAATGGTTGGGCTCTGAGCTCTCTTCCAGCTTTAGATCTATGAACCTATGAACAAAAGTGAACATAAAACAGTCCCTGTCCTTAAGGAGCTTATATTCTGATGGGAGACATATATGTGCAGATATTTTGGGGGCAGAAGTATTAGTCACTGAGTAGGTTTCCATGCAAGTCTTACTTCTACTCTATTCCCACACCAACCCCTAACATCCCCCAGAAAGTCCAGTGCAGAAGTCTGCCTAGTAAGAAGAAATCCAGACTTTGCCCCAACAAGCTTATTGGTGAGCTGGGAGAAAGAATTTGCGAGTGCCAAGGTCCCAGATCTCCCCTGTTAGGGCAGTGGCTGGTAGACTGAGAGGCCTTTCCAGGTCAGCGGGAACAGGATGGAAAATTATGCCCCAGGATTCAGAGTCTTGGCTCAGGCCTGGTATGTTCACCAATCCCTTTGAGATTTCTGATGAAAAGCCTTGTGATTGCCCCTGGAGGAGATAGTGTCCTGCCAAAAGTGCCCACTGGTGGGCATTGCTCAGGAGACACTTGATTCTTTGCTTTAGATGCCTATCACTGACCCTATCTTCTCCATACATGTGCCACTTCGTGGCTTTTATAGGATCCATAGCTGGGAGGTCATCAGGTCCAACTTGGCAACCTAGTATAATGGAAAGAACTATAGATATGCAGTTATTTTCACTTCTGAATCCTGGTTCAGATACTGTGTGATCTTAAGTAAGTCACTTCCAAAATTGGGGCTTCAGTTTCCTCTCCTATGAAAATGAGGAGACTGGCCAGGTGTGGTGGCACAGCTTTATAATCTTTACTATAAAGAAACCTGAGGCTGGCAGATCACTGGAGTTCCAGAGTTCTGAGCTTCACTGGACTAAACCAATTGGGAGCCCATGGAGGGGTATACCAGGCCACCGAAGGAGGGGCAAAAGGACTCAGGTTGGAAATAGAACAGTTCAAAGCTTCTGTGACATGAGTAGCTTCTGTGCTTTCAGCTTGGCCAAGATAGACAGGCCCAGTCTGGAAAATAAAAATGAAAATCAAATAAGAAGGCTGTATTCTTCCAGCTCCAGATCTCATTTGGTGAAGGCCCAGAAAATGGAAGCTCTTTGAGGGTAGGCTGTGTTTGTTCACAGAGCTGAATTAAGAAGCAACTTGCCTGAAGTCTTATAAGTAGTACAGACAGATTTGAATCCAGGTCCTGTGATTCTACCCCCTCTGCACCCCTCAGTTGTTCTTTCCATTGCATCATTGGACTTTCCTGGTCCCCCAGTTAGTATCTTCCAGTCAGGGGCTACCTTGTATCTGCTTTGTGTACAATGATATGTGTACCTATTGTCCCTCCCCATTGGATTGTAAGCTCTTTGAGGGCAGGGACTGTTTTTCACTTCATTAATTGTATCCCCAGCACTTAGCACAGTTCCTGACACATAGTAGGTACTTCATAAATGTGGATTAGATTGGATTGGACTGTCTCCCCTGTTAGAATGCAAGCTCTTTGAAGATCAAGACTGGCTTTGCTTTTGTTATTTATCTATTTTTACTTATCATGGTGCCTGGCATATAGTAAGGGCTCAATAAATGCTTGTTTGTTCATCGATCACAATGACTTCTTTCCATGTCGATCTCAGCAACGAGACAGTTCTCCTTGTTTCTTGGGTCTTCCCCCTGGGCGCTGGAGGTCTTTCTCCCACTATGCCTCACCAAGATGACTCCACTCTGCGTGCCTATTGAGAAACCTTGTCCATGGACCTCACAATGTAGAGAAGCTCCTGTGGGCGGGCAGTCCATGCTTCACTTGCATTGTTTTGTCTGAGTCCAGGAAAGGGTGTGGTCCCTTTTCTCGTACTCAGCCTCTTGCCTGGTTCTACCTTGGCACCGTTCTCCTTGGAGCATCAGAGAGAGTATTCCCATAAGCCCTGAAGGCAAGTACTCCCAGTGAAGTGGAGCCAGGAAGACTCATGTCATAGGATTTCGAGCTGGAAGGGCCTTTAGAGAGCATCTAATCCAGCCCTCTCCTTTAACAGAGGTGAGAGCTGAGGCCCAGAGAGGGGAAGGGACTTGCCCAGGGACATACAAGTAGCGGAGCCTGGGTTTTTGAACTCCAGAGTCAGTATTCTTTCTACTATCTCATGCCAAGATGGAGGGGGCATCTCTTCACGCTTTATCCTCAAGCACTTAGCACAGTGCCTGGCACATAGTAGGTGCTAAATAAATGTTTATTGACTGACTGCCACAGCCTGTACTTCTCTATGAATTACCAATTTTGACTTTGGCCTAGGCTAATCTCTCAGGGGTAATACTAGGAAGTCTGCTCCTCATGTAAAGTTCATGGAAATGGATTAGCTTCAATAATAGCCACATGGCACCCAACACAGGACCCAGACATTCTCATCCCACGTGTGAGAAACCAAGGTGGGTAGTGGAAATAATAGGAGGGGATAACAACTATGAATTAAGCAGCTTGATATAGTGGATAGAGTGTGGAAAGTGAGAAAGTCGGGAAGACCTTGGTTTAAATCCTGCTTCAGATACTGACTAGCTGTGTGAGCCAAGACAAGTAACCTAAGCTATCTGAGCCTCCATTTCTTCATCTGTAAAATGCGGATAAATCCACCTTCCAGGTTGTTGTGCTACAGACATGCAAGCGATTATGATGATGATGAGAAGAGTAGGTGACCCCAGATCAGGGTTTTGCTCTGCTAGGTGACCATGGGCAAGTCACACAAGGTCTTTCACACTGGTCCTTCTCCCTTACTGGGCCTCAGTTTCCTCAACCATAAAATATGAGGAGTTGAACTAAATTATCTCCATGGTCCCTTCCAACTTCACTGGGTTTTGAGTCCACAAATGGCTCTACTCTCACATCGGGCCTCATTTTCCCAACCAAACTAATATGGGAAATGCCCAGCTTTTAGGATTGCTCCCACCCCCTCCTCTCTCCCAATCCCTCTCAAGTGAAACTCTACCTCTGCCCATGGTCCAGTATAAGATTTTATTTGTGCAATCTTTCTGTGACCTTTTCTGAGGCTACAAAAAAAATGGGGGGGGAGGGGGTAGAGTGATGATGAGGAGGGGAAAAGGGGTGGGCAATCTGGGGTTGTGATTAGCCAGATAATGAACCCCGGCTGCTTTTAATTAGCTCCTTCCTGCTCTCCCAGCCCTCTCAACTTTTCATATTAATGAAAACAGATTTGAATTCTGGAAAGAGCGATTCTGGAAAATGATTGGGTATTTACTAGGTGAAAAGTGAAATTGTCCAGGCATTTCAGAGAGTTTGATATTTGACAGGTGCTGGTTTTCTTTCCAATGTGTTGCATTCCTCTTTTATAAACCAATATGGATAGTTGCGTAAAAGATTACAGGGTTACATGGGGCGGGTGGAGGGACTGAGGTTGGGGGGAAATCTTAAATTGGGGATCAGGCCCTAATGCTTGAATCAGTTGGGCTGAGCTCTTTGAAGCAGCAAGGGAACACACTGCTTCTTTCAGACAAATGAAGCCAAGGTTAGAAGTAGAAATTTCACTAAGGGAGATGTTGGCTGATTCTCCTCATCTCTCAGCTCAGAGAAGGGAACATCTCCTTCATCATAGAGGACCATGTTGAGAGATGAATGGGGAAGGAAGAGCCAATATGGTTTTGTGGGAAAAGGACTCAATTGGCAGAATGAGGGACTTGGGCCAGAACTTAGCTCTGCTATTAACTGGCTGTGTGACCTTGGTCAAGTCCCTTCCCATCTCTGGGCTTTGACTTTTTCATTTGTAAAATGAGGAGGTTGGAGCTAAAAAGGAACCTTAAAGATCACCTAGTCAAATCTCCCCATTTTCCAGAAGAAGAAACTGAAGCCCAGTGAATTAGAGTGACTGGCTCAAGGTCACATAGGTCGTTAATAGCGAAGCAGGGATTCAAACTCAGGTCTTCTCCAAGGTTCCTTCTATCTCTGCATCCTGTGATTATTTCATTTTAAAAGTTGTACCGATGCTTTTTGTTGTCCAAATCACAATCATTTCTGGATATACTCCTCTCCCCCCCCAGGACAGATGAAAAGGGACATAGGTCTTTAGTTCACTCTTGGGGACAAATTTTCAGAGGGTCCCCAATGTGTGCTTGTGTTCCTTTTTCCTGTGTATTCTATTTCAAGTTTCTTGGTGCCAGCTGTCTTAGTCATGATGGATGGGTAACATGCCAACTGATTCTTCCTCCACTGCAAGGCTGGCAATGCCAAACTCCTGTTCCCCCAATCCCTATGATTCACATGTGCACATCGCCCACACCTCTCCATCTTTCACACAAGGAAAGCATGATAGGCTGCAAAATGTTTGACTGGACTCCAGGTAGACTATGGCTATGGCCTTCCCTGATCTAGTCTCGCAACTGTCCAAAACCAAGGCCTGGGTCATCTGCAAAGTTGATGAGCATGTCATCCATTCTTGCATCCATAGTAATGGTAAAAATGGTGACGAGCAGCAAAGGACCTCATCAGAATGAGTGATGGAAGGGCCCTCAGAGACCATCTAGCATGAGCTTTTCATTTTACAGAGGGAGAAACTAAGGCCCAGAGAGGGATCAAAGATCTAGAGTTGGCAGGGACCTCAGAGTCTATCTAATTAGAATAATCGATCTAGATGAACCCATCAAATTCGAGTCCCTGATTTTATAGAGGAGGAAACTGAAGCCCATGGACATGATGCTACTTATCTAAGGTTATGCACAGGATTATAGACCTAGAGCTATGAAGGACCTCAAGGGAAGTGACTTGGCCAAAATCACTCCAAGAGAGGCAGAGCTAGGGGTTAACCTAGTTACTCTGACTCCAGGAATCCCTAGTTTTTCTTTTTTCCTCTTAACCCCACTGCCTCCAAAGATAAGAACCACCCAATCAATTTAATACTTAATCACAGAATCTTTGATTAAGAGCTAGAAGGGACTCTTTGTTGTTGTTCAGTCATGTTCTACTCTTTCTGACCCCATTTGGGGTTTTCTTGGCAGAGATACTGGCGTGGTTTGCCATTTCCTTCCCCAGATCATTTTACAGATGAGGAAACTGAGGCAAACAGGGTGAGGTGACTTGCCCAGAGTCACCCAGCTAGTAAGTGTCTGAGGTCAAATTTGAACTCAGGTCTTCCTGACTCCAAGCCCAGTGCTCTATCCATTGCAGTGCCACCTAGCTGCCCCAAAAGGGACTTAAGAGGTCATCCAGTCCAGGGATTCTAAGCCTTTTTTTCTGTCTTATGGAGCCCTCTGGCAGGCAGTCTGGTGAAGCCTGTGGACCCTTTCTCAGAATAATGCTTCTAAAAGCACAAAATAAAATATTGAAGATTACAAAGGAAACCAATTCTATTGAAATACAGTGATCAAAATATATATATATTTTTAAAATACCAAGTCCATGAATCTCAGATTAAGAACTTCTGCTCTAGTCCAACCTCCTTATTTTCCAGATGAGGAAACTGAGACCCAGAGAAGGGAAGCAACTTCTCAAAGTCACCAAGGTAGCAAGTAACAGATGCTAAATTTGAACCCAGGACCTCTGACTCCAACTACAGCTTTCTTTCCCATTGCAGCAGGCTAATCAATCAGCAGGCTTCTAAGGCTCCTGAGAGGTAGGCAAGAAGACAATACATAGGTCAATCTAGGGGCCAGTCCATTCTCCTGCCACTGTGGGCTAAGGAGGAATAAATTCATACCTAAACGTCTTCTAATCAATGGTTGTCTCGGCATACTCAGTGGCATCTCTGACAGTGAAGAGATTCAATCACTGCCAGCAGCTTGTAACAATAGTAGTAGAGACAAATGAGAGAAAGGCCACACAGCCTAGGATTCAGATGACAGACAGCTGGTGGCCCCACACTTCCTGCCTGAACCTCCCAGTGCCCCTGGTGCCCAGCAGCCCACTGCCGCCACACACATGAGCTTGCTACTTGCCCAGGACGAAGCGTCCTTTGGAGGGCCTCAGCCCCAGCTGACTCTGACGTTGATGGATGGGCATTGCTGGATGCCCACTTAGCCTGTTTCTATCCTCTGCCCCCAAAGCCTGGGGGCCTTGCTTGTGATAGGATGCTAGGCTCCAGGTTGGAGACCTGGATGAGTCAGTGGCTCTCATGTAGATCTTGACCTATAGAAACAATCAGTTCCCTGGCCCCAGCCTGTAGTCCTGACCCCAGCCGGCCATCGGGGCAATGCATGCCATTGGTTTCAAACGGGAGCCAGCAAGGGGCTCACCCCCATCTCTGCTGCTGGTAAAACAACTTGAAGCTAATCCCTGCATGATGGAGAAGCAGGAATGCTATAATCCTATGATCCTATGATCTTTGTACACTCTCCCTTATGCCTGGAATGCCCTCCCCACCCCCACATGTCCACCTGTTGAAAGCCAATTCGACTTCAAAGGCCAGCTCAAATGCTGTGTCCTCCATGAGGCGTCCCTTGTCTCACTCCACCCCCTCCCCCGAGTCAGGAAGTGAATGCTCTCACCTTTGAGCCAACAGAGCACTTAATGTAGCCCTTTATGCTGTATTTTCATACTCAATTATGGACTGTAGGTATAGAAGGTAGCATGGTATAATGCCTACAGTGCTGGACCTGGGGTCAGGAAGATCTGTGTTCGAATCCCATCTCTGCCACTTAGCAGTGTGACCCTGACCAAGTCACACAACCTCTCAGAGCCTCATCTCCTTATCTGCAAACTGAAGATTGCGATGTTTGTGGTTGTTATAAGTAGGAGCCCTGAATAAGAACCAGAGCAAAGGATGTCATCAAAGAGCTGTCTGAGTGAAAAATAAGGTGGACTGGTCACGTGGTAAGCGTGAGAAATAATCAATAGAAAGCCTATGTATTCCACTAGTATCCTGGAATTGTCAAGAGAAAGAGAGGAAGGAACAGGTAGGTGGTGTAGTAGATAGAGCACTGGCCCTGGAGTCAGGAGGACCTGAGTTCAAATCCAGCCTCAGACACATGATACTTACTAGCTGTATGACCCTAGGCGAGTCACTTAACCCAGATTGCCTCAACAAAAAGAGAAAGAGAGGAAGCGATTCCACACCCCATCCCCTGCCATTGTTGGCTGGACCCAAGTGGCAGGCTTATGGGAAGACAAGGATTAGAGGCCAATGCAGGGCTTCAAGGGTGTGCTGGTAAAGGCTAACAATAGGCTCCCCCAAAGGTACTTTTCTCTTTTATCTGCATCCCTGATATTTTCTCCATCACTTTCTTAAGTCTAGACAATTGACAAAACAATAAATCCAGCCCAGTTTACAAGGTGTCAGTACTCACCCTGGAACTGAATGAATCAGCTTGGTTGCACAGGATGGGTAGACATGGATGGGCTGCCATCTCCATTGTTGGAAGGAGTTCTCACACTGATGAGAGCCTACTTCACTGGAGGGTGGGGGTGGGGGATCTACATTTTAGATAGGGGCAACTAGGTGGTGCAGTGGATAGAGTACTCATTTTCCTGAGTTCAAATCTGGCTTCAGGCACTTAGCAGCTGTGTGACTCCGGGTAAGTCACTTAACCCTGTAATCCTATTTGCCTTGGTTTCCTCATCTGTTCAATGAGCTGGAGAAGCTCCAGCTAGATATCACTCCAGTATCTTTGTCATGAAAAGCGCAAATGGGGTCATGAAGGCTCAAACGCGACTGGAAAATAAGTATCTTTGAGGGTTGCTGGGGAGGTTCCAATGAGGTATTTTATATGTAATGTGCTCTGCAAACTTTAAAGGCCATATAAAACTTGGGTATTATTATGACCTCTCCCCTACTAGATTGTAAGTTCCATAAGGACAAGGATAATATCCTATATACCACACAATTTCTATACCTTCTCACAACATCACCCACAGGATTATGCACACAGTATGTGTTTGGTTTGTTGAATAAAGGTTAACTCACTTTAGGCCACTCGGGACAAACCCAAAAGAATACTGGATATGTGGAATCAGAGAATCTGGGTTTGAATTTTGTATCTTCTTAAGTAGAAGATACCTATGAGACCTTGGGCAAGTCATTTGCCTATTCAGGCCTCAGTTTCCTCCTCTATAAACCAAAAGGATTGGACTGTATGATTCTACACTGATAGGACCTTTGCACGATCACTCTCCTTGTACCAATCCTACCCAAAGGCCAGCTTCCTTCCCAACTTTCCAGTGCCTTCCTGGGACATTGTGTGCTGCATGGCATCACTGTCCTCAAATCAGGCAAAAATGTCATGTTCAATGATGAAATGCAAAATGGATAATTTTGATTACATTAAATTGAAAAGTTTTTTCACAAACAAAGCCAATGCATGCAAGATTAGGAGGGAGGCAGAAACATGGGAGAGAATTTTTCAACTAGTGTCTGTGACAAAGGCCTCATTTCTAAAATATATAGAGAACTAGGTCAAATTTATAAGAATACAAGTCATTCCCCAAATGATAAATGGTCAAAGGATATGAACAGGCAGTTGTCAGAGAAAGAAATTAAAGCTCTCTATAGTCACGTGAAAAAATGTTCTAAATCACTATTGATTAGAGAAACGGAAATCAAAATGACTGAGTTACCACATCGCACCTATCAGATTGGCTAACATGACAAAACAGGACAATGATAAATGTTGGAGAAGATGCAGGAAAATTGGAACACTGATGCATTATTGGTGGAGTTGTGAACTGACCCAGCCATTTTGGAGAGCAATTTGGAACTATGCCCAAAGGGCTATAAAATTGTGCATGCTCTTTGACCCAGCAATAGTACTTCTAGGGCTGTATCCCAGAGAGATCATACAAATGGGAAAAGGACCCACATGTACAAAAATATTCATAGCAGCTTTTATTGTGGTGGCCAAGAATTGGAAATTCAGAGGCTGCCCATCAACTGGGGAATGGCTGAACAAGTTGTGGCATATGAATGTAATGGAATACTATTGTGCTATAAGAAATGCTGAACAGGCTGACTTCAGAAAAACCTGGAAAGACTTGTATGAACTGACGCTGAGTGAAGTGAGCAGAACCAGGAGAACATTGTACACAGTAACAGCCACACTGTGCAATGACTGACTTTGATAGACTTGGCTCTTCTCAGCAATGCAAGGATCTAAGACAATTCCAAAAGACTCACAATAGAAAATGCTATCCACATCCAAAGAAAGAACTATGGAGTCTGAAAGCAGATGGAAGCATACTATTTGCTCTACTTTTCCTTTGTTGTTTTGTTTTATTGTTTCATTCTCATGGTTCCTCCCATTAGTTCTAATTGTTGTTCTTTACATCATGACTAAATGGGGAAATATGCTTAATATGAATGTATAAATAGAGCCTATATCAGATTGCATGCCATCTTGGGGGGGCGGGGAGGGAAGGGGAGAAAATTTAAAACTCAAAATCTTATGGAAGTGAATGTTGAAAACTAAAAATAAACAAAATTTTTTTAAATGTCATGTTCATAAAAGTCAGAGGAAAGAGGCACATCCCTATGACGTATGTGTGATTTCTTAGCTCATAGGATTTCAAGATTATCTCCCCTGGACTGGTGTAATAGCACCTTAGTTGGTCTATCTTGAGATTCTTCATTCTATCTTCTACACAGTGATCCAAAGAATCCTCCTAAGGTCAAAGTCTGCCCATGTCATGTCCTTGCTTCTAAAGCCTCTGTGGCTCTCTCTTGTCTCTAGAATAGCCCACAAACTCCTCAGCCTGACTTTTAAAGTCTTCCATAGTCTGGTTCTTGCCTACCTTTTCAGGTTCATTTCATGTTATTCCCCCTTCCAACACACTCTCCTCCACCTAAACCATACCCCTAGCTATTCCCTGGTATCTTCCTGACCTCTATCTGTTCTGTGCATTTCTGTAGGCCATGCCCCACACTTGACATGCCTTCCCATGTCTGCCCATGCCTGGAATAAGGGTCATCTCAGCCTTTTTAGAATCCTTCAAGGCTCACCTTGGGAGATGGCTTGCCTAACACCCCACCCCCATTTGTTAGTTCTCTCTCTCTCTCTCTCTCTCTCTCTCTCTCTCTCTCTCTCTCTCTCTCCTCATATTACCTCACACCCACTTCATTGCTGGAAATAAGCCGCAGCCTGCTCACACCCACCATGCCTGCATTCTCCTTCCACCATCGGATCACTGGGAGTTTTGATTTGCTGGAGATCATAATATATTGTGCTTTTTTTACCAGGGAGCATCATTAGAGGAATATCTGGGTCAGATAGATGAGCAGTTTGGGATTATTGAAAGCCAGGGCAATGTCTCCAATTTGGTTCAGCCCAAACTCTGTTTCCTATTCGATGCTGGGCACAGTTCACATATCCTCTAAGGTGCCTAACCTTGAGGTAACATAGTATATTAAAAAGAATAGCTTTGAAGCCAAGATTCCTAGGTTGCAATCCCAGCTTTTCCTCTAACTGCATGTGGCCTTGGGAAAGGCCCAATGTATAAAAGGAAAGGTGTGGGACTAGATGATCTCTCAGGAGCCACTTATGACCCTGTTCTATGACCCTGCAACCTGTGACAGAGTAGGTACTTCGTATTTGTTTAATAAAATTGAATTGAGTACAGCCTTGCCACTTTGCAGATGAGGAGACTGAGGCCCAGACAAGGGTGGTAGCTTGTCCAAGATCATACAACAAGGAGTAGAGAAGAGATTTGAACTCGGGTCCATTGATTCCAAATCCAGTGACTTCCCTCTGCTCTGCTCCATCTCCAGCCCCAACTCTGGGTGAATCCATTTGAGGTTTTCAAGAAAAGGCTGAATGCTCACTTGTCAGCCATGTTATGGTGGGGGAGGGTCCTTGTTCTGGTAGATGACACCTTCTAAACTTCTTAGATATAGGCCTGGTGATGGTCTCTCTGTCTATTTTATGGGGACTAGGTTACCTAAGTGTGGAAAAGGCTCTACCAGCTGATTTCTTTTCAGCTATGCCAACTCATTGTCTACTAAGGCAATGGGGTAGGGGGGAGGGATGGAATCTGGGTCAGTGCAGGGACCCCCCAGCCTGAGGAAATCTCTAATCTTTGAAGAATTGAAGAAATTCTTTTCCAAGCCAAAGAGGAAATGATTTTTGGAGTTTTGTGTGTGTGTGTGTGTGTGTGTGTGTGTGTGTGTGTGTGTGTGTTGCCAGTCTCGATTTTCCAGGCAGAGTAAAAAAAAAACCAAAAAAAAAAAAAAAAAAAAAAAAAAAAAAACTGGAAACCTCTCACAGGTGTCCTCCAGCCTGACATTAGGTGTGAGATGCTGACAAATCCTTTTCCTTTCAGGCCATTTCCTTTGGGTAAATATGGAGCCAGTCTTCCTGGTTTTAATGAGAAATTTCATTGTTCCAAGGAATCAAGCCCTGGAAAATTTCAGGTTTCATTTAAATTATGGAAAATATTGTGTGGTCCGGTCTCTCCTGTGGCCAACTCAGAATCATTCTCCAGGTAATTAAAACAGGTTGGGAGTTGTTTCCTTTGTATGCATTCAAGTGGCCTTGATCTCATGGTGACGGCCAACGGAAATGACACTGCTGTCAGACCCTTGCTGGGCCGTATAGGGTCATAGATTTGGCAAAAGTGAATGCTTAATGTTACATGGCTGTGAGTCATGGAATGCTAGTCTCCAAAGTATTGAAGTTGAGATCACCCAAAGGGCAATGGAGAGGTGCATGCTGGGCTCAAACAGGCTAAAACACATTGCCAGTGAAGAGTTTCAAAGAAAAAAGGATGTAAAGGATATTATCAAAGAGACGTGTAATCGAAGAAGATAGGCTGGTCGGGGGAGGGTGGGTTGAGAACAAGGAGTAACTAAAGCAATGACAGCTTTCATGTTCCATTGATATCCTTGGAAGGTGTCAGGAGCATCAATCAGGGAAGGGCCCCAGTACACAGGGTGGACCTCCAGTAGTGAACTTGTGAAAGGACAAATAAGATTCATCTGGGATAGGCAGGCATGGATGAGTAGTGATCTGTATCATTAGACAGAATACTCACATTGATATGATCACAGAACCATCTGAGTCAATTTGACTGATGCGGAAGATCCTTGATCCATTGAAGCACTTAAAACCTAGCCACCAGTCATGCCTGCTCATCTTATGTGACTCTTGTCTGTGTCTTTCTACAAACTCACCACAGGTAGGCTCTACAAAGTATTAGAGGCCTTTCCTGACAATTTCCCCATTGTCCTTTATATTGACAATCTGAGGGTCATAGAACAAAGTTATCGCTGTCTTTATATCTTTCAAGGTACCTTCAATCTATAAATAAACATTTACAAAGCCCCTTCTATGTGCCAGGAACTGTGCTAAGCACTGGGGATACAAAAAGAGGCAAAAGACAGGCCCTAGCCTCAAGGAGCTGACAATCTAATGGGAGAGACAACATGCAAACAAATATGTACAAAGCAACCTATATACAGGATAAATAGGAAACAATTGACAGAGGAACAACTTTTAAACTATTTTAAAAACAATTTATAGGAAAGTCTTCCCATAAAAGATGGGATTTTAGTTGGGAATATCTTTTATGCTTTTGGCGTGTGCATAGGAGAAGCCTTGTTGGAGGACAGCCTCCATGGTGGCACTTTGCTCTACTGAGTCAAATGCTTTTTCAGAATCAAAAAAACCGATAAGCACAGTTGGGTCTTGGATTCCTTGACTCTTGCAGCCAACTGAGTGATTCTAAAGATGTGGTCTACTATGGAATGTTCCTTGCAAAAGTCTCCCCGTTTCCTCCTAATGCCCTCACTGAGGATGTCACCAATACAAGTGTAGGTTATTCTCATTAAAATTTGGCATAGATGGGAAAGTAGACATATAGGTCAATAATTATTGATATAAAGGGTAGAGTTTTCACTCCCTCTCTCTTTCCATTAACAAGATGCTCTACCCCCTGATAGTTTTATCAGGTGAGAGTGCCTCTTTGATTGAGTTATAGAACTAATCAACCAACTAACAAATTTGATACCTAAACAAGATTGTCTTTACCCTAAGGGGCAAATCTCTTTTATTGGATAGGGAAAAGAAACCATGTGATTTAACCAAACAAGCTAACCATGCCTCTGGGAGCTTAGCATAGCAGAGGAATTTCAGCAGTTCCTCAATCTGGAGGAGCCCAATTCAGCAGCCGGGCAGTCTAGTGATGGAGCAGTTGCAGCTAATACTCTGACAGGGGATTGCTTGGAGGAAGGAGAGAGTTTCTCCTTCACTCTCTTCCCTCACCCTGTTGAGTTCAGGAGTTGCTGAGGTTGTGTAAGAGGCTCCACCAGCAACCAGAACCAATGGTAGAGTCTGCCTGAGGTGGTAGCAGTAGCCACCAGGGTGGTAGTAGTCAATGGCAAGGGAAGTGGTCACAGACAGATGTGGAAAGACAGTTACTTGAGGATGTAAAAATTAGATTACACAACTTCACAGAGTGAGACCCCTCATGTTGGAGAAAAATGCTGACTATGGACTCTAGAAAGGCCCTAATAATAAGAGCCTAGCTAGGGACTACACCTAAGGAAAACTTCATGAGGACTCCAGGAAAACAGGAAGGGGCTTCCAGTAATGAAGACCTTTGAGTTACTCCTTTGCCACTTTGTACTTTCTCTTGTCCCTTACTACCATTGTACTTTAAGTGTGGGCCTACTCTTCCCAGGTACCTTTTGGGTGCAGAGAGAGAGATTGCTCCTGGTTTGAGAGGATTTTTTTTTAAATAACTACTGTTCTTGTTATAACTTCTCAGCAAATATATTTTCTATCAAAGCTAATCAAAGCTACTGACTGATACTAAGTGGAACCACACTGGTAGGGGCTTTTGGTGACAGTACTCAAAATCACATCTCCTCAGGGCTACCCCTAGAACCCCGAAAAGCCGTCCTCTGGGAACCTAGCCAACCAATTTGAGTGGGAGTTAGGGATGTATCCATGGAGGGATACATTGATATTCTCTACATCCCTTTCCTGTGATTTCAATAAGAACCAAGATTTATTTCTCCATTCCTTTGGCAGAGCGCCATGTACGTAGTAGGTACTCCTCATTAAATGTTTATTAAACTGATATCCTCCTGTCTTTCATATACCTTAAATATTAATCCTTCAGTGCCCTAAAATTTCTATTGCCTCTAGCTCAGATCTCTTCCATTTATACTTGATCCAGTCCAGCTGCTTTTCCCATCTTTGCTTTTTTTCAGCACCATTTCCACTTCCTTTGGCAGCACATCAGGGACTGTGAGTCCAAATGTGGCAGCTCCATTGTCCTTGATGGTGAAAAGATTTTGCTATAAAAATTGTTACAGATCTTTTCCCTTTTTCATCTGAAAGTAAACGACTAAGCCATAATAATTTCCTTTGAAAAGTGCCTGTCTTATTGGCTCAGATTGGATTCTGAGAATAAGCCTTTTAAGCTATGTGATGAAGTTAATATAAGTCTTGTTTACTACTGCTGGACAAAACATACTTGCAAAAAATGTGGCAGGAGGGGGATATGACTACACAAAGTATAACTCTGCTAATGTTGTGTTAGCTCTTAAAAAGGGAGATTGAATAAGCAAATACACCCATAATACATTTTGTTGATGTGTCCTTCTCAAGGTCAAGATAAGTGGTATCCTGTAACAGTGAGAGTGCTGGATTTGCAATTATGATACAGCCTCTAGATTTGAAACATTTTTAGATACTTGCTAGCTGCATGACCTTGGGTGTCACTTCCCCTCCCAGTGCCTCAGTTTTCTCATCTGTAAAATGGGGAGAATAATACTTCCCCAAATACCTCAGTGGGTGGTCAGATGGAAAGAGTTTTGCCAATCTTAAAGCGAATGGATGAATGAATGGAAAGCACTTATTATGTAGCAGGCCCTGCCCTCAAGTAGCTTATGTTCTAAAGTAGGAAACAACACATACAGGGAAACAGTGTCTGTGGAGGGGTGAACTCCTCTGGGAATTCTCAGGGACAATGAATGGAGCTGTTCGCGGGGGCAATGGGTCAGTCCATTGTCATGGCCTTTTCATGAAGAATCATGGATTTGACTTCATTACTATATACAGAATGAGAGATGGAAAGCACTATACAAATAGGAGTTATTATTACTCTAATAGTAAGAGCAAGGCCATTTATTTTTTGTTCAGCACTTTCATTCAGTGGTGCCTCCCCTAGACAAGGAACTGGGGGGTGCTACCAAGAAGTAGGAGAAGTAGTACCTGCCTTGCAGGAATCTTTTGTCTTAGATATGCACATAAATCACGATGAGCTAAAGAAGACTATGAGAAGTAGCTTAGGAAGAGTAAGAATAGTGAGCGGTATGCTAGCTGAGGGGAGAGGAAGATTCCTGCTTGTTCACTGCACTCTACTGAAAACTTTTTATCCATTCTTTGCTCTTTGGAGACCAAGGATATTGGCATTTGTCCTACCCTGTCTTAATATCACTTTAAACTTATCTTAAGATCCAGCCACCTGGTTGGAGATTCCAAAGTATGCCAATTTCCTCCGAGACAGCAGTGAGGAATGATGGGAAGAATATAATGGGAGTCCAATGGAGAGTTTTGAGTTCCTATTCTTGTCACTTTCAGGATTCCTGGCTTCTCCATGGTGTGTCAGCCACTGACAGTGGCAGGACCACCCAACACTGGAGATCCTTGGGAGTGGGGTGGGGGTGGAAGCATTTTCTTTGAATATGCTAGGATGATTATTGTAGCAAATGCAGAAACCCTTTCAGGTCGAGAGCTTTTCTTTTGAGGGGGATTCCTCAGATCAGAGTGCACACTTGCAGGCCCTTGCTACCTGATTTTCCAGCTTTGCTCCCTTTGTTTTGCTTGTGGGGGTGTGGAGCAGAATGAATGTGGTTGCAGAGTGTTTTTTGCTATTGGGCCTAGGCACAGAGCTGTGGATTTGGAGTTAAAGTAACTGCACTCAAATCTCCGTTCTTTTGCTTCTGACTTGTATGACCTTGGGCAAGTCACTTACTACCAATACTATTACTATCACCACCACCACCAAACAGTTAGTAGTGCTTTGAGGTTTTCAAAGGGCTTTGACCAATCTGGGCCTCAGTTTTCTTAGTAAAAGAGCACTGGGCCTAGAATCAGGAAGACCTGAGTTCAAATCCAGCCTCAGACACTGACCAGTTGTGTGACCCTGAGCAAGTCATTTAGCCTCTGTTTGCCTCAGTTTCCTCATCTGTAAAATGGAGATGATAAATAACACTTATCCTTGGGTTGTCGTAAGGATCAAATGAGGTAATAATTAAAAAACGCTTAGCGCAGGGCTGGCATACAGTTAGTGCTATGTAAATGTCAGCTATTATTATTAGTTAGGTTAGCAGCTTAGTGCTGTGAATGCTGGCTATGAAGTCAGGGGACCTGGCTCCAGTCTGAGTTCTCCTATTTACTCCCTGTTTGACTTTGTGCCAGTCTCTGCTTCTGTGAGGTTCCTCCTCAGTAAAATAAGTAGATGAGTACAAATGACCCTTGAGGTCCCTTCAAGCTCAAAAATCCAAGATCCTCTAACTTATTCTCAGTAGAGGCAAATCCATCTTGATGGAGAACCCCAGACCTTAGAGGTCCCAAGCTCAAGAGTATGGGGACTGGAATTTCTAGAGAGAGAAGAGGAATTCTTCTTCTACCGTGCTGCTTGGAGAAAGAAGATAGTCTACATAGTTCCTGAGCAGAATACTACCTCAAAAACAAAGTCAGTGAGTTACTCAGACAGTACAGGTCCACTGGGAAGGACAGTGCTCATTTAGTAGCCCTCAGAGCACATGTCCTTTCTGAGAGGACTCCAAATTTCCTCTCAGGAGGCACAAAGAGTCTGGGAAGAACTGCGCTTGACTCTATAGGAGAAAGGGATTTTATGGAAATGTCAGGGTACTGCCTTGTTGGCAACCCCATGTCAGTTCTTAGGGCTATTTGAATGCTTTATGTGTTTTAATATCTGTTCGTGTACTTTTGTGCATCTTTACATATTCTGTGGGGTAAAATGAAGGCTCTCCTGTATTCATTATGCATTTAATACCCTGAGTGCTTATATGGGAACTGGGAACCTGCTTTTGGGAAAAGTTATATATGACCTATATCATGAAACTACCAAGAGATTTTCTTTTTCTTTTTTTTTTTTTTTGGCTAGGCAATGGGGTTAAGTGACTTGCCTAGGGTCACACAGCTAGTAAGTGTTATGTGTCTGAGGCCAGATTTGAACTCAGGTCCTCCTGACTCCAGGGCTGGTACTCTATCCACTGCACCACCTAGCTGGCCCAAAATTTTTAGGCAATTGGGGTTAAGTGACTTGCCCAGGGTCACACAGCTAATAAGGGGCAAGTATTTGGTCTGAGGCCAGATTTGAACTCAGTTCCTCCTGACTTCAGGGCCAGTGCTCTATCCACTGCGCCACCTAGCTCTGCCCCTGTACCAAGAGATTTTCTGAGGGCAACTCCAAGTGGAGCAATGAGCCAGAGATAGTAACTGGCCTTTGTGGGTGAGGCCCCCAAGACTGAATCTGGTTTCTGTAAGTCCTAAGCCAATGGGTTTCATGCCTACTATATGTAAGGTTGCTTTTGGCAGTTAGCACTTTTCCAAAAAAGCAATAAACCAACTATTTTTGGTTTTCGTTAGCACTAATTTTATTTTCATCAGCACTTTTTATCTCTACATCAAAATTTGTTGCTTTTCATGTTTCTGGGAGAAGCAGGGACCTTTACCATGATCTTTGGAGAATTTGCATGGGATTTAAAGACCAAAAATCCTTTGTGGAAGGTTCCTGGTATAATGGGAAGAACATTAATCTGGAAGTCAGTAGGATGGAAGTTCCTTGAGGGCAAAGATTGTTTTGATTTTTGTCTTTGTGGCCTCGGTGCTTAGCACAGTTCCTGGAGTATCTTAAGTTTAGTTTAATAAATGCTTCTCGAATGGATTGGAATGAATTTCACTTCACATCCTTGCTCTTCCCTAGCCAGCAGTGTGATTTTGGCCCAGGGACTTCTCTCTCACCCCTAGTTTTCTCCTCTGTAAACCAGGGACAATACCTGCCTTATAGGATTGATATGGAACTTTCTCATTTACTCTTCATAACATGCTTTTGTAGTTTGGAGGCAAGCATTATTATTCCCTTCTTGGAGATGAAAAAAAAGAAGGCAGAGAGGATGCAATTTGTCCAAGGGTACACAACAGAAAGTTCATAGTTAATCAGTATTCAAGTTAAGATTAGAACTCAGGTCTCCTGTCTTTTTTGCTATATCAGGCTGTAGATTATAACATAAGTGAGGACTCTCATTTGGTTGGCATGGTATAAGAGCACTGTTCTTGAAATCAGGAGATTTGGGTTCAAGATCCAGCTCTAACACTGACTCGCTATGTCATCCTGAGCAAGCCAGTTTGCCTCTGTGGGCCTCAGCTTCCTCCCCTATAAAATGGGGGCAATAATATCTGCCCTACCTACATCACATGGAAGGTGCTTTATAGAGCTTAAAATGCTGGAGATATGAGACTTCTTATTTTGTCTTTGTCCTTCAGGCAGGATTGTTGTTGTTTACTCATTTTTCAGTTGTGGCCAACTCTCCATGACCCTATTTGGAGGGGTTTGCCATTGCCTTCTCCAGCTCATTTTACAGATGAGGAAACAGAGGCCAACAGGGTGAAGTGACTTGCCCAGAGTCACACATCTAGTAAGTGTCTGAGGCCAGATTTGAACTCAGGAAGATGAGTCTTCCTGACTCCCCTGGTGCTCTATCCACTGCAGTGCCACCTAGCTGCCCCTCAGACAGGATCATCCCCAGACAAAATTGTGATCTCATCAAGGTTTGGGTTTAGTATTTCACCTGTTCCCACCCCCCAGATCCCATAATTTCTTTTCTCTTAGATATCCAGGGCTCTTAGGCAACCTAGTCCTTCCTCTAAGGAAAGAAAGATACTTGATCATGATTCGCTTCAAAATGTTAAGGACTAAAGATCGAATCTCCCAAGACTAGATCTGCTCTGTATAAGCCCTGAGCCATGGGTTTCCATGCCTGCTACGTGCAAGTCTCTGCACCTATAATGTTGCTTTTTGGCAGCTCGTCCTATAAGAGGGCTGAGTAAAGCAAGCATGGTGACCCATGCCTGTAATTCCTGTTACTGGGGAAGCAGAGGCTGGTGGATCATTTGACCTTGGGAGTTCCGAACTGCATTGGGGTAGGCCAATCAAGCATCTGCACTAAGTTCCACACCAATATGGTGAGCCCTCAAGAGTTGGGGAGGCCAAGCTACCATGTTGCCTAAACTGGAGCAAACTGACCCAGGTTGGAAACAGAGAAGGTCAAAGTCCTGGTGCTGATTAGCAGTGGGATTGGGCTGTGAGTGGCCAATCCACTAGGGCAGCTAAGTGACAAAGTGAATAAAACACTAGACCTGGCGTCAGGAAGATTTGAGTTCAAATCTGGTCTCAGATACTTACAGCTGTGAGACCCTGGGCAAATCACTTAAACTCCATTTGCCTCAGTTTCCTCATCTGTAAAATGGGGATCATAATACCACCTACCTTTCTGGGTTGTTGTGAGTATCAAATGAAGTAACAGTTGTAAAGTTTTTAGCACAGTGCCTGGCATATAGTAGGTGCTTAATAAATGCTTGTTTCCTTCTCTCCTCCCTATACTTCTAACCTGGGTGAGATAGGGAGACCTTGTGTCAAAATTAAAAAAAAAAATAAGAAGAAGATGGAGTGAGAGGGCAATATGTAACCTAAGAAAGGTTAGTTACTTGGTTAAGTTAGTTAAGACTAATACTGGAATTTCAGTTATCTGTTGGGTAAATATTTGGGGCTTTAGAAGGAAGCCTCCTGACCCCTCATCATAGGCTTCAATGTGAAAATGGCAAGGCTTAGAATCAGAAGACTTGGGTTTAACTTGAGGCTTTGCTATATCATCACCATAGTTAGCATTTATTAAACACCTACTTTGGGCCAAGCATTTTACAAATATTATTTCATTGGATCTTCACAACAACAAGGTGCTATTATTACCCCCATTTTATAGATGAGGAAACAGAGGCAGACAGAGATTAAGTGACTTTCCCAAGGTCACACAGCTAGTAAAGTATCTGAGGCCAGATTTGAAGTGGGGTCTTCCCCTCTCCAGGCCCAGCACTCTATCCACTGCATGACCTAGCTGCCTTACTAGCTCTGTGATCTTGATCAAGTCCTCACTACTCTCTGGGCCTCAGTTTGATCATCAGGAAAATGAAAAAGGTGTACCTGAAGACCATCAAAGGGTTTTCCAGATTTCAATGTTTCTAATTCTGTGACTGCCTAAGTATAAGGCCAGCCCTGCCCTCATGGTAGCTAAATGATTACCAATTGAAGACAAAGGGTAAGTAACTCTCTCTCTACCAACCACCCCAATCCATAAATGCCTCTGGGAAGAAGGACTAGATGTCTCCTGAAAGGTCACATAGGTCATTAGGGACCACTGGAACTTTGTTGAATTTGGGATTTTTTTTCTTTGACTTTCTTGCTAACCCTTAGCTCTAACCACTAGGAATGGCTAAGAGATGATAACCAGGAAATCATAGGAGAAGAGAATTCAATTCAATATAATGGAGGCCTGAACAACAAAGTGCACTAGGAGTTAGGAATACAATGACAAAAATGAAATATTTCTTGCCCTCGAGAAGCTTACATTCTACCAAGGGGAACAGAAGCCACACAGTAAATCAAGACAAAAGGCCTACACAGTACATGTAAAGTAATTTTGTGGTGGGGAAGCCCTAAGAAGTGAGGGAAGGGGATCATAAAGGCCTAGTGTAGGAGGGGGCAATTGAGCTGAGCCTTGAAAGGAGACAGAATGTCATGGTGGAGGGACAGCAAGTCAATCCATTTGGCTGGCATGTGGAGCGTGTGAAGGGGAGTTACAGATGATGACTCTGGAAAAGTATGTAGGAACCACATCATGAAGGCCTTAAATGCCATACAGAGGAGTCCATTTTTTATCTTAGATGGAATAGGGTGCCAGCCACTGGCATTTGAGAAGGGCAGTGACATGGTCAGATCTGTAGAGGGGGGAGAGAGTAAGATTAAGCTGGATATTGGTGGCATTCAGCAAAGCTTTGTTGTTCTCAGAAATTTCAACAGAGCAATATGGACATGAGATCTCTTGCTTCCCAGAGAAAACCCAGCCTTTGGGGAGCCATCCAATTGTGGGCTGGGCAAGAACTTCTTCTGGGGACGGGAAGAGTATGCAGAACTGTGTGGCTTTACTGTGAAATCCATAATCGTGTGTTTCCAAGGAAGAAGGTTTGTGGAGTCCAGCTCACAGAATCACAGAATTTCAGATGCAGGAGGGACCTTTGCCCCTATCTGGTCCAAACCATACCTAGAAGAGGAATCTCCTCTGTAGCACATCTGACAAGTGGCCAGCCAGTCTTTGCTTAAAGATCCGGGCGGGGGCAAGCAGACTCATGACCTCTGGAGCAGCTTCCACATTTGGCTAGCACCAAATGTTAACAAGATTTTCTTGATATCAAACCTAAGTTTATCTCTATGCAACTTCCTCTGTTGTTCTAACCTCTGAGGTTGAGCAGAACAAAGCTAAGTTCACAGGTTCATTGGAGTATCCATCTAAAACTGGACTTCAAAGTCCTACCTAATCCAATCCCCTCGTTTTACAGAGGGGGAAACTGAGCCCCAGAGAGGAGAAGGGACTTGTCCAAGGTCACATAAATAATATGAGATCAATCGTCTTTTCATTTCCCTACCCTATCTTGGTCTTTTTTTCTCCAAGCTAAATGTCCCAGATTCCTTCTATCAGTCCTTATATGACATAAATAAACTTGAAACCCTTCACTATTCTAATTGAGATACTCTGTGTACTCTCCAGCTTATCAGCATCCTTCCTAAAATGTGATGTCTAGGACTGAACACAAGAATTGTAATTGTGTCCTCAACATGATACCCGAGATTCAGTCCTCTGTCTCATGGAATCTCTTTTTTTCCTTCCAAACTGTTCTTAGGTGCCATGTCCTACTGAAAGCCTACTGATTTCCTAATTCCCTTCCCACCTCTCTCAACTACCAGTGACTTCTCCTCTCTAAATCACTTTGTATTTACTTATTTTTTACAATTCAGTTTTATTTTATTTTGAGTTTTGAATTCTCTTCTTCCCATCCTCTTTCCTCACCCACTTGAGAAAGCAAGAAAAACAAAACTTGTTTTATATGTACTTATTTATGGACACTGTTACCTCTCCCAATAGAATGTAAGTTCCTTGAGGGCAAGTACTGTTTCATGCTTGTTTTCTCATCCCCAGCACCTAGTACAGTGCTTGTAAATTGCAAATTGGTGCTTAGTAAATTTTTGTTGACTGATTAAAAACAATTAGGAATTATGGGAGAAAAGTCACTAAACTGTTCATACCCATACCTATCAGTCCCACTACTGGGCTTGTACTTAGAAGGGAGTCAAAGACAGAAAGACCCCCTATCTACTAAAAGAAAAACCATAGCGAAAAAGTGGAATCAAAGTGAGTACTCCTTGATTGGTGCATGGCTGAGCAAACTGTGCTACCCAATTGTAGTGGAATCTAGCTGTGCACTAATAAATGATGATGATGATGATGATGATGATGATAATAATAATGCTAGCTAACACTTATACAGCACTGAAGGGTAGCAAAGTGCTTTACAATTTTTATACTATTTGATCCTTACAACAACTCTGGGAAGTAGGTGCTATTATTTTCTCCATTTTACAGATGAGGAAACTGAGGCAAACAGAGGTTAAGTGACTTGTCCAGGGCCACTCAACTAAGTAAGTGCTTGAGGAAGGATTTGAACTCAGGTCTTCCTTACTACAAATCTAGCACTCCATCCCCTTAGAGCACCTACCTAAACAATGAAGGTGAAGAATTCCAAGAAGCAGGTGAAGAAAATCTGTATGAAGTGATGCAAATGAAGATGTAGAAGCAGGTGAATAATGTAGCTTACTACAAAAATGAATAGATAACAATCATTGCTCCCCCCCCATTCTAAAAGGCAGTGAAACTTACATTAAAGGCAATGACCCATGTGGGTTTCAGGCAGTCATATGCTGGTAAATATTTAACAACAGGCTCTCCAAAAATCATACTTTTAGGCATAATCTGCCTTATTAACATTTTCCACCATCACTTTTGTAAGTCTACACAATTGACAAAACAGGAAATCGAGCCCTGATTTTTTAGTGTTTGCTGATTTCCAAAGTGTCAGTGCTCACACTGAAAATTTCATAATTATCTAATGATAAAACATGTTTCAGAGCAGCTAGGTGGCGCTGCAGTGGATTTAGTGCCAGGCCTGAGTCATGAAGACTCCTCTTCCTGAGTTCAAATCTGGCCTCAGATACTAATTGTGTGACCCTGGGCAAGTCACTTCACCCTGTTTGCCTCAGCTTCCTCATCTGTAAAATAAGCTAGAGAAGGAAATGGCAAACCACTCCAGTATCTCTGCCAAGAAAAGTCCAAATGGGGTCACAACTGAAGAGGTGTAGGGGTTTTGGGGTGCTGGGACCCCAAGATCACGGTACCGGGCCCTGCTGAATGAATTCAACTCAAATCTTCTTCAGCCAGAGCAAAAGTTTATTAGTGATAAATCACATTGACCAGGTGACGCCCGTAAAGATGAGCGGGCATGAGAGGTTCTCAGCCTTTTGAGCATGAGATTCTCAGCCTCTGAATGAGGGCCAAGGTGGATCTTAAATACTAAAGTGACTTTGGGTGGCCAGAGAAGGGGGTTGGGGAAAGGGTCTAGGTAAGAATTCTAATTGGGGAGGTCAGAGAGATTGAATAGACAATGGGAATAGATAATGGAGGGAACAGGAAGGCAGAAGTTTGAAAGGCATCTGCACAAAATCAAGGTGGGGCTAGGACTTTCAAAAGGAGATAAAGGAAGGCCTTTCTGGGGGCCTATAGACAAGAGGGAGGCTAAGGCTTTCAAAGGGAGATGAGGGGAGTTGATTAGGAAATTTGAAGGTTTAAGGGTTTTCTGGGTCCTGTAGACAAACAGGAGCCAGATTCTATTCAGGGCAAGGGTTGAAGGTGCATCTGAATAAGACCTAAAGGTAAGCTAGGGCTTTCAAGGGAGATGAGGGTCTGGGGCCTGTGAGTCAGATTCCCTTTGGGGCAAAGGGCAAAGATCTTGGCTTGGGCCCCACCCCTATCAACAACAAGTCAGACATGACTGAAAATGACTTAATGACAATAAAGCATGCTTCACTCCTCTAAACTGCAAGTGGGGAGAAGGAAAGGAAGGAAATAAGCATAGTAGTGGGGGGCTCATAAATTACAGGTTTCGGAGCAATCACCCAAAAGATTACCCCTACAACCTACATAGTAGGCTATGGATGAAGCATTGTGCTAAGTGCTTTATAATTATTACTTAATTTGATCCTCACAAAAACCTTGGGGAGTTGGTGCTATTACTATTCCTGTTCTACAGTTGGGGAAACTGAGGCAGACAGCGGTTAAGTGACTTGCTCAGTCACACAGTTTGAATCTGATCTAGATTCGAACTCTGGACTTCCTGACTGCAAGCCCAGATCTCTATCCATTGCACTAGCTAGCTGCCTGGTGAGGAGGGGCCGTGGGTAGAGACCTGATGGATGCTTAACATTGCATACACTGTTACAGTGGACTGATATGTTGATTCCTTTGGCTTAACTGTTTTGCTTTGTACCAAAAGAGGGTTCTATGTGGGGTGGGTGTTGTGCATCTTATATTAGAAAATAGCTGTTATTTAAAAAAAAAAGACGTCAGTAACACTTTAGAAATTGAACCATTTAAGAACAAAATTATCCAGTAGGGCAACAGCCGGAGGCCTGGTGAGTGTCCCACCCTGTGTTAGGTGCTGGAATGGGGGCAAGGGAGACTCAAGAGAAGGAGTCTCATCCTGAAGTGTTGGATAGAGCGGGCAGCGAGTTTGCTGCAGAGCCCTGGGAGCTGGGGCCCTGGCTCTGCACTTGGAGGCCTTTCCAGCTCCCATCTGCTGCTAAGTCACAGAGGGAACCGCATGCAGGATGGGAAAGGAAGACTCATTTGGCCTCCCTTGAAGGAGCTGGCTTCAGAAAAGGGTCAGGAGCCAGGAAATAGAAGACAAATGCTTACATTCCAAAGAGGTGGGGGTGGGAGCTGCAGGAGAAGGAAACCACAGACTTAGGTTTATCAGCCTGTAGATAAAAGAAGAATGTTACCTGACTCATAAATGGACCAGGGGGCAAAGAAGCAGGGGTTTCTGCTGGGGCAGGGTTTCTCCATGTTCCCCAGGAGCAGTTCTCACCCTGTCTATATTCCCTTGCTGCTATACATGCCTCCATCAAGACTGCAAAGGGCATTGCAGCAGGAGCCGGGGTTCAACTTTACGGTCCCTGCCCCAATACACTTCCCCCACCCCAGGATGTACGCCCCACCCCCATCCCACCCCTTTAGAGCACATTAGAAAGAGAAGGGACGTTGGAGCTCATCTAACCCAGCTCTTTTATTTCTCAGAAGAGGAAACTGAGGCAGGGAGAGAAAGGGATTCGCTCAAGGTCAAATGATTAGAATTGATAGCTTGGACGTCACCCCAAGTCCTCCATATCCAGGGCTATTTTTGCTTCATCATAATGCCTCCTTCCTGTCAAGGCATCAGGAAAGCTCCTTGGCCCTGATGAGTTAGGGATGGAACGGGTTACTCCTGAAATAAGATTCCAAGAGGGCGATGCTGAACCCTGGCTCCAGAGAACCAATTGTGAAGCGCTCTCCATCTGTCTCTTAGAGAAGTAGACTATGGCGCATACATTTTCCCCGGGGCAAGTTTGTTGCCTTTGTTGTCCTTTTCATATGCAGCTGAGCTATTCAAGTCTCAGGGTCCTTCCCGTGGTGGAATGCTTCCTTTACACTTGAAAGGGTCTCTGCTTTACATTTCTATGTAAAGTCTTTGCCCCTTCTGACCTTCAACTCTGCTGAAATCTTAAATGAGGCATACTTTTACATGTAAAATGGGGGGAGCTGGATTAGATGCCTCTGAGATCCCTTCCAGCCCTAATCTGGGATCCCACTGAGCCCCAGTAGATAGTCATCACGTGTTGTGGCTAAAAAATATCCTTCATCCCCTGCTGGACAACCCTCCAGTGATAAACAGGGAACTAGGTGGGACGGTGGACAGAACACTGGGCCTGAAGTCAGGAAAACCTGAGTTCGAATCCTGCCTCACAGACACTTATTTGTGTGATTCTGGGCAAATCACTTAACACCCGTCTGCCTCAGTTTCCTCATCTATACAATGAGCTGGAGAAGGAAATGGCAAACCACTCTAGTATCTTTGCTAAGAAAATGAGGTCACAAAAAGTTGGACGTGCCTAATCAACAAAACAAGCCATTATAGAATTAAGTTTTGCCTTAGTGATGTGTATGTTCCCTATAAGTGTGCCTGAACACCATTAGACTGGAAGCTTATGCCCATCCTCCCACCATGGTTCCTGTCTGTATTTGTGGGAGAGTGTATCTCAGGTTTTGGGGGGGCCAACGCTTTGTAACTACTATTCTTGCAATGCCATTTAAGTAAATAAATGTCTTTTCTAAAAGCTAATTGAATCTACTGGCTGACTGTTAATGGGAAGCACACTAGTGGGGGGCTCATAAGCTACAGGCTTAGGAGTTGTCACCCAAACAGTTATTCCTAGAACCTTAGATTCCCCCTCCGAGGACCCAATTTACCAGTACTAGTATGAGTTCGGGGAGCGAGCCTGAAGGGAGGTGCTACATACAGATGGAGGAATTGAAGACCAGAGAAAGGAAGTGACTTGCCCAAAGTCACACAGAGGATCACAGACCTAGAGCTGGAAGGGACCTCAGAGGCCATTTAGTCAAGCTCCTTAATTTTACAGATGAGAAAACTAAGGCCCAGAGAGATTAAGAGATTTGCCCAGGGTCACATAGGTAGTAAATAGCAGAATCTGAATCTGAACCCAGGCCCTTTGACTCTAAACTCTTCCCAGCGTGTCATGGTGTCTGGGCCATGCTCTGCTTTGGTTGGGGCCATGCCCACATGAATGAGATCCCCAATATTTTTCAAGATGGATTGCTAGTGCCTCCTTTCATTCCTAAATACAGTGGCTTACCCTGTCCAATCCAGACTACTGACTGGGGAAGGCCCATTAAGGGAAAAGAGGCATCTGCTGGATTGTGTATTTGAAGGAACTTGAGACTTTCTTTCCTGGGCTACATCCCACCCCCTGGAAGGTACCTTGTCAATCCTTTGGGAGCCCCAAGTTATCCTTCCTTTCTGGCTTCTCTCTTTCTGGGTACCCTACATTATTTGAGGTTTAGGTGTTGTTTGAATGTAGTCCAACCCAGCTGTCCTCCCTTCCATCCAGACACAGACAATGGAGGTGGGGGTAAGGGGGGCCCTCTGAGCCTCACCTGTTTGTGGTTAACCTCCAGCAATTGCAACTTGACACCATAAATGTAGCTACAAAAAAGTAAAGTATCAGAGAGGTGGGGCTCTCTCTTCATCCTCTCTCTTCCCAGGCCTGGAACCAAATAGACCAGGCATCCACTCTGGCCTTTCATTCAATCCAAGAGAGGCCTTCATTTAAAAAAAAAAAAGCTGAATTTGGCATTAATGTATTTGGAAAACTCACCCAAGATTATTCCTCTTAAATCTGTTTTGTAAACTGCCAGCCTGAAGGCCTCCCAGGGTCATTTTTAATTCATTCAGTATTGTCGAGGAAAGCTCTCCCCCAGGGACAAAAGGCAGCCAGAAACATCCCCTTATTGATAAGTATGAAAGAGGAATCATGACAACAGCTTTTTAGACGGAGGGTAGAATTTATTAAGGGGAGATTAAAGTTAGAAGTTACCATGAAGAACCATGGCAAGAAAATGATCATGAAAACTTCCTAGGGGAGAATTTTCCATCTGAGTCTTGGTTGAAGACTTTGGGAATGCTTAGCCTGGAGTAGACAGGGGGACATGCTTGGCATTTACTCATCTGTGTGTGTCATATCTCTGTAGTGCAGAATTCCTTAACCATTTTGTGGCTGTTAGAGACGTGTTTTGTTGGTCCAGTAAAGCCTATAGATGTCTGACTCCTTAGAATAATGTCTTTAAAAGCAAAACATAAATATCGAGGATTGCAAGGAAATCAATGACATTGAAACAAAGATGCATTTTCCCCCATGCTAGGTCATAGATTCTCCCTCTGCCCAAATCTATTATTTGAAGAACTCCTGTCCTGGTGGAATTTCTGGCCCAATGGCTAGCCCAGAGTTACCAGGCTGAGGAGGCCACAGGGGGTTGCAATGTTAACCAACCCCTGTCCTTTCTTTGCCCTGGCTTTACTCTGGGTTCATTGCTCTAGGCTTACCTTTCTCCCCAACAGGGGGTCTAGGAGCCAATTCCACTCACAATTCAAATTCCTCAGGAACAGTCTAATTTGGGGCTCTAGATTAAAGGGAGGCCTCTCCAAGCAGAGGAGAGGACTGAAAAAAAAAACTGGTACCCAGAGTGAAAACATGAATCAAGTATGGAAGAGGCCATTTTATTGCCACACAGGAAGGGGGATGCTAAGCCATAACAAATTATGGAATGATTACAACCAGTTGGCAAGCTAAGATGTAAACCTTGTTGGGATCTTTGCAATAGGGTGGCTCATTAGTGATTTTACACCTTATTTCTACTCAGTACAGCTTGATCAGTTCCAAGTGGGCTCTTCTCTCTCTCTCTCTCTCTCTCTCTCTCTCTCTCTCTCTCTCTCTCTCTCTCTCTCTCTCTCTCTCTCTCTCTCTCTCTCTCTTTCTTTTCCTTCCTTCCTTCCTGTCTCTCCCTCTCCTAGGAATGGGGAAATCAACAGCTGCCTTCTGAGATCTCACATTCCAAGTTCCAGTCTTGCCTCAGATACTCACCATCTGTGTGAACCTGAGCAACTCACTTCTTCTCTGTCTGCCTCAGTTTCTCAACTGGAAAATGGGGATCATAATAGCACCTACCTCCCAGGGCTGTTGTGAGGATCACATGAGATAATATTTGTAAAGTGCTTTGCAAACCTAAAGTAATATATAAATATTATCATAATATATAATGATAATCATAAGACCTGGACTAGGGTGGGGTGAGAATATTCTCCCACCAACCACCTAGAGTGCAGAGAGTCCTCCCTATACCTCAGAGCCAGCAGGAGGCAGAGGCCTAAGGGGCAGATTGCCCTTTCAGTATGTCCTTGGAGTTTTGGCTCAATAGCAAATTAAAAGTGTTCTCACTGACAACAGGAAGTGGTCAGAATATCTGTCAGCTCTGAAGTGGGAGGGGGAAAGCCGGTGCCCTCCCCCCCACCCCCATGAATCTCCTAAGGGCTGCTACAATAAGATAAGCTCCTTAAAGGTAGTAGGAAGTTTTGTTTTTTGTCCTTGTGTCCTTGGAACCTAGGCTACTGTCTAGTATACAGTAGGCACCTGGTGCATGCTTGTTAACCTTCATGGAATAGAACTGAAATTGAATATCGATTGGAATGGGCTACCTGGAGAGTAGTGACTTCCCCTTTGTGGGATGTCTTCAAGCAGCCAGTCAGTCAGTCACTTTTATTAAGCCCTTACTATATGCCAGGCTGTATGGTAAGCTGTAGGGAATAAAAAACCAGGCAGAAAGAAAGTTCCTGCCCTCAAGGAATTTCCATTCAAATGGAGGAGGAGAACACATAAGAAGAAGCTAAAAATCTGAGGGGTGAGGGAGAAGTGAAGTGGGGAGTGCAGCTTGGGGAGGAATGAGACATGGGGGGGGGCCCTGGGAGAGGAGCCAGCCAATCAGAAGGAGAGGCAGCAGGGATGAAAGGGACTCTCAAGTGTGAATTTCAAGGCTGGGTGAGGCCAGAGGCTGGCTGACCAGTTGTCAAGGAGATTGTAGAGGGGAGCTCTACTCAGGGCCTGTAACTTCTTGCACTGTCCCCATAGAGAACCACCCCCCCATGGAACAAGACAGGGGGCTCAGCCATCGTTTCCCATTGTCTCTCAAGAGCCTAGTGAGGTGAGAAAGGATTGTGGTTCACAGCAACATAATTCAATTGTGCTTTCAATATAGTCTGCATCTAAAGTAGGGAAGCCAAGTGAGGCATTTGTCTGTTCCACTGGGTGCCTCAGCTGTTGCCAAGCAAAAGGGTCATATTCTTAAGGCTTGTTGGGGCAAAGGTCTTAGTAGAGAGAGCATTGAAGGGGGGAGGAATGTATGGTGGGTACTTAGAATCAAGAGACCTGGTTTAAAGTCAGCCTCAGACAGCAACTAGTTAAGTGACCATTTGTCCTCTCCAGGCCTCACTTTACCCATTTGCAAGATGGGGCTGTGATAATACTTGTGCTACCTCCCATGCAGGGCTGTCAGGAGGAAAATGTTCTGTAAACTTTAATATGCTAGAAGAAGCTAGATCACCATTATTCTCTACTTCCTTTGCAGAGAAAACAAACTCCCCAAAACTTATATTTGGGGCAACTAGCTTCCTTCAAGTCTCAGCTCAGAAGTGCTCTCCTTTGAGAGGCCACTCCTGACACCCCTAATTGCTGGATTTCTCTCTCTTTCTCCTCCTTAAAAGATCACGAATATCTTTGGTTATGGACATGTTGTTTCCCCTCTTCCCACACTGGAATGTAAGCTCCTTCAGCCTGTTTCACTTTTGTCTTTATGGCTCCAGCAGCTAGCATGGTGCTTGAGACACAGCAGGCATTTAATAAAATGCTGATTGGTTTGGCTTGGCAACATTTCAGTTTGGTGACCCCAAAGCTAACCAATGCAGGGCTTAAGCCATACAAATGTTGAGGGATGGGAAGAAACTAAGCTCAGAGGGTCCTCCACCTGTCTGTTTTCAGACACTCAGAGGATTCAGGATTAAGTAGATGGCCCTTTTTAATCTCTGTTGTTGATGAGAAATCCTCCTGGCCTCCAATAATCTGGGAAATGAGAGAGAAGAGAAGGGCTAGGTGATATCCAAAAATAAATATTCCAGAATGTTTGAGTGAGTTCTTCTCTAGGGAATTCTTTTCCTCCACCTAAATCTCATAGAAATGGAAATCGACATGCATTTTCTCTTTGTGGAATCTCTTAATTGGAGATTGTCCAATTGGACATTGATGGAGCATGCTGGCTAGATAGGAGGCCCTTCTGGAGCTGGGAATCCCAAAGCAGGGCCTTGATCCCAACTGAGTTGTGGGAATTGCCATTCAGTGGCCTGTGTGAGCTTCATAGGTGATTTCAGAGTAAGTACAGATCTGAAACATTCTGCTTCTCCATCCAGGAGGAAGGAAACAAGGAAACAAGCACCTACTAAGTGCCAGGCACTGTGCTAAATGCTTTACAAATATTATCTCATTTGGTCCTCACAACAACCACAGGAGGTAGGTGCTATTATGAGCTCCATTTGAGATATAGTTTGAGAAAACTGGGGCAAGCAGAGATTGACTTTTCCAGAGTCACACAGCTAGTAAGCTGCACATGGACTTAGTCTTCCAGACTCCAGGCCTGGTGCTCTGTGCACTATGGTGCCCCCTAGTGGCCTTGCTAGGAGGCTTGCAAAGGAATTCACTCTGGTAGTAGGAAGAGCACAGCCTGTGTGATGGGGCCGTATGTGTGACCTTGACCAAATCCTCTCCCCTCTCTGGGCCTCAGTTTCTCCCTCTGTAAAATGAAGGGCTTCCACTAGGTGTTCTGAGGATACCTTCCTCCTCTGACATCTTACAGCAACTGATGCTTCCTATCTATCTTTCATGTTCACATTCATTTTATTCTGACTCAGAAATGAATTCTCCCATCTTCTGGCAGGAAGTTTGGAACACCAAACCCTCTGCTCTCTTTATCTTTCCACCTCCAGGGTTTTTAGCTGAATTCTCAGGGTAAATTAAGGCTGCCCCTCACCAAGATGTTTAAGGTACTCATGGGCCTTGCATTTCTGTAATGCTTTCACAGAGCTGCTACTGTAGGAATTGCATTGGCTTGGGAATCAGAGGACCTCAGCCATTTATTAGCTGGGGTCCTTGGACAAATCACTTCACCACTCTGGGCCTCAGTTTCCCCATCTGTAAAATGAAAAGCTGGACTAGATGGACTCTAAAGTCCCTTCCAGCTGTAGACCTAGGATCTTGTGGACAACATCACTTTTGAGACCTGCAGCAGGCTGGTAAAGGAAGTAGTACAAAGACCATCAGCATTATACCGAAAGTTCAAAAAGGGTGTGGGACCGGTCTGCCCAAGGCTGCACAGTTAGTTTGTGACTGACTTGGACTGCTATCAAGTCATACTTTTATAACTAACAGAGACCAAAGAGGCCATCAAGTCTAACCCCCCTTATTTGACAGGTAAATTGACATGCCCAGGATCACACAGATAGCAAGTGGCTGAGGTAAGACTTGAACCCAGGTCCTGAGACTCCAGAGTCAGCTCTCTTTTCATCTAGGGCTCCTCATTCCCATGCCTGTGCCTCTTCCATGGCATCACACTGCCTCCTTATCCACTAGTATTACATACTGGGCAAGTAGCTTCAGTTAACCTGAATTGCCCAGTGATTCCCCAAGCATATTGGGAAGGGGGAGGGGGGAGAAGGAGATAGAGAGAAGGAAGGAAAAAGGGAGAATGAGAGAGATAAAGAGGGAAGGGAGGGAGGGTGGAGAGAGAGACAGAAGGGGAGAGAGAGAGAGAGAGAGAGAGAGAGAGAGAGAGAGAGAGAGAGTGCTCTGGAAAGGTAGTCTTAAACTGTGATCCTATAAGAATGGACTGCTATTTTTATTAGGCTATTATTGTTCAAAATGAGTTATAGATGCATTTCTGGGATGAAATCTGGAGCCAAATATGCAACATATTTCTAATATAGACCATGTTTGATTCTTCCCAGCTACAGAACAGAGAAGAGGCATGGGTAATACCAAAGGCCGTTTGGCTGGGTGTGTATTCTGCCAAAATGCCACCTTCCAGGCTCTCTTCCAGTGATGAGTCTCCAGAGCACAAGGTAAGTAAGATTCCTTGTAAGGGGCAGCCACATAGATAACTGTGCTCAGAGTTTCTCCAATTAGCATTATCGGGTGAGGCATAAATCCGGGAGGCCCTTTCTTTCCTAGGGTGATGGAGTATGTCCAGCACAGAGCACAGGTGGAAGAGGGTCTCCTTAAGAGACAGTACAGTCTTCCAGTGTGCCTGTTTGCAGATCATAGGCCTGCACATGTCGAGCTGGAAGGAACCCTGGAGGTCAGCCAGTCCAGTCCATCACTCTCATTTTGACACAGGAGGAAACTAGGGTCCAGAGAGGTGAATTAATGTGCCCAGGATCACACAGCAGAATCAGGATTTGAACTTAGGGCCAGTGACTGCAAGTTTAGCACTCATAGTGCCTTAGATTTAGAGGTAGAAGGGACCTTAAAGGTTATCTAATCCAATCTCTTAACTTTATAGATGAGGAAACGGAGGTCTACAGAGGACAAATGACCCACACAGGGTCACATGGCCAGGCTTGAAATAGATCTGCTTATTCCTTTCTGATTCAGGTTTCTCTTTACCATTCAGCACTGACACTTGTATAGTGTTATGATTTTTTTGAACCCCAGGGGTTTTCAGGGAGATTCATAGATACTCAGAAGAGATCACTCCAACCATCCCCATAGGAAAAACTCAGATAATAATAATAGCTAACATTTATATAGTGCCTCCTATGTGCCCAGCATTGTGCTAATTATTATCTTATTTGAGCCTCACAACAACCTTAGGAGTCAGGTGCTACTATTATCCCCATTTTACAGATGAGGAAATAGAGGCAAACAGGAGTTAATTGACTTGCCCAGGGTTACACAGCAAGTCACTGGCTAAGATTGGATTTAAACTCAGGTCTTTCTGACTCCAGGCCCAGCACTCTATCCACTGAGCCACCTAGCTGCCTCTCAGGCCCAAAGGACTAAGAATGTCAGATTATAACATGCAGCTGAAGGGACAATACACTGAGCTGGTCCATCAGTGCACACGTATATATATGTTCTCTGCTCTAAGGTTTCCTCCAATTCTGACAGTTCTATGTTCCAAGATCCGTCTCATCTCAGATATTTTTGGTTCTCTGTTCTAAGATTCCTCAACCTTGCCTACCCCAGTTCTGACACTCTCTGTTTCTAGGATTCTATCATTCAAATATCTGTGGCATCTCCAATTGATTCTGATGCCCTTAGTGGTGGTGGTTGGGGGGGGAGGGTGAATTATTGCAGAAAGCCACAACTAATGGTTTCATGGCCTTCCCCTGTCCCTCCTTCCCCTCCCCCCCACCAAGATTCTAGAACTCTCTGTCTGGCCCCTCTTCTCATTTTCCAGCTGTCACTGCTGAGGTTGAAGCAAAGCTGTGCCTCTGATTTATAGTGGAAGTTTCCAAAAGCTGCAAACAAATTCTCCAGGGCAGTTTTACAAGCCGCCAGTTGTCTATGAGATGCGTACTTACCACCCACTGCATATTGATTCAGAGTGGCTCCTTGTTTTAGATTTCGGCCCCCGCTCTTCTCTCCTCTGACCGAGGCCAAGAGCACGAACCAATGGGGAGGAAGTGCTGGCCTGAAGAGCCAAACCACAGCCATCTGCAAATTGGACATTAAGCCAGAGCCCAGCAAAACTTCCGGTTACATAGTTAGGCCCAACATTTGTAACTGGAGGTAGAAGAAAGTGGGACAGCATGCAAAGAGCATCGACACTGAAGGCAGGAGTCCTGGGCTTGAACCCTGGCTCTGATGCTGCCTAGCCAAGTTAGGGCAGCCCTCTGAACCTCAATGTCCTCATCTGTAAAATGGGGAAGCTAACCCTTGCCTTCCCTCTCTCATAGGGGTGTTGTGAGGAAAGTGCTTTGTAGGCCTTAAAGCATGAGCAAAAAGTGAGTGGTTTTATTACAAAAGAGAAGAAGAGGAAACACTAAGATTCCTGCCCAATAAAAACCAACCAGACCCTGCTGATTGCTCTAAAATGTTCCCAGGACAGAGCCGCTGGATTTCTGCATGGCGCTGTCACTGATGAGAAACAGAGCTAACCAGCTGGAATACAGGCATTCACCTCTTCTCAATTTAGTTCAAACATTTATTGCCTGCCATGTGCCAAGCCCTGTGCCAGGCTCCAGGGCCACAAAGGTGAATAAAACACAATCTTTCCCCTTCTGGAGCTTCTAGTTTGGTATACTGGGGTGAGGGCTGAGATATGGACACCAATAGCTATAACAGAAATAACAATAACAACTCAGATTTTGATATTTCACAAAGTTTACAAAAGTACTTTCCCCCACAATCTCCCTGTGAAGGACCAAGTGTGCAGAGCATGGCCTCCATTGCATAGAGTTCTCTTAACAAATTAGAATATGGTCAAGTGAGAAGAAGAGGCCCAAAGTGCTCTGACATACTAGAAGAGAGAGATCACTTCCAGGTCAGCGGGAGGGGTGGCACAGTGGGCAGGGTAGCTGAGCTTGGCCTTGCAGGAAAGCAAAGATTTAAAGTGGCAGAGATTTGGGGGGGGGACAATATCCATTGGAAATATAAGGAAACAATGTAAGTTAAGGCATAGAGACTGGAAAAGGCAATCTGAGAAGAGAAAGACCAAGAATTGTCCATGGGGGTGGGGGAACGAAACAAGAGGGAGAAAGAAAAAAAGAGAGGAAGGGAGAGGAAGGAAGGAAAGGAGAGAATGGAGAGAGAAGGAGGGAGGGTAGAAAGAAGGAAGGGAGAAAAAAAGAAAGAGAAAGGATTAATGAAAGAAATGTCAGTTGATAAACACTTATTAAGCACCTACTATGTGCTAGGCACTGTGCTAAACACTGGGGATACAAATGCAAATTTGAAACAGGCCCTGCCCTTGAGAAGCTGACATTCCAATGAAGTGTAGAATATTCGAAAGACAATTAGTGTGAAACATGGCTGGCTCAGTCATGATAGCTCCCATTTCTAGAATAAGGTAAGGTTTACAAAAGCCTTTCCTCCCAGTGGCCCTTTGAGGTAGAGAGTACAAATATTTTTATCCTCATTTTATAGATGAGGAAACTGAGGCTTAGAGAGGGGTGAGTGACTGGCCCAGGGTCCCACTAGTGAATGTCAAGTTACAATTTCTGAAATTAAGCCTCCTTTCCACTACAGGAAGAAGGCTTCAAGTTGGGAACACACTGGGGGTGGCTACAGAACCCCGGCTTCATTTGGTAGCCAGTGTGGGGGCCGCAAAAGGTTTTGAGCAAGGAAGGGATGTGACCAACTTAGGGCATGCATTCTCTTCTTTCATAAAGGTGCCAATGAAAGACCAGAGTAGCCAAAAGATGGGAAAAAATCAGGAGAAAGGCAGCTAAGACAGTTCCAGGAGGAAGCAGTCAGTGCTTGATATACTTAGGAAAAATAGCAAATATGCTAGATAACAAGTGAGAATTTCTAAAACCAAACTGACAAAATCTTGGCTGCTCACCTGAGGTCATGAGATCATTGGTTCTAGAGCTGAAAGTAATCTTAAAGATCACCTAGTCTACCCCCTCATTTGTAAGATGAGACAAATGAAGCTCAGAGAGAAGTGACTTGCCCAAGGTCATACTTGTTGTTCAGTCGTGTCTGACTCTTTGTGACCCCATTTCTTGACAAGAGGTACTGGGGTGGTTTGCCATTTCCTTCTCCAGCTCATTTTACAGATGAGGAAACTGAGGCAAACAGGGTGAAGTGACTTGCCTGGGGTCACACAGCTAGTAAGTATCTAAGGCCTTATTTGAACTCATGATGAGTCCTCCTGACTCCAGGCCTGGCACTCTATTCACTGCAGCGCCACCTAGCTGCCCCAAGGTCACACTAGTAACTAGTAAATAACAAAGCAAGAATTTGAACTCAGTATATTCAGCTAGTAAATTGAAGAGCTAGAATCAAGTCTTCTGATTTTAAATCCAGTTCTCTTTTTACTGCAGCACTCTGCCTCTTTAAGTCCTCTTTTTTTTTTTTTTTGGCTAGGCAATGGGGTTAAGAGACTTGCCCAGGGGTCACACAGCTAGTAAGTTATATGTCTGAGGCCGAATTTGAACCCAGGTCCTCCTGAATCCAGGGCAGTGCTCTATTTACTGTGCCACCTAGCTGCCCCCTTAAGTCCTCTTAAAGGGGTTCTCAGGCATATATAATTAGCGCCCAGGACAGGATTTTAAATGCTATTCAGGAAATTTGGATTTTATCCTAGAGGCACCAGGGAACCACTGACGTTTCTTGAGTAGAGGAGTGACATGGTCACATGTGTCCCTTAGGAAGATTCTTTTGGCAGCTATGAAAAGGATAAATCTACGAGAAGAAACATGGAGAGCCAGGAATTCAATTAGGAGGCTTTTATGAAGACCTGAACTAGAGTGGTATCCTCATGAATAGAGAAAAGGGAGCAGATGAATAAATGTCATGGAGGTAGAATCCACATGACTTGCAACTAATTGAATATGGCCAATAAGGGAGAGGCAAAAGTCAGAGGATCACTAGGAGGGTGGTGGAAGGTTGGGTCTATAGGGGAAAGAGAAGGAACTCTGTTTTGGATTTTTTCCAGTTGGAGATATCTAAGGGGCAATTGCTGATACAGAATGGGAGCCCAGGAGAAAGACTGGGGCTGGATTTGAGAGTCATCTGCATAGAGATGAGAGCTGAACCCATGGGAGCTGATGAGATCAACAAAGGGGAGGGCCCAGGGTAGATGTGTAAGGCACTGCAGTGGTGCAGGTCACAGCCAATCCATACCTTCTCATCCTATTCTTGTCTGTGACCTTCCAGAAATATTCCATAGGCAGAGGTTCTATAACCTGAGGTCCATGAACTTGTTTTTTTTTTTTTTAATATTTTGAGAACTACATTTCAATATAATTGGTTTCTTTTGTAATCTTTCTTCTTATTTTACACACTTAAAAACATGATTCTGAGACAGAGTTTATAAGCTTCACCAGACTGCCCAAGGGGTCTAGGACATAAAAAAAAGGTTAGCAACTCTTGCCATAGATGATTGACCCAGTGTGCTGGAAGCCTTCCTCTAGGTCCCAGTTTTTTATTATTATGAATAAATCTGCTATGAATAATTTGGCAATTCCTCCTTTTAATAACATCCTTAGGGTATAGTCCTGGTAGTAGAATCACTGGGTCAACGGGTGGAATCCATTTAATAACTCGAATTGCATAATTCCATCCTGTTTTCCCAGAAGGTTATAACATCACCAGTGTGCTAAGTGTGCCTGTTTCACTATAGCTCTATCCATTTTGAATGTTATCATTGTAAAATATCTTTCCAATCTGATGCTACCTCGCAGATGTCTTAATTTACATTTCTCTGATGATTAATGTCTGCTTGGCTTTTTAGATATTTGTTGAAAACATATCTTTCTTCTTGAGCAGGTGACTAATCAGGCACAAGCCAAGTAAAATCTGATTGGCTGCTAAGCATCATGGGGGACAGACTCATGCGGACAAACCTGCCGGGTCATCTTGAAGAGCTACAGAAATGGCACCGCCTACTACTCTCTTTTGTGACTCTCTTCTAATGTTTTCTCACCCTTGGACTTCAGCAACGTGGGGAGGGGATTTCTTACCCACCTCCTAAGCCCCAGCAGCAATAGTGGTGATAGTAACCTTCCTGAGAAGCACATGGTAGGGGCCAATCTGTTTGTGCTTTCCTAGGAGATCTTAAGACAGAACAATGAGGCCCTTGTAGCTTTCTTATCTCTTTTTCTTTCTTTTTCTAAGCACAGCTCAGAGACTAGTTTTCCTGAGAAATGGACATTTCTAGCCCCGGGGTGGTAACCTTGTAGGTAAGGACTCCAGAATTTTGGAGAGGAGATGGCCACTGCCAGGGTCATTCTATAACTGAAGGACTAAAGAAAGTCATGCTTGGCTGGCCAGGAATTCTGGATCTTATGAAATGTTATACCAGTGCAGGTTCTGAAATGAATGTGATGTCTCTGCCTGGTCATACCACAAATGGCCTTGATCTGTTAGGAGACTATAATGAGCATCACGGTCCATTAGAAATGTGTTTTTTTTTTTTACACATCATTACATGCTTGTGAGCCCTTTGTGAGAAAAGAAAGCAACATGTGGCCTATTTCTGATATGCATATTGTATATTGAGTACCTTTTTGTAAAAGGGATTCTATTACCCATATTTTGGGAAGACCTAGACATGAGCCATAGCTAAGTTTTATTTTATGGGTTTCCCTGGAGTTTATTCCAGGGTCAGGGCAGAGCTGGAGGCAAAACTCTCCCTCTCTGGGGTTAGCACTCCCCCCTCCACTGAGTATGAATCAGGGTCTTTGTGATTCCAGAGCAGAGTCATTTGTGGGAACAGGGGCCCTGGGCCATGGGGTCATCTCCTTTGACAATTTATCTATTAAGGAATAGACCTTATCTTATTAATTTGTGTTTTTATCTTCCAGGTTAGAGATGGTAGATTTTTCTCAAAGTGATTTTTCCCTGATCGGTTTCCTTCCTCTTTATTTCATATGCATCATGCAAAAATTCTTTAGCTTATAAAATCACATTCATCTGTTTTGTCTCCTATAGTTTCTTTTCCCATTCTTTCAATAGTTAAGATCTTCCTTCCTCTTCTTAACTTTCTTTTTTTTTCTTTTTGATAATAACTCACCAGAGTGCTGGAAAATTATAAAACCAGAGATTTACCTAAATTTTGAGGTTTACAAATTGCTTTCCTCACACCAACTTGGTGATGGAGGTAAATAGATTATTATCACTGAGAGGAGCATGTAAATGGATTATTCTGGAATGTATGTATGTGTGTGTGTGTGTGTGCGTGTGTGTGTTTGCATGTGTGAAAGAAACAGAGAGAAGAAAGCCGTAGAAAGACAGAGAATGGCAGCATAGACATAGAGAGAGAGAGAGAGATGGAGGACAGAGACAAGGGAGACATAGAAAGAAGAGAAAGAGGGGAAAGAGACAGAGGTAAGAGGAAGAAAGAAAATAGAAACAGAGGTAGAGAGTAAAGAGTCATAGAAAGGAGAGAATGAGGACAGAAAAAACACATGCAGAAAAAAATATTTAAAACATTTTTACAGTGACTTGGAAGCAATTTTACATAAATAGGTTAACATGTTAGGCAATGTCAAGACCCCTTCCCTGATTTTTATTTCCAAATTCACAGCTAACTTTCTGCCTCAATATCTTTTTATTTTTTAAAATTTTATTTATTTGTTTGTTTTTAGTTTTCAACATTCACTTCTGTAAGATTTTGAATTTGAAATTTTCTCCCCCTTCCTTCGCTCCTCCCTCCCCAAGACACCATGCAATCTGATGTAGGCTACACATTTTCAATAATATTAAACATATTTCTACATTATTCCTGAATGTCTTTTTAGAAACGTGAATCTAAATTCGCATCTCCTTCACAAATACCTGGAATCTAGGGAGCTTTTTCCACATGTGGCTATTTCTCTACATGGCCACTAGGTGGCAGTCAAGGTAAGATGATCACAAAGCATCCCTTCTCCGAAGCAATTTTAAAAGAAAGTGACATGATGCTCATGTTTTGAACAATTTCTGCTGCTGCATCTTCAGCTCTTTCTGAAAACCCTAGATCTGCCATCAGTTGGATGTGCAATGGGAGGCGAATCCATTCCCCTCTCTGGGCCTTGGTTTCCCTATCTGTAAATATGAAGGAGTAGGGCGAAATGATCTCTGATGGCCCGCCCATCTCTCTAAAGTGTTGGAATCTTTCAGCTTTATTTCTTCTATCAACCCATCTGAAGAGGGTTTTCACTGCTTTGCAGTTGGGACAAGTCATACATAAATTCTGAGTCCCAGCTTCCTCCTTTGTAAAGTGAGGGAGTTGGACTCGATGTGCTATCTAGATCACTATTGGGTCAACATTCTTTTCTGTGATCTTGGCTCATTTCTCTTAGTGATTATCTGAGAATGCTGTGGCCAGGAAAGCAGAAAGTTCCCATCAGTCAGGAGCGTGACTCTTTGGGTACTGTTCAGGCTGCACCTCGTGCCTGCTCAGTGTTGCGTCTGGCTGTTTAACTTGATCTTTAAATAGACTGGACCAATTTGGAAGTTCAGCCCAGTTCAGCAGTTTGGTGAAGCAGGAGGGAGAGAGGAGGGAAAGAATAGTGCTGCCAGCTTACAATGGTTGTACTGAAAATAGAGAGTAGGAGGGGGGAGGAACTAGGGAAATACACTGTTCTTTTGGGAGCCTTTATGTCAGAGATTCTCCTATGATACAAAGGGCCCAGGCACACAGGGATTTTCTCACTCTCTTAATTCAGCAGCCCCCACGCAAGAAACTTTGCAAAATGTATGCATGGTACCCTCTCAAATACAGACACTGATTTCTCACTTGCTGACACAGATATCAGTTCAATTCAGCTAACATTTGTTCAGCTCTTACTATGTGGAAAAGCTGGGGATACCAAGGCACAAAGGAAATAACCCTTGCTCTCAAGGAGTTGATTATCTAATGAGGGAAATAACAGTCAATTGAACAAACCTTTATTAAGAGTTTACTATAGGCCATCTACTGTGGCACTGGGAATCAAAGATTATAACAATAACAACAATAAGAGTGTAACATGTATACAGATATGTATCATACAAAGAAAATGGAGGAAGGAGGAGACCTAATAGCGGGGCAGGGGAGGGAAGGAGAAGAAAGAAGTCAGAGAAAACTTCAAGGAGATGGTACCTCAGGAATCTTGAAGAAAGATAAGGATTCTGAGAGGTAGGGGGTAAGCAAGACACACATTTCCAGCACAAAACAGCTTATGTAAATATGCACAAGTGGGAGATGGTATGTCAAGTTTGGGGAGAGAGAAGTAGTCCATTTTGTTTATAATACAGAGAGCATAGGGGCAGCTAGGTGACACAGTGGCCCTGGAGTCAGGAGGACCTGAATTCAAATCCAGCCTCAGACACTTACTAGCTATGTTGTGACCCAGTACAAGTCACTTAACCTCGATTGCCTCTCCCATCCCATTTCCCTCCCACCGCCCACGAAAAAAAGTGAGAAAAGAATGTAGAGTGAATGAAAGGGAGCAGTATGTACAGTAGTACTGGAAAGGGGGAAAGGAGCCAGATTGTTAAGGACCCCAAATACCAGACTAGGTATTTTATATTTTTTCCTATAGGCAATAATCCGGAACCAATAAAGGATTTGTGCAGGGGTCAGATTTATGTATTAGGAAAATGGTTTTGGCAGCTGTATGGAGAATGGTTTGGAACGGGGAAAAACTGGAAGCAGAGAAACTAATAAGGGGGCTATTATTATAGTCCTGAGGGCCATGTAAGTAGAGAGGAGGGGATGGGTAGGAGAGAAATCATATTATAGAAGAATTTTTTTTTTATCAAAAGGAGAGACATCACATATAAATCATAGGATGAGCAATGATCAATATACTTGTTAATCCTTTGAATTACCTCCAGGCCCAAATATGAGGGCTCCTGATGGAGACACTTCTCAACAAGTAGAGTTGTGATCTGTTGTACCATCGCTGTTCCCTGTTGCTTAAAGTGGGGATGGCCACAAAGGAAGGTTCTCTCTTCCTTTTGCTCCTTTTGATTAGGTAGCACAGCCATGTTTCTTAGGCCTTGGCTTCTTAGGCCAGACAAGGCAATTTTCTACAGGGAGGGCGTGGATGAGAACCACAATGGATGCGAATGTGTGAATGAATTGCCATCTACATCATTGGAAGCAACAGCCACATAAACAAGACGGCAAATCCACTGAAGTATCACAGTAAACTTATTAGAATTCCGGAGCAATAGTGTCTAGAAAATAGATGTCCCACAATTCTCATTAAAAGTGGATCCTATCAGGCAAAATCTCTTAAAAACCATAGAAGATTTTGGTCAGATGGCCAATGACTTTAATTATCAGTTGTATACATTTCTGGCTCTTAGTTCCCTTTGTGAAATCCCCAGACTGCCTGTCCCAGGTAACTAGTCTATTATGGACCTGAGTCAAAGAGGATCTCTTTGGGGAGAAATTATAATTGGAAGTGTCATTTATCCTAAACTTCTATCCTAAAAGACAAGATCCTGGGCATGAAGCCAAGATCCCCATATATTTAGAATATTTTAAAACATTTGAACAAGGAAGCATGCTGTGATGTAAAGTTTAATGTTTAGAGCCCTCTTGAGACAACATCTTAAAGGGAAGGCAAATAATAGACACTAAAGATTATTTTAATGATGTCTCTAAGGTCTCTTCCAAGCTCTAAAATTCAATGACTCTAAGCCTGATGGAACCATCTTAAAGTGCCCACTTACAGAATATGTGGAAGTGGCTTGTCTCCAGGTAGCTTTTAATGGTCCATTGACTGGGGTGGACCATCTCTTCCATGAGACTGGTAGCATCCAATTTTATATTCAAGCCCCAGTAAAGTAAGGCCAGAATTGAATAGGAGGAAGACAGAGGGCTGGAACGCACAACTTCACAGAGCTTTCAATGATCCCAAACTGCTCTCTGCCACAAAAGCCCATCATTTTAATATTAATGTTAATTTTAATTTAATTCTCTCCGTGATGCTCTACAGCTATGGATTGTGGAATGCCATGATCTCAGAAGCATCTCAGAGGAAATTGTGAGTGACCCAAAATGGAAAGATGCAGGATGGATGATCTGTCCAAGGATGTCTTGTCAATGAAAAGTTGCCTCAAGCACATTATCATGAATATATACTATCAAAAAGGAGGTGGGCCAATACTATAGGCAGAGTAAGGGACAAGGGTTAAACAGCCTGAGTTCTGCATTGTTATTCACAAAATATTAAAAGGTCCAGAGGAAGGGCTCCAGTATGTTGGGTAGCTCCTTTGTGGAGGATTTCTAGAACACTATGGCATGGAGGGGTCATAATCTGCACTGGTGGAGGAATCCCCACACTCATGGAAGCACAAATCTACAAAATTGATTTTGAAGAGGCAAGCATATGGAAAATTGATCTAGTTATACAGGGAGATGGAGGGGTCACTGTATGGATTTGTTGGAAGTGTGAATACTGGTGGATGTGACTGTATTCCTTTCTAGATGCTATGATTCTGGGGGTAATTAGATCAACCACCTAAGCCCACCTAACAGTCATATCATAAATAATATTAAAAATTTCCATACAAAACTTTATCTTCATTTCATTTTGGAAAGAGTTAGAACAAAGATGAAATGCCTAGGACTTTTGTCTTGAGAATCAACTTTTCAGTGAACTCATCATACCTGCATGGAATCAAATACTGAAAGACAGAGCAAGGAGGCAGACAAGGGATTCCTTTCTGAAGCTAGAATCATAGGATGTCAGAATTGGAAGGGCCAGTCTACCTTCCCTCATTTCACAGATGGCAAAACTAAGCCCCTAGTAGAGGAAGGAACTTGCGGAAGGTCATAGTAGCAGAACCAGGTCTAGAACCCATGTTTTCTGGTTCCCAGGCCAATGCACTTTCTACTCATCACAGTAACTGAAACTCTACTACCAGTGATTCATTTCTTTGAGTCATTCTGCAAAGAATTCCCTATTAAGAGTATTATTAATGAGGCCAATTAGCTGAATTGGTTAGAGCGTGGTGCTAATACTCCAAGGTCATAAGTTCAATTCCTGTGCAGCCCAGTTATTTCAAAAGAGTTATTAGCAAGAATGACAAAGGACTGAGGATATTACTTCTAGTAAGCTTGGAGTGGAAGAAAAAGAATTTTGTCTTTCTTCCATGGCTAAGATACTGGTACCTATACTCCAAGTTTAACCTGGTCTCTTTCTTAGAGGAGATAGTAAAGGGGTTCGAGGAATCCCTCTCCATTCCCCAGATTATCACAGAGAATGAAGTATTTTTCAAAAGAAGGGAAGAAAGGCCTCAAGGTAAAAATGAAGAAGAGAAAGGATTTCAAGAGGCAGTAAGTAGGGGATCTTGACGAGTGTCAGGGGGTTGGATATTTTAATACAAAAGCAGAAGGCTTTTTCCAGAGAGGAAGGAACTGGACCCTCTGAGGAGAAAGTAATTTGCTGGGATCAGTCGTGTCTGACTCTTCATGACCCCAATTGGGGTTTTCTTGGTAAGGATACTGGAGTGGTTTGCCATTTCCTTATCCAGCTCATTTTACAGATGAGGAAACTAAGGCAAACAAGGTGAAGTGACTTGCCCAGGGTCACACAGCTAGGAAGTGTCTGAAGCTGGATTTGAATTCAGGAAGATGAGTCTTCCTGACTCCAGGGCTGGCACTCTTATCCACTGCAGCACCACCTAGTTGATACACACACATAGACATACACATATATGTGTACATATGTATATATGTACGTGTACGTATTACAAGCTTTTTAATAGTAAAACCCCTGTGGTGATAAAATGAGATATAACATGTGCAAGTGTTATGTAAAGAATAAAGAGAAAAATAGAAAAAAGGAAAAATGTATCATTAAAAAAGCAATATGGTGCAGTAGATAGCAAGCTGGCCTAACTTCAAAGTCAGAAAGACCTGGGTTCACATCTGACATATACAGACTATATAACCCTGGGCAAGTCAATTAACACTTTAATGACCTAGGCAACTCTCTGAGACTATAAATTGCAGAAAAGATGTCAACTTCCATTGGTAGAGGGAGTTTCCTCACCAGCAGTGCTCTGTGCCAACAAAATCATAGGTCTTTAAAAGGAGAAAGCTGGATATTGCTGCAGAAGGACAGACCTTTCAAGGGGAATGGGATAGGTAAATGAGGGGGAGGTTTTGGAGGGGTACTGGGGGGAGGTAGAGTAGCATTGTGCATTGGAGGAAATGTTCATCATTTTAAAAGAAATGTACAGAGGACAAGAGAAAGAAGGACAAAAGGAAACACAGGCAAATACGACAGCTTTGAAAGTTACGTGTTGAATTTCTTATGTACTTTTAAAATAGAAATTTAAGCAGTATATAATAGAGATTCACAGTTCCATGTATAATTCTCTTTTTCTGTTCTACTTTGTTTATGGAAATGTTCATTTTGTCTGGTGATTAAGTTAAGAATAAAAACATTTAAAAGAAGATATGCTTATATGAGAAAGGCTAGGAAACTTGATGGCAAAACATGGTGGACAGTATTTGGGTGAAGATAAATAGAGGAAGAAATAGAAGCAATATCATGATCTAAGTATACTAGTGACAACCTAGACAGAAGAAAGAAACTAATGAGGAGTTGAGGAAAGAGATGACAAGTTTGGCACAGAGATATGAGATAGCAGTAGTGGAGAGATTCAATTGTCTACACATTTGCTAGAGCTCTTTCCCTCCCTCTCTGTCTCTGTCTCTCTCTCAAAAGCAAAGCACCTACAAATTCTTGACTCAATGATAATTGTATCATTCAAAAGGATGTAGGAAACAATGATGGGAATAACTCTTCAGGACCTAATTCTCACCAAAAAAGGAACTGATTGCCAGAGTAGGAGTGGGAAGAACCTTGGAAGTGGAGTGAGAAATGTTCATTTCAGAATTTGTGGTAGAGAATTAGGTGGCTATATGGTGGTATGAACCCTAGATTTGGAGAGGATAGATTTATAAGATTTTAGAGAAAGGGTAGATAGGATCCCATGGCCTGAAATTGTATAAGGGCAGTAGGCCCAGTATGGATGGGAAGGACTCAAGAATGAAATTCTGAAGGCATAAAGAGAAATAATTCCAATGAGGAGGAAAAGGGTGAAAGAACGTCAGTTTTTTTTCCATGTTAGCCATATTTTTTTATTAATTTATTTTGATTTATCAACAATCACTTCCATATGCTTTTGAGTTGAAAATTTTTCTCCCCCCTTCCTCCCCCCCACCCTCCCCAAGACAGCGCACAATCTGGTATAGACTTTACATTTACATACCCATTAAACATATTTTCACATTAGTGAAGTTGTAAGTAAAAATTAAAACCAATAGGAGGAATCCTCAGAAAGATGAAACAAAACTCAACAGAAGGTAAAAGTAAGTGACAGCGATTCGACTTCCATAGTTCTTTCTTTGGATGTGGACAGCATTTTCTATCCCGAGGCCTCTGGAGATGTCTTAGATCCTCATAATGCTGAGAAGAGTTCAGTTTAACAATATTAGTCATCACATAACGTGGCTGTTATTGTGTACAAAGTCCTCTTGGTTCTGCTCACTTCACTCAGCATCAGACCATACAAGTCTTTCCAGGTTTTTCTGAAGTCAGCCTGTTCATCATTTCTTATAGCACAATAGTATTCCATTACATTCATATACCACAGCTTGCTCAGCCATTCCCCAATGGACGGGCATCCTCTGAAAGAACTTCAGTTTTAAAAAGCCACATGGAGAAGGTGGTAGCAAGGTCACACAATGGTGCATGAACACAAAGTGTGCATGGTCTGTGAGAATAGTGTCAAGCATTTTAAAGTGCAGAATAAGGTAAGACTGCTAAGGAAACTATAAAGACAACAAAGGACTGCTGTTTGCTTTTTAAAAGCTATATTTGGGGAAAGAGAAGAATGAAAGAAGAGAGGACTATTTCCTGGCATGGATGGAATGGTGATTTATCACTTTATGTGATGACAGACAAAGCAGAACAACTCAGCTCCTGTTTAGCATCTGCTCTCTTGGCTAATAGAGGGTGGATAGAGAGCTGACCTCAGAACCAGGAAGACCTAGGTACAAGATAAGTCTCTGACAACATACTCTTTGTATGACCCTGGGCAAGTCACTGAACCTCTAAGTACCCTAGGTACTAAGACTCTGAGTTGAAGAGAAATTGCCAACTTGCATTAGTAGAGGGAGTTTCCTCACTTGGGAGTTCCTCATACTGATGAAATCACAGGTCTAGTCCACACCCCTACCTTTACCCTTATCCTGTCTTTGCTTCTAGGTGGTACAGTAGATAGAGTGTTGGACCTGGAGTCAGGAAGATCTGAGTTGAAATCCTGTCTTAGATACCTAATAGCTATGTGACCCTGGGCAAGTCATTTAACCTCTGTTTGTCTATTTCCTCATCTATAAAATGGAGATGATAATCACACCTAATTCACAGGGTTATTAAATGAACCAAAAGAGATGAGTGTACTTAAAGTGCATTGCAAATCTTAATATACTATATAGATGCTATCATTATTATTATTATTTGCCAAAGGCAATAATCTTTGGATTGGAAAGAATAAAACAAAAACTGGCTAATAGGAGGTTGAAACTAAAGGTAAGCAGGGAGATAGTAAGAGCCCCCAGCTGTCTTTACGTCATCAGACCCAGAAACTCCAATCCCTGGGGACCAAAACAATTGGCAGCTGTGACTGACTCCTGAGCCACTGTTAGAGATCTTTGAAAGATTATGGAGAAAGAGTAAGCTGCATCAGAACTGGAGAAGGAGAAAGGTTTTGGTTTTCAGAAAAAGAAAGAAAACAGAATCGCAAACTTTAAGTCAATTAGCTTGACTTCTGGTCCTGCAAAATTAGAGATGATATTATTAAAGGGATGATTAGTGAAAATCCAGAAAAGGAAGTAGTGATCACAAATAGCTTGCATAGTTCCACTAGTAACAAGTCATGACAGACTAGTTCATTTCCATTTTAGGCAGGGTTATGATACTAGTAGGTCAGGAGAATATTGTAGATCAAGCTGACTTCAATCTTAGAAAAGCATTTGATAAAATCTTTTATTGCTATTTTTTGGGAAAAGACAGAGAGATGTAGACTAGTCAATGGTATAGTTAGGAGGATTTGGAACTGGCTAAATTGTTGGACCCAGAGAATAGTTAGTTATTCATGGTTCAATGGCATCTTGGAAGACTCTAGTAGAGTGCCCTGAGGATGTGGTCTTGGACCTGTGCTGTATAACATTTTTATCAGTGACTTAGACAAAGGCATAAATAGTATGTCTATCAAACTTTCAGATGACCCAAATCTGAGAAGGATACCTAATGGGTTGGATGACTGAGTTAGTGTAATTAGGACTGAAAATGTGACAGTCCCTTTGTACTTTGTCCAGGTCAGACCCTACTGGGCATCTCTTTTTAGAAAGGACGTTGACAAACATCCAGAGGTAGATGATCAAAATGGTGAAGAGCCTTAAGATCACGCCATATGTAGATCAGTTAAAGGAACTAGGAGTGTTTAGCCTAGGGAAGAGAAGACTCAAGGAAGCATGATAGCTGTGTTCTGTTATTTGAAGGGCTGTCATGTGAAAGAAAGATTAGCCTTGTTTTCCTTGACTCCATTGGGCAGAGCTAGAAGCAATGGGTGAAAGTTGCAAGCCAGGGTAATTTAGGTTTGATTTAAGGAAAGACTTCCTAACAATTAGAGCTATATAAAATTGGGAGGAGACAGTGGGTTTTCCTTCTCTGGAGATTATGGGATTTAGATAGATTTAGAGATAGAAGTTACCTGGGGCAGCTAGGTGGTACTGCAGTGGATAGGGCACTGGGCTCTGAATCAGGAAGATTCCTCTTCAAATCTGACTTCAGATACTTCCTAGCTGTGTGACCCTGGGCAAGTCACTTCACCCAGTTTGCCTCAATTTCCTCATCTATAAAATGAATTGGAGAAGGAAATGGCAAACCACTCTAGTATCTTTGACAAGAAAACCTCAAATGGGGTCACAGAGAGTTGGTTACAACTGAAATAACTGAACAATAAAAAAGATACCCCACCCCTTCATTTTAGAAACAAAGAAGCTGAAGCCCAGAGATCTTAAGTGACTTGCCCAAGGTCACAAAGGTACTAAGTGACAGAGGCAGAATTAGAACCCAGATCTTCCTGGCTTCAGGATGCCTCTTGCCATCACCATCACCATCACTATATCCAACATGACTATAGCCACCATCACCACAGCCATCATCACCACATTTCTATAGCATCTAAATTTATAAGTGTCTTCCTGGCAATAACTATATAAGGCAGAACCTACATTTTATAACATTCAAAGCTGTTTAGTCCACTCTCTCAGCTTCCTAAGTCTATACACCTTGTTTACAATATGTTAAAGATGAGTTTTTCATAGAAGTTCTTCTCCCCCTGCTATCTCTCCCTTCCTTTTCCTTCCCAAACCCCACATTTCTGTGGGGCTTGAATGAGCCTCACACCATTAGCACTGAACCCTCCCCTTGACCTGAAAACTCCCTCCCCCTTCCCTCCCCAGATGCTTGAGGCCCCAGGAATCATGTTTCTCTCTCATTAAATGATGGCTGTCCTCCAAAAGCCCAGTTCTGTTGGCAAGATTAGAAGAGATTCAAACAAAGGAGAAAGCTTCTCAGAGGCACTGAAGCAGACCCTGGAAAGCCAAAAGCTTGTCCTCAATGAATTGTTTCCCCAGACACCCCTCCCACAACTTTCACACCCCCCCCCCCAACACAGCGTTTTTTAGACAGGACAAAACTGCTCATGGAAGAAAGTTGTCAGTCGGAAGCCACATAACAAAAGCAAACTTGCCCAATCTAGTAATTTGTGGTGTTAACAACTCCCATTTCCACAGTGCTTTAAACTTCACAAAGTACTCTCCTCACAAGAACCCTATGTGGTAGGGAATGCAAGTCCTTTCATTATGGCCTTGTTTTTATCTAGCTCAAGTTGACAGTGCAGCAGCCATTTGTGGGCCCAGTCCTACTGCAGATCAGTATGGAAGCTCTAACTTGCTTCTTTTTTTCTGACTGAGGACAGTTCACCTTTCCTCAGGCAGCCTAGTAGCCCTCTGCTCCTGAGGGCTCAACCAAATTAATGTTGAACTTAGTGTGGATAGCAGATCAGTTTTAGCCCTATTGCAACTCAGATTTCCTGAATTTAAGAAATCTAACAGCCTCAGTCTCCCCCAGTAGCAGGGATTACAGCCATATGCTACCATGCCTGGGCTGTTTAAAAAAATTACTATATTTTGTTCTTATATCCCCTAAATTTTCACCTATATCTTTCTCCTGCCTCCCTCCTAAAGAGCCATCCTTTATAATATTTGTTGTTTTGTATTTTCGGTTAGACAATGGGGTTAAGTGACTTGCCCAGGGTCACACAGCTAGTAAGTGTCAAGTGTTTGGTCTGAGTCTAGATTTGAACTCAGGTCCTCCTGACTTCAGGGCTGGTGCTCTATCTACTTTGCCACCTAGCTGCCCCTGTTGTTTTTTTTCTAAAAAAAAGAAAGGAAGAAAAAAATCAGCAAAATCAATCTATCAAAAAAAATCTGATAGTATATGTAATGTTACATACATACATCCTCTCCCCACCTTCTGTAAGGAAGTGGAAAGAGGTGTTTTCTCATTATCTCTTCTTTAGGGCCAAACTTATTCTTTGTCATTTTGTGAAATCCATTTTTTTTGTTGTTTTGTGGTTGTTCTTTCCATTGACATTGTTGTTTTCTTGGTTTTTCTTACTTCACTTTTCATCAGTTCATGTGGATCTTTCCATGCTTCTGTTTTCATGTCATTCTCCATTGCTTACAGCATAGTAATAGTACATTTCATGTACTAGTATCTTTTAGCCATTCCTCAAATTGATGGACATCTACTTTGTTTCCAATTCTTTGCTATCATGAAAAGTGATGCTATAAATCACATGGTGTATATAAAACTTTTCTTTTTGTCAATGACCACCTTGGGGCATATACCTAGCAGTGGAATCTCTGGGACAAAGGGTATAGACATTTTAACCATTTTTTCAGGATAATTCCAAATTGCTTTCCAAAGTGTACTAATTCAGAGGTCCACCAACAATGCATCAGTGTTCCTGTCTTTCCTCAACCCCTTGAACTTTGATTATTTCCCTCTTTTGTCATCTTTGCAAATTTACTGGGTGTGAGGTAAACTCTCAGGGTTGTTTGATTTGAATTTCTCTCATTATTTGACACATTCTTTCAAATGGTTGTAAATAGTTCACACTTCTTTTGAGAACTGTTTTTTGATATTTTTGACTAATCCTTTTTATTGGTAGGGTAGAGATGAATGCAATATTATCCCCATTTTGCAGATTAGAAAACTGAAACTCAGAGGAGTAAAGGTACAAAGTCACATGGCCAGTAGCACAGCTAAGAGTTGATTCCAGATCATTGGCTCATCATCCACCACTCTTTCCACTATCCCTAGTTGCTGAGTAGCTTTACTAGTCAAATGCTTCCCCTGCTGGCCAGCGTCCTGGTGATGAGAATCATCACATTAAGCTAGATTGGTATTTAAGATGAACAGGGGACATGTTATTAAAGTCTTTCCAGCCTACTAGGATCTTCCAAAACTTGTACTCTGCTGACACACCCTTCCAGAATCTAAAGTTCCCTCCATAAAGCAGTTAGGAGGACTTATATGGACAGACTTCATTCTTGTAATATCGTCAAGGATTGCTTTTGCCCATAATGGAGTTCTCTGGAATGACTTCCAGTGTCCAGAATGTTTAGGTAAGGGAACTCATGTTATTTGGAGAAGGGCTCAAAGAATCAAAATCCCATGGAATTTGTGTTTTGGCAAGGGAGTACACCAGGAGGTATGAACTAGAAAGGAGAAATGGAATTAGATAGACAGAGAGCTCCATGGAGAGACAGCTGGGCACATTGTCTAAAGAGTTTTTTGGAGGTGTTCCTGGGCTTCCTGTGTGTGGAAAGCCAAGCTAGAGCGGTGGGATCCAATTTGGCTCAATTCAATTAAATGTTTATAAATGGCTTCCTATGTGCCAGGTACCATGTGATATACTAGAGATACAAGTACAAAAACTAAATAGTCCCTGACCCCAAAGACCTTATATTCTATGGGGGGGGGGCAGGGAATATAGCATATATGCATGTATATATATGTGTGTGTATGGGTATGTGTGTGTATATATATATGTACATATACATGTATTTTATATACACACACACACACATACACACACACACACAACATACACAATTAGGTAAATACAAAGAATATGCAAGTAATTTCAAGGAAGGAAAGGACTTATAACTGAGGGATCAGGAAAGGCCTTGTGTAGAAGGTAGCATCTAACCTGTGCTTTGCACGAAATTAGGGCTTTTAAGAGGAAGAAATGAAGGAGTGGATTTCAGTCATGAGAGACCACCTAGTCAGATGAATGGAAGCAAAGGATGCAATGCCATGTACACAGAATAGCCAGCAGGCCAATTTGACTGTAATGCAGAGTACCTGAATGGGAGTAATATGACTGGAAAGGTAAGTGGGAGCCAGATTGTGGTGGACTTTAAATGACAAAGTGTGTTTGTATTTTATCCTAGAGAGCCAGTGATGATGGCATAGGATACAGTCTACTGAGCAGGGCATGCTGGTGCTGTAACCTACACGTAGCCAATTCAGGCTACAGAGGCTGCAATGCAAAGGGAACTCCAGAGGGTGGGGACAGAGCTGAGATGAATCTGGCCCTAAGGAATTGCATTAGATCTACATAACAGGCATGCTTACAGAAGACAAGGGGAACAACAGACACTTTATTTATTTCATCTGCCTATGCACAGGAATATAGTTTTCCTACTCCTATGCAAATTTTCTCTGATTTTCCTTCATCTACCCTCTAAGGAGATGGAGGAGATTATATACATCTGTATGTGAGGGAGAGGGCCATAAGAAGGATTCTATTGCCCTGATATTTTTTTCTGTCTTGTCTTGCTATTCTGTCTTAATTAAATACTTTGCTATTTGATTTGTGGCTCTGACATAATCTGTGCATAGAGAGCGTTGCGCTGGTTGGAGCTTGGGCCATGTTTTATAGATTTATTACTCTAAACATGTTACCCTGAACCTCAGAAAATAGCAAGACTTCTCAGGGGGAATTCAGAGGGCTCTTATTATATTTTAATAGAGGGAAATGTGATCGCATAATAATAGTGAGCCACAATATCGTCTGGACCCTGTTAGGCCTTAGCTCTACCCAGATATTGATGTAAGAAAGACAGACAAGTTAAATGGGAAAAAACAAATGTTGGTTTGGTTGCTAGATATCTTTTGCACATAGAAATGAGATAAAAGGTCAGCATGGTGAAAAATGTCTCACAGAAATATGGAACAGAGGCATCTGTTTTGGGTAGTAAAAAGGGCATTGGGCTGAAAATCAGAGGAAGCAGGTTCTCGCCTCTAGCTTTTTGACTATGACAAAGTTACCTCTCTCTAGGTCTTAGCTTCTGACTCTTAGAGAGAAGGGATTGGAGTAGATGCACTGTATGGACCCTTCCAGTTCAAATATTCTGTGTTCCAAAGCCCCTTGCCAGCTTTGACATTTTAGGTTCTAAATTTTCTTCCAGGTCTGACATTTTATGTTGCAAGATCCCTTTTTTCCATCTGTGACATCCTATGTTCTAAAGGCTGTTCTAGCTGTAACAGTCTAGATTCTATGGTACCTTCCAACTCAAACATACTATGTTCTATGCTCCTTCCACTTCTGACATTTTATCTTCTAAATTCCCTTCTGGGTTTGACATTCTATATTGTATGGTCTGAGATCATTTTCAGTTCTAAAATTCTATGTTCTGTGCTATAAGGGCCATTTTAGACCTAAAATTCTAGATTCTAGCATCCCTTCCAGATCTGACGTTCTATTTTGTATGTTTTGAAGGCTCCCAAGGTCTTAATCCAGTATTTCATCATGATGTGGAAGTCACTGGGTTTCTCAAAGCCTATGCCATTAGGTTCAAATCAAGTCAACAAGCATTTATCAAGCATTTCTTCTGTGCCAGGCACTGTGCTAAGTGCTGGGAATACAACTACAAGCAAAAGAAAGATAGTCTCTGCCCTCCAGGAGTTTATATTCTAATGAAGGAATATAAAATATAAAAGCAGGGAACTAACTCTGGTGTTTTCTTCCAAACTCAAAAGGCTTTGAGGATGTCCCTGATGACAGACTGTGACTGCTGTCTGAGGACCAGCCTAGGTAAGTACATCACCAGTAGGCTGGCCACTAGCTAGTGAATTCTTTGACTATGGCCACTCATGAAACAAAGAAAGATACAAAATGGCCCTCTTTCCTGTGTAATCTCTTTCTATGTAAAGCAGCCGTGAGAGGGGGTAGGGTCCTAAAAAGCACAGCTTTTAGATAATCTATAAACATCAATTTCATTGCTGTTACTCTAAATCTGAGATTGTCTAAATGTCGGCTACCAATAACCAACAAATTGACATACAACTGGGGAGCTTGAAATGTACCACTATTGACATTCTTCTTATAAATGAAACCAAAAGATTGTAGCCAAGTGAAGGGAAGAATGGCTCACAGGCTCCCCTTGGAGAGGCAAGTAAAGTGGCAGAGCTCAAGTCAAGGCAACAAGCATTTATTAAGTGCCTATAATGTGCCAAGGAGTTGGCTTCATTGTGAGGCCAAAGGCAACAAGAAACATCATTTCAGGGGATACTTTGTCATCTTGTCTCGTCGTGCTCAAAAGGGGAGTATGTAAGAAGACCTCCATGAAGGTAATGATGGTTTATGTGCCAATGCCTATTGCAAAGGATGAAGGTATAGTAGAGAAAGGCTTTAAGGAAGATAAAAATCCTTCAATCCAATTCAGCATCTGTTATATACAAGGCACCACACTAGGTACTGGGGAGATAAAGACAAAATGAAAAGCAGTCCTGGTCCTTAAGATGCTTATATTCTATTCAGAGATGCAACATGTAAAGAGATAAGTACGTACATGTTTATTTGAGAAGGGAGAAAATGGTGGCTGCCAGGAGGATAAGGAAAGGTCTTGTGTAGGAGGGGTCCTTTGAGCTGATCTTTGAAGGAAGCTAGAGATTCTGGAAGGCAGTGGTGAGGAGAGAGTACATTTCAGCTACTGGGCATACATAGCTCATAAGTAGCCATGTAGGCAGAAGATAGAATTCACAGTTCAAGTAACAGCAAGTAAGCCAATTTGTCTGCAAAGCTGACGAGGTGAAGGGGAGGAACGTGCATTAAACCTGGAAAGGTCAGCTGGAGTCAGATTGAAAAGGCCTTTAAATTCTCCAAACTAAGTCAACACAGAGCTAAATATCAGCAACTTCAGTGAAAAGGTGGACAAAGGGGAGGATGGGGGCAAATGCTTTAGAAAATACTGTTCTGTTTGAAAAAAATGAAAGAGGCTAAAAATTGGCCGACTCCCCAAAAGCCTCACACTTATGTGAATACTTTCTTTAAGAAGTGATCAGATAGTGCTGGACATGGGGAGTACAGAACATCACAAAAAATTAAATTATCTCAACAGTGTGGGAGTAGTTTCTGAATCAGCTGCCCATATGAAGTCGAATCATTGACTAGTTAGAGGAAATGTCAAAGCCAACACTAAATTAGAAAGGATAAAGATGAGAAGAGATAGCATACAATTATGATAGTTTCAGCTTGGCCCATTCAAACAACGAAACTAAAACACCAAAAGGTAAATGCATAAATGGGAACTGGATAAAGGAAAAAACCCATTAACATGTACTAACACCGTTAAGTTTAGTTGATATAAAGTAATTGATGCAACCAGGAGGCCCAAAGAGCCTAGAAGCCTCAGCAAACAAATACTTGATCTCCTTTCTGAGGGAAGAGGCATGGAAATGAGGGGTAATACGCCTTTAAAATATAAGGGAATTTCTAAAACGTTAGGGAGGGGGATTAGTTGAAAATTATAATCGGTGTCAGTGATTAGTAAGGGAGAAAAGAGAGTTTAAGGAAAGCTTGGCATGACAGCCAATTAAGCCAGGTCATCAAAAAAAAGCTTAAGTTGAAATTAGAAGGAAGCCATTGACAAAAAAAAAAAATAGACTTGTCGACATGTCTATAACGGACTTTTGATTCCATCTTTTACTTTCTAAACAACTGTGGAACCACTGTATTTGAATACAGTACTAACATCTCAGATACTGGTGCCCTGTATGAGGAAATGGGAATAGTACTCATAAAGATGAGGACAGAAGAACAGCTGGGCCAAACCAAGTATACACTGAGGGGGACCCTCCTAGTCCTCACATTCTCTGTCCTCTGTTCTAAGGAACCTCCTAGCTCTGACATCTTGGGTTCTAAGGTCTCTTCCAGCTCTGACATTCTATGGTTCTATGTCCAAATCATGCCTCAGATACTTACTAGCTGTGAGCAAATCATTGACTCTCTTGCAGCTTCTGTTCCCTTATTTGTGAAACGTGGATAATAATAGTCTCAACCTCACAAGGTTGCTAAGAAAATCAAATGAGATAATTTATGGAAAGCACTTTGGAAATCTTAAAGGACTATATACATATTTGTGATGATAATGGTCTCTTCCAGTTTTAACATTTTCTCTTCTCTGTTCTAAAGATGCCTCCAGCTTTGACATTCTCTGATTCTATGAGAAGATATTTGGTGCGGTACATGGATGAGTAGAGCTTTAACTCACCTCATACACCTAAACTCTTTAATGGTTTGGTTGCTTTTATTTACATAAATCCCCCCCACCTCCCAACATTCCTTTGTATTCTGGGCTCTTTTTGTCAGGCCATGCATGGTGGCTTTCTGTGTCTGGGTTTCCAGCACTCATTTCATTTTCAGGAAGCAATGTTATTTTTTACAACAACCTATTTATTTCTTACTACCTTTCAGGAGAGGGGGCGGAGGCTGAGAGGGGGGCCAGCACTCAGAAATGTTTTCTTTGTAATTTATCGCCACTATCCATCTGGATTCCGTTGAATCCTGGAAACTATTAGCCTTCAGTGTGTGACACCCCGTAAAACGTCCGCATCCGTGGGTTGGCTCCACAACACCATTTGCTGTTCTCCTTGGGTTTTGCAGACATGCAGAGAAAACAGCAAGACGAGGCCAAGTTGATGATTTGGAATACCAAATGTGACTGAGGCAGCATCGCCTCACCAGGGAATACACAGCCTGACATTTGCCTTGGAAAGCAACAGGCTAGAAGTACCATGACTGTATCTCTTCCTGGCAAAGAATCTTGAAATTTCTCTGGAGCTCTGTTCCGGCCTCTTTGGGTCTATTTTGATCCCTCTTCTGCAAAGGCCTACCAGAGTGGTCCCAGGATGTAGATCTCCAGTAGAGAGATAGAGGATGGCAAATCCTCCAGGATGTTTAGAGTTGGGTTAAATCATAGCTTGACCAAAGGGTGGGCACATGATAGAAATCTAAAGCCATGATAGTGGGGGTGAAGACCAGATAACGCCCTTCTCAGTGCTGCTTCTGCTTGTTACTTGCTGACAGTTAGGCAGCCAGTAGCTGACTCTTCCCAAAGGCTTTTTGTGGTGCCCCATTGTGGCTCACTCCATTCCTGGATTGTGTCTGCAATGTAACCATTGTTTGGCCTTGAGAATGCCACTGTGCATATGTTCTGGGGGTGTTGGCTGTTTTTCTACCAAGTTGTTGTAACCGTAACCTCATTATGTTCTTATTTTTTTTTCTTGGGGATGAGGCTTGATGGAATGATTTCCTAGGGTGTACTTCCTGCTGGGCTGATAGGGGGTAGCAGTGTCTGGCATTCTCCATTCTTGCTCTCCTGTGACCCAGTGACTCAGCAGCGTGGGAAGGAATTAGCCTGGCAGACAAACCCTCCCTGTGCCATCCAAGGAACTACTAGAACAGGGAGGCTACGTGTGAGCACGCTGACAAAACAAACCAGCAAAAACCAGTCCAGTCAGTTAGCGAAGCATTGGGCAGATCAAGGCAAAACCCCACCAAGGGTTCTTGGAGAGCTGTCTTCCCTGCTCCACAACCCATAGGGTTGGGGCCCTGTGGATCCAGAGTTGGACTGGGTGATACCATCTAGGTTCACAAAGATTAGAGACTGGGGACTGAATAGTCCTCCAATTCTAAAGTCTTACTTTATGTCGTGTAAGGGAGAACACTGGGCTGCCAGCCAGGAGACCTGGGTTCTAATTCCAGTTCTACCATTGGTTAGCTGTGTGACCTTAGTCAAATCACCTAAACTCTCTGGTCTTTGATGTCTTAATATAAAATAAGGGCTTTCAACTATCAATCAATCAGCAAGTATTCATTTTTGTTGTTGTTCAGTCATGTCCAACTCTTCCCATTTGGGATTTTCTCGGCAGAAATACTGGAGTGGTTTCCCATTTCCTTCTCCAGCTCATTTTATAGATGAGAAAACTGAGGCAAACAGGATGAAGTGACTTGCCCAGGGTCACAGGGCTAGTAAGTGTCTCAGGCCAGATTTGAACTCATGAAGATGAGTCTTCCTGATTCCAAGCCTGGTGCTCTATCCACTGTGTCACCTAGCTGCCCCTAGGTATTCATTAAGCCTCTACTATTTCCCAGATGGGGCATCTAGGTGGCGCTGCAGTGGATAGAGCACCAGGCCTGGAGTCAGAAAGACTTGAGTTCAAATCTGACCTCAAATACTTACTACCTGTGTGACCTTGGGCAAATCAATTCATCCCATTTGCCTCAGTTTCCTTAGCTGGAGAAGGAAATGGCAAACCAGTCTTGTATCTTTGCCAAGAAAATCTCAAATGTGGTCATGAAGAACCAGACAGGACTGAAATGATTGAGCAACTTTTCCCAGGTACTGTGTTAAGCACCTGGAATTAAGAGGACAAAAGTGAAACATCATTTTACCTCGAGATATTTACATTCTAATGGAATTGCTAATCTCCAAGCTCCCTTGTGAGCTCCATGAGTCTAAGAAGGTAAAAGATTTGTCTCCCCACTACTCCACCTCCCACCATTTGGGGAGTGGAGAAACCTAGGTTTCCTCCATATTATCTTATTAAAAAAAAAAGTCAAACTTGTGATCTCATTGCTTTTGGGAACTCCTAGTAAGAAAACTCCTCCAATAAGGCAGATATGCAGTCCTATAGTTGCCTAGGGCACTGAGAGGTTATCTTGCCAGGGATCACATAGCTAGCAGTTGTCAGAAGCAGAACTTATGCCCAGGTCTTTCAGACCCCAAGGCCAGCTTTTTTTCATCCTGGATGCCAGGCACCAGGCTGCCTTTGATCCATTAAAATATTCTGATTTACTCTCCACCTATAACTTCTGAGCCTTGACTTATAGGATCATAGATTTGGAACTAAAAGGAACTTTAGAAGCCATCTAGTCCAAACCCTGCATTCTACAGATGAGGAAACTGAGGCCCAGAGAGTTGAAGTATTGAATGTATACAATTAATGAATAAAAAAAGCTGTACCATAATGCATGCTATCTTGGACTTGAGACACCAGAGATGATTTTTCTTTCTTCCTCCCTCCCACTCATATCTGTCTTTAAATTGAAGAACTCCTGAGGGGATCTTGCAGGGGATGAGATGACAATTGTTCTTTCAGAGACAGTCAGCCAGATTTGAACAAAACCATCTGCCCAACACATATCAATCTAAAATGCCATTTCACTCTGCCTGACCAATTTCTACTTAGCCTTCAAAGTCTAGCCCTCCAGGCTATCTCTTCCAGGAAGACTTGCCAGACCTGGGATTCTGACCCCCAGGCCAAAGGCCTCCCTTCTTCAAACTACTGGCCTTTGACCCTCTTATTGGTGTAATGAGATAATCAAGGTGACTCCCTTGATTTGCTGGACTAGGACATTTCCCATGGAGTTAGACATGTGCCCTGGCTTAGTGCTGAAGAATATTCATTTTGGGATTATCAGCAGTTCCTGATTGGTCCCCACGTGTCCTTGTACCTGGGATTTGTATCAAAGAGGATTAACCCAATCAGTCTGAGCATCACGGAGGATGGACTACCCTTCAGAACCTACTGTACGGAGCTCCACTATCTCCTGTGTGTCACTTGGGACTCTACCAGTTCTTCCATGGCTTCCAGTGAGAGAGAGAGGATTGCCCCCCCCCCCACAACAATGGCTATAACTTAAGCACCTGGCAGTGAGAACGTATGCTTACCTAAGCAAGCCTCATGGCTGCTTTTGTTTTAGGTTTCTTTTTTATGAGCCCAGGCCACTGAGAAATGAGTGGGTTTTTTTGTTTTTTGTCCTGGTGGAGAACTTGGGGATTCACGAAGTTACAGGAGTTTCTGAGTCTTTGGGGACTGCCTAGCTGGAGGTGCATCCTTTGGCTACACTGTTTCTTGGAGGAGAGGCCCACCTTCAGATTCATGCTTAATCTGGAAGAGCTATGCAGTAGGCCAGACTATCTGGTCTTGTGAGCCACTTGGATAATACAGATCCTATAATGCCATCTTTACCTCCTAGAAGAGCATAATAGATGAGTTCCCTATGCCATACGTGTTTATTGGACACGTGTTATTATTGTTGTTTGTCCTTCGTGCTCGAAGATGACCAAAATGGCATCACTATGTTGGGGTCAAGGTACAGCGTTTCTGGATGTGGCTGATCAGACCAATAGGAGCTTGGATGGTTGAACATTTGGAGTGGAGATGTCTCTAAATTTGTGCATCTCATCTTTCTTTTGAGCTACTGGAATTCTGCTTTGCTATAGAGCACGGCACCTTCTTTGATGCGGGCACACCAAGCCGGGTGGCCCTGGGCCAGTGTCTCCCATGTCTCACAATTGATTCCAAAGTTCTTCAGAGTGTCCTTGTTCTTCTGACCTCCGTGTCACCATCTGATACTATATGTGTAATCTGCCATGTATGTTACCTGGTCACATAGATTCTCTGTACGTATCTCTTCTTGCACTAGAGGTGTGGCAATCTATGGAAGAGCGTACCCCTATGATGTATGAGGAAAGCCTTTCTTATCACTTTGCCACACTATTTGCTTCAAATCAGCGTGTTTCCTGGTTGGCATGAAAGAAAAAAATCAGTAAGGTCTTGTCACCTATGATTTTGAGTGGATGCTAATCCAAAGTACACTGAATTTGGGGTAATTTCCTGGAGATTCACATTGTGGAGGGGCAGGAAATGTAGTTGCTTACACCTGGAAAGCATTATTGAGAGGCAAATAAATGATGTTTCTATATAATAACTTGTACTTTGAAACTATGACAGATCCATGATGTCATCAATGTGAATGTTCCTTCTACTGGAACAAATCAAGACCCCTCCATGCCTTCTCACCCTGTGTCATGTCTGTCCATGTCATTCCATAGACCTTGCTAGAAGATCGCTGTGCCAGAGGCTTCCCCCTGCTTCTCTTGAATATCTTTTGGATCTTAATGTGACACTGAGGCTGACCATCCGTTATCCTCCTCACTTCCATCATGACCAGTCACCCTTCTTTTTAGTCACACGTGTCTTAGATGTTGGTTTTAATGCCACTTGTAGTGTGTGAGCCCCCATCAGCATTAGACCAGAGCCTCTGTGAGCCAATTAGGAAGCTATTGCAATAAATAGTTCAGGCCAGGGTTAATAAGAGTAGGAACTGGGGTAGCGACAGCAAAAGATGAAGAGGAAGGGACAAATGGGTAAGGGATTGTGAAGACAGAATTGACAGAAGAGAAGAGAAGAGAAGAGGGTCTAAGACAGAACTTTTTGTTGTTGTTCAGTTGCTTTTCAGTTATGCCCGACTCTTCATGATCCCATTTGGGGTTTTCTTAAAGATGCTGGAGTGGTTTGCCATTTCCTTCTCCAGCTCATTTTGCAGATGGGGAAGCTGAAGCAAACAGGGTGAAGTGACTTGCCCAGGGTCACACAGCTAGTGTCTGAGGCCAGATTTGAATTTAGGTCTTCCTGACTCCAGGCTGCAGCTCCACCTGGATGCCTTAAAACAGAGCCTTGGGAATACCTTACCATTGAGAGGCAGGCACCCAATGAGTCAGTGAAAGAAATGATGTGGTACAGTGAAGAGAGTCCTGGATTTGGAATCCGTTCAAATCCTGGCTCTTCCTTTCACTATGAGTTTGGCTTTGGGCAAATTACTTCACCTGTGTGGGCCTCGTTTTTCTTCATCTTTCTAGTGAGGGAGCTAGCCTTGTCAGTTTCTAAGATGTCTTCCAGCTCTAGCAGGCAGGGAGGAGTAAAGCCAGGAAAAGCCCAGATGGGGTCACAGAGAGTCAGACACAACCGAAAATGACTGAACAACACAATTCCTCGAAATCTGGCTTCTCATTCTCTACCTCTACTTTTAATATTGCTAAATCTGATGCCTTCTTTTTAGTCCTCATCCTTGAAGGCCTCAAAATGTTAACTACCATTGATCTGCAAGGTATGCTGCCCTCTCCTCCTGATCCATCCCTTAGGATCCTGCGTGTGCCTGCGTGGGGGGTGTGTGAAGGAGGGGGGAAAAAGGCAGCACAACTATATAATACTCAGAGGACAAGATATTTGTGGTTGGAGACACACACTCTGAGAAGGTGCCCAATACTACAGGTTTGCTCCCTGTGGAAACACATCTAGTCTCAGAACATTCAGAGGAGAAGATACTTGTGGCAGAAAAAACATACTCTGAGAACATTTCAATTGCCTCAAGCTTGGTCTCTGTAAAAGCTAATCTTGTTTGTGAAAACTCAGACCTCTCATCTTGGTCATGTTCCATGAGAAATAAAAGTAAACTGAGGCACATATGAATGCATATCGGTAATTCGTGGCCCATTCATTTACAAAGTTGAACATCCATTGAATGTTGGAACTGGAAGAAAGCTTGGAGATCATCTGCTCCACCCCCCTCCCCCTTGTACAGATGAGGAAACTGAAGCCTAAAGAAGTCCAATGACTTGCTCAAGGTCATATAGCCAGTAGAACTGGGATTTAAATACAGTTCTACTAGCTTCAAGCCCGGTGCTTTTTCCACTGCTCTTCTTACTGTTCGTTAAAGATGATGCTCCATGCCTTTGCCTGACGCCTCAAATGCACTTCCTCCTCACCTCCACCTCACTGAATCCCTAGTTTCCTTCAAAGTTCAGGTCAGCTATCACCTCCTACATGAGGCTTTCCATCATCCCTCCATCATCCTCAAAATGACCTTGTAAAATTACTCTGAAAGTGAATAGAGAAACCAACTTTGTCACCACAAGGATCCAGGTTCAAGTCCTATTTCTGATACATTTATCCTGTGTGACCTTGGCAAGGTCCTTAACCTCTCAGTACTCTAGGTAACTCTAAGATTATAAATTGCAGAGAAAGTGCTGACTTGCTTTAGAAGAGCAAATTTCCTCATCTGAGAGTTCCCTATACCAACAGAATAATAAGTAGAGTTCTTAGCCTTGATTTACCTTGTATAGTTTTTGTCTCTGCTCATGTGCAAAAATAGTGTTTTCCCCCAACAGAATTTAAGCTCCTGGAGGGCAGTGACAGTTTCAATTTTGTCTTTGTATCTCTAGCATGGGGCCTGGCACACAATAGGCACTTACTGATTGAGTGGTTATACAAATGGATACGTCCAGGCCCGTTACAATATGGTTGCACCTGAATGGTGGTGTGGGGGGCGGGGAGCACGTGGGGAGCATCTTGCTGCCTTAAAACATTGTCTCTGGCAGAGACTTGTCCTGAGATGAGCTACCATTCACAACTGTCTCCCTCCATAGTGTCTGTCCACCATCCCCCACTCTGGCACAAATGCTACACAGTAATCTGTCTCCCATATCCCTGTGGATTGGTTTACCCAGAGCACTCACTTTTTGGCTTGACCCTAGCATGGCACCCTCTTGGATCATGGCTTGAACCATACCCGTTCTCTGCATAGCACACTCTCTCTCCCATGAGGCCTGTTAATTACCCTCTGTGGAAGACAGCATTTATATTACTGGCCTTTGAATCAACTTGAAAGGCCCAACTCTTGTATTGACTCTATTTACCTTGTAAGTGGTAGATATTACGTACCACATGTCTAAAGTTTTGCTCTTCCATTTAAGTTTCTGTTTCCCAGGAATCAATTCTCCCCAGCTACTGTCTCCCCTCCTTTCTGCAGATGTCACGTACAGAGTCAAGCCAAGTAGGCTTTCATCTGGAAGCAGTGATAACAGTGTGGCCCTAGAAGGGTCACAGGCTCGGCCCTACTCCACCTTGTGGGAGCTAGCTGGCCTCATTGAACAAAGTGCCAGTGCTTTTCAACCCAAGGGATACAAAACCAGCTTTGGGTTCATTCAAGGAAGAAATGGGTTCTAAACTGTCTGCTCTTATCCCCAGACTGATGGGGGCCACTGTGTACTCCAGAATCTGGAAGCTGGGGCCCAGGATGAACTACAGGACCGTTGTGGCTGTCCTTTTCTCAACTGGTGGTGGCTGTGCTCACTCTCTACGGATCAGCTGATTGACACTTGTGCCTTCAAGTCCTTGTAAACAACCCTGACTCATTCTGTCACTGTAAGTCACAGAATCACAAAAGCACAGATATTCAGATTTGAAAGAGACCTTAGCAGCCCTCAAATCCAACCTATGCACAAAAGGGATTCCTCCCATAAGTCAGTTCATTGTAGTCATTTCTTGCACCCCATGATTCAATCCCCAAACACTGAGCCGCTTGTCTGATCAGGCTATCACAGAGAGCCTCATTCTATAGTGTAGGAGAATTCAAGCAACCTAATACTGATTGACAACTCAGTCAGTCACAGACAAGGGTCTCTCTTCCCTCCACTGATCTGACACAAATAGGTAGTAGGGAATAGTCTCAGCATGCAAAGGGTCTTCTACCGCTTTGGAAATTCTTCAACAACAGCAGCCTCAAGGGAATTGTTAATATGCTCACTCCATTCTCCCTGGACACATAAGAAGTAATGAATGGCTGGATTTCAGCTGGTCCCCAAGTCCTCTGGCCCTGGTCAAAGGAATATTTTGCAAATATCTCCAGGATGGAAGCTGCCTGCTGGAAAACACAGTGCAAGAAAAGGTGAGGAAAACCCCCAAGTAGATGAAATGCAAACTTTCAATTGCTTTTCTGAAGTTTAGAATAATAAATGCTTGGTTTTCAATGCCAAAAAGTAAATGCTCTGCTGATTTTGGTAGTAACGTTATTGGAGATAATGAATCCAATTCATTCTTCACACTGCTGCCAAAATAACCTTTCTTCCACATAAATCTGGCTGTCTCACTCATTCTTTGGTACAGACCCTTCAATGGTCCCCAATGTCAACTGGGTAAAGTTCAGGTTAATGCAATCCTGGACAGTATTAAGAAACACATAGTGTCTGGGAGAGCAAGGTAGTGACGTAGGGTCAATCTTGGCCTCTCACATGTAATGGTTATGTGACCCTGGGCAAGTCAGTTAATCTCTCACTTCTCTGGGCAACTAGTCAAAAGCCTTAAACTCTAGTGAAGGTCCCTTGTGCCCATGAAACTCCAGCCCCCCCCCCAAAAAAAGTGTCTAGGACTATGGAGGCATCAGGTAGCATCTGGTGTCCTGAGTTCAGTTTTGGGTGTCACATTTTGGGGGGGGGGGTCATTGATAAACTAGAGAACATCCAGTAGAAGGTAACTAGGGGGAAGGACCTTGGGATCATGTCCTATGATGATGCATTGAAGGAACTGGGGGTGGGGAGATGGAATTAGGGATGCGTAGCCTGGAGGAGAGAAGACTTAGGGATGATTTGATAGCTGTCTCCAAGCTGTCCTATGGAACAAGGATTTGACTTATTCTGCTTGGATGCAGAGGGCAGAACCAGGAGCAACGGGCAGAAGCTGGCAGATGTAGCTGGTGGGTTTCCTTTCATTGGAGGCCTTTGGGTAAAGCCTGAATGAGCCCACTTGTTGGGTCTGTTGTAGATGGGATTCTTGTTCATGTATAGGCTGGGTCTTGAAGCCCAACTTTAAGATTGTGGGATTCTATGCCCAGTATTTCAGGCCCTTCACAACCTGGCACAATCATACCTTTCCTTTCTTACCGTGTATTAGTTCCCTCCATGTGCTTGACATTCTAGTGAAATTGTTCTACTCTCTACCCCTATAATAAGCCCTGCCCTCACATATCTGTGCCTCTGTTTACCACTCTCCCTGTGCCTAGAATATCCTCAGCCCTCTTCAATTCCTGTCCAACCTTTAAAGCGCAATTCAAATGTCACCTCTTCCATCAAGCTTTCCCTGTTCCCCTTGATTAGTAATAACCTTCCCCCTCGGATCTCACAAAGTATAGTTGCATACCTCTCTAATATACTTGGGCAGCTAGGTAGAGCTGCAGTGGATTTAGTGCTGGGACTGGAGTCAGAAAGACTCATCTTCCTGAGTTCAAACACTGGCCTCAGACACATACAATGCAAAACTGGGTGAGTCACTTTACCCTGTTTGCCTCAGTTTCCCCGTCTGTAAAATGAGCAGGAGAAGGAAATGACAAACCACTCCAGTATCTTTGCCAAGAAAACCCCAAATGGGGTCATGAAGAATTGGAAGTAACTGAAACAACTGACCAATACCAACTAATACACTTATCATGTAATACAGTTTATTATCATTATCGGTGTTTATGTATCGTCCCCAAATTAGACTAGAAGCTCCATGAAGGCAGCAACCATGCCTTATGTGATCTTCGTACTTACCCTAATGATTGAAAAATCTAATGTAATCCTAGGCCAGTGGGGTTGTTTTTTTTTTTTTAAAGCATAGTAATAAACCTACTGAGTCCTCTCTGGTCACAGTATATGTGGATTATTAGATGCACTTTTGGGGAGCATGGTTTAGATAGAACATCAATAAGCAGGATCACATCCTAAGGAGAGCAGTTCTGGGGATAAGGTGAACACACTGGAGATCACATCACACAAAGATTTTTTGAAAGAAGATTAAGCCTAGAGAAAGAAGACTTAGGGAACACTTGACTGCTGCTCTCAAGTACTTGAAAGGCCACCATTTGGAAGAGGAAACAGACTTGGTCATAGAAGACACAAGGAGAAACAAAGTCAAATTGGCCAAGAGGCGGGTTTTTGGTCGATGTAAGGAAAGGCTTCCCAACAATTAGAACTGGCCCCAAATGTGCCACCCCAATATCAATGAGTGGATGAAAAGGCATTTGTTATGCATTTCTTACTTGCAAATCACTGTGCTAAGTTGTAGGGATAAAAATAAATATCAAGCAAGGCTCCAACCCTGCCTTTACTCCTGGCAGCCACCCTGGGTTCTATTGCAGGAATTTTCAAAACCAACTCATCTCATTCAACAACTATTTTTATTTTATCTTTTCCTGGCACAGAGCCTTGCACATAGTAGGTACTTAATGAATGCTTGTTGAATTGGATTGCCTTGGCCTGGCTCCCCAACCAGTATTCTGCCTGGGCGAAAGGATAACAATTTGCCTCATATTAACTTGAAACTTCTGGGCATTAGACTACATTCCTGAAAAGGATGCAAGACTTTCCTGAACATAGGATAGTAGTTATTTAGGATGGTGAAGAACAAAGCAGCATTAGTTCCAAGAATGTACAAGACATAGAAGGGGCTAGAATTCCAGTCTCTCTTAGAGAGTGTAACAGTGCTTAGTGACCCCAGCTCCAATGATAGCTATTTCTTACTCTTATTCCTTCCAGAATGGTTCGACCTTGGGCCCCCAAAACTCATGCCCCCCAGTAGGGAGAATCCCAACAGCCTGAGTGTCCTACAATTGCTGGTCCTGTGGTAAGTAGCAGTGGAAACATTAGGTGAACATTTTTTTTTCATTGATTTTTCAAATATAGGTTCTGTATTCCTGCCTATTCCACGCCTGCCATCCTCCTCCTCCCCCCACGCCATCGACTACTGCTACTACATCTGCAGTCAGCATGGATCTTTCTCAGATGTTAGTTACTGTTATGCTGCCTGAATCCTCTAGCTCCATGCTACTTCCTTTGGCAAGGTCTCTGTGTCCCCAAGTGAGTGACATAATGTGGAAGCTCTGCTCTCTCTTGTTTTCTTGTTCTCTTCCCTTCTTCCGTCTTCCTTCTCCTTTCCAACAGACCTGTTGGTCCCAGCAGCTCTACTCAGTGTTTTCTTTCATTTACCCTTCGCCCACAGTATTCTAAGAAAGTAACATTTTTCCTGTTGGCATCACGTCTGTTGCAGCATACAACCTGGGCCTCCTGGTCACTCTTCCTCCCATATCTCCCATAAGGGTAGGGAGAAGGGAAAAAAAGTAGGAGGTTCTTGTGCCTGCCTGCTACAAGTACAATGGCTTATCTAGGGAGGTAGTGGATTTTCCGAGACAGCTAGGTGGCACAGTAGATAGAGCATGGGCTTGGAGTCAGGAAGACCTGAGTTCAAATCCAGCCTCAGACATGTACCAGCTGTGTGACCCTGGGCAAGTCATTTCACCCTGTTTGCCTCAGTTTCCTCATCTGTAAAATGAGCTGGAGAAGGAAGTGGCAAAACACTCCAGTATCTTTCCCAAGAAAACCCCAAATGGAGTCACAAAGAGTTGGACACAATTGAGATGACTGAATAGTGGACTTCCCATGCCTGGAGGTCTCATCTAATACAACCCCCTCATTTTACAGAAGAGGAAACTGAGGCCCAAGGAGGTAAAGCGATGTGTTCTGGGTCACATAGATAGTAGGCACCAGAGCTATGATTGGAATCCACTACTCCTTCTACTGCTTCTAACTGTGATTTGAGGAAAGGAAATGGCTAATTAGAACAGCGTATTGGAAAACCAACCAATGAAAATTAATGAAGATACCAACCCACCTAGAGCAGGCCATTCCACTCCACTGCAGCACAGCAGAGCCAGTCCGACCCAGTCCCTTTCCTTTAAAGGACATTTCCTCTGAAATGACAAATAATCAATCTCTGACGCAGGCCATTGGGCCCTGAGTTCATTCAAACGGCAATTTGCTATTTTCTCCCCATTCCTTTCCCGAGCCCATTATTCATTAGTCTTCCACCATGCTGTGATTGGAACAATTTGTATCTGTCCCTCCTACATTGTTGTGCTTCAGCGGAGTGTTTTCCATTTTTGCCTCACAGTGTAATTTCCTCCACAGGGTCATTTTTATCGTTCCCTAGAGAAGGGGGATCTAATTTGAGCGTTTAGTTGCATCTGTTGGCAGCTAAGGGGCATGTTTGCCTCTTGCCACCTGTGGCTGGGGGAGAGTTAAGATGATAAGAAGACCACTTGCCATCCTTCAGCTAAGCCAATCAAAAACTCATACAACTGCCTTCCCTAGGAGGGACAGAGAAGAGAGGAGGGCTGCTTCTTTAGCTTGAGCTCTATGCTTAGAAAGCTGGGCAAGAGCTCATCTAATCCAGCACGTCACAAACGGGACCCCACAGAACGTTGGCATTTTGTGCTACTTGAATGGGGGGGGCATGAATGTTGATGAACCATCTTTTTTCCCTTGGAAACACTGATGTGAAATTATGTCTGTGTGTCAAAAATGCATGGGCTCATTGGATTTTAGGGACAAGAGAGAGCTTAGGCATCATCTGGTCTGACATCCTTATTTTACAGGTGAAGAAACTGAAACCAAGAGAAGAAAAGAGAATTGCTCTGGGTCACACAACAGAGCCGAGATTTTACCCAGGTTCTCTGACTCCAAACCCAATTCTCTTTCTGTGACAATGTACGTGTAGGAATCTTGTGATCAGAGATGTGGAGGTGGGAGGAACCTTGGAGGCCATCAATCATCTAGTACAATCCTTTCATTTTACAGAAGACGAAACAGACCCAGATTGGAAAAGAGACTTAAGATCACAGATCTTGAACTGGAAGAGACCTCAGAGGTCTTTTGGTCCAAACCCCTTCATTTTATAGAGTAAGAAACTGAGGCACAGAGAGGTTAATGGACTTGACCAAAGTTACACAGGCAATAAGTAGCAGAGCCAGGTTTACAACTCAAGTGGTCTGAGTCCAGATTTGGAGGCAGCTAGTGGCACAGTGGATAGAGCACTGGGCCTGGACTCAGGAAGATCTGAGTTCAAATCTTGCCTCAGACAATTGCCAACTGTGTGATCACTTAACCTCTCAGCTTCAGTTTCCTCACCTGTAAAAATGAGGAAGTTGTACTCAGTGGCTTCTGAGGCCTCTTCTAGCTCTAAGTCTATGATCTTTAGAAAGCCAGTGTTCAAAGGGTCATAGATCTAGAGGTAGAGGGACCTTGGAGGCCGTCCAATCCAGAACACTCATTTTATAGATAAGGAAACTAAATGGCTTATTCCAAATCACATGATAGTGTCAGAGGCAAGATCTGAGCGCAATTCCCATCTCCATACTATATCCACTAGAGTATGCATGGAGCTGTTTTCTCAAATGTTCTCCTCATTTCTACAAATCTCTCTTTATACTGGGGGGAGTTCCATAAGTTAGAGGGTCCCTGGGCTATCAATATATTGCAAGCTCCAGAATGTTGTGTGATTATTATTATTGTTGTTGTTATTTTAATATTTTGTCATTCTGAAATTGACAAACAACAACAAATGTTGTTGAACATTTCCACATACAAAAAGGAATAGAAAAAGAGTGTTATATATGAAACCATGAATGTCTATTAATTCCAACTTGGTATTTTATAATATAAAAGAAATTCAGCACAGTTTCAAAGTCATCCTGCTTGCCTGTGTCTTCTTCTGAAATACTATCTATTCCTTTCTGTGCATTTAAAGAATACTTCACTGATGCTCTTCTCTTTTTTTTGGGGGGGGGGAAATTACCTTATCACTGCCCCCTCCCCATTCTTCCATGTTGTTATTATAAGGTCCCATTTTTATCATGCTCAAAAGGTTTACAAATGGCTGTCCCCAAAACTCAGGGAAGAAGGTACTTGGACAAATTTACCATCCTCATTTCATGGCAGAGGCAACTAAGGCTTAGAGAAAAGAAGATCTGATCATGGTCACAATGTAACTGAATAACAGAGCCAGGCTTCCTGAAGGCTAATACTCTTCCGGGTCCAGTTAGTATGAATATGTTCGTGGGTATTATAGTAAATGTTTCATAATGGCTCTCCAAGAGAAAAATGTACTCACAACACATTTGTAAATTTAATATGTATTAAGATTTTCCCCACCACTTTCTTAAGTCTAGATAATCAACAAAGCAATACATCAAGTCCTGATTTGCAGCATTTGCTAATTTCCAAGGTTTCAATTTTCACATGGAAAATTTAACAATTGGTTCTTGTGTCTAGCTCTTGGGTCCGAGCTAGCTCCAGCATGCCACTGAACATATCCAAATAAAGGCAAATTCATAGAGAGGTAAAAGGGTCCTAAGTTGGGGAGAAAAATGATTGGAATAAAGGAACGATGAAGATACCAAACAGATGGAGGAGAGATTCCTGGTTGGTGAAGCCATTAAAAAGATAGATGCTGTGCTTTCTAGTGATTGTGTAGAAAAGGTCAGAGTTGGAATTTTAGTTCATTTTATTTTATTGCTGCAGTGAAAAGATATCATTATAATTATAACTTCATTGGAGTTCACTGCGTGCACTGGTTTTCCAGGTCAAAAAACTAGAGGATATGTAACAAGGTGGCCCAGTGGATAGAGTGCTAGAGTCAGGAAGACTTGAGTTCAAATCCAGCCTTAGACACTTATTTGTTGTGTGGCCTTGGGCAAGTCACTTAACTTCTGCCTGCCTCAGTTTCCTCAACTGCAAAATAGGAATAATAATAATAGCATATACCTCACAACGGTGTTGAGAAGTTCAAATGAGATAATATTTGTAAAGCAGTTAACACAGTGTCTGGCACATGATACATGTATGTATATGTATATATGTGTACATGTATATATATGTGCACATACATACATACATATATATAACACACATACTATATATACACACATACATATGAAGTTAGAAATGAGCTGCTGAATTACATTGGTAGAAAGAGTTTCTATACCGAAAATTTTTCCGCTCCAAGAAACCAGGGGATCATCATATATTTAGAGCTGGAAGACCTTAGAGCTAAAACCTCTTATTTTTCAGGTAAGGAAACTGAAACCCAGATTGATTAGGTGACTTTCTCAATGGGAGAAGGAAGGGAAGAGAAAAGGGAAGGAAAGGGAATAAGCATTTATTAAGCACCTACTCTGTGCCAGGCACTGTACTAGGTGCTTTACAAATATTTTCTCATTTCATTCTCACAACAAGCCTGGGTGGTAAGTGCTATTATTATCTCCATTTTACAGCTAAGGAAGCTGAGGCCAACTGAGGTTAAGTGACTTGCCTAGGATCACACAGCTGGTAAGTGTCTGAGGTCACATTTGAACTGAAGTCTTTCTGACTCCAGACCCAGTGCTCATCCACTCTGTAATGTAGCTGCTAGGGTTACATTGATAGTAAGAAGGAGGTCCAGACAGAAATAACAACAAAACCAGTCTTAACTAGCTATAGAAATGTAAGCTGCTATTTTTTTTTTTTGATAGGGGTACGGCACTTTCCTGCACAATTTCAATGACACGCCCAATCCTGGCTCTGGGCTAGCTAGCTGCCCCTATATCCTGGCCTTCTCCTGGCTGCTCAGGAGAGAACTAGGGCCTAACCCTGGATGTAATTGGGACAGTGTTATCACATATACACTTTAGCACATGATATCTCGATTCAGCATTATGAGAAAGAGCATTCATCTCCAGTAATAGATCTTATGCCCAGACTAGACCCAGAGCTCTTTGGTCCATGGCTGAATTTAATTCATTTCTGGATGTTGGCCCAAATGAACAGTGTGTTCACAAATTACATTCATTCATTCATTCATTCAACAAGCATTGATTACGTTCCTACCACGCCAGGCAATGAGGAGATACCAAAGTTAGCTAAGACACAATTCCTCACCTCTAGGAAGACTTACTATAGAAGGTGGGAGCTGAGCTGAGACTTGAAGGAAGATAAAAATATTGAGAGGAAAAGTGTATACAAATGCCTGGAGGCAGGAGATGAATTGTCAAGTTTAGGGAACAGCTAATTTGACTGGAACCCAAAGTATAGGAAGGAGAGTGGTATGAAATAAGGCTGGAAACCTGGACTGGGGACAGATTGTAAGGGGCCTTAAGTACCAAACCTAGAAGCTTGTATTTTATCCCAGAGGTCATGAGGGGCCACTGAAGGCTGTTGAACAGAGGAAAATAAATGTGACAACTGTGTGGAGGACAGATTAGATCCACAGAGACCAACTGGGGGGACAATCACAATAGCATAGTCTAGGTGAGAAGTTGCAAAGGCTTGAACCAGTGACGAATGGAGAGTGGAAACAAGAAAAGCATCCTGAAAGATGCCAGAGAAATAGACTCAAGGAGACTTGCACGTGACTGGGGGAGGGACAAGGGAGGGAATTAGGGATGCAATGATCAGGGCAGTGAATGAGGAGGATGAGACAAGGAAGACTGCAGGGCTGAGAACACTGGCGGGGGGGGCAGTGGGGATCCTGGGACCAGAGAAAGGGTTCTGTGGGGATAAGTTCAATTTTAGAAATATTGAGGCACACCAATCAACAAGCAATTATTAAGTGCTTATTGGGTGCCTGGTATTGGGGAATGCAAATATAAAAATTAAATAGTCTCTATCCTCAAGGACCTTACATTTTATTATCTGTGGATATAACGTATATAAATAAGTATGGGGAGATTATATGTAAAATAAATCCAAGGTAATTGTGGGAGGCAGCGCCCTAGAAACTGGGGAGGGGGCAGGGTGGGCAAGAGTTTGGATCAAGGTTAGGAGATCAGGTGATGTGCCGGAGGACATTCAAGTAATAAGTGTCAGAGGCAGGATCTGAACTCAGGGTCTTTGACTCCTAAGCCAATACTCTTCTCACTATATAGTGCTGCCTCTAGTTCCAAGATAAAGGATAGTGAAGTGCCTGAAACTTGGGGTGTCCACACTGAATTCAATTCGATTCAACAAAGTGATTAAGCACTAAGTGCGGGGGGGGGGGGGGATCCAAAGGAAATGAGTCCTGCGCTCAGGGAGTTTAACTGAGTTTAAATACTCTCTTCTCTTTGGCACTTCAAGAGGAAAAGAGAAACTGGGGGCGGTGGGGGGGGGGGGAATCAGGAAATGCCTGGAGTCAGAGGTGACTTTCAAGCTGGGCTGTGAAAGAAATGAGATTCTAAGAGATGTACGGGAAGAGGGAGCACATCAGATGTGCCAAGACACAGAGAAGGGAGATGGAATTCTGGGGAGAAGGAGCCACGTCAAGCCACGTTAGTGGCATGGAGAGTGCATGAAGCAGAGGCCAGATGGACAGCTGCTTCAAGCTGAAGAAGGTATCGCTGCCTCTTCTCTCCCCACGTAAGATGGTGTTTGGGCCTGAATTCTGCAGAAGAATATTCCTGCAGAGCCCAGTCAACCTGAGACCACTAAGTGTTTTCTCATAAAAAGCCTCAGAAACTTTTTGAATGTCAGCTCATCTATCTTCAGTGCCCCCTCTGTATCATCAAGAAGAGTATGGGAGTGGGGGAGGGCACAGGAGCGTGTGGGCATGGGGGTGGGAGGTACGAGGGCAGCAGTGGAAGGGAGGCTGGCTCTTATTAGGAAGAGAAGCTGCTTCAGGCTGGGAAAAGTCAAAACAAAACCTTGATTAATATCTATTCCATTTAAAGAAATGAAAATAATATCATCATTATGGTAATGAAAAAGAAAGGGAAGTTTAACTCTTTGAATGGAGGTAAATGTGGTCTTCCCCTTTGCTAAGGCTCTGTGAGTATGGGTTAGAGGAACTAGGGCTGTGTAGTCTGGAAAGGAGGCCTAGGGCAGAGGTGAGAGCTGTCACCAAGTATTGGAAGGGCTATGACATGTGGGGCCATGGAGAAGAGAAGACATCGGTCTGGTTCCACTTGGCCCCAGGGAGCAGATAGAAGATTGAGATGTGGAATGATTTCTTCACAAAGAGAGCTGTCTACAAGGGGAGTGGACCACCACAGGCCATGTTGGGCTAAATTCTCATTGGAAGTCTTCCAACTCCTCACTGGAAGCATTTAGGAGCTGGCTGACCACTTGATGTAGAAAGGATACTTGTTCAGAAAGAGTTTGAACCAGGTAGCTTCTGAGGACCCTCCCTCTCCCCCACTCCCACTCAACTCCCACTGGCATTCTTTTTTTTTTTTTGAAGTTTTAGGCAGTTGGGGTTAAGTGACTTGCCCAGGGTCACACAGCTAGTAAGTGTCAAGTGTTTGGTCTGAGGTCTAATTTGAACTCAGGTCCTCGTGACTGCAGGGCCCAGTGCTCTATCCACTGCACCACCTAGCTGCCCCCCATCCCCCTGGCATTCTGATCTCCACCCCTGAACCCCACTCCAGCCCTAAATTCTATCAAAATTTAGCTTGGAAAACATTACCACTGGTCTTTCTCAGTCCTTGGTTCCTCTGACATCTCTCTCCAGGATTTGCCCATAATGACTCTTCTCTCCTCCCAACTTCATGCAACCTTCTCCCCATGGCTTCCATGCTGCTGCTCTCTCTCCTGGTTTTCCTCCTACCTGCCTGACTTCCACTTCTTGGTCTCCTTTGCTGAGTCATCATCCATGTCTTGCCACATGAGCCCAAGTGTCCCTCAAAAAGCTGCCTTGATTTCTCTTTTCTCTCAACACTCTCTCCTTTGCTAATCTCACTTTCTCTGATGGGATCAATTATTTTCTCAATTCAGATCTACACATCAAGTCCTAATCTCTCTCTCTCTCCTAAAATTGCACTGCAGCCCTCCATTGCCAATAGCCTTCTTTCATTTTTCCTGATTCTCCCCCTACCCTCCTAGGGCCCTGCCTCCCACGATTACCTGGTCTTTATTTTCTGTATAATCTACAGAAACTTATTTATGCACATGTTGTCTCCCCTGATAGAATGCCTGTTTTTTTTCTGAAGCACCCAGCACAGTGCTTGGCACATTTTATTACAATGTATCCTGATTGACTGATTGATTGAAGCGTCACAATAGGTCCCAAATTGTCCTGCTCTTTGTTCACTTCTTTCCAATGACAGCAATTTCCTGACATACTGTGTTACCATTTGCTGTCCCAACCATGCCATGAAATATACCTTTATATAATGTACAAGTCAAGCTCCTGTTCCAAAGGCGTTTTCCCTCCATAACCCTAGATGAGTTGTTAGCAGCATTACTGCACGCGACCAAACTCATTCACCTCTTTCGATGTTTCCTCCCTCTGGCAAATAAGGGACATATTCCATCCCATACTGGTAACTTAATAGTTCCTAGGAGATGTTTGCGCTGAGAGGAATGTTTCCTGGATATTCAGGCCTCTTTGGAGCCTCAGATGTCTCACATGATTTGTCCATTTAATTTGTGCTGTTTCCAAATGGTACCTATGTGATTGACTGCCCGGGATTGTGATCAGTTTCCCAAAGTTACTCCAGAGAAGGAAGACAAGAATGAAGCTCTAGGCACCCAGCTGAAATACTTGTCATTTTAGGTCTGGTCGATCTGATTCAGCAAACATTTGTTTGCATTCTTTCATATGAAGGGGATATAGAAAAGAGCAAAACACAGTTCTTGCCCCTAAGGACCTTACAATCACAGTAACTTCTATGGCTCTAGTTTGATTAGTTTTTTTTAAGTACCTTACAACTTCCCAAAGCCAATGCAACCCATTCTCCTCCTGTACAATTCTGGGCCCAGCTTGTTGCCATCTGAGAAGTTGTGACCCCTCAAAGACTGAAGTACACAACGGGTCATCTGGAATGAATTCACAGACTCAAGCATTCTTTAAGTCAAGTTGGCAAAAAGTTTATTGTTACGCTTTTCAGTGGGCAAGGATTCTTAAGGATCCTGCAACCTTAAAGTGGTACAGTTAAAGTTTATATAGGATAAAATACAATAAAACATGTGCCAAATATGCTAACTAGGTGATTCAGGGTGGGATTAAGGAGTGGTTAAGGAGTGGTCGGTTCTTAAAAGAACATGCACTTCTTGTACCTACTGCGCAGGCATTTTACCCAGAGTTCACTGGGAAAAGCCCAGAAGGGGGGCCACATGGAGGTGTGGTTTTGGGCCTGCTACGTCACTAAGTTAACTAGCGGTCAGGGACAACTGAGAGTTGTCCAGTCTGCCACCAATCAATGTCTTGTTTGACAAGATAGATGTAGGGAGTATACATATGTCTTAAGTCTAGAATACAGTTAATAAGGAGCCCAGGATGTAGATAATGAGGTAGGGTGATCGTATAGATAGTCCAATGGGTAAGAATGTCTTTATGACCCAGTGCAAAGCCAGTTCAAACTAATAATTCCTTCAGGTGCTATTTGTAACTGCACCAGGGAAAGAGATGAGGGTCTTGCTGGGGCCCACTCATGAATAATTGCTAAGCACAGTGTCCTTGGGCTGGGGAGAAACTGTCAGAGACAGTGTTGCTGAGGCTAGGGAGAAATTGAGGTCCAAGCACAAGCACCCAAACACAAGCACCCAAGCACCCCATCAAGCTCCCTACCCATTTGTGGTGTTTGTCCAAAATGCCTGTACTAACAGTTAAGCTCTATGGGCTTCTCGTCTGACTGGATATCATAGTCTGGTGAATAGGCATTTTTCATCTACCTAGCTTTTCTTGTTGGATACTTAAGGTAAACTCATTTGAGTGATTATACATCTCATTTATCTCTACATTCATCTCTGCATTGTTCAAAGCCTCAATGCAAAACATTTCCCTAAAACAAAGACTATCTTAAACAGTTTTCTCCTAGTGACATTGAAAGTCATGGAACACTGTGATATCCAAATAACTAAAGTTGAGAAATCACCCAGAGGGCATCATGGATGTGGACAGGCTGCAACACATCCCAAACGAGGAATTACATAGAAGATGTGTAAAGGATGTCAGCAGAGAAATGAAAGGAAACTGAGGATTAAAGAGGTAGAAAGTTACACAGATAGTAAGGGTATGAGGCAGGATTCAGACTCACATCACTCCCATTTCCAAGTTTTCACCTAAGATATTGATAAATACGTTGAACAGAAAGAAGGTAAAGGCAAATCCAAGAGGCACTCCACTAGAGACCTCTCTCCAAAGTGACATCAACCCATTTGTGACTACTCTTTGGGGCTGACAGGAAGACCCAGACTTCCTGATTGAGTCAATTGATCAAAGGTTTCATTTAGGTATGAACAAACCCTTAACCAATTTGGGCACACCATTAGATGAAACCAAATTGACGCATAGGAAACTATTGGGATTGGTTTCAGACACATCACTGGGCCTATGTATATACAGCATGCCAGTTCAGAATCAAGCATTGAAGCAGGAGCATTCCAGCAACCTGCCAGTCTAGTTGTGATCAATCAAATTGTATTGCTAGGGTGGGAGGAGAGGAGGATTGAGTTCTTTCTAATCTTCCCCTCCCCTCTAGCTGATGATGACCTTGTGAACTTTGAAAAATCAGAAGGTTTAGACTTCCACCATCATCAGTAGCAGCATCTCTGGAGCAAGAGTGGCTGATAGCATCTTCATTGGATCCTTGGAGCTGAGCAGAGAGCTCCACCTGAAGATGTAGCAAAAAGGATTTGTGGTAATGTAGAGCTTCGAGTTCTAATCCCTTTTGTCACCTGTCCTCTTGAAGGTTGAAGACTGAGACTACTCTCTTCACAAGACCCTATTTGTAACTATGGGAGAGTGTGGCCCAGACTTTTAGGAGGATCATTTTTGTACCAACTGTTTCTGCTACACTTAACCTTTTGGTTTTTTTTGGCAGTTGGGGTTAAGTGACTTGCCCAGGTCACACAGCTAGTAAATGTCAAGTGTTTGGTCTGAGGCCAGATTTGAACTCAGGTCCTCCTGACTTCAGGGTGGGTGCTCTATCCACTGCGCCACCTAGCTGCCCCCACTTAACCTTTCTAAAAGCTAATTAAGTCTGGCTGAAAATCAATGGAGAGTGCACTGGATGGGAGTTCATGAATGACAGCACTAGGAACCACAGACAGCTCATGGTCACCCCTAAAACCCTGGGAGAAGAAGTATTCAGCTGCCCTCTGGGGATCCAGACAACCAATGTGAGTGGTAGTTAAGGAATAGGCCATAGAGGGGGTGATGGACTGGAATGGAAGCTCCCTGAGGTCAAGGATTGTTTTGTTTTTATCTTTCTACCCAAAGCGCTGATAGAGAGTCTTGAACATAGTCTGCATTTAATAAATATTTGTTGAATCTGATCAGATTATTTCCATACCCCAGGATGTAGTTTATCTAAGCCTGGTGACTTAAATTTCCCAATAGGTTTTTCTTTCTAGCTTCCTACTTATCTTGGGATTCAATTCTCCTTTACCCATTTTTGTTCTGTCTTTTCCATTTCAAAAATCATTCTCCTTGGCCAAAAGCAAACAAACAAGCAAAGTCTTAAGTGGTTCTGCTTAGTAGAGATGGGATGGTATAGTGAATAGGGCATTGGAGTCAGGAAGATCTGGGTTCAAATCCTGCCTCAAACACTTAACAGTTGTGTGACCCTAGACAAGTCACATAACCTCTCTGTGCCTTAGTTTCCTCATCTGTAAAACAAGGGGATTGGATTCAGTGGCCTGTAATCTTTGCTCTGGATCTATTACTGTTTTTCTCAATTATAGCTTAAAAGTACATTTTACCTTTAGTATGCCTTTCCAACTTTAACCCCTTTTAAGTTTTGGCAATCCTGACACTATTCTTAGGGGACCATGCTATTTTTTTTTAACTGATGTGAGTTACAGTGGCCTTTAATAACACATTCTAGAATTTTGCAAGGAATCCTTTACTTGCCCTTAATTCTATCTTCTATACATGACTATAATTTGGCCAGTGAGTTCCCTGTGCAACCACATCAGTCTCTTTAGACAGCTAAACTTTTCTTCTTCATTGGAATTATTTCAATTTCGTTCTGCAGGATGTGATTTTTTTTTAAAGGTACTGCTATAATAAATTATATCATTTACATTTCCTAATGTTGTCTTCCCCACCCCGTCTCATGGAGTCATCCCTTACAACAAATAATTTTAAAAAGAGAGGGGAAAAAAAGAATACAGCAGAACTAACCAATGCATTGACTAAGTCTGATATATGCAGCATTCCCAGCCATAGTCCCCCCACCTTTGCAAAGAAGGAAGTAAGGTGCTTTGTCATATTTCTTCTTTGAGACTAAGATTGGTCATTATGGTGTCATAGCACTCAGTTCATTTGGCTTTGTTGGTGTTTCCATTTCCATTTCTGTAGTCATCATGCATATTATTTTCCTGGTTCTGCTTCCTTCATTTTGTATCCATTCATATATGTATTTTCCATGCTTCTCTTTCTCCATCATATTCATTGTTTCTTATAGCACAGTAACATTCTATTAAATTCATTTTCTTCAATTTGTTTATCCATTCACCAATCTATGGCCATCTACTCTTGTGTCTAGTTCTTTGTTACCACAAAAAGGGCTGCTATAAATATTTTGGTACATAGATATTTTATGGGGCCCTCCTTTTTTAATCATTGACTTCTTTGAGGTATACGCCCAGCAGTGGGATCTTAGGGTCAAGGCCATCGACATTTTCATCACTTTCTTAGCATAGTCAGGATGTCATTCTTGAGAATTTCCCATCTCTCAGATTGATTTCCCCTATTTAATTTTACTTATTCTTTACCATAATCCCTTGAAATCCATTCACTCTAAATCTAAAACTTTTGTCAGAATATGCTCAGGGTTCCCCTCCTCTATCCCAGCTTCTAGGATGGAGTGTTCAATCTTTCCAAGATCTCTGTCATTTCTAATTCAGCAACCAGTTCATCCTTATTGATCAGAATCAGGACTAAAATATCTATTTCCTTTTGTTATTTCTTCTACCTTTAAAGGATGAAATCGCTAGTATGACAACGCCAAGAAATCATCAGCTGTTCTGACTTGGGCACAGAGAGCTCTAGCACATGTCTGGATAATAGATATCCCAGATCACTAATATATCATGCCTCCATGCCACTTTCTTGAACCCCTCATCTGTTTCCTCCTTCTATCCTAGTGGTTTGTAGCATACACCCATGATGAGGTATTCCTATTCTACCAAAGTGCTGGAAGTGAGTGCATAGGCAAGAATAAAACTAGAAGATGGAAGGATGTGTGTACAAAAAAAACCCCATGAATTGGCAAGTCAAAGTGAAGTGTAAGAAACAGGAAGTCTAGGTTGAGACCACAGGTAAACTGGAACGGGCAAGAGATACAGTTAGATTCAATGAGGATTAGAGTTAGGAAAAGACTTGTTCTTGACCTTGAAAGATAAGTAAGATTTATGAGAAAAGATTGGGAGAGGGAGGGCATTCTACACAGAAAGTTAGGTTTCTGGGGGTGGAGCCAAGATGGCGGAGTAAAAGCAGTGATTTGCTTGAGCTGTGCCCCAAACATCTCGAAGTACCTGTAAAAAATGACTCTAAACAAATTCTAGAGCAGCAGAACCCACAAAAAGACAGAGTGAACAAATTTCCAGCCCAAGACAACCTAGATGGTTGATTGGAAAGGTCTATTTCACCGGGTTGGGAGAAGAGCACAGTTCAGTGTGGGCCACGCAGGCAAAGACCAGGCCTCAGCGAACCTGGAGCAGGCCTCAGGGGATTGAATCAAGTGGAGCTGTGGCGGTTTCCAGACTTCTCAACCCACAAACACCAAAGACAACTTAGAAGGTCAGTAGGAAAGGTCTATCAGACCACAGTGAGAGAGGAGCTCAGTCCAGCCCCAGTCCCAGCACAGCCCAGGGGTGGTTGGCTGCTTCCAGAGCTCTTGGCCCACAGGTAGAGTAGGAATTGAGTGGCTGATCAGAGTGGGATTGCAAGGATCTCTTTGCTGGTGCTGAGGCAGGATTCTCTTGCTTTGCCCATGCTTGGATCTGGGTCACAGCTCTGGGTGGCAGCCCTGGGGCGAGGAGGAGTGCTGCAATGGTGGAGGTGGTGGTGGTGGTGAAAGGAAATCCTCCTCACAGTTCCAAGTCATAAAAGAGTGCTTGTGGTCACTCATAGACCAAAGCACAGTCCAGGAAAGGAGTAAACACCTCGCCCTTGATCATAACACCTTGGAAGAACTGAAAATTTACAAGTCCCTAGAAGTATCTCTGAAAACAACTGCACAAAACCCCCAAATCTTGGGACAGTACATTCTCCATGCTGGAAGCAGACCCCTACCTTAACAAAGAGTTTAAAACTCAAGTAATTGGCTGGGATCATGAGCAAACTGCGCAAAAAAACATCAGACCATAGACCATACTTTGGTGACAAAGAAGATCAAAACATACAACCAGAAGACAACAAAGTCAAAGCTCTTTCATCCAAAGCCTCCCAGAAAAATATGAATCAGTCCCAGACCATGGAAGAGTTCAAAAAGGATTTTGAGAAGCAAGTAAGAGAAGTAGAGGAAAAACTGGGAAGAGAAATGAGAGTGATGCAAGAAAATCATGAAAAACAAGTCAACAGCTTGCTAAAGGAGACCCAAAAAAATACTAAAGAAAATAACACCTTAAAAACAGCCTAACCCAAATTGCAAAAGAGGTCCAAAAAGCCAATGAGGAGAATGCCTTAAAAAGCAGAATTGGCCAAATGGAAATGGAAGTCCAAAAGCTCACTGAAGAAAATACTTCCTTAAAAATTAGAACGGAGCAAATGGAAGCTAATGACTTCATGAGAAATCAAGAAATTGTAAAACAAAACCAAAAGAATGAAAAAATAGAAGACAATGTGAAATATCTCATTGGACAAACAACTGACCTGGAAAATAGATCCAGGAGAGATCATTTAAAAATTATTGGACTATCTGAAAGCCATGATCAAAAAAAGAGCCTAGACATCATCTTTCAAGAAATTATCAAGGAAAATGCCCTGGTATTCTAGAACCAGAGGGTAAAATAGAAATGGAAAGAATCCACCAATCACCTCCTGAAAGAGATTCCCCAAAGGAAAACTCCTAGGAGTATTATAGCCAAATTCCAGAGTTTCCAGGTCAAGGAAAAAAATATTGCAAGCAGCCAGAAAGAAATAATTCAAATATTGTGGAAACACAATCAGGATAATACAAGATTTAGCAGCTTCTACATTAAGGGACTGGAGGGCATGGAATATAATATTCCAGAGGTCAGAGGAGATAGGATTACCACCAAGAATCACCTACCCAGCAAAACTAAGTATAATCCTTCAGGGGAAAATGGACATTCAGTGAAATAAAGGACTTTCAAGCATTCTTGAGGAAAAGACCAGAGCTGAATAGAAAATTTGACTTTCAAATATAAGACTCAAGAGAACAAAAGGTAAACAGGGAAGAGAAATCAAAAGGGACTTATTAAGGTTGAACTGTTTACATTCCTGCATGGAAAGATGATATTTGTAACTCATGAGACCTTTGACAGTATTAGGGTAGTTGGAGGGAAAAAATTATATGTATGTACACATAGATAGAAAGAGGGCACAGGGTGAGTTGAAGATGAATGGGTGATATCTGGAGAATAAAATTAAGGGGTAAAAGAGGATTATGCTGGGAGAAAGAGAAAGGGAGAGGTAGAATGAGGTAAATTATCTCACATAAAACAGACAAGAAAAGGCTTTTACAGTAGAGGGGAAGTGGAGGAAGGTGAGAGGGAATGCGTGAATCTTATTCTCATCAGATTTGGCTTAAGGAGGGGATACCATACACACTCAATTGGGTATGGAAAACTATCTTACCCTACAAGAAAATAGGGGGGAAGGGGATAAGAGAGTGAGGAGATGATAGAGAGGAGAGCAGATTGGGGGAGGGGTAATCAGAAGCAACCACTTCTAAGGAGGGACAGGGTCAAAAGAGAGAATAGAATAAACAGGGGACAGGATAGGATGAAGGGAAATATAGTTAGTTTTTCACAACATGACTATTATGAAGTGTTTTGCATGACTACACATGTACAACCTGTATTGAGTTGCTTGCCTTCTCAATGAGGGTGGGTGAGGAGGGAGAAAGGGAGAAAATTTGGAATCCAAAATTTTTTTAAAAATGTTAAATATTGTTTTCACATGCAACTGGGGAATAAGATATGCAGTCAATGGGGTATAGAAATCTATCTTGCCCTACAGGAAAATAGAAGGGGAAGGGGATAAGAGAAGGGGGGGGTAAGATAAAAGGGAGGGCAGACTAGGGGAAAGGGTATTCAGAATGTACGCCACCTTGGGGTGGGGGAAGGGGCGAGATGGGGAGAAAATTTGGAACTCAAAATCTTGTGGAAGTGAATGTTGAAAACCAAAAATAAATTAATTAATGTTTAATAAAATAAAATGATCATGTAAAAAAAAAAGGAAAGTTAGGTTTCTGAATCATAAAATAAATTGCATTTGCCAGACAGCGAAGTGTAAAGAAATCTGTTTAGCTAGGTCAAGCTGTTCTCCCTGAATTAGGGAGAACCTTCAAAGTCAGAGGAGTTTAGAGCTCTTATTTAGGCACTAGAGAACCATTGATGATTTTTGAGCAGGGTAATAACATGATGAAAGTAGTCTTCAAGAATGAGTAATCTAATAACTGCTTATAAGGATGGTTGGGGAGGAGGAGATGGAGAGTCCAACCAGGAATCCAGGCTAGTAAGTTGAGAATAAAGTGATAAACGCTGGGTCGAGAGTGGTGGGAAGTAGTATATGGTAAAGAAGGGATGGCTACAAGAGACTCAATGACCAAAATGAATCACCCTTTGGCAGGGCTTTGAACTTAGTGTTTGCTGATTTCTTTGACCAGAAGGGATGTTGTCATGCCCCCTTTAGCATGGTAAAGGACTCATGTCTTTGGAAGTCTGATGCTATCACTAATGCACGGAAGCAGGTATGTGATCTCAACTAAATCTGTAAATAGGTCTAGTGAGGCAGAGCTATAGAACTATAAATACGTGCATCTTGCAGTTTATTTAAATTCTGCTAATTCCTAACCTCTCCTTTTTTTTTCCATCAATGTAGTTCACCTGATTTTAAATTTGCTTATATAATAAGTACTATGTTGATGCAAATGTAGGCTGACCTCCCTGATAAAAGCTGCATCTCTGCGATAAAATATCTTTGAAAAGAAACAAGATATAGGTATACACTGAAAATTAATGTCATACTCATAGACCGTAGTTAGCTTAAGCAAGACTTAGGGGTGAGAACCCTAAAATAGCGGCTAGGTGGTAGAATGGATAGAATGCAGGGTCTGGAGACAGGAAGACCTAAGTTCAAATCTGACCTCAGATGCTTACTGGCTGTATGACTCTGGGAAAGTCACTTAACCTCTGCCTGACTCAGTTTCCTAATCTGTAAAATAGAGACAATAATAGTAAAGGCCTCCCAGGGTTGTTGTAAGGATAAAATGAGATATTTGTAAAGCACTTTCCAAACCCTGAAAAATTATATAAATGCTAGCTATTGTTATTGGTCCAATGTAGTATTTGTTGACCATCCACTGTGCGCCCATTTCAATGCCATAGACTGGGATACAAGGGGAAGGGTGGTCTGAACCAGTGATTTCATTGCTGTAAGGAACTCCTGCTATGGAAACTTCCTCTACTACTAAAAATTATTAATTTAATATATAATATATAATCAGCTATGCACTCCATGGTACCTGGGGTACTGACCCTGAAGTTGGTTCTCCATGGACTGATGCCGTGCTAGGGTATGGGGTAATAATAATAGCCAACATTTATATAGCGCTTACTATGTGTCAGGCACTATGCTAAGTGCTTCACAATTGGATCCTCTCAATAACACTGGAGGTAGGTGCTATTATTATCTCCATTTTACAGATGAGGAAACTGAGGCAAACAGAGGGGCAGTGACTTGCCCAGTGTCACACAGCTAGTAAGTATCTGAGGTCAGATTTGAATTCAAGTCTTTCTGTCTCCAGGCCCTGCGCTTTATCCACTGCACCAAATCGTCCCCATTTCCCTGGGACTTCATAGTCAAAAATACATTTTCCTCACACCAATCCTGTGAAGTAGGTAAAGTAATAATTACTAGCACCATTTTACAAATAAGGAAATTGGGGTTCAGGGAGGGAGAAGTAGCTGACTTATTCTAGGGACTTATTCTAGGATCACATGGCAAATAAGTGTTGGAGTTTGGATTCAAACCAAGATCCCCTAATTCCAAGCCTACTCTTACCCTTCTGCATGCACAGGCCCTGCTCTCAAGGGTCTGAAAATGTAGTTGAGAAGAGATGGAAATTCATTTTGAAAAATGAGAGCATTTTGGAGGGTCTATGCCTGTGATTTCATTGGTGTAAGGGAATTCCCTAGTGAGGTAGCTTCCTCCACTCAAATCGAGTCTCAGAGAGTTGCCTTAAGGTCAGAAAGATTAGTGATCTATCCATGGTCATATAGCTAGCAAGTGTCAGAGATGATTTGTTTTTTTTTGGGGGGGGGCCCTATGTTTTTTTTATACTTAAACACGAAACATTTATTAAATAAGAATAAACAATAATAATCACAATGTAACTTTTAGTGACTAGGAGGCAAAAGCAGGAATAATTGAAATATTAGAACTCACCCATAAACCAAGGTCAGACATTTCCATCACTGTAAATGTCTATGGAAGGGAAGGGTACATACACATGGAAAGCTGGAAGTGAGGCAAGGAAATTCACAACTCTAGAGAGAGGGCCTTAATGTTCTTGTTCTCTTCAGAGAACAGGCTGCATCATGTGTCACCTGCTGGGCTCTTCTATCTGCTCTTCTGCTATGTACCTGCCATTCAACAATGTAGGAGAATCACATTGTAAAAATTGTCTGCAGATCTCCAACTCAACCCATACCTTAGTCTTTGAGAGCTGCCTCAGGGCACTGAGAGGTCCAGGTAGATGGGGCAGGGGCAGGACCTGAACCCAGGGTCTCCTGCCTCTGCTATGCCCCACTACACCTTCACAAAGAAAATACTATGACTAGGCACTGAAATGAGACAGGAAGTGATGGCACGTAATCAGTGCCCAATAAATGCTTGTTGGCTCATTGATACAGACTGTAGGGATGAAGTTATCAAATCCTATGGGTTGACAGCCCATTTCTTAGCTTTTTGTGTGTAGAATGAACTCTATTAGCCCCGTGACTGAGTGCCTATGAGCCCATAGCTAAAATGGCCTGCCTGGATCCATTTCACTGAGCTCTGACTGGCAGAGTCTACTGCTTAGTTCTGTCCTAGAGTCTAGAACAATCTCGACCAAGGGAAATGGGGACATCCAGAGTCTGAGTTCAGCAGCTGAGAGGCTCAGCACCAAGTCAGCCTGGCTACCTTCTGCTCTGACCTTCCCAGCCCAAGTTTCCAGTGACTGTTGTCCTTGCTTTGTCCTTTCTCTTTTGGTGGAGTCTCTGCCTTTTCTTACCCCCACCCCCTAACTTCTCCCACTCCCAGTCCTCCTGTGACTGAGTCTTTGCCTCAGTTCTATGACTGAGTCTCTTCCTTGGCCACTAGGTCCCTTTTTAATTGAACTTCCTGCCCTGCTGTCAGACACTCTTGATTCTGACCACTGGCTCCCCTGGAAGGCCACTGATGGCTTGGGGACAAATACCCTGAAGCTTGGATTCTGTTTGGGCCTTGGCCTATTGTCTTTCCCATTCCTCTATGCCTTCTCCCCATGGACCATCTCTTAGTCCCGGTCCAATGTTCTGAGGCAGCTAGATGGCATTGTGGACAAAGCCTGAGTCTTATAGTAAAAAAATACTCGAGCTCGCATCCTGCCACAGACACTTATTAGTCACTTGTGTGACCCTTGACAAATCACTTAATCTCTCTCAGATTCAGTTTCTTCAGCTATAAAATGGGAATGATAAGAATAGTACCAAACTTACAGTATTATTGTGAGGGTCAAATGAGATGAGATATATATGTGTGTATACATATGTGTGTGCATATATACATGTATGTGTACATATACATACCTTTACAAACATTAAAGCTCTATGTAAATATTAGCTATATTATTCATGCTCTTGGGAGCCTGACTTGGAATAATAGACCCCCCCCCCCAAGCCTTCCACTGATCTTTAAGGTTTATCTGGGTTCCCAGTTCTGACTTTTGCCAACCTGGCATCGCACACTAGGAATTCCTGGGGTTTTGTTTGTTGGTTGGTTTTTTATAAAGACACCTTTTGGCATTTAGAGTGACACGGTCAAATTTAATCAAAAACCCAACTGTTTACTCAAGTCACTGACTTTGAAATGGTGGCAGGTCCAGAATGGACTTCAGAACTTCAATAAGGATGAAGATTTGGGTATGAATGTGTAAGTAAAATAATAAGTCCTAAAACAGTACTCCCTACTCCAATAGTAGAGCTATACAGAGCGATCACAGACCAGCAATGTACCCTAGACAATGCGCCAGGCTGCTTGCTCACCCGTGGCCAGGGTCCAAACCAATCAGCAGTTCAGAGTCACCTTCCATGAGCTCACTAGAAAAAGATGCCCAGAGACCAATGGCCCAAAATGAAGAGTTTCTAAGGGTTGGCTGCAGTAAGGTAAAAACACCAGAACTCAAGTCAGAGAACTCGGGTTTCACTCTCGACTTTGCCACTAGCTGCAATGCCTTGGGCAAGTAATTTTACCTTTCTGGACCTCAGTTTCTTCTTCTGTAAAATGAGGGGGGTAGACATTGTGACTGTTAAGGTTCCACCTAGCTCCATCTTGGTCTCATTTTTTAATAATGGATAATGACTGTAATATAGTAGAAAATGCATTAGTTCTGGGGTTAGAGGACCAGGGTTCAAATTTCACCTGTGACATGTTACATATGACCTTAGTCACTTAATTTCATTTATCTCAGTTTCCTTCTCTGTAAAATGAGGGATTCTATGGCTTGAACAAAATGGCTTCTGAGATCCTTTCCAGCTCTAAGCTGATGACCCTCTGACTGAAGTGTTCCCTTAATGATGCTTAAAGAGTGTTATTTTTTTACTTCATCTAAGCAAATCAATTTGAGAAAGGTACCACATCTCTGCCCAAACTGATCAAAAAAAAAAAGGAAAAGAATTCATATGCACAAGAATATTTATAGCAGCTCTTTCTATAGTGGCATATTCAAAGACCTTCATATTTGTCATTTCTTGCAGCACAATAATGTTCCAGCATATTCATATATCATAATGTATTCATCCATTTTCCCATCATTGAGCCTGTAGTTTGTTTCCAGTTTGTTATTATTATTGTTTTTGCTTTTTGCTTTATAAACTGTGCTGTTATGATCTGTTTTTATAGGTGTCTTTTTTCCCCCCCTTGTCAATAATGTCTTGCAGGTATAAACCTGGTAGTAGGATCATTGGGTCAAAGGGTATGCACATTTTTGTAACTTTCATTGTTTAATTCCATAATTTAAGGTCAGGCAAAGAACTAGACACTAAGAAGGCTCCCATCAGTTGGAGAATGACAAAACAATTATGGTATATGAGCATAATGGAATATTATTGTGCCACAAGAAAAAAAAGTAAAGGATAGTTTCAAATAATCCTGGCAAAATATGTATAAGTGATACAGTGTGAAGTGATCAAAACCAGGAAAAAATTTCTATAATAACAATAGCATTATAATTTTTTAAAAAAAACTGTTGAAAGACTTGAGACTCTGTTCAATATAATGACCATTCATGATTCCTTCCATAAGCTCCATGATGAAGCATCCTGCCCACTTCTTGCTGGTGTTGTTTGTCTTTTGTTCTTAAAGAGGACTGAGTGATGTCTTGACTTTCAAGTGCAGAGTTGTCAGATTCACTCTCTCCTCCAGAATCATCGACATCCAGTGGCCAGAGCTGATGGACTCAAGATACAGAAGGAGACATCCATTTTTGGACATGGCCAATGTGGGAGTTTGTTTTGCTCAACTCTGTACGTTTGTTACAAGGCCTTTATTTCTCTTTTACTTTTTCCAATGGAGGTGGATGGGAGGGAGAGAAAAGACAGGGAAAACACAGTCAAATAAATAGATAAAAAGAAAAAGAAAAGAAGGCCTCTGGAGCATCTTTTAAAAATCGTACAGAAGAGAAGAGAAGGAAGGCCAGAATGAAGCACAGACAAGTAGGACAGCTTTGAAAGATTCATACTGATCTTATTACTTACTCAAGAAAAAAAAGCCAGCTATATATAATAAAGACACATAGATTTATATCCCATTCTCTTTTTCTGTTCAACTATGTATATGGAAATGCCCATTTTATTTGGTGTTTAGTTCAAGTTAGAAATAATTTTTTAAAATCCCCCACCAAGGGGTATCTCCTGAAAAGAAAGGCTATTCCCTAGCAAGGGAAGGACTAAGTGGCAGTAGTGTATGTGTATGGTGTAGGGAAGATGCTTACTTATCTGTGTGGGTCATCGGTAAGTTGCGTGTAAGAGGCAGAATGATGTAGTGGCTAATGTATTGCACCTCAAGTTAAGAAGACCTGGGCTCTGATCATAGATCACGAATCCAGGGCTAGAGGTAACCTCAGAGGGCATCTAGTTCAAATCCTTCATTTCATAGATGAAGATACTGAGGCTCAGAGGGGCAAAATGACTGAGAATCATGGACCTAGAACTGGAAGGGATCTCAGAGGCCACCTAGTTCAATTGTTCTTTGTTGCAGTTGAGGAAACTGAGGCCCAGGGAGGTTAAGTGATTTTAGGATCATAGATTTCAAGATGGAAGTGACCTTGGTGGCCATCTAGTCCAATCCCCTTATTTTATTGTTGTTGTTCAGTTGTGTCCAACTCTCCGTGACCCCATTTGGGGTTTTCTTGGCAAAGATACTGGAGTGGTTTGCCATTGCCTTCTCCAGCTCATTTTACAGATGAGGAAACTGAGGCAAACAGTGAAATGACTTGCCCAGGGTCATGTTGATAGAGGTGGGGTTTGAATCCAGCTCTTCTGGCTTCAGGCAGTGCTCTTTCTGCTGTATAACATTGTTTTGCCTCTGAAACTTAGCTGTGTAACCCTGGGAAGATCATTTCATCCCCCTGGGATTCAGTTTCTTCATCTTGAGAATAGGAATCATGCTACTCACCTCACAGAGTTGCTGTGAGGCTCAAAGGAGGTTCCAGCCAGCAAACCTTTGCTAAGCACCTCATGTAGACAAAGCACTGCATTAGCTCCTGGAGATATAAAGACAAAACCAAACCAATTTCAAGGTTTGTAACCTCAAGTAGGTTACGTTCTACTGATAGTATCTACAAAGCACTTTGGGAACAGTAAAGGGCTTTCTAAATGATGCTTATTTTCATCAAGCCAGAATGACTTTTAAGTCTTTATTCAATAGGGAAGGGAAGCAACATCTTTTATTCTTCTTTCTTTCTTCCATGGGCAAAACTGCCTGGGCCATGGGAGCTCCTTTTATTCACTGTGAGTCCGGTGCAGACAAGGAAAATAGTGCTATGAGAAGATCTACTTTTTGCAACAGCATCCCTACTTTAGGTCTCTGGCAAAGGCATATGGGATGTGACAGTAGCCCACCCACCTCACTTGCCCTAAAGGGACATGACTCGTTTTCTAGTGTGGAATTTGGGTGGTGGAATGGACCAAGCACGGGACCGTGATTAAAGAGGCTCAGTCTATTTACAATTCTGTCACCAATTTTGCTTAGGCAACTTGGGCCAAGTCATTTCCCCTCTCTGGACCTTGGTTTCCCCATCAGTAAAATGAGGTGGTTGGACTAGGGGACCAATAAGATCCTTTTGAGCTTTAACATTCCATGAGTCTCTGAATCTAATTCTTCAGAAAGCTCCTTGGAGACATTAGACAATTGGGGGAAGTGTGGGGAGAGGGAGAACTCAATAGAAATGCAAATTATTCTTGAGAATCTGAGAGAGAGCTCTGCTATTTCACTAATGTTATGAAGTAGATAAAACTGTCTTTCTTCTCCTCAAACCTTCAGCCCTAGATATACTCAAAACCCCAGAAGGATATCATTTATGCAATTGGTTGCTACTGGGAACAGAAGTGGTTTGTTCCTTCCTTAACACTCAGAATGCTGTGTTTTGTGTCTAATCAGAAAGGAAAGACTGTATGAAACATTTACAGGCACTTTACATCCTTAAAGCTCTTTAATTATTGCTGTAATTAGTCCACAGAGTAGCCTCTAGAAGGCAGAGGTCAGTTTGATTTGCCCTCTTTTAACCAAGAAGGAGATAAGACCTTAGAAGCTTAACATTTTTATTTAAGGCTTCATAGCAAATCAGTGACAAGACCCCAGCCCAGGGCTTGATACATTTGCTTTGGGCTTAGGAACTGGTCCCTAGATTCATGAACCAGACATATTTTTCATCTTTCAAGGTTTAAAATGCATGGTGAGGGCAGAGGGGAGGGGAATATTCTCCTTTCTCAGGGTTCAGGACTACTGGTCAAGTGGGAAGCCTCCCCAACACAGATATCTGATGACATGTGCTGACAAGGGGACTTGGTGGACAACATCTTGGGGTGGGGGCAATGAGCCAAGAGGATGAGAAATGTCCCCCAAATATACCCTGGTCCATCATGTAGTATAAGAGCCTCTGACATTAGCATTCTACGTATTTTTTTCGATGTATAGTTTTAAAATGTACACATTTTAACTTCTGTTGACAAATATAAGCATTCAAATACATGAACGATAACAAATGAAAGTATAAAAACGAAAACAAAACAAGTGATTGCAATGATTGTTCTTGTAACAGAACACTCCTGTTATTTACTGATTGTTAACAGAAGCAATAACTGTGTATATTAACTTTAAAGTGGGTGCAACAAATCCATCCTGTGTATTTAGCATGAATTTTGTTGCTGTTTAATATTGTCTTTATTTACATGGCCTAGTGGTGTTTTGCATTGTTCTTTGGGTTCTGCATCATTTTGGATGTCTTCCCATATTTAAAAATTTCTTCATATTTGTCATTTCTTGCAGCACAGTAATATACCAGTATATTCATATATCATAATTTATTCATCCATTTCCCCATCATTGGGCCTGTAGTTTGTTTCCAGTTTGTTGTTATTATTGTTCTTACTTTTTGCTTTACAAATAGTGCTCTTAGGATCTGTTTTTATAGGTGTCTCTTTTTTTTCCCCTCATCAACAATGTCTTGCAGGTATAAACTTGATGGTAGGATCACTGGGTCAAAGGGTATATACATTTTGTAACTCTCACTGGGTGATTCCATGCTTCTTTCCAAAAAGATAGAACGAACAATGTGTTAGTATGGCAGTTTTCCCATAACCACTCTAGCACTGAATTCTACCATCTATTGTGTTTGCCAGTTTGGCTAAGTATAGGGTGATACCTCTAAGTTGCTTTGAGTTGCATTTGTTTGATTATTTGGCATTTTTAATACTTGCTTGTTGAAAATTTCTATTTTCTCTTTTGAGAGTTATTTTTTATACACTGACCACTTGTCAATTGGGGAGTGGCTGTTACTCATAAATTTGGACCAGTTCCTTAACAGATGTGGGATATCAGACTATTATCAGAAACATTTAATGCAAAGACTTATTTTCCCCAGTCCATAAAGCTCCTTCTCATTTTGATGATATTGCTTTTAATTATTTTTAAAAGCTCTTCCTTTTCATAAATCAAATTTAACTATTTTGTCTCATATATTTTTCTAATTCTGTGATTAAGAATTTTCACCTACCCCCACAGTTGGGCAAGATAGGACATTTAATTCATCTTTTTTTTGTGTGTGGTGAGACTTTTTATATTTAAATTATTGATCCATTCAGAATTTAGTGCGGTGATTGGTAAAAGATGACATTCTATTCCTCCCCCCACCCCGCCTTGTGCCAAATTGTTATTTAGTTTTCTGAGCAGTTTTTGTTGAATTATGAATTCCTTTCCTTTTGATTTGTGTTCTGGGTTTGTTTTATATCTGACATGTTGCTGAAGCTATTTATTATTTCAGTTAATTTTTTGTTTACTTTCTTGGGTTTTCTAAATAAATCATCATATTATAAGTAGAGGTAGCTTGGTACAGTGTAATGAGCATGGACTTTAGGGCAGGGGTTCTCAATGTAGGGTCCATGAACTTGATTTTTTTACTCTATGATAACTATTTCAATATAGTTGAGTTCCTTTGTATTCCTGTGACTTTTACTGTATTATGCATTTAAACACATTATTTTGAGGAGTCCATAGGCTTCACCAGATGGCTAGAAGTCTACAATCCACACAAAAAAGTCAAGGCCTCCTATTCCAAGGTCAAGAAGACTAAGGTTCAAATATTGCTTCTGTTACCACCTGGGTGACACTTAACCTCTCTAGACTGCAATTCCTTATCTGTTAAGTGATGGGGTTAGACCCCTAATGTTCCTTTCATCTCTTAGTCTATGATCCTATGATCACTTGCAAACTGAGATATTTGAGCCTCTTCCTTGCCACTGCTTATTCTTTCAATTATTTTTCCTTGTCATTATGAACGACAGCATTTTTAGAACTACCCCATATAATAATGGTGAGAATGGGCATCCTTGCTTCACCCCTGTTCATAGTGGAAAAGTTTCTAATACAAATAATGCTAGTTTTGAGTTTCTGAGAGATACTTTGTATCATGCTAAGGAAAAAAGTCTTCTGTTTTTACGCTTTTTAGTGTTTTTAACCTAAATTAGCACCATGTTGTATTGAAGGCTCTTTCTGAATTTATTGAGATAATCATGTCTTTTATTGTTTTTAGTCTTCATATGATTTATTGTGCTCATTGTTTTTCTAATGTCGAATGGTCCTAGCATTTTCTGGTCTAAATCCAATTGGATTATAATGAATATATCTTGATGTATTGCTCCATTCTATTTGCCAGTATTTTATTTAATATATTTGCATCAGTGTTCATTAGTGATATTGGTCCATAGATCTTTTTTGGCTTTAGCCTTCCCTAGTCTAAGTAACAATACCACATTTGTCTCTTAGAGAGAATTGAGTTGAGAACTGCCTTTCTCTATTTTTGAAAACAGTTGGTATAGAGTAGGGATGATTCATTCTTTAAAGCCTTTGATAGAATATGCTTGTCAACCGTATAGTACTGGTGTTTTGTTTGTTCGTGTGTTTTTTAAAGTGACAGCTCATTTATGTATGGCTAACTCAATTTCTCTGTTTGAAACTGGCTTGTTATCTATTAACAGTTTCATTAATCTGAGTATTTTATATTTTTGTTGATACTTATACACTTTATTTTTGTGGGAACAGAACTATGTATAATAGTTTCTGATAATTTTCTCTATTTCTTGTTGATTTGTTGTGATTTCTCCTGTCTTGTTTTGGATTTTTAATAATTTGGTTTTCTTTTGTTAAAAATATAACTTAGCTAATGATTTGGCATTTATTGTTCCTCAAAAGAAAAACAGTTCTTTGTTTTATTTTTAAATTCAATTTGTTTTGCTTTCAATTCTGTTTACTTTGCCTCTGTACTTTTAGCATTCCACTGAAACTACTCTCTACTGAGGTTATCAACTATCTCTTAATTGCTCCACCCAATGGCATTATTTCAATCTTTCCCCTTGACTTCTCTGCAGCATTTCACATTGCTGACCACCCCTTCCTCCTGGCTACTGCTCTCTCCTGGTTCTCCTCCTACCTGACTGACTGCTCATTTTCATTCTCTTTTGCCAGATCATCATTCATCTTCCATATCCTAGCTTGGAGTGTCCCCCAAAGCTCTGAGATCTTCTTCTTAGTTCTCTTTACACTCTTTCTTGGGAAATCTCATCAATGTTAGGGGGTTCAATTGTTATCTCTATATAGATTATATATAGCATATATTCTACACACATGTACATATCTATATAAATACACATATGTGTGTGTATATATGTATGTACATGTGTATGTTTCCTTCCTCTCCTGAACTCTAGTCCTACAACACCAACTACTTGCTAGTCATTTACACCTGGAGTCTGATAACAAACCATGATCAATTTGTCTAAAATGGAATTCAGTACCTTTTCCCTAAATTTCTTCTCCTCCAAATTTCCCTATGACTGTCTATGAAACCACTGTCTTTGCCATCACTCAAGTTTATAACCTGGGAGTCATCCTTGACTATTCCATCTCTCTCACAGTCCCCTCCCCCATCCAATCAGTTGCCAATTTCTGTCAATTCTGCCTGCATATCTACTGTACCTGTCCCCACCTTTCCACTCACACTGCCATTATTGTAGCTTAGGCCCTCATGACCAGTAGCCTGGAATAGACATAGCCTCCTAATTGGCAGCCCTACTTCTAATCTCTCCTCTCTATGGTATCCACACAACAGTCTGGTATTTAAAGCCCTCTACCCACACCTGGATGCACCCTACCTTTCTAGGCTTATTTCATAATCCTCCCCTTCATTCCCTCTGAATTCTAGCCAAACTGGCCTTCCAGACATTTCCCAAACTTTCCTGAAATTCCATTTCTCATCTCTCTGCCTTTGTCCTGGCTATATATCCCATACCTATGATGGTTTCCTTCCTCTCCTTTACTTGTCAGAATCCCTAGCTTCCTTAGAGGTTTTGCTCAAGTACTACCTCCTATTGGAATTTTCCTCTGATTACTCTGTGTGTGTGTGTGTGTGTGTGTGGATGTGGGTGCATGCGCATGCACTACATTATTGTATGTGTATATTTTTTGTATTCTCTGTCCTTCATCTCTATGCTTAAAAGCAAAGAATGTTTAAGAATCACAAAACTTCAGAGTTGTAAGATGCCTCAGTTGCCATCTAGGCCAAGCCCGAGCTGAAAAAGAAGCTTCACTCCTGCCACACCTGACAAGGTATCACCCAGCCTTGGCTTGAAGAAGTCAGTGAGGCTACCTCCCTGAGGCAGCCCATGTCACTGCTGGACAGCTCAGATTGTTAGGGAGTTTCATTTTTGTTTTCGAATCCTCAGCACCAAAAACATCACCTCTGATAGCCTAAGTTTGGAGGAGCAGTGTGGAAGCCAGGTCAAAGTGCTAAACTTGGCATCGGGAAGACCTGGGTGTAAATCTTGGCTCTGCCATTTATTAGCTATGTTACCTTGGGCCAGTGACTTCAACTCTCTGGGCCTTAGTTTCCTCATCACTAAAATGAGAGACTGGCATACCTACCTTCCAAGGTTGTCATGAGACTCAAATGAGAGTATTTGAGGAAAAAAAACTGCAAACTTTATGCATTAGGCATTTAATAAACGGCTTTTGAATGAATTCAGTGAATAAAGCCTGAGAATGTGTCCTATATTAGTACAAAGGAAGGGGAATCATCTTTGTATATGAAGGGCGGAAGTATATTGAAGGACCTGTTTTGGTTTATAATTGTATAATTGGGGGTTGGATTGCATTCTCAGCTACCACTTTCTCCTTTCTTGACCTCAAATAAAAAGAGTCCCTGAAACAGATGCAACTGGATTTCCCTGAAATGACTTTTCATTTGTGTTACTGATATAAGGCACCTTGGGGCCCAAATGGAAGTGATGTATTTCTCCTCTTCACAGGCAAGAAAACCAGGCTGTAGGTGATGGCTTTCAAAAATTTGAGGAACAGTAATTAAAGCCATTTAGAAACTGGTAGCTGGCTGGCACTGCTAAGCTTTGGCAATCCTCTTAGGCCCATGCAGAGACCCTACAGGCTTTAAGGAGATGCTCACCCTTTGCCCCTGGGTCTGTTACTCATTTTGCCTCTGGTTTTGGGTTTCTCTCGTGTCTCTGCCTGGGGTCTACACTTAAAGTCGCTGAGTGATGCTTGGGAAAAGTGCCCTAGAGGTGGAATTAGAGGCCCTCAGAAAATCACTTCCTTGCTCAGGCCACCTCCTGAGGCAGGTGTAAGATAAGCACTTACAAAAATGTGGCCTGCTGTGGTGGGCCACAGGGCCTTTAACTAAAGATTTTGTGCCCCGGACTCTTTCGGCAGTCTGGTGAAGCCTGTGAACCCCTTCTCAGAAAAATGTTTGTAAGTGCATAAAATAAAATATATATGATTATAAAGGCAACCAATTCTATTGAAATACAGTTATCTATCTATCTATCTATCTATCTATCTATCTATCTATCTATCTATCTATCTGTATTTAAGTTCATGACCCCAGGTTAAGGACCTCTGATGGAAAGACGCTCCCAGGCACCTCTCCCTCTCCCTCTCCTCTCCCCTATACGCACTCCATCCTCTAGAGCTTAGGGATCATCTGGTTCATCCTATCAGGTGGGACTCCATCAGGTCAATATGAGCATGATTATATTAATAATAAAAGCCACCATTTACATAGAGCTTGAAGTCTTAAAAAGGCTTACTTCCCAGCACTTCTGTGAGCAAAGCAGCATAAGGATTACTATCCCCATTTTGCAAAGACAGAAACTGAGGCTTAAAAAGGTGAAAGGACTTAAGATGACAGGATCATAGGCATTAGAAGGAGGGGAAACCTTAGAGGTATTTAGGGACAACCCTCCAATTTATCAGAAGAGGAAACTGAGGTTCAAAAGAAGCGAAGGGACTCAGATGACAGGATCATAAATGCTAGAGTTTTACCCAGAATCCTTCAGCTAGTAAATGTAGGAGCTAGGACTTACCTCAAACCTGAGTCACAGGTGCCTAGGATTTAGAGCTAGGAGAGGCCATGGAGAGCATATACTACAGCCCTTTTGTTTTACAGAGAAGGAAACTGAGAGCCAGAGATGGGAAGTGACTTGAGCACAGTCACATAGTTAGGAAATGTCCGATCTGAGATTTGAATCCTAGGTCTGTTTTTTTTTTCCCCTCAATATCACCTCCTGATCGAATTGTGTGAGATGAACTAGGGTTGGTTGGATATTTTTTTTAATTAAAAAGGATAAGTCAAGAGCAAACAAAAGAAAATCAGGTTGAGAAAATAGCTTAGCCCCCAAAGTGACAAAGGCCTGAGGCAATATCGCCCAGAGTTAACCCTCTGGTGCATCTCTCAAGACTGTCTCTCCCACTTGCCCCTCAGTCTCCAATTTCTACTTCACCACCCACACAATGAGTTACTGGTCCAATATTAATTCTCATCTATTAGCACCCATTCGGGTTAGAATTCATTTTCCAATAAAGCCATCTGTAAAATGAACAGATAAAGGAATGGACTGGATTGGGGGTGCTTTTGCTTTTTTGTGTCCTGCCCCTCTTTGGCAGTCTAGTGAAATCACTTCTCAGAATTATATTTTAAAATGAATAAAACAAATATATAATATTACAAAGGAAACCAAAGGTTAATGACAATAAAGATGTAATTTGTTTCTCATCCAAGTTCACAGACTCCCATGAAATCTATCCATGGACCTCAGGTTAAGAACCATTAAGGGAGGGCATGGAGAGCATAGTCATCCAGACTGACAACTTCAAGGATTCCAGCCTCTCTAAGCATAGAGAGGCCCATCATCAGCCAGGTGGGCACTTGGTCATGGCTTATCTGACCATAAAGAACTCTAAAATAGATAAGAAAAAAATGGCCCTGGGTCCCATTATAGCTCCTTCAATTGCCACAGTGATGTGGGAGGGTGATCAAAAGTACTGATGAGGTCACAGAGAGATATCAAATAACAAAACTAGTCAATTTGCCCCTTGCAGGGAGCAGAGACAAAAAGCTTTGTTTGGAAGCCCAGAATGTGAGCATATACCTTTTCTAGATCTATTTGGAGAAAAACTAACCTAGAACAATGTGTCCTCAAAGAGACTGTATGATAGTGAGGAGACAGTTAACCAAGAGCCCAGAGGCCTGGGTTTAAATGGAGTTCTTTTCCTTGTCAGGTACGACCCTTAATGATAGCTAATATTTATGTAACACTTTAAGGTTTGCAACATGGGTTAACTAGCTTGATCCCCACAACAGCCCTATAAGGTCAGTGTTATTATCATTCCCATTTTTGTTGTTTGGTCAGTTTCATTTGTGACTCAATTTGGGGCTTTGTTGGAAAAGATACTGGAGTGGCTTGCCATTTCCTTCTCCAGCTCATTTTACAGATGAGAGAACTGAGGCAAACAGGGTCACACAGCTAGCAAGTGTCTGAGGCCAGATTTGAACTCAGGAAGAAGAGTCTTCCTGACTCCAGGCCCAGTGCTCTATCCACTGGACCATAGTGCATGAATGAATGAATGAAAGAGAGAAAAAGTGTTCATTAAGCACTTTCTATGTACAAAGCACTGTGCTAGGCACTGGAGGAGAGGTGCACATAGAAAGTCAAGACAGTCCCTGCTCTCAAGGAGTTGAAACTTTAATATGGGGAGACAACATATGGGAAGTTTTAGCTCTACATTAGATAGAAAAGGCCTCATGGTCTTTAGGTTGTAGCAATACAACAGATAGTAATGCATTTTCTTTAGTGTCATTTCCACTGAAGAAACCATATCCATTTCTGATGCTGAACCATTTGACAAGTGCCACAGTCTTTGGTGCCACAAACTTTTGATCCTCAATAGTGGAAGAGCCAGGGCTGCAGAACCGGCAGAAGCAGGCACCAAGCCTTAGAGGTTAAGGGAGTCAGTCAGGGAGCACACAAGCAAAGCACTGTTCTAAATATTTCAAGTGCCAAAAAGAGGACTTTAGATTTGATCCTGGAGATAATAGGAGAGCCAGCGACATTCACTGCACAGGGAAATGACATGATCAGAATGTCATTTTAGAAAAAAAATCTCCTTGGCCACTGAGTGAAGGAAGGAAGAAAATAGGGAAGAACTTGAGATGGTTAGAAGGTTGCTGCAAGGTTTGTTAAAAGACTCTTATAGGTAAGAGGTGATGAGGGCAAGAACTAGGGTTGTGTCTATATAAATGGAGAGAAGGGGATATATGAGGGAGATGTGAAGGTAGAAATAGTAAGATTGGGAACCATATTGGATGTGTGGGGTGAGGGTGAGGAGTTGAGGATGACACCGAGGATGTAAATGACATGAGAATGCTGGTATTCTCACCACTACTAGCAATAAATACATTTGGAAGGGGGATGGCTTTGGGAGGAAAGATAAGGAGTTTTATTTTGGATATGTTAACTTTGTCATGCCTATGGGACATTTGGTAAAGACATCTAAAAAAACAGTTGGAGGTGTGTGACTGAAGCTTAGGAAAGAGACTAGGGTTGGATGGATAGATCTGGGAACCATCTACATAGAGATGATAATTAAACCCACGGGAGCTGTTGAGATCAGTGAGACAGCACAGAGTGAAAAGAGGAACTCAGGATAGATACTCATGCATAAGGGGCATGAAGTGATAAATAACCACAACAAAGACACTGAAAAGAAGAGATCAGACAAGTAAGATCAACAGCAGAGAGCAGTATCATAAAAAACTTAGGAAAGAATATCTAGGAGGAGAAGGTGATCAACAGTGTCAAAGGCTGCAGAGAGGTCAAAGGGTATCATGGTCGAGAAAAGATCGTCAGACTGGACAATTCAGAGATCATTAGTGACTTTGGAGAGGGGAGCTTTAGCTGAATGATGAGGTAAGAATATAGATTGCAAGGAACTGGGAAGAGAGTGAGAGGAAAAGAAGTGGAGATATTTTAGATGGCTTTTTTTATGAAGCTTAGCCATGGAGGGGAGGGGAGATAGAGGAAAATCACTCGTGGACTTGGAAGATTTCCACAAGGGGTTGATTTCCTTGATGGTGGCTGTGGGGGCTGGGCTGGAATCTAGGGCAGATGGTATGGGGAGGGGAGGTGGTACTGTTATTTATAGGGCTTGGTCCTGGGCTACTCTCCAACATGGTCTGAAGGGATGTGGTGGTGGTGGTGGTGGTGGTGGTGGTTTGATTCAACTGATACACACAGCTTCCTGCTTTTTCAGCTGGGCTGCCTTGCAGTTGGCAGGGATGGCTGGCTTCTTCCAGTTAAGAAATTATTTCAACAAAAATAATCATAGCAAGCATTCACACAGTCCTTTATGGTTTGCAAAGGACCTTACAAATATGATTTCACTTGATCTTCACAACAACCCTGGGAGGCTAGTGCTATATTTATCCTCATTTTACAAATGAGGACATTGTGGCTGAGAGAGGTTAAGTGACTTGCCCAGGGTCATTTACTTAGAAAGGGTCTGAGGCAGGATTTGGACTCAGGTTTTCTCGGCTCCAAGCCCAGCCTCAATCCCCTTTGTCATCTAGATGCCACTTGCAACAGTCCAAGCAAGAGATGATAAGGGTCTGAGCCAGGATGGTGGTCTTAGGATCACATATACAGAGCTGGAAGAGATCTCAGAGGCCATCTAGTCAGATCCCCCCTTTTACAGAAGGGGAAACTGAGGCTCGAAGAGGTTAAGTCACTTGCCCATGCCAGCTAATAAGTGTCAGAGGCAGGATTTGAACCAAGGTCTTCTCAATCCAAATCCCAACACTTTAATCATTATACTGTGTATTATGTGAGTGGAGGGAATGAGGCAGTCACAAGGGGCCAGAGATGTTGTGAAGGCAGAATAGAAAAAATGTGGCAACTAGTTGGATATGGGGGCTGAGGAAGAGTTGAGGATGTAACCCTAGGTGACTGAAGACATAGTGGTCTTGAGGCAGGAACAGGGAGATTAGGAAGTAGTTGCTTATTACAGTGCTTTCTGAGTAGTTTTGCAGCATAAAACCCAGTCATATGGAAGGCCTCCTCATCCCTTGCTGATGTCCACCACAGCACCAATCATGAACCACTATTCTCTTCCCTCAGATTCTGAGCTCATTCTGGGGAAGGGCATCTTCAATCAGAATTGCAAGGCTTCAGAAATTCTGGATTTAACTCTCTCTCCCACACTACAGTTTGAAAAGGTCACAGATTTAATGGTCAGTATGTTATGTTCATCTGATTACATTCCTGCCTTTTGAAATGTGACAAATCATGAAACACAATGGAGGAGATGCTCAGGAGTGTTTTCATCCAGTCTAACACTCAAAAAGGAGAAGCATCAGCAACCCCTCACTCCCCCCCCCACCCCTCAATCTTTTATTTTTGAGGGGGGAGGTCGGGCTGACCTCCAAAGTAGCAAGAGAAGCCTCTGACATTTCACTCATGTCAAGGGTGTTCTGCCTTTCTTAATCAAGTATCTAACAGCTTTTTTTTTTCATTTGTAGCTTCTGCTCTGGTTCCAATTCCTGATTCATCAATCAGCTCAATCTACTGGGAATGGAGAACATTTTAATTAACTATGCCATTAGCTGGAGAATGGGAGACCCAACCCAAGAATTAATGTAGGTAAAATCATATCTGAGGAAGGCAATTTTTTTAAAATGGAGCCAACAATTAAAATCTGGTTCTCAGAAGCCAAATAATGATGCCAAACCTCATTATCTGCAAACTACACATACATCAGGTCAATATCACTGATTAATCCTCTTTTAATTTAATAGCTATGTACCTTTGCCTCTTAATAGTTGACATTTTTGGCAAAAAAACACATAAAAGCAGAGGGACATACACATCTGTTGATATATATTCCCCTCCTTTTCCATATTCAAATTGTATTAGCTTAACTGACTTGGAGTGGCTAGTGGGCATTTCAAGAGAAATTGGGTAAATAAGGCCAAGGAAGAAAAATGCAGGTGGGAAATGGTGACCAGTGAAAAGCATTGGTAAATGGTCCACATATGTGCCAAGGTTGGTGCTTTCAAAGACCCAGTGGTCTCCTTTATAGAATGCTGCAAATCTTGCATATGTCCACTTTAAAGACAAGCATGGTGACTCCTTGGACACTAGACTTGGGGTCAGGAATACCTAGGTTCATATTCCACTTGAGTCACTTATCTATGTGATCTTGGGCAAGTCATTTCTCTGCTCCTTGATTTCATAGCATCATAGATTTAGAATTAAAATGGAGCTCAGAGGTCATTGAGTCCAATCTCCTCATTTGATAGATGAGAAAACTGAGGCTCAGAGAGGTTAAGGGACTTGACCAGGGTCATATATCTGAGGCAGTATTTGAGTGCAGATCTTCTGGATTCAGAGTCCAACAAGCTCTGTCATATTGCTTCCTTCTCTGTTAAATGAGAATGTTGGACTAAATTACCTCAAAAAATCCCTTCTGCCTATAAATCTATGTTTCTATATGTAACTTGGGCAAGTAACTTCACCTTCCTGGGCCTCAGTTTCCTCACTTTCAAAACAGGGGGTTGGACTAAATGGTCTCCAAGGTCCCTTTCAGCCATAGCTTCTGGAAAAAGCCATACAACTGTGCTAATAGGATCCATTACAGATGATGACTACATGGCAATGCTTTTATTCTTCTGATTGCCTCTAGAGCACATTCCCTATAGTGGCCGTACCAAACTATTACTTCTCTCTTCAAGCCAACACTCCCATATGCTAGCAACATCCTCTGTGAATGTCCTTATTTCTGGCTCTACTGAGGAAATGCATGCCTTCCACTGGGACCTCTGTCATCTCTCCTGTTCCATACCTGAAGACCCCTCTACATCTTTGGCCAACCTCTCTTGCTTTGCCTTAGTTTTTGAGGAAGAGATGATTCCTCTCCTTGCCAAGGCTAGCTAACCCCTCTACCTTGCCCTTCATCCCACTACTCCTGTCTCTTCTCCCCTCCTCTCCCCTTCTCTCTCTCTGTCTGTCTGTCTCTGTCTGTCTCTCTCCCTCCATCCCCCTCTCTCTTCTCCCTCTCTTTTCCTAATATTTACTTTCATATTGTCTGCCACCCCCTCATGCTCTTGTCCTATATCCTTCATTTCACTTTGAAACTTTCAGAATGATTAATCTACCCTCTTAATGAGGTAATTTGTAGCCCTTAACATGCTGCATAAATGGTAGCTACTATTATTACTGTTATTACTATTATCATTATTGTTATTACCTTTCACTCTATCTCAACACCCACTCAAACCCTTGTAATCTGGCTTCTGACCTCCCCACTCCACTGCAACTGGCCTCTCAAAGATTACTGACGTTTTCTTAATCACTGAAATGCAATGGCCTTTTCTCAGATGCCATTCTCCTTGACCTTTCTGCAGCTTTCAACAGGGATGACTGGCCCCTCGTCCTGGATACTTCCTCTTTCCCTCATTTCTGCAACATTGAGGACTCCTCGTTCTTCTCCTACCTGTCTAACCCCTATGTCTCACTCTTCTTTGCTAGTGAGTCAGGCAATAAACATTTATTAAGTGGTCACTATGTACCAGGCACTATGCTAACCCCAACAATAGAAAGAAAGGCAAAAGACAGTCCCTTTTCTCCAGGAACTCAGAGTCTAATGAGGGAGACGGCATGTGAAAAACTGTGTACAAACAAGCTACACACAAATAAATTCAAGATAATTAACAGAAAGAGGGCACTAGAATTAAGGGGGATCAGAAAAGCTGCCTGTAGAGGGTGGGATTTTAGCTGGGACTTGAAGGAAGGCAGGGAAGCCAGAAGGTGGAGATGAGGAGAGGGAACGTTCCAGGCAGGGGGCGCAGCCAGAAAAAATGCCTGGGAGTCAGGTTGTTCAAGGAACAGCAAGAAGGCCACTGTGTCACTGGATCCTAGAGTGTGTGTGTGTGTGTATGTGTGTGTTTGTGTGTGTTTTGTGTGTGTGCGTGCATATGTGTGTATGTATTTGTATGTTTGTGTGGGGGGGTATGTATGTGTGTGTGTGCGTGTGTGTGTGGTGTGTGTGTTTTTCTGTGTGCATATGTGTGTGTGGTGTGTATTTGTGTGTTTGTGTGTTTGTGTGTGTGTGTGTGCTTGTATGCCACTGAAGTATATTGAGTAGGGGAATAGCATAGCACTTTAGGAAAAAATCCCTTTGGCAAGTTAATCATTCATCCTCTGCTACCTAAGCTAGGTGGTGCCAGAGTGCACAGAGCACTAGACCTAGAGTCTGGAAGCCCTGAGTACAAATCTGGCCTCAGCACTTACTAGCTGTTAACCTGGGCAAGTTACTTAACCAGTTTACCTCAGTTTCCTCAACTGTAAAATGGGATCATAACAGCACCTACCTCCAAGGGTTATTGTGTGTATCCAATGATATGGTATGTGTAAAAAATGCTTAGCACAGTGCCTAGCACATAGCAGTCACTATATAAATTCTTATTCCCTTCCCTTTGGCAGCTGTGTAAAGGACTGATTGGTTAGGGGAGAGATAAGAAGCAGAGAGATAATTAGAAGAATACTTTCACAGTAGAGATGAGTGATGATGAGAAGCTAAAGCCAGCCTAAGTGTCCCATGCATCTCTGCCTGGCCCTCTGCTAGTGAGCACATTTGTCAATGACTTGAATAAAGGCATAGAAGGGATGTTTAGTATGTGGACCAGTCATGTAGAGCTGGAAGGGAGAGCTGATCCACTGGATGACAGTTGGGGTAGAAAAGGATTTTGACAGGCTGGTAGACAGAGCCAAATCTAGAACTAAATTTAAGATAAATGTACTGTCTTACCCTTAGGTTCAAAAAATCAGCTTCATAAGCACAAGATGAGGGAAGCACAGCTATATAGCAGTTTGTCTGAAAAAGATCTGGGGTTTCTAGTGGATTGCAAGCTTGATTGGACTCAATCATGCTATGGCTGCCAAGAAAGCTAATGCAATCCTAAGTAGCACATAAGAGAGTCATAGCATCCAGGATAAAAAGGGAGCAGTTTCATCGTACATTGTGCTGGTAAGACTGTGTCCCAAAGATTTTCAGTGTTGTATAGAATGCCAACTTGGGGGGAGGTATTGATCTGTTTTGCTGATGTTTTTTTTTCTCTTTTTCCTCTATTTTTCTTTTTAAATCATTTGGTTATAAGGAATGGCTCTCTGGGAGAGGGGAGAGGGAAAGATACAGGGGGAAATCTAGGCAATGCAAAACAAAAGATACCAACAGATTTTTCAGCTCTGAGTTTTACCTTTTAAGAAGGCCATTGGGGGCAGCTAGGTGGCACAGTGGATAGAGCACTGGCCCTGAAATCAGGAGGACTTGAATTCAAATTCAGCCTCAGACCAAACACTTGACACTTACTAGCTGTGTGACCCTGGGCAAGTCACTTAACCCCAATTGCCTAAAAAAAAAAAGGCCATTTATGAATTAAGAGTGTCTAGAGATGGAAAATCAGGCTAATAAAAGGGCTTGAGTTCATGCCATGTGAGGAATAGTTGAACAAAATGGGAGTATTTAGCCAGGATGACAGAAGGCAATAGGGATACAACAGGGATTTTCAAATATTTGAAGGGCTGTTGTGTTGAAGAGAGATTTCCTCCTTTGGAAAATGAAGGGGATTGGACTGGATGGCCTCTGAATGGAAAAAAAAAAACCAAAAACATTGGATTTGGAGTCAGAGAAATTGGGTTCAATCTTAGCTCTGCTACTTATTACCTGTGTGACCTTGTCCAGATCCCTTGACCTTTCTAGGACTCAAGTTCCTTATCTGTAAAATGAGAGAGTTAGTCTAGATGATCTCGGAGGTTGCTTCTAGCTACAGATGAATGATTCTAATATCCCCAAGCTGAAGTGATCTCTCTCTCCCTCCTCAGAGATCCTGAGAGTATATTGCCTAGATCTCACTCCCTGTTGTTAAGCTGTTGTTCAGTCACGTCCAACTCTTCATGACCCCATTTGGGGTTTTCTTGGTGCACATATTGGAGTAGTTTTCCGTTTCCTTCTCCAGCTCATTTTCCAGATGAGGAAACTGAAGCAAATAGGGTTAAATGACTTGCCCAGGGTCACATAACTAATCGCTGCCTGAGGCTACATCTGAACTCAGTTTTCCTGACTCCAGGCCTGGCACTCTATCCACTGCAGTGCCACCTAGCTGTCCTCCTCACTCCCTACATTATCTGTATTGTATTCCTCCTCTCCCTCGGGAGACTATAATCTCTTTGAAGGTAGGGACTATTTTATTGTTGTTATTCAATTAAATTTAACTGAATTCATACGAATCTCTGTATGCTTCTGCCTGAGGAATTCATAGAATCAAAACATCAGGATGTGTCTGAGCTGACAACTGTTAGAGTGACGCCCTTCACTGTATGGATAAGGAAACAGAAGAAATGACTTGTTCACAGTCACACAGCTATTATAAGCATTGTCAGGCCTCCTGACTCTCAGTTTAGGTCTCTTTCTGCTTGTTTTTATAGTTTTGAATTTAGGATATATTACGCTTCAATTTGGTATCTTTGTAGAGTAACCACAAAGACAGTAGAGAAATGGTTTTATCATTAGTATCATCAGTCACTGAGTGTACCAGTATCATGGTTCCTCATGAGATATTTCTATCCATCTACTTATGTTATCATATGACCAAGGTATTCCAGTGGAGCAGGTAGAGGGCCTGTCCTAGAGGCAGAAAGACCTAGATTCAAGTCTTGCCTCTGACTTGCTAAAGGCAAGTCTCTTAACCTCACAATGCCATAAGCAACCCTCTAAGCCAGAAATTCTTCCATCTTTCCGGGGTCCTGGACCCTTTGGGCAGTTAGGCTGGTGAAGCCTACAGACCCCTTCTCAGAATTAGGTTTTTAAATAATAAAGGAAATACTAAGTTTCAGTTAGAGGTTATTGAAAACATATAATTTTTTTTTCATTCCAAGGTGATGGATTCCCTGAAATTTATCTATGTACCCTCTGGTGGTCTGTGAACCCCAGGTTATAAATCTCATCTCTAAGACTAGAAGTTACAGAAGAGTTACTGATATTCCTGGGGGGGAGAGTTGTTTCCACACAGAGAGTTCCCAACATGATGAATTCACAGGCCAATACCAAACAAACAAACAAAATCCCTACAGGCTTTGGTTTCTCAATTCACCTATGGCAACTGAATAAGATCCCCTTTTCAAAGCTTAACTTGGGGGCCTATGCTATTAACTTAAACCCAATTTGGGGCAACACTAACCCTAAACCCTCAGCGTCCCTGGAGAGTCAATAGGGCACTAGAAAGTTGGGTTCTATAGTCTTTGCTCCACTACTAACTTGCTATGTGACCTTAAGCAAGTCTCTTATCCCTCTTTGGGCTTCAGTTTCCCCATCTCTAAAATGAGGGGATTGGGTTGCATGAGCTATAAGATGTCCCTAAGCTCTGGCAACATTGATGCAAGTGTGTGGCCATTATGTTTCTTTTTTCTTTTAACACAAAAGTTTTTAATGATCCTGTAAGTCACTCCTGAGGAAGCCACAAGAGATAATAATGAGACATGATGTTGGCGAGATAGCCACAGGTCATTCTCACACAAAGTTGTACTGGCCTTTCTGGCACTGCTACACTGGCAATGTCTTACCCCTTTGCTCTCCCACTCCCAGGCTAGACGTGCCTGAAAGTCTCTCTGCTTGTCTTAATTTTGGGATGCTAATATTAGACATTCTCCACTCCACCCCAGCCCCACTTTCTACCCTATTGACGTCTTAGCCTTCGGGTGCTGCTCTCAATAGGACCTCCTGTCATGGAGGGTGAGGAGGTGGCTGCCAACATAAACTAAGAAAGGTGTTTCATTCTTACAACAACTCGGGGGGGGGTAGGTGCTGACACTATCCCCATTTTGCAAATGAGGGAACAGAGGCTCAGAGGTTGGCCCAGGGTCACACAGCTAGTGTCTGTGACAGATTTTGAACCTAGGTTTTCCTGGTTTCCTATCTAGCACTCTAGCTATGACTCCATACTAAGCATACATGCTCTACCCTAACATTGGACACCATTACCCTTTTTGTCAGTGTGGGGCCCCTTTCCCTACCTTTATTATTTTTTCAACTAAACTTTAGATTTCATTGGTATAGGAAACTTCTTCTGAGGGACCTGCTTTACCAATGTAGGTCCATACCTTCTTGGTAGTTTCTAGTCCTAGAGAGTTGCCTATGGGCACGGAGAGGTCAAAAGTCTTGTCCAGGGCCACAGAGTCAATATGTGTCAGAGGACTGACTTGGACTCATCTCTTCCTGGATTTCAGGCTGGTTCTCTATCCATAACATTACACTACCACCTCTCCCCCAGTATCAGTGCTGTGCAGGTTAACGGAGCCAGGGGCAACATCTGCAGTGCTCAAGTTTCCAGCCCTCCCCCTCCCCCTCCACTATCATCCTTCAAGTTTCATGGACACTGATGAAGGCATTGGTGGCCCAAGTCCTCCACCCTGGCAGGATCTGGGAAAGTTAGAAGGGGAAAGATGGCAGCATAAGTAGGCCCTGCAAAAGACAATCTAAACAACCTTGGGTATAGCCATGCTGAGAGATGGGGAAAGCCCACCCCTTCCCCTCCACTCTTAACCTCCTTTAGCTCATTTCCATATCATACATGCCACATGCACCTTGGTGCATCTTCCTCCCTTCCCACTGGAACTTGAACTCTGCCGCTGGGACTCTGGGGCTCTAATAAGTGAGCTTTCACTTTATTTTGTCCAGAACCAAGCTGCTCCCCGCTTCCTAGCCATTTCCAAACCATCCTTTTCCTCTACTTTCCAACTCTTTCCCTTTTATGTGTTCTCTTTTCCTACTAGAATACAAGTTCCCAGAGGGCAGGGGCTATATTGCTTAATTGTATTTGTATCCCTAACATTTAGTAGTGTGCCTGGCAAATAGCATTTAATAAATGTTTTTTTTTCCATTCTTTCAGACAGTAGAATGAGCACTGACTTGGGAATCAGAGGATCTGGGTTCAAATCCCAAGTCTGCTGCTTACTCCTTGGATAAGTCACTTAACCTCTCTGGGCCTCAGTTTCCTCATCTGCAAAACAAAGGGTTTGGACCAAATGGTCTCTTCCAGTTCTCTTTTCATGATTCTATGACTGTGAGGTGCAAGGATGGAAGTTTTTGGACTGTCAAAGAGAGGAGGCAGAGGCAGACTCTCCTGGATGTTAGTATCTGGGCCAAAGCTCTGAGGGCTCTTCCCTAGTTACATTTAACCATGTAGGTAACTGAGGTCCAGAGAAGAGAAGGGACTTACTTGTCCAAAGTCATATAGCAAAATCTAGAAATATCCAGTACAACCTGTATTCTTGAGGCTGTCACAGAGCATGGCACATGGGGACCTGCGAGACAGCAGTGAGAGGCTGAAGTAGGCAGAGCTGGATGTAAGAGTGACTTCAGTGCAGGGAAAGGAGAGCTCAGCACTGGCTAACAAAGCCAGGCTGGGCTTCATGGAGGAGTTGGCATCAGCTGGGCCTTGAAGAAAGGCTGAGCTCTGGATGGGAGAAAGGAGGAGGGAGGGTGTCACTTGGAAAGAAGGGGAATAGTCCAAGCCAATACTCAAATGGGACTGTGTATACAAAGCATCAAAGTGTAAACTATTATTCTTACAATAGAAATACTGAAGAGAGGAAATGGGCAGGAGCAGATTCACCAGGGAACCCTAAAACTGGGGGCTGACTGAGATCTGCTGCTGTGGCTGTTGCAACCCCAGAGAAGGCTGCTGCAACCCCAGTGAAGGCTGCCTGCCTTTGCAGATACAGAGGCATAATTAGACCATTAAGTCTGTGACATGGCGGCTGTGAGTCACCCACACCCGTATGACCTGTCACCCTAATGATGTGCTATTTTTACTTCTCTTCCGGATAACATCCCAGAGGATCGGAAATTACGACCAGAAAATTAATCTCCTTTGAGTTTGGACAAGAAGTAAAAAGAATAGGAAATCATTCTGCACTGAGGCCTCGGCATTGTTGAGCTAAAACTCTGGGTAAGACATTTGAGGCATCTTTTACCCTGCTCCTATGGGGAGGGAACTGACCAGAGTGAGCAGGCTATATCACGTCTAGAATAAAACGTGGCTTATTCTGCTTGGGCCCAGAGGACAAGGCAAGGAACAATGGGTGGAAGATACAGGGAGGCAAGATTCAACTCAACCTAATGGAAAAACCTCCTAACAATGAGCACTGGCCCAAGGTGGAATGAGCTGCCACTGGGAGAGGTCTTCAGCCAAAGGCTGGATGGCCACTTTCGAAGGCTCTCTTGTTCAGCTATGAGATGGTCTAGACAGCCTCTGAAGTCCTTTGTAGCTCTGAGATTCTGACCAGACTATTAAACACACACACATGGTTTTGATCTAAGACCTGTAGAGGCATGACCCTGCTGTGCTTTATGAGGGTAAGTTATTAATTATTTACAATTCTTAATAATTAATAATGAGAATTGGAGGTGGTATTCCTAGGGACTTAAATTAAGTCAATCAATCATAGAATCTTATAATTTTAGTGTTAGAGGGGACTTTAGAGATCATCTAGAACTCTTCCCCCTGCCCTCCCCAGCTATAGATGAGGAATCTGAAGTACAGAGAAAAGTTATACATTCCTGTTATCTAATCTCAATTGGGTCCTCCCTGCTGCTTATCAATCCTTTTATCCTTCTCTGATTGAATCTTTATTCAGTTTCCCGCAGTGGCCCTTCCAAACCTTCTCGGCTCCCTTTAAGCTCCCCACACATCATTGCCTGCCCCCTGTCTCTCAGCAGAAGCCCGCACCTCATACTTTATTGAGAAAATAAAGGCAATCTCACGAGAAATCCCTCTTTTCCCTGATTCTACAACAAAATCCTTCACATCATCTCTCACTTTCTCCTCCTTTTCTCCTAGCAGTGGTGTGGCCTTTCCCGTTGCCAAGGCCAAACCCTTCACATATGCCCTTGATCTTGACCCCAATCTCTTCTGGAAGCTTGACCCTCTCTCTCTCTCTCTCTCTCTCTCTCTCTCTCTCTCTCTCTCTCTCTCTCTCTCTGACTCTCTGTCTGTCTATCTCTCTACCTCTGTCTCTGTTTCTCTCTATCTCTCTGTGTGTTTGTGTCTCTCTGCCTCCCTCCCCATCCTCCTTCTCTCTTTCTCCTACACCTTCCCTCTTCCTCCCTCCCTTGCCTTCCCTCCCCTAACTTAATTCTCTTCTTCTTTCCCTACTCTCTATAAATATGCTCAGGTCTCCCCCATCACTTAAAAAAAACCCTCTCACTTGACCCCTTCTACTCACTCAAGCGATCATCCTACATCTCTCCTCTTTTTAATTGCTACACTCATTTTTTTTTAAAGCCCTCTATAATCATTGCCTCCACTTCCTCCCATACCACTCTTCATTTCTTGCTAATCAGGTATCTGACTGTACCTACTTAATCGACACTGCACTCTCCAAGGTTACCAATGATCTTTGTTACTAAATCTTATGACCTTTTCTCATGCCTCACCTTTCTTGAGTTCTCTGCAGTTTTTGATACTGCTGACAATCCCCTTCTTCTGAATACTCTTTCCCCTTGGTTTCCATGACACTATTCTCTCTCCCAGTTCTCTTCCTATCTGTCTGACTGCTCCTCCTCCATCTCCTTTGCTGGATTATCATCATCATCCATGTCCTATCCACTAACCATAAGTCTCCACCAAGGGCTCTCTTCTTGTCTCTCTTATATGCTCCACTTCTGGCAAACTCATTGGCTTCCGTGGGCTCAATTATCATCCCTGTGCAGATGATTCCCAGAGCTATATACTCAACCCTAGTCTCTCTTCAGGTCTAGTCCTACATCACTAACTACCTTTTGGACATTTTTACCCGGATGTCCCATAGGCATCCTCAAATTATCATATCCAGAATAGAGCTCTTGGTCCTGTCCCCTAAATCTACCCTGCCTCCCAACTTCCTTACATCATTTACAGTCACCTAGGTCCACCAGTTTGGAGATATCCTCCAGTCTTCCCTCTCCTTCACCATCCATACACAATCAAGTTGCCAAGTCTTGTCAACACTACCTCCACAATATTTTTCATAGTCATCTCTTTCTCTCCAGTCTAGATCTATCACCCTAGAGCAAGCCCTTATCAACTCTCTGCACTACTGCAATAGCCTCCTAATTGTATTCCCAGATTCCAGTTTCCTCTCTGTCCAATCTACCCTCCATGTAACTGTCAAAATAATTTTTCTGTTGCACACTTCTCACTGTGTTACTCCCTGCTTAAGAAGCTTCAGTGATTCCTGGCTGCCTCTAAGATAAAATAAAATATAAACCTCTCAATTTCACACTTAAAGCCCTTCATAATCTGACTCCAACTGACCTCTGTGAGTTCAAATCCGGCCTCAGACACTTCCTAGTTGTGTGACCCTGGGCAAGTCACTTCACCCTGTTTGCCTCAGTTTCCTCATCTGTAAAATGAACTGCAGAGGGAAATGGCAAACCACTCCAGTGTCTCTGCCAAGAAAACCTCAGATGCTGTCATAAAGAGTCAGACATGACTGAAATGACTAACTAACAACATATATCCCATCTCCACCTCTGTGCCTTTATACAAGCTGTCTTCTCGGTCTAGAAGCTATTCCTTTTCACCTCCTCTTCTAAGAATCCTTATTTTAATAAAAATAGCTAGCATTTATATAGCACTTTAAGGTTTGCGAAGCATGTGGCAAATATTATCTCATTTGATCCTACAACAACTCTGGAAGGCAGGTACTATTACTACCCCCATATTACATATAAGGAAACTGAGGCAGATAGAGGTTAAGTGACTTACCCAGAGTAACACAGCTAGTTAGTGTCTGAAGCAGAATTTGAGCTCAGGTCTTCTCAACTCAAGATCCAGTGGTATATCCACTGAGCTACCTAGCTGCCTCTAGTTTCCTTCAAGGATCAACGTAGGCCTCCCCTTCTGCAGGAAGCCTTTCATGACTCTGACTGTTATAACCCCTCTCCACCCCCTTCCCCATCTCAAATCAAATTGGATTCATCTGTTTAAGGGCAGCTAGGTGACGCTGCAGTGGATAGAGTGGCAGTCCTGGAGTCAAGAAAAACTAAGTTCAAATCTGACCTGAGATACTTACTAGCTGTGTGACCCTGGGCAAGTCATTTCACCCCGTTTAAGCTTAGTTTCCTCATCTGTCAAATGAGCTGGAGAAGGAAATGGCAAACCACTCCAGGATCTTTGCAAAAAAACCCAAATGGGCTCATGAAGAGTTGTACATGACTGAAAAAAAACGTAAAGGTAAGCTCCTTGAAGAGCTCATTTTCACTTCTTTGTATCCTTAGTGCCTGGCACAGTCCCTTGAACATAGTAGGTGCTTAACAAATGCTTGTCAAACTGGATTGATTCATCCGTGTTCCCACAAAAAATAGCAGTGTCACAACCAGGGTCCCAATCCAGGTGTCTTAGCTCCTAGTCCATTAATCTACTGGGAAGTTTAAGTAATTGCTTATCTGTATCACACACACGCGCACACACACACACACACACACACACATGCACACACTAACAAGATAAGAAAGCCAGCCCAGAAGCTCTGGAAAGAAGCCAGCAGTAGCTGGAATAAAAATCTTGCCCGCCCTTACTTTTGATCACTTTGGAGGCTGTAGCAACAGCATCCGCGGACAGCCAGTGGTAAGATTGGATTGAACTCTGAGAGTGTATCGCTTAAGAGCTGTTGGAGATGGAACTTTGATGACCCCTTTGGCACTTTGATAAAGCTCTTTCAACTTTACCCAGAGTTTACATCCCAATAATCCTGACAAGGAACTCATACCCATTTTACAGAGTAGTTAAGTGATTTGCCCAAGATCACACAGCTACTGCCAGGATCTGAATTTGAACTCAGGCCTCCTGAGTCTAAGTTCAAGGTACTTTCTCCTATATCATGTTCAAGTCTGAAATTCCATTTCTGGAATTCTGGCTTCTATCCTGCGGAGCTTAAAGCAGCTATTAACTACCAAAAAACCCACGCTTCCTGGGCCCATCTGTTAAAGTTTCCCATTTCCCCTTGATTTCTTGGCACCTAGTGGTGAGGCAGTACCTCCCTCTCCTTATTCCTCACGTTCACCTCAGTGTTCTAACCCTCTCTCCTCCCATCTCCCATTTCCCAATTAACCATCCATCTTGCAAGAAGAAGGAGTGGCAAACGGTTGAACTGTCAGATTGATTCTTCTTGAGCCCATGGCTTGGTGGGTAAGTCAGAAGGAAATGTGGTGAATCCTGCTGTGGACCATAGGACTCATCAGCACCAGCCAGGGGGCAGGGCACATAAGCCACTATAATGAAACGATCAAAGATTTGGGGAACTGGGTTGAATCCAAGAAAATATTGCCCCCTAGTACTTCCTACCAGGAAGCTTTGGGCTTCCTAATCTGCTACAGATACACATTGCTGTGAATTCTCTGATCCAGCAAATGGTCTACTTCTTTGAATCTTAACACTTCCCAGATATCCTGAACCTGAACTGAGTAGTGTTAAAATCAAGGACCTGGGTTCAAATCCCATCTCTGACACTTACTCGATGCGTAAGTCCCTTCCCATCTCTGGACCTCAATTTCCATCTCTGTAAAATGAGGGATTTAGATTAGATGATCTCTTCCAACCCTGAGTCTATAAAGGTCCCATTCAGCTCTCAGTTTATGATATTTTGATTCAAAGAATCCTCAAAAATCAATTTCCTCATCTAGGTGACACAGTACATAGAGTGCTGGACTTGGAGTCAGGAACACCTGAGTTCAAGTCTTGCCTGAAAACACTAGCTGCATGACCCTGGGCAAGTTATCTACCCTCTCCATGTCTCCATTTGTTCATTCATAAAATGAGGATAATGATAGTGCCTACTTCAAAGGGATGTGAGGATAAACATATGTACGGTGCTTTGCAAACCCTAAAGTGATATGTGTATGTGTTAGCTAGTATTATTTGTACAAGCAAAGCAACTGAGAGTCAGGAAAATGAAGTGACTTGCCTGTACTCACAGAGCTAGTAAGTGTCAGACAGGACTTCTGGGTCATGTGAGCAACAAGTTGGAGGACTAGATATTTTCTTCAATACCCATGACCTCTTCAATCCCTCCAAAACAGAAATTATTCACCAAAGATAAAGCAGCTTCAGCTGTCCCCATGTTCTAGGACACCTGGAATCCAAAAGAAGGCTAAGTGTCACAGATAAGATATGAACTCAAGTCTTCTGACTTTGCGGGCCTGTGTTCTTCTCACTACTCCATTACTTTTGTACTCCTCTTGACTTGGCCCAACTTCTTCTGCACCAGGTAAGAATCATCATTCCCCTTATCTCCAGGTCTTCCCCAGGACCGACATATGTGAGGTTAGTGTAACACCTGGGTCACCCACATTCCTGCTGTTCTGGCCTGGCTTCACGTTAGAAAATCTCTATCTTTTTCAGCTGAAAGTTCAGTGTGAATGGGCAGCCATTACAAAATCCTTTCTCAACTCTGTGTAGCATCATCCTTCCCACATGTTTACAAGCACACTTCCACATCCCCTTCAAAGCATGAGTATTACTCACAGAATTCAAATGGGAATCACTACTGAAACTGTTTTGTGAAGTCCCGTTGGGAAGGTAACCTTTAGTTTTGACAGCTCAGACCAGCCTTTGGAAAATCCCATGGGAATGTTATAGCTACAGGGGATTCTAAATCTACAGACTCATTAGACCATGAGGGAGGTGTGCAAAATGGTAGATTTGAGTCATCTTCTTACAGGGCCCCTGTGAGCTCTAAATTCTAGGAGCCCTTGACACCCAGGTTTGCAGCTTTCAGAAGATATTGTCAGGTTGGGGTAGGAAGATGGAGGAAGAATGCCTACCATAATAATGATAGCCCTGGAGTTGAAAGGGGTCTCAGAAGCCATCTGATCCAACCTCCTGATTTTATCAATGAGGAAACTGAGGCCCCTAGAGGTGATGTGACTTGCCTAAGATCATATAAGCAGGACGTATCAGAGGTGGAATTTGACCCTAGCTCCTTGCTCTTCCCTCTCCTAAGTGATCTCTCAGACAACTAACATCTATAACTCCCATAACTGAGGAGGGAGCATTTTACAGTGGACAGAGCACTGGATTTGGAGTTGGAAGACTTGGATTCAAGTCTCAGCTCTGTAACAACCTGTATCAATTTAGATAAGTCATTTAAACCTCTCTGGCAATTTCCTCATGTGTCAAATGAGGGAAAAGGGACTAGATGATCTCTCTAAGGCCCCTTCCAGTTTTACTTCTATAATCCTATGATTCAGTTCCTAGAATGCTTATTTTTCTTAAGCTGTAGTCCTATAATGCAGTCCATGCAAGTATGGTTATCCCCATTTTCTAGAGAACTGAGTCCTGAAAAGGTATATATATATATATATATATATATATATATATATATATATATATATATATATATATATATATATATATATATATATATATATATATATATATATATGTATATTCCTAGGCAAGTCAATTAACCTTTTCAGGTTAATGTGTAACACACATTATATATATACACACACACATATATGCATGTATGTATATGTGTGTGTGTGTATATATATATGTATATATATATGTATATAAAGCATCAGATTATTGTTGTTTAGTTGTTTTTCAGTCACGTCTGACTCTGTGACTCCCTTTTTGGGGTTTTCTTGGCAAAGGTACTAGAGTAGTTTGTCATTTCCTTCTGCAACTCATTTGACAGATGAGGAAACTGAGGCAAATAGGGTGAAATGACTTGCCCAGGGTCACACAGCAATTACGTGTCTGAGGTCAGATTTGAACTCAGGAAGAGTCTTCCTGACTCCAGGTCTAGCCCTGTGTGCACTATGGCACCAGCTAGCTGTCCTCGTGTTGCTATTATTATTAATGGCTCTATTAAAGCCCGGAGTAGGGAAAGCACAGGGGAAGAGCCTTGCAAAGGTGAGAGATAGAAAATCATGTACTAGAAAGAGTACTGGCTTTGGCATCAGAAGTTTGAGGTGCAAATCCTGGGTCTTTTACTTTACTACATGGGAAATCAGGTGGAGTCCAATAAAGTATCAGCTCCCCGGTATTCTCCACCTTGGACATTTTGGCTCCTGTTCCTCATGTGTCTGAATTCCCTGATCAGCAAATTGTTCACCTGCTTGTCCGGCTCAACTTGGGCAAGTCATTTCATGTGATTGGGCCTGGTTCCTCATTTGTCAAATGAGGAGGTTGGACTAGGGGGCCTGCAGGGTCCCTTCAAGCTTGGGAAGCCTGTGAATGTCTGACACCAGACCCAGTGCTGATTTTGCTGCAACACAATATTGCCTCCTATGTGAGCTGAAGACACTGGAGAGCTTCCAGAGGATGGTGAAGAGACTTGAGTCCAGGCCATAAGAGGATGAGCTAAAGGAACAGGACATGTTTAACCCAGAGAATAGGAGACTCAAGAGGGACACGAGAACTCTCAAGTATGTGAAGGTCTGTCACATGGAAGAGGGATCAGACTCATTCTGCTTGGCCTCAGAGGGCGGAACTAGGACCTATGGGTCAAAATGCTAGAAAGGCAGATTTCAGCTTGAGCCAAGGCGACAGTGAACAATAAGAGACATCCTAGAGCAGAATGGGCTGCCTTGGGAGGCAGTGGGGCCCCCCTTGTGGAAGCCTCGAAGCAGTTTCAAGAAGGGGCGCTTGCCAAAGATATTTTAGAGACGATTCTTGTTTACACCAGATGGCCTCTGAGGTACCTTCCAACTCTGAGGTTCTGTGATTGAGTGAATAGCTCCACTGCTCAGGGACCATCTGGAAAGACTTGAGAATGATTCTCCATTTGACCAGAGGCTTTGAGCTTGCTGCCTACTTCCTCCTTTCCACATTCACAAGATCAGTCAGCCCCAAGGCTCCATCTTCTCTCTCCATGTCTGCCTGTAATTGTGGGGCTGTGTCCACTGAGCCCCTGGGCTTTGGTTTGGCTGCCAACAGGAGTGGGGAGCTCCAGGCTGCTAGAGTTAAAAGGCTGGCTGCTGGACCAAGCTCCCCTGGCCGCCTGTGCATTCTTTGCCCACTCAGTGACTCACTGAACTACGTGCTCCATCACAAACAATCTCTAATCTCTTCCAGGAAGGTTTATTACCACTAGTGATACAGAGCAGCAGGCTTGCCAATGGTTTTGCGAAATGGCTACCAGAAGGCTGCTGGGCCAGAACTGAGGTTTCCTTGGCCAAACCTTCAACACTGACTCCTTGCTAATGGGATGAAAGTTGGCTTTTCCCTACTGCTTTATAATTACAAAGCTCTTTGACACCAGTTCTCTCTTTTGTTTCCCCTAGCAACCCCAGGAGGTAGACAGGGTTAGTATACTCATTTTTCAGAGAGTGAAACTGAGGCTCAGGGATGGAAATTGACTTGCCCAAAGTCACACAGAGCTTGGATGCAAATGCCAATGTTTTATGTTAAATCCTGTCTCTCTTGCTACTGTACTTGGCTTGTCCTTCATCAAAAGTAGATTTCCCAAAATGCCAACTTCCATATTGGGGGCAAACCTTAACGTAGCAGTTATAGGCCGTGAGTAGGCCGGAGAAAAAGTGGTACTTGAGGTGGAACAACAAGGGTAGGAAGACAGCCTATTGTTGAATGAAAAGTACCATCTCCATGACACTTAACTGGTAAGGTTAAGACACTAGGTCAGATGGGATCTAGATAAGGGATCACTAGAACAGACTGAACGGAACTAAGAAGGCCCTCATTGAGTCCTTCAGTACAAGTCGACATGATCTTTTGGAATTTTGCTCTAGAATTCTATCATCATTTTTTAATGATGGGCAGCAAGAAAAAGCAGTTTTGAAATGTCTTTTAAAAATCTACATTAAACCATACAATCGACAAGCATTTACTGAGTACCTACTGTGTGTCAGGCATTTTGCTAAGTGCTGGGGATACAGAAACAAAAGTGAGACTTGTACTTGAAGAGTTGACTTTCTATGGGGGAAATATGCAGATTTAAATAAATACAGACTAGGCAGAGTGTCCCCAAAATCTTAGTGCCACTTTAAGCTATTAAAACTTTAAACTGTACTAAGACTTTTGGGACATCCTGTATATACAATACAGTAAATACAAAGAGATTGGGGCAGAAGGGGAGGAGAAAAGATCATTAATAACATAGGGGGAGGGGGAGACAGGCAGACCAGGAAAGGTCTCTTATAAGAGTTGACATTTGAACTGGGCCTCGATAGGACCTAGGGATTCCAATAAGCAAAAGTAAGGACAGAGAACATTCCAGCTGTGTAAGACAGCCTATGCAAAGGGATGGGACTGGGAGGTGGGAATATTATGTACAAGGTACAATACTAGGCCAGTTTGGTGAGAAGATAAGAGAATGTGATAGGGAATAAAGTAAAAGCAGCCCAAAAATATAGACTGGAGCCACATTGTAAAGAGTTTTAGATGCTAACGAAGAGTTTGTGTTTTATCCAAAATCAAAAGGAGCCACTGCAGCTTCTTAAGTAGGGGAGTGACACATAATACATTCCATTGTTTTAGGAATCTCAATTTGGCATCTGTGACAACAGCAGATAGAGCACTGGGCCTGGAGTCAGGAAGACTTGAGTTCAAATACACCTTTAGATACTTACTAGCTTTGTGACCCTGGGCAAGTCATTTAACCTCTGTTTGCCTCAGTTTCTTTATCTGTTATATGGGGATAATACTAACATTTACCTCCCAAGGATGTTGTGAGGATCAAATAAGATAATATTTATAAAGTTCTTAGCACAGTACCTGACACATAGTAGGCACATAGAAAAGTTATTATTATTATTAACTATGTAGAGGCTAGATTGGAGAAAGGAGAAGATAGATGCAGGGAAACCAATTAAGAGGCTATTGCAAAAGTCCAAGAGAGATATGATGAGGGTTTGAACTAGAGTGGTATCTGTATGAGAAAAGAAAAGGGAACAGAGTTGTTATGGAGATAAAATCAATGAGATGACAACCTTTTGTATATGGTGGGGGGGGAGGGGAGAGAGTGAGGAAGAGTGTAGGGTTGAGCAATGACTCCCAAAACATTATAAAAGAAACTTTAACACCCTGTAATATCAAACACTGCCTTCCTGTGCTCAATTCATTGTCTCTAAGACACAGCTGCTGTCTGAACTGTTGACAGGTAGAAATCCATTACTGTGCCTTCTGTGGGTACCAAAGTTCAAAAAAAACTTTGAGTTTTCAGGAAAAAAATCACAGAGTTTTCTCTAACTGGATCAGTGTGGTAAATATTTTTTTCAAATAAAAGACAATGGAAGGAAAGAGAATAATATATTTGACTCAGTTATAGTGAATAGGCACTTTTTTTATTAATCAAAACTACACACAAAATCAGTGGTTTTGAGTTGCCAAAGACTGAAAGACTTTAAACAATAGAAAGCAATATCTCTAAAATTAAAACAAAAGGAACAGATAGGGAAATATATTTAAGGCAAAACGTCAGGCAAAGGCCTGATATCCAGAATTTATCAAGAACTAGAGCATTTATATAAAATAAATAATTTACACTCCCAAGTCAAGCCTTAGTCAAAGAATGTGAAAAGACAATTTATAAAGGAACTAATATAAAAATTTAACAACCAAATTAAAAGATGTTCAAACTCAATAAAAATCAGATAAATTAAAACCGAGATAATTTTAAGGTAACACCTTATAACTAACAGAATGACAAAAAGGAAGAAAAAATATGAAGTACAAAATTAGAGGCTTTATGGGAAAAGGGAGAAACATTGTTAGTGGGACCAAAGACTGGTGACATGTTTTGGAGAATAATATGGCACCATGTAATAAGGGTAATACACCTACACATATCTTTAGACTTAGTAATTCCATTGCTAGGATGCTGTCCTACCAAAAGCATAAAAACAGGAAAGAAAGACTTATCTATAGAGAAATATTTGAAGTGGCTCTATTTGTGATAGTAAACACACACCTAGATACACACACACTCAAAATGCTATATGTTCCACCACAGGAGAATAGCTGAATAAATGATGATATATTAATGTAATAGAGCATTATAGTACCATAAAAACAACAAATATGAAGCATACAAGGAAATATGGACAGACCTATGGAAAATGAAGTAAAGTAAATAAGTGGAATTTGAATTACATGCACACTGACTACAGAAAAAGAAGAAAAAGCAGAAAAAAAAAGGCCAAAGGGAGTGGACTTTGAGGCAGCCCTAGAAGGGGTTACAATAAAAGCATCATTTATGCTGGGCCATCAAATCACAGCATCCCAAGCTGTTGTTGTTTTTTTTCATTCAAGGCAATTATTTAACAAGCATTTATTAAATGCCTATAGTATTTCAGGCATGGTGAAGTGCTGAGGATCCAGAGATAGAAATGAAACAGGCCCTACCTTCAAGAATCATACATTCTGTAATGGAATACTATTGTTCCATAAGAAATGATGAGCAGGTGGATTTCAGAAAAACCTGGAAAGATTTACATGAACTGATGCTGAGTGAAGTGAGCAAAACCACAACACTGTACACAGTGACAGCAACATTGTGTGATGATCAACTGTGACTGACTTAGCTCTTCTCATCAATGCAATGATCCAAGACAATTCGAAAAGACTCATGATGGAAAATGATATCCACATCCAGAGAAAGAACTATGGAGTCTGAATGCAGATCAAAGCATACTATTTTCACTTATTTTTGTTGTTTTTGCTTTTTCTTTCTTGTGGTTTTTCCCCTTGGTTCTGATTCTTCTTTACAACACGACCAATGTGGAAATGTGTTTAATGTGATTGTACATGTATAGCCTATATCGGATTGCATGCTGTCTTGGGGAGGGGGAACAGGAGAGAGGGGGAAAAAATTAGAACTCAAAATCTTGTAAAAGTGAATGTTGAAAACTAAAAATAAATAAATTTCAATAGAAAAAATAAAAATCATACATTCTACTCTGGTAATTCTTTTGGTTTTGTCTTATTAAAAGCTAAGAGTTTATGGTAAGATTAGGCCCCAGGGTTTTGTATTTTCATGTGATTGTTCATGTAAGAGGGTGATCAATGGAGCTAATAGGGAAGTAAGGCTTTGGGTTTTTGATTCTATTTCCAATTGAAGGGTATGCATGTGCCAATTTGACCCATTCTGAATTCAGAGTGGATGGAGTGATGGCTCAGACTATTATGAGAGGCCCTTGTGCTGGGCTTCAGTATCAGTCATCACTTGGTAGTCACGACCTGTCCCCCTTCCCCCCCCACCCCCAGACCTAACTTGCAAACCTGTGAGTGCTGATCTGAGGAGGGAACCCTGAGGGGGTGCTACACTGCAAGGGGTGTTGTCTGGGATCTGGGTCTCTATTCATTTGTAGGGTATCCATGAGGTGCTCTCTCTCCATCCAGAATTCTCCTTCTTGAATTCCCTAATAGGTCAGGGATCCAATGGAGAAAAATAATAGTATTTTAGCAGTTATTTTATTTTAGATTGTAATTGGGCAGTTCGTTTTTCAGTGTAATCTTTAGAAGTCCAACAAATTTCTTTGAGTCAACTTTTGTATGGTTGAATATTTATGTTCCAACATCTACTGTACTGCTGTGTCCAACTACTATGATCATGGATTTTTCAGCTCTAGAACACTAGCAATTTGCCGAGATCAGCGGTGTCAAACTCAAACAGAAATGAGGGCCATTAATTTGTATAAAAGGATCCCTGTGGGTGACATATTGACTTAGTTTTTAAATGTAATATTATCTATGTTTTATTGTATTTTTATTGATTTTGTTAAGTATTTCCCAACTATATTTGAATCTGGTTCTGGCAGTACTCTGGTTATGGCCCACAAAAGGCCCACAGTCCATGGTTGACACCTCTGGCCTAAAGTACACTATGGGAGTTCATCCTCATTTTCATGGTTTACTTTGTTTTGTTACTTTTAGGTAGACCTTTGCTGTTTGCCTTACTCATACATGAGTCCACATAACTTGTCTGAAATCCTTACAGACTGCAGGTCCACTAAAAAAAAAAAAAAAAGATTTGCCTGTTTGACTTAAAAACTGTGATTAATCAACCTCAAGTGCTTAATCCCTTTTTGGGAGCCCCAAACCTCTCTGAACCCCTGGCACTTTTATGAGTTTATTAAGTTAACCTATTTATCCTAAGGCAGGGTGAATTCAGACTTCCAATTGGATTCTCTATGTTTTGCAGAAATCTTTCAATAAATTTTCAGTGTTATATCTGTTTCAGATAATTGCATTATTATCATCTATTCAGGCTGAGAAGAATGTTCCTAGATGCCAAGTTTCTGGCCCCAACCCTGAAGAGACAATGGCATAACCTCTATTCCCAAGGGATGCTGTAGATGGACAAGAGAACCACATGGCCTGAACGGTGGGTGCTCCTGAACACCAGGTTTCTAGAGGAATGCCAAGAGTTCCTGACTCCGAGTCTCTTGGATAGAAACGGGATAGGTTCCTGGGTAATATCAGTCTTGCTTTACCTTGCTAAGAACACCTAGTTCAAGAAGTCTAGACTCCTGCTTCTGAGAGAGAGAAGGGGAGTTCCTGGACTACCAGCTTCTCAGAGAATAATCATGAACATCCTATTCCACTACCTCCATGACTAGAGGAGGCACGTCAAAGGACTAAAGCAATAATGCAGGGGTGCAAAAGACCTGGACTTTGTTCTCTGCTATTACTGTGAGTTATTCAGGCAGTACGGATCTAATGGAAAAGGGGTTGACTCCCTAGCAGCTCCAATGGCTTTTCTTTTCAATGGGAGTCCAAGCTCTCAGGGAAGTACCATAAAGCTGTATTCCTATATAAGTGCCTGAGATGAAAGTGAGAATTACCATCATGTCAGGGGGCTGCTTGTTTGGCAAACCACAAATGCATTTCCCCTCCAAAGAGAATTCAAACCACAGGATAATACTATTAGGATTCTGGAGGACTTCAGGGCCCTGCTGAAAGGTGGGACTCACTAGAGAAGGAAGAGAATTGTATAAATTGCTCATTGGCTACAGTGAATCCTTTATGTGTCCTATACTTGATATATGCTTTATTACCTTCAGTGCTATACAGGAGCTTTGGGCTCTATCATACACATCTATGGAGACTGAGACATAAGCTGTGGTCAAGATTCCAAGATTTCCCAGAAGCAACTCTGGGTGAGATTAAAATGAGCCCCAAACAGAGTGATGATTTGGGGACCACACCAAAGAATTAAACTCAGTCTATATAAACCCAAATGTGAGCTTCTGTTTGGGAGTGAAATTGTACCTTGACAACTGGGGTGCTGCACCATGGGTAACATTTCTTTTTGTTGATAGTTATTCAATATATTATTTCATTTATTATACTGTCACATGGACTAGAAAGAGATTTTTAATAGTTTGAAGGTATAGGAAGGACCAAGGACCCGGAATGGAGGGAAGTCCTGGTGAGAAAAGAATGGTACCCATTGTCACCCACACCTTTGGCACAAGGGATTGTGAATGAGAAAGTGACCGAAGCCGGGATGTTTGGTATGCCCTCCTCTGCAACAGCCCTACTAGTGGTGCTATGAAAACACAGGCTGCATTAATTTAAACAAAAACTCCCCAAAGAGCAGTCCTAACAGCATCATCCAGTCTGCCTCTAAACTATATGAAGGCTATCTTGAATTGATGGCTCTAGTTTCCCATTTATAGGGCAGTATTGCACCATCAGGGCCCTAGTCAGGGTCTGGCTGGGCAAGTCCCAAGCTGTAGGTTGAACCCTCTCCTCTCCTGGGCAGGTTCCAACTCTGATCAGGTTTGGGCATATGGAAGCATTCTATTGGATCAGGAGCAGGGTGGACAAGCCAATAAGATAGAAAGGACTGGAGGCAGCACATGGTAATGTCCAAAATAGAAGGAAGGTAAAAACCAGAGATTCCCAACAAGAGCAGCAAAGGAAAGGGGAGAGGCTGATTGAAAGTCAAGGTCTGGATTTGAGCCTGTGATTGTTCAGTGTTAGAAGACAGATGAGAGGTCCAGCCAGGCAAAGATTGGTAATGTGATTTGTGATACTCCAAGATGACACAGATGCATGGCCACGTTCTGACTTGCCCCGTTTTCTCAGCTTGCGCAAATCCCCTTGAGCTGGGAACTCCTCATGCTGCTACTACCCTCATTGGCTTCCATGGAAGCTATGGGATAGAAGTCTCACTCCCAATTTTGACAGCTGGAGCATTCCCTTACCACTTCCAGCTTCATTAACCTCCATGGAATTTATGGGATGGCAGACAGGTGTCTCTGTTTCTGCTCATGTGGCAGTAATTACTCCCATGTAAGGAGACTAGGTCTCTTGGGAATCAAGTCATAATGCCCCAGACCCCAACAACTATAATATATTATTTCATGTCAAAAGCTCCAGTTCTGTAGAAGGGGAACTTGAGTCAGAGGGGGGAGTAAACAAGGCTACTTAGAATCATCAGGAGCCATGATCAGCACACAATCACACACAGAGAGTGGGGAGAGCCATCAGCATGGAAATAAAAACACACAAGAGCACATACATAGTATTTAGCTACTGTCCCTGGTACTACTCATACACTGCTATCTCTGTAGCACATGATTAATTAATTGTGCATAAAAGCCAGCAGCAGAGACAACTCTGCTGCTGGTGATCTGTTCACCTGGCCATTTGCCTCGGTGTTAGATGAGGCAGGTGAATTCAGCATGATTATCATACAAAATGTAGGCAAGGCTTCAGGAAGGTTTTGGAATTAGGGACTCCCATCATTCACAAGGTTCATGGGATTCTCTTCTTACCTTGCTGTGTGCTTCTTTCCTTGATATTCCACTGCACAGGATTCAGGAAGTAGCCCATCTCTGTAGTCCTAGGAGAGAGGAAATGGGAAAATTCTCATTTGTGCACAGAGGGAAGAAACAAGGGAACTGGCCGGGGCTGGTCAGATCACAAAGGGAAGCAGCTGAGAAGGAAGCAGTTCTAGATTCAGCTGACAGAGTGTAGGTCAGAAAGTGACTTTGAGGCTTTCCCAGTGTCCATGCTCCAAAAACAACACCTGCGGGGAGGAAACAGTTCCCTAAAACAACACCTGCGGGGAGGAAACAGTTCCCTCTTTCCATTATTCCCTTTTTGGGGGAATATGGTGGAAGATGCACAAGTGTTGAAGTCAGAAGACCTGGGTTTAAATCTCAATTCTTTCACTAATTGGGTGGTCTTGGGTTTCTCAATTCCCTCATCTATAAAATGGGTACTTTAGGCTAGGTAGTCTCCTTTTCTAAGCCTGTTTCTTTCTCTTATGATCCTAATACAACTCACCTGGAAAGCTCTCTGGGGCATTCTGATCAGAGTGGACCCCCCACCTCCACCTGCCCTTGACCTCCCCTCCTTTTTCCCTCCCTTTCTCCTCCCTCCCCCCCCCCCCCCCCCCCCCCCCGGCCAGAGCAGATGGAGCACAGAGAGAGAAACAGCCAGAATAGCTGAGAAATACCCAGGTGTAGCTACACAGTCCCCATAGGAATGGTACCTTTGTAGCATTGTGTAGTCTTATCTAGCTTACAAAAGAGTGACATATTCAAAGGTCCCTGGGATCTGTCTACCCTAGACTAGAGCAGTTGATAAAAAAAAAAAAAAACAGTGCCAGCTCTGCTTGAGTCCTGTGTGTAAAACAGCAAACCCTACTGTTTAGGAACTGCTCAGATCAGTGTGCAGTCCTGTCTGAGCTAACCATCTCCTGATTAGACTTCACATGAACTACGGAGTGTCCAGAATTGGGACAAAAGGAACTTGAAAGGCTGTGTCACAGATTGTCACATAAGCTGGGTTAATTTCTCCTTGAGTCTTAGTAGATATTTCTCTTTCTATAACATGTAACCTTGTATTTTTTAAAGCACCAATAAATTATATACACTTTTTAGACCATCAACAAACCTTAATTTTACTGTAGCTGCTTTAAATCTGAAGTTCTTGTCCAATGTCCAGTGAATGAGTTGACCTTTTACTGAAGGACGTGAAGCATATCGACCTTGACATTCTTGCAACTAGAAGAAAAAAATTTCAAGTACATGGGAGAGTGGACTCACAGGTACTCCTTGGAGAGGCAATGAAAGGGTTAACGGAAGGTGTTTCATCGTAATCCCTAAAGCTACAAGAAATATAAGTGCATGGGGCATTTGGTTATCAAGTATTGCAGTACTAATGATAACTATTTGCAGAAAGATTACCGTGAAAATAATGGCAGCTTACATGCCAATATTGGTTGCTGTGGATGAAGTGGCTGAGAAATTCTATGAAAAACTTGAGCAGACCTTCCAAATCAGATAAAGATACATTCTGATATTTCATGACTTCACGGCAAAGGTGGGAAAAGGTTAGGTTTGGAAAGAAATAAAGGGTGTCCCAAGATCATTAAGGCTTAAAACTGTACCAAGGCCTTTGGGATAGGCTGTATATAGGAAAGATAGAGACCAAAGACTTAGAGATTCCATAAAAGTCTCACACCTCTATATCATGAACACTTTCTTCATAAAAAGTAATGATTAGAAGCTGGACATGCAGAGTACCAAAAAAAACCCATACAAAGAATGAAATTTATTACATTATAACAGACAGGAAAAGACTTATGGACCTGAATTCTCTCTGAGTCAACTGTTTGTGTCTAGACCATCAGTTCATTACAGCTAAGATTAGAAATTTTAACAAATAAGAAGTTATAATAAGAAAAAGACATAGCATAGAATTGAGAAGATTTAACCCTACATTATTTTAACAAGTTGAAAATAAAAAATAGCAAATAGAGAAATGGCATCAATAATTAATAATAGTAGTAGTAGTAGTAGTAGTAGTAGTAGTAGTAGTAGTAGTACTAGTAGTAGTAGTAATAGTAATAGCTAGCCTGTATATACTGCTACAAGGTTTTGCAAACCTTTACAAATATCTCATTTGATTGTCACAACAACCCTGGGAGGTAGGTGCTGTTATTATCTTTACTTTATAGGTGAGGAAACTGAGTCAGATAGAGGTTAACTTGCCCAAGAACACACAGCTAGTATGTATCATAGGCAGGATATCACAGGTCTTCTCGACTTAAAGTCCAGCACTCTATCCACTGCACTACCAAGCTGCCTATGACTCCAATAATTTAATCCAGAAGTGTAACCAATGTAAATTAATTGCTACCACAAGAAGACCAAAAGAGCCCAGAAAGTGCCTTAATCAGCAAACATCTGACTTGCTTGCCAATCTGGGAGGGGTGGCTGCCAAAGACAACACCTGCTTAGAATATAAACTCATCTGCAAAATCTTATGAAGAAAGATGATGGATAATTATGAGCAATATAATTTCACAAAGCAAAGAGAAGCAATGGAGGGTAAAACCGGGCTAAAGAAAGCTTGGTGATGTATCCAACTAAAGAAACTCATCCCAAGGGCATTCAAGGATGAAAATGGAAAGAGGACTACAAAGAAAAGAAAAATGGAAAAGATTTACAGAAACTATGGCAACAAACACAAAGGTAGTAGAACCACAACACATTTGAACCTTAACACCCTGTGACCTCTCTCAGCACTGGGAGCCTTCTTACTTTAGAATATCCCTCTGCCTCCTCCCATTGGTGAATTCCTTCTGGGCCCTCCATTTTGGGATGGGCCCAGGATGTCAACGCTTCATTTCCCTCTTTCCTGTGTTTCTAACTTCTGGACTTTGCCACCATGACTAAGATTCTTTCTCATCCCAAGAATTCTCTAAGAGCCTGGGACCTTCTCACTCTGGAATCTTCCTCTACTATTCTGTATCCCTTCTCCCTTTGGTGAGCTCTTTCCAGGGATCTTCATTTTGGGGATGAACCCAGGCCAGCCATGCTTCACTCTCCTCCTGGCTGGGCCTCTGATTCTCTGGATTTCACCATATCCCTGTTTAGGTACCTCCTCCTCTCCCCAATCATATTCCACCCCCCATTGCAGCTTCCTCTTATGTGTTCCCTTTTTATTCCTTTTTGCACTGCATTCCGGACTTCCTCTAATATGCCCCAGCTCTTCATCCTGAAGCCTCACTGCAGCCTTGGAATTCACACATTGGAAGTACCCTTCAAGCCTGCGGCTTCTCTTTCGATTGGATGGCTCCATCCAGAATCTCCATTCCTCTCTAGGCTATATTCCAGACTTCCACGCCCCTGTGCTGAGTACCTTTATATCTACCCCGTTTTTCAGCTTCCTTTCATATGTTTCCCCCTATTTGAATATAAGCTCCTTGAGGACAGGGACTGTCCTTTTTGCTTATATTTGTGTCTTCAGCATTTAATACAGTGCCTGGCACATAGTAAGTGCTTAATAAATGCTTGTTGTCTGTTGCCTCCATACCTCCATGCCTCTGAAGCCCTTATAGAGAAAGTAAAAATAGCACTAAGGGGAACAAAGTCAGGCAAAGCAGCCGTATTGGATCATGTATATACAGAAGAGATCCATGCTGGAGGCAATACAATTGTGAGGGCACTGAGGGACTGATTTACAAGGTATCTAAAGGGGGAAGATATCCTGAAAGGGTGGGAAAAGTTTCAGATATCAACAACTGATGACCTATATGCCTATTCTCCCATCTAGACAAAATGGTTGCACAATATGAGGGCATGCACAATGTAGGTATTAACAAGTAGGCTTATACAAACAATATTCAACAATGGACCACATCTTTATCATCTCACAATTGACTGAAATATGTAGAGGATATAAGATCCCGCTCTGTTCATTCCTGGTTTATTATGAAAAAGTATTTGGCTTGGTAGAAGAAAACTGGGCCTTATAGTTTCTTTTGTTGCAAGGTGTCCCCCATCCATATATCAAGATCATGCATGATTCTTGGAAAGATGTTAACAACAGAAATAATCTTGCTCAATGAATTTCTCAATATCAGGTGAAGCACAAAAGAGGGAGAGGCCTGCTCACCAACTGTATTTTGCCACTATGCTGGAGGAGATCAAGCATGGAGCACATGGTGAAGAAGGATTTCCTGTAGATGGTGTGGTGTTTTAAATGCTGCTATTTGCGGATGAAATTATTTTGATTCCATCAAATCCTTAAGACATTTCAGGGCCCCTGAAAGACATCTGTATTTACTCAAAAGAATGTGGATTGTCCATGTACATAGGAAAGACCAAGGGGATAAAGAATTTCTGTTATTGATTCTCAGCCCTTCTCCCCAGCCTAGTGCCAAGATCTGCTGCCTCAGTCACTTCTCTGAGACAAGATGGTGAAGGTCAGAGTCAATGGATTTGGCTGCATTGGATACCTCATAACCAAGGCTGCATTAGCCTTGGGTAGAGTGTACACTGTCCATCAATGACCCCTTCATTGACCTCAGCCACATGGTTCATATGTTTTAATATGATTCCACTCATGGCAAGTTCAAGGGTGCTGTCAAGGTTGAGAATGGAAAAGCCATTACTATCTTTCAGGAGCACAATCCCACCAATACTAAATGGGGAGATGCTGAAGCTGAGTATAGAGTAGGATCCATTGGTGTCTTTAGCACCATGGAAAAGGCCAGCACTCACTTGAAGGGAGGAGCTAAGCATGTCATTATCTTTGCCTCTTCTGCTGATGCCCTTATGTTTGTGATGGGAGTGAGCCATGAGTTGTTTTAAATTTAATTAATTTTTTGTTACATTTAAAATTCTTAACTGTCTTTCCCCTCCCCATTCTGCATTAGAGAAGGCCATCATTTGACACAGATTTATGAATGTGTGTAAAACCATACTATGTATACTTCTATTTATCTGTTCTTTCTCTGGAGGTAGATAGCATCTTTCTCCATAGGTCCTTTGTAGTTGATTTGAATATTTATAACATTCAATAATTTGGTCATCCACAGTTATTATTCAAACAATATTGCTATTACTGTATACAATGTTCTCTTGGTTCTGGTCATTTCACTTTTCATTATTTCATGCAAGACTTTCCATGTTTTTCTCAAATCAGCCAGCATTCATTTCTTGTAGCACAGTAGTATTCCATCACAATCGTATACCACAACTTGTTTAGTCATTCCCCAATTGATGAGCATCCTCTCAATATCCAGTTCTTTGCCACCACAGAGCGCTGCTATAAATATTTTAAAACACATGGGTTCTTTTCCTTTTTCCCTGATTGCCTTGGGAAACAGAACAAATAGTGGTATTGCTGGATCAAAGGGTATATAAATAGTTTCATAACTCTTTAGGCATGATTCTAGATTGCTCTTCAAAATGTTTGAATCAGTTCACAGTTCCACCAACAGTGTATTAGGGTCTCAATTTTTCCACATCCCCCCCCAACATTTGTCATTTTCCCTTTCTACCATTTTAGCCAATCTGATAGGTGTGAGATGATATCTCAAAGTTGTTTTAATTTGCATTTCTCTAATCAATAATGATTTAGAGCATTTTTTCATATGAGTGTACATAGTCTTGATTTCTTAATGGAAAAACTGCCTATGTATATCTTTTGTCCATTTGTCAATTGGGGAATCACTCGTATTCTCATAAATATGACTAAGTTCTCTATTTCAAATGAGACCTTTATCCGAGAAACTGTCTATAAAATTTTCCCCAATTTCCCACTTTCCTTTTAATCTTGGCTATATTGGCTTTATTTGTATAAACCCCTTTTAATTTAATATAATCAAAACTATCCATTTTACATATCACAATGCTCTCTACCTCTTGTATATTCATAAATTCTTCTCCTATCCATAAATCTGATAGGTAATGTGGTCCATGTTCTAATTTTCTTATGATATCTCCCTTTATATCTAAGTTAGGTATCCATTTTGACTTTATCTTGGTAACTGGTGTAAGATAATGATCTATACTCAATTTCTGCCAGACTGCTTTCCAGTTTTCTGAAATTTTTTTTTACCAGAGTATTCTTATCCCAAAAGCTTACATCTTTACATTTGTCAAACATAAGGTTACTATAATCATATATTACTGTGTATTATATGTCTACTCTGTTCCACTGATGCATCTTTCTATTTCTTAGCCAGTACCAGATAGTCTTGATAATTATTGCCTTATAATATAGTTTAAGACCTGGTACTGATAAATTTCCTTCCTTTACATTTTTCTCATTAATTCCTTTGATATTCTTAACTTTTGTTCTTCCAAATTAATTTTATTATTATTTTTTCCTAGCTCAATAAATTTTTTTTTTGATAATTTAATTGGGATGGCATTAAATAAGTAGATTAGTTTAGGTAGAATTGTCCTTTTTACTATATTGGCTCTACTCACCCATGCACAATTAATATTTCTTCAAATATTAAAATCTATTTAAATTTATTTGTATAAATTTGTATAAAAATGTTTTATAGTTAAGTTCATGTAATTTCTGGGTTTGTCTTGGTAGGTATACTCCCAAGTATTTTATACTGCCTACAATTATTTTAAATGGGGATACCCCTTACTGTCTCTTCTTGCAGAGTTTTGTTGGTGATATATATAAATGCTGATGATTTATGTGGGTTTATTTTATATCCTGCTGCTTTGCTAAAATTACTAATTATTTCAACTAACTTTTTAGTTGAATCTCTAGGATTTCCCAAGTATATCATATTGTCTGCAAAAAGAGATAGTTTTATTACCTCATTTCCCATTCTGATTCCTTCCATTTCTTTTTCTTCTCTAATTGCTATTGCTAGTATTTCTAATACAATATTGAATAATATTGGTGATAATGGGCATCCTTGTTTCACTCCTGATTTTATTGGGAAGGCTTATGGTTTATCCCCATTACAAGTAATGCTTGATTATGGTTTTAGGCAGATGTTTTTTATTATTTTAAGGAAAAATCCATTTATACCCATGCTTTCCAGTGGTTTTTAATAGGAATGAATGTTATATTTTGTCAAAAGCCTTTTCTGCATCTACTGATAAAATCATATGATTTTTGTTACTTTTGCATTACTCGAATCAATTATGTTAATAATTTTCCTTATGTTAAACCATCCCTGCATTCCTAGTATAATTCCCACTTGGTCACCATGTATAATCTTTATGATATATTGTTGTAGTCTCCTGGCTAGTATTTTATTTAGGATTTTTGCATCCATATTCATTAATGAAATTGGTCTGTAATTTTCTTTCTCTGTTTTTGCTCTTCCTGGTTTAGATATTAGCATCATATTTGTTTCATAAAAAAGAGTTTGATAAGACTCCTTCTTTCCTATTATTTCAAATAATTTATTTAATGTTGTTATCAGTTGATCTTTAAATGTTTGGCAGAATTCTCTTGTAAATCCATCAGGTCCTGATACTTTTTTCATAGGAAGCTTATTTATGGCCTGTTCAATTTCTTTTTCTAAAAAAGCTTTACCATGTACCACTGAGAAAAAAAAAGGCATATTTCTTTCTATTTTCATTCAATTCTCTCCAGATATCTATCATATCTTGCTTACCTAAGATTCTATCCATCTCCTTGACTTCTTTCTTATTTATTTTTTGGTTGAATTTATCTACCTCTGAGAGGGGAAGGTTGAAGTGCCCCTCTATTATAGTTTTTCTATCTATTTCCACCTGTAATTCATTTAGCTTTTCCTTTAAAATTTTGGATGCTATAATGTTTGTTGCATATAGGCTTAGTATTGACATTACTTCATTATCTATGATAACTTTATCATATTGTAGTTCCTCTGTTTATCTCTTTTAATTAAATCTATTTTAACTTTAACTTAGTCTGAGATCATGATTGCTACCACTGCTTTTTTTTTTTTTTGCATCAGCTGAAGCATGGTAAATTCTACTCCAGGCCTTTACTTTTACTCTATTTACTCTCCCATTTTTAAATGTGTTTCTTGTAAACAACATATTATTGGATTATGATTTTTAATACATTCTGCTATCCATTTTCATTTTATGGGTGAGTTCATCCCATTCATATTCCAAGTTATAATTACTAGTTTTGCATTTCCCTCCATCCTATTTTCATCACTATTTATCCTTTTTTCTCTCTTTTTACCCTATCCCTCCTCAAACATTTACTTCTAACAGTAATACTGCCTCCCTAATCCTCACTCCTTCTAAAAACCCCTCCCTTATCCTCTACCCTTACTCTATTTCTTGATCTGCACATCCATTTAAGAGTCCCTCCCTTATCCTATCCCCTTGCCCTCCTATTTCTCTGTAAGTTAAGAAGACCTTTATACCCTCCTGCATGTATATGTTATTTCCTCTTTAACCCAGTTCTGATGAAAATAAGGTTCTAGCACTACCAGCCCTCCACCCCCTCCTGCCTCCACTGTAACAGCTCTTTCATTCATGCCTCATTTGTATGTGATAATTTCTCCATTTTACCTCTCCTTACCCAATTTTATTTTTTAGGATCATCCCCAAGCCTTCTTATGCTCTTTCAAACTACCCAAGTAATGATAACATTCTTAAGAGTTACAAATAGTATTTTTCCAAATAAGAAGTAAGCGTTTTGACCATATTAAATCCTTTATAATTGGTCTTTAATGTTTACTTTCTTATGTTTCTCTTTTAATCTCATACGTCCAATTTTCTGTTTGGTTCTGGTCTGTTTTTTCATTCATTTGATTTTGTTTTATTATTTCTTGGTGTCTTATGAAGTCATTAGCTTCTCCTTGCCCAATTCTAATTTTTAAGGAGCTATTTTCCTCTGTAAGTTTTTGGATCTATTTTTCCATTTTCATAATTTTCTTGATTCTCTTGCATTACTCTTATTTTTTTCCCTAATTTTCCTCAGCCTCTTTGATTTTTACAATCCTTTCTAAGCTTTTCCAAGAACTCTTTTTGGGCTTGTGACCAATTTTTTTTTCTGAAGTAGAAGTAGCTGTTTTAATTCCACTATCTTCTTCTGAATTTGAACCCAGATCTTCTCTATCACCATAATAGCCATCTGTGGTCGGCTTCTTTCTCTTTGGCATATTCATTTTTTTAGAGGTTTATTTCTTGCCTATTAACTTTGTGTGTTAGAGTCAGGCTCTAGTCCTGAGGTGTTGGGGATAAAGCCTCAGGCTTCAGGTTTTTGGCGCTGTTGTTTTCGGAGCTCTATCCGGGGCCTGACCTCAGGTACTTCTCTCCGGCCCTGAGCCGAGCCCAAGGCCACCAGCAACTCAGTCACTGCAAACGCTCTTACTCCCTTCAATCCCTCCATGGCTACAAGTGTCAGCTCTGCCCCCTGCCCCGGAACCACAACCAGGGACTTCGCTCCTCTCCGAGTGCCCACAGTTGGCAGGGCCCCAGCACTCCATTACCACACTCACAGCGCATGCTCACTCCTCCTGCCCGCTGCAACAGCCTGGGGCCATGTCTGGTCAGGGGCTAGGGCCCCCGCATCCTGGGCTGCGAAGGGCCCCGGAGTCTTTTGCAGATCAGCTGTCCGACCCCTATGCTGAGTCAGGGGTGAAAGTTCCTGAAACTGAGGGTGCCACACAGCTGCCCCCAAAGTTTGTTGTTTGTTGATTCAGCGGTAACTGCCTGGAGGCGTGTGCACTTCAATCAGGCCAAACCACCCTTTCCAAACTTTGGCCCAAGCTGTCTCTGGCAGACTACCGCTTTATTTCAACTTTGCCCAGAACATCATCCCTGCTTCCATTAGTTCTGCTAAGACTGTAGGCAAGGTCATATCTGATCCAAACGGCAAGCTAACAGACATGACTTTCTGCGTCCCTACTCCTAATGTATATCTATTACGTATCTGACCTGCCACCTATAGAAACCTACCAAATTGGATGACATCAAGAAAGTGAGGAAGCAAGCTTCAGAGGCCCTTAAAGGGCATCTTGGGCTAATCAGAGGACCAGTTTGTACCCAGTGACTTTAACAGTGACATCTACTCTGCTGCTTTTGATGCTGATGCTGGTATTGCCCTTAATAGCCATTTTGTCAAGCTCATTTCCTGTGGTATGACAATGTGTACATTTATAGACCTCATGAGACATGGTCTCCAAGGAGTAAAGTGTAAAGCCATGGATCCCCAGCCAAAAGAGGAGTTCCATTACTGGGGAGCCCAAATCCCTAACCTTTTCCCCTATATGGAGGATGCCATGCCCCATTCACAGCCCTTGCCCCAAAGCACCCCTGTATTAGAGAGGGGAGAAGTATAGAGTCCTGTGTTGTGTACCATCAATAAAGTCACCATATTTAGTGCAAAAAAGAAAGAAAAAAAGAATATCTATTGCTTAGATTTCAATATGCATATGAATGGATACCCTATAGTATATATACATACATATCCAAATTTTCATTCTCTCTCTCTCTCTCTCCACATATACATGTATATGCATATATGAAATGATGATCCCTGACTCTGCCTTATCTTTGTAAACCAATTCCACATTATTCTCCCAATGTACTCTACTTTCCAGGCAAATTGGTTTACTTGTTGTTGCCCATACCTGACATTCCATCTCTCACCTATGTGACCTTGAACAAGCTCCATGTCCAGAATGCTTCCCCTTCTCCCCTCTGCTTCTTGGAATCCCTAGATCCCTTCCAGGCTCAGCTCAGGAAGACCTGGGTTTAAAACTCTTTTCTGTATGACCCTGGCAAGCCAGCTCACACCTTTGAGCTTCAGGCAACGCTCTAAGAACACAGGCAATAGCTAGATTGTGATCAGTGTTGATGGAGAGAGCCCCTATTCTGGGAGTTCATGGCCTAACAAAGCCATGAGTCCTTGATTTATTGATGTCAGTTATGTCCAGAGATGCTCCCACCAGCAGAACCTGTGTCCGTCTTCCTTAAAGCCAGAGCAGACTATTCCACATTGATTCCTGAAAACCTGAAGCCTGGAGCTTGTATGGGTTTAAGGTATAATTTTGTGTTGCCTCTTTGTATTTTATGAGTCGGAAGACATTTCATGTAATAATTCGGCTCCTTGATTTCCTGTAGTCTCTGCTGATGTTTGTATTTGTTGCCAATGATTTACATGGTCTGAGACCTAATGTAATGACTTCCCAGTGCAAGCACCATTGGTGATCCTGTGGAGTGCTAATCTGTCATTTGGCAACCTTCTGAGGGCTGGGGTCCCCATTCAATCAGCAAAATGGATCAGGGTGCCATTAATTATGTCCCGTGTTCCCACTATCTGTGCCAACTGCTATGCCTCAGTTCCCTTAAAACTCAATGAAAGCAATATTGTTTTTCCATAAACATGTCTTCAGTAAATAGAGGCCTTGTTTATATGATCATTCACGTCAAAGTTAGCATGTTTCAGCTGTATATTTCCAATGTATGTGTTCCAGCATACCATTAGTGCCCAAGTTGACTGGCAAGCTATCATACTTTTAGGAACCAATCACCAAACAGCTATGAAGTACCAACTATGCACAAAGCCAGAGGTTTTCGCACAGTGAATAGCACTGGGGGATGGAAATCCTGCCTCAGACACTTACCAGCTACCTTAGTGTCATTTCCCAAGCAAATCACTTTCCCTTTTATGTGCCTCAGTGGGGCTCCTCAGAACTTAACTATATTAGACCTTAGGATCTGAGATTGCACAGACCTAGAACTGGAAGGGACTTCTGAGGTCATCTAGTCTAACTACATTCATTTTACTGATGAGAAACCTAAGGTCCAGGGGAGCACACCAGAAATTGCTGACACTGAAGAAATCAGCGATCTTTTGTATGTTCTCATAGCCCTGGGCTGGGTGCTGGACAAGATAAAAAGTTTACCAAGATACCATCCCTGCCCTCATGGAACCTTAGTGAGGAGAGATACTGCACGCAGGAGACCGTCCTTGAAAGGAACCAAGGATTCTCACAGGTGGAAGGAAAGGAGGAAGGAAGGAAGGAAGGAAGGAAGGAAGGAAGGAAGGAAGGAAGGAAGGAAGGAAGGAAGGAAGGAAGGAAGGAAGGAAGGAAGGAAGGAAGGAAGGAAGGAAGGAGGGAAGGAGGGAAGAAGGAAAGGAGGGAGGGAGGGAGGGAGGGAAGGAGGGAAGGAAGGAGCATTGCCAAAATGCGAATGGCCAGCTGGGTTCTCAGTGAGGCAGGTCTTCCTTCTCACAGTGCTATGAGAGTAAGGGAGTCGGCAGCCGAAAGCTCACCTGACACGTGCTGAGGGCCAGTGAGCCCTGGGCCTCTGGTCAGTCTGAGTTGGAGGCGGGTAGGAGTCCCCTTCTAGGACAGAAAGCAGAATCGGGGCTGCTATCAGGTCATCTCCCAGGCGTGACAGAACTCCCCAGATTTCCGATGGTAATTCACACTGTGTGAGCTTTCCCAATCGCTGTCCTCGCCCCCTCCCAGTCCGGAGCTCCTTCTCGGACCTTGGCAGACGGCGGTGAATGGCAAGCCTCCCCCAAGTTGGCGTGCAGAGCCTCCCAGTCCCTCCAGCTGCCGTTTGCCCCCTTTTTGGCCTCCTATGCCCCCAGGCTCCTAGGTGCAGCGTCTGGGGCTCCCTTAGGAAGGGTCTGAGCAGCTCATTCTCACTCTGTCGAGCACTTTGTAACTGTAAAGCTCTAAAAACTGTCAGCTCTAATTATTAATATGTTTAAGGAAGCAGTGATGCTGTTCATACATGACATATCATGCTAAGCAAGTATGGTTTCTTCTCCTAAGCCTGCACATTCTCCTCCACCCTGTCTTTCCACCTGTCTCTCGTTTTCTAAAAAACTTATACTCAATAATAGGCAATTTTGTCACAAAGCATGCAAACCATTAAGTCAATTTGTTTCTGTTTCTGTCTGTCTCCCCAAAGTGAGTGAACTACACTGCTTAATGAAAACACTGTGTTCTGAAATGCAAGCTTCCAAATTAGAGACGTCTGATGGGTTATAGGTACCATTCTCAACACTAGTCTCAATTTGAAGGGGAAAAAAAAGATTAAACCATTGTGACCCAAGGGTTATTTATTTTGCTTTGTGAAATCCCAAAGAGATGCACTGGTCTGAGAGAATTCCAAGTTGTGAATGCCGTTAGCCAAATGCACGTACTAAATGAATAAATACCGTAAAGGAGGCATGCAGACGGAAATGGAGTTCCCAATGGGGCCATCATTTCTGAAGGCAATGAACAATTATCACCCTTTCATGGAGGAGGAATTTTCACCATTTTCCTCCCTTCTCAGCCATAATAGATATAAGTGTCATGCCCTGCCTCAAACCTCTCCCCTCTCCAATCCATCCTCCCTACAACTGCCAAAATAATCTTCCCAAGTCTAACCATGTCAATCCTTGCCCCCCTCCAAAAGCCTCCAGTGCCTTCCTATTGCCTCTAGGTTCGAACATCACTTCCACAGCAGGCCATTGGAGAGCCTCTAGAATCTGGCTCCAACTTAATTTGCCAAACATTCCCCTTTGCACATTCTGCATTCCAGCCAACCAGCTCTCCTCTTAAACTCAACACTTTATTGCTTGTCTCTATGAACTTGGAGTCAAGGAGGCTTGAGTTCAAATCCTGGTTTTGACACTTAGTGGCTGTGTGACCTTGGAAAAGTTATTTAACCTCTTTTATCTTGTTTCCTCATTTGCAAAATGAGGGAATTAGGGCCAGAAAACAGGTCCCTTCTTGCCCAAGATCTAAACAGATAATGTATGCCTGGGATACCTTTGCAAAGCTGTCCTATATGCTTGGAATGCACTCCCTTCTTTATGTCTCAGAACCTTTAGCTTTCTTCATCTGAGGTTAGACCCCCTATGTGAAGCTTTGAACTGACTCAAATCCTGCCATTTGTCAGTGCTGTGTTACTCCTCAAATGTCTTGTATGCATTGTTTGTGTACACAGGTTCGTGGGATTTAGGTCTAAAAGGGGTCATAGATGTTATCTGGTCCAACCCTGTACAGGTGAGGAAGCTGAGGCCAAGACAATTTAAGGGTCTTGCTCAGGGTCACAATAGATAGTAATAATCATCACAGGACAGAATCTGGGTGGCCTGGTCACCCAGGCTCCCTAATTGCTCTTACAATGACCCCATTTGGCATAGGTCAGAACTAAAAGAGGCTATTTGTTGATTGATAAGGTCCTCAATGTCGAAGGTTGGAGGGGGATTTACCTGTAGACACATAAATATGGGGTCACTGGTATTTCAGTCTTTTCATAGAATTCAGGACAGTGTAAAGACTAACTTTACCAAAGAAATATGTACTGTGAATTCTAATGCTTGAATCTGGCCTTCCTCAGCACCCCCCACCCCCAACCTTCCCATTCTGGGAATTATGGGGGAAGAAGAGTAGGGTTGTGAAAAGTTCAAAGGAAAACTGGTTGACACTGTGAGAGACGAGGAGTAGAGAGAGAATCCAAGAGGTGTTAATCCCAACTGCTCAGGCTATGGAAATAGCCTTTGAGAAGGTTCACAGGATCATGGACTCAGAACTAGAAGAAACCTAACATATCCTCTAGTCCAAAAGTCAAACACACCACCAAGGGAGCCAGATGAAAATGTAAATGGCTGATATTTAACAAAATAAAAAGACAACAAAACATGGCTAATGTTAATATGGCTTTAAAAGTCAATATGTGGCCCTTAGGGAGCCTTGTGTTTAGTGGCCCCTTTTCCTATTGGAGTTTGATACCATTGGTGTGGTATCTCTGACCTCATTTTAAAGAGGAGGAAAATGAGGATCAGAGAGGCCATGGAGAGCACACAGATAGGCAATAATAGAGCCTGTACTTGAACCCAGGCTGAATCCATTGTTCTTTTTATGACCCCATTTGGCATAGGCTAGAACAAAAAGAGGGTATTCGTTGATTGATAAGGTCCTCAATATCAAAGGTTGCAGGGAGGTTTACCTGTAGACATGTAAATAGGAGGTCACTGGTATTTCGGTCTTTTCAGGGAAAACAAGGGGGGGCTTTTGCACTACTAAGAGCAAAAGCCCAGGTAGATCCCAGGAGGGCAATGGTCCAGCGAATGAAGGAGGTGGTTTCTCAGTCAGCAGTTTTGACCTCAAGCTAAACAGTTGGATTTAAGGCTTAGACAGAAAAAGGCCTTCCTCAGTGCTCTAGACTAGAGAACAAGAAGAAACTAAAATAAATAGCCCTTCCTGGGACTATTGAAAATAGTAGGTAGAACTGAAAGATGAGAGGTCATCTAATCCAATCTCTTCATTCCATACAACTCTTCCGAAACAAATCTGGTACTTGGGCCTAGCTATTTTGGCTACAGGGCCAGCTCCCTTGTCATTATATCACATACAAAAGGGCATAGAAGCTAAAATGTGGTGAGTCTATGGAGTGCCTGATGGGAACCATACCATGACGTGCCAAGACGGGTAACTTGACACTCTACCTGACATTTATCTCGGACCCACTGAATTTGTCTCTCCAAATTCCTTTACTGGGTAGCAAAGATCACAACTGTCTCTATATCAGAGAGTCCGTGAATATTTTAAAAAATATATTCTTATCACTATATTTCAGTGGTTTCCTTTATAATCCTATGGATTTCATTTTATGCATTTAAATGAGAAGAGGATCCATGAAACCTATGGGCTTCACCAAGAGTGCCAAAGGGTTCAGGACACGAACAAAGGGTAAGAACGCCTCCTTCGGTACCACTCGACATTGGACAAAGTATCGTGAAAAACAACCCAGAAGGCAGGTAGTAAAAGGGTTATTATTCCCATTCTGCAGAAGAAGAAAGTGAGGCTCAGAAGGGAAACAACCTACCTGTAGTCACGGAGCTAATGGACGGGCCGGGAGGGAAAAGTACTCTTTTCACCATGCCACACTGCTTCTTGGAGGCTGCTATTCTGTGTGATGGACAAATTTCGTCCCCTGGAGTTCCCATGAATTTTTGGGGGGAGGGAGTCTAGATCAGGGGTTCCTAACAGCAGCGCCTAGCACAGTGCCTGGCACCTAGTAGGCACTAGGTTGGTTGGTTGTCATCCTTCGTTCTCCAAGAGGACCAAAATGACATCACTATGTTGGGGTCAAGGTCCAGTGTGTCCCAGTGTGGCTCGGGTACACACAATCCGTGTGAAGAGTCGAGGGGGGGGGGAAAGAAAAAAAATGACCCCGGCGTGACTCGAACACGCAACTTTCTGAGTTGGAATCAGACGCGCTACCATTGCGCCACGGGGTTCTCATGCTATGACACCCCCTTAGAACGTACTTAATGCATACTAGGGGGCTGGACGACGATTAGAACGCTGCTGATGTCATTCTCTTCCTTTCTCATTCCAGCAGTTTCATCGTAGCGGGCCTTCAAAAACACCATTCTCACAAGGGGCCCTGCCTTCAGCACGCTGCCCGAGGGGCCACCACACACAGAAAGAAATAGCCTCCCTTAGCCACCCCCCCCGGCCCATCACCCCACTGTCTCCACCACTTGGGGACCTCTCTGCACCAGCCTCAGGACCCTGCTCTCTCCCGCCAGCGCCCAGCACGTGGACTCCTTGTCTCCTTTTACGAAGCCAATGGCCTGCAGGGGGGCAGCCTCGGGGTCAATGAGCTGCCCAGACCCTTCCTCAGGGAGCCCCAGACGCTGCACCTAGGAGCCTGGGGGCACAGGAGGCCAAAAAGGGGGCAAACGGCAGCTGGAGGGACTGGGAGGCTCTGCACGCCAACTTGGGGGAGGCTTGCCATTCACCGCCGTCTGCCAAGGTCCGAGAAGGAGCTCCGGACTGGGAGGGGGCGAGGACAGCGATTGGGAAAGCTCACACAGTGTGAATTACCATCGGAAATCTGGGGAGTTCTGTCACGCCTGGGAGATGACCTGATAGCAGCCCCGATTCTGCTTTCTGTCCCAGAAGGGGACTCCTACCCGCCTCCAACTCAGACTGACCAGAGGCCCAGGGCTCACTGGCCCTCAGCACGTGTCAGGTGAGCTTTCGGCTGCCGACTCCCTTACTCCCAATGGCACTGTGAGGAGGAGGAGCTGCCTCACTGGGGTCATCTCCGGTTGGCCTGACCTGTGTCTTGCCACTGGACTCCGATGACCCTGGAGGAGGGAGTGGGGCTGGTGACTTTGCACAGCCCTGCCTCACTTAGATCTGATTCACTTGCAAGTCAAGAGGTCACTCTGCTGATGTCATGGGTCCTCTTCCAGAAAGAAGGACAAACAACAACAATGAAAAACAAGATGGGGGGTGGGAAGGCAGGTATATGGATGGCAGGTCCTCTTTGGCTGGAGTCTTTTTGGCTCTAGAAGTTGCTATCTTGGTGACCTCATGGAACCTTGCACTATGCCTTGAGCCTTCCATCTCCTACTGGGCACAGCATGTTCCATGAGGGAAGGTGGCAAGGGGCTGACTGAGTGTCTTCCATCTGCCCCAAAGCAACAACTTTCATCTGTGGCAGCACAAGACAACTTCTACCTCCTGCCCTCTGCCCCATCTCCCAACTTGGACGTGGAGAACCTGCAGTGCAAAGAGCAGCAACCTGCCCTTTGGCCTCAGGCCTTCTCTCTCTTGTGCTGGTCCTTTGAAGGAAGAGGAAAGATGGTGAGGAATGGGATGTCTTTCTGTGCAGGTTCGACTTCCATCCCCTCTTGTGCCCTTTCCTGCCTAACCTCTACCTTTCAGAAGGAAAAGGAATAGAGAAGCAGAACCTCCCATCTGATTATCTGATCCTGTGTGTCCCATCTCATACTGCACTTGTCTCCAGCCAGATCTCCATTCTCCTTGGAGAAGTGGAGTGGCACCCTCTATTTAATTATACACGTTCTCACACCTGTTCATACCCTTCACCTCCCAATGATTAAACACCATTCTCTACCCCAACCTCCTGATTCCTTATTCCCATTCACCTTAACCCTCTCACCCCAAAGTTTCAACCAATGTCACTGAGCTCTTCCAATGTGCCCTGTGTAATGTCTGTTCCACAGACAACAAACTTCCCTTCATCCTGAATCTTTTCCTCTCCCATGCCTTCTATCCACAAACTATTACTGAAATCAGGATTTCCCTGATGACACCCTTTCCAGAACTGGCTACACTTCCACTCATTCTCTTCAACTCACTGGTCAAGGCAAGGGAGTTGAAATACTTCTTGCTCCCCAATGCCACTTCCAGCTTATGCCTCTACCTTCATCACTTAGTAACCTCTCCTCGTTTGAGGTTCATGCTATTGATATCTACCACTCAATCAAAATCCTGGTAGATGTTGTCTGTAGATCTCCAGGTCACCCCTTTCCTTCCTCAATCATGGCTCAATTTTTCTCTCCTCTCCAACTCCTGCCCTCATACTAGGAAGACTTTAATGTACATATTAACTCTCCCTCAAAACACCCAAACCACTCAGTTCCTCAACCTATTCATTTCCCATGACCTCCTCCTCCACCCCAACTCAGCCACATACAAAGATGGTACCACCTCCACATTCAAGAATTCTGAAATAGCCTTATCCAACAATAATCTATTGGCTTTTCATGTCTCCCTCTGCTTACTCTTATAAAACCCTACTCTTAATCCCTTGATCCCTCAATTCTCTCCCAGGCCGTCTGCCCTGCACTAGCCACTCTTTCCTCTTTTTCCCATTTTGACCCCTTAGTGAATCAATTCAACTCTACACTGTCCTCATCTTTTGAAATCCATACCCCCCTTATCATATTGCCAATTATTCCCAGCAAGCCTCAGCCTTGGATTGCTCCCAACATGTGTCACCTTCACTTCTACACACCTTTCTAAATGAAGACAAAGAAAATCATGCAACCATTCTGACTGAGTCCGCTATGAATGTATGTCATACAACCTCAACTAGGCTCTCACTGCTGCTAGGCAATCTTACTGCACATCCCACTCTGCACAGCAGCTCTTCCAAACCTTTTCATCTCTCCTCAATCCTCACATGGCTCCCTCTTCCCCTACCCTCTCAGCTGAGAACCTTTCCTCTTATTTTACAGAAAACCTGAGGCCATTCACTATAATCTTCCTCTCCTCCCCTCTTCCTATCTCATATCACTCATATGTCTTCTGCCACTGCCTCCTCCTTCACCCCTGTCTTACCTGATGAGGTAGCCTTACAACTTACCAAGGCTAACCTCTCTACCTGCTCAAGTGATTTTCTTCTTGTCTCCTCCAACAGATTGCCTCCTTTGTCATCCCCCCTCTTATCACTTATTTTCCACTTTCTCCCGGTCTACTGGCTCATTCCCACTGCCTATAAATATGCCCATGTCTCCCCCCCCAAAAAAAAGACTTCACTTGATCCTTCTATCCCCACCATTATCCTATATCTCTTCTGCTTTTTATGGATACACTTGAAAAGGCCATCTATAATAGGTTCCTCCACTTTGTCTCTTCTCAGACTCCCTCCTCTTAACCCCTTACCATCTGGCTTCCAACCTCATCATTACACTAAAACTGCCCTCTCCAAAGTCACCAATGATCCCTTAATCGACAAATCCAATGGCCTTTTCTCAAAAAAACCCTCATTCTTCTTGACCTCTGCAGCCTTCGACACTGTTGACCACTCTCTCCTCCTTGATATTGTCTGTAGGTTTTCAGGACATTACTCTCTCCTATTTCTCCTCCTACCTGTCTGACCACTTTTCATTCACCTTCACTGGATCCTCATCCAGATCACACCTTCTAACCACAGGGCTCTCATAAGGTTCTGTCCTGGGCCCTCTTCTCTTCTTCTTCCATACTACTTCCCATGGGGATCTCATCAGCTCCCATGGAATTAATTACCATTTCTATGCTAATGATTCTCAGATCTACCTATCCTGCCCCAACCTCTTCTGTTGACCACCAGTCTCTCATCTCCAATTCCCTTTCAGAATCTCAAACTGGATTCCAGTAGACACCTTAAATTAAACATGTTCAAAACTGAACTCATTATCTTTCCCCCTAAACCACTGCCCTCCTCCTACCTTCCCTATTACTGTAAGGGCATCACCATCCTCCCAGTCCCCCAGACTCACAACCTAGGAGTCATCCTCAACTCCTATCTCTCAACTCCTACATCCAATCTGCCAAAGCCTGTTGATTTCACCTTTGCAACATATCTTGACTATGCCCCCTTCTCTGCTCTGGCACTACCACCATTCTAGTGCAGGCCCTCATCACATCGTGCCTGAACTATTGCAGCAGCTGCTGGTGGTTCTTCCTACCTTAAGTCTCTCTCCACTTCAATTCAATTTCCATTCAACCACTAACTGATTTTCATAAGGCACAGATCCAGCCGTGCCACTCCCCTACTCAGTAAACTTCAGTGGCTCCCTGTTGCCTCCAGGAGCACATATAAAATGCTCTGTTTGGCATTCAAAGCCCATCATAACCTAGCTTCCTTCCTACTTTTCCAATTTTCTTATACCTTACTCCTTGATACAAGTACTCTTCCATCCAGTGACACTGGCCTTCTAGCTCTTCCTTCAATGAGATGCTCCATCTCTCCGCTCTGAACATTTGCTCTGGATGTCCCCCATGCTTGGATTGCTCTCCTTGTTCAGCTCTGACTACTGATCTCCCTGGCTTCCTTTAAGTCCCAACCAAAATCCCATCTTCTACAGGAAGTCTTCCCCAACCCCTCTAAATTCTAGTTCTTTTCCTCTTTTATATACTTCCTATTGATCTTGTATGTAGTTTCCTTAGTATGTATTTGTTTGCTTGTTGTCTCCCCCGTTAGACTGTAAACTCCTAAAGGGCAGGCACTGCCTTTTACCTCTTTTTGTCTTTCCAGTGCTTTGCACAGTGCCCGGCACAGAGTATATCCTTAATAGATGTTCATTGGTTGATGGATTGACTTCCTTGACCTCTCCCTGGACATCACTTCCTCATGTGTTGTCTTCCCTTCTTAGAATGTAAGGTCCTTGAAGGCAGAGACTGCTTTTTTGGTTGTATTTATATTCCAGCACTTAGCACAGTGCCTGGCACATTGTGTTTACTTCATAAATTTTCATTCATTCATTCATTCAAATGAATTTGATTACAGTCCCATTGTTGTTTCTGACATCAGCAGGGTGACCTCTTGACTTGCAAGTGAATCAGATCTAAGTGAGGCAGGGCTGTGCAAAGTCACCAGCCCCACTCCCTCCTCCAGGGTCATCGGAGTCCAGTGGCAAGACATAGGTCAGGCCAACCGGAGATGACCCCAGTGAGGCAGCTCCTCCTCCTCACAGTGCCATTGGGAGTAAGGGAGTCGGCAGCCGAAAGCTCACCTGACACGTGCTGAGGGCCAGTGAGCCCTGGGCCTCTGGTCAGTCTGAGTTGGAGGCGGGTAGGAGTCCCCTTCTGGGACAGAAAGCAGAATCGGGGCTGCTATCAGGTCATCTCCCAGGCGTGACAGAACTCCCCAGATTTCCGATGGTAATTCACACTGTGTGAGCTTTCCCAATCGCTGTCCTCGCCCCCTCCCAGTCCGGAGCTCCTTCTCGGACCTTGGCAGACGGCGGTGAATGGCAAGCCTCCCCCAAGTTGGCGTGCAGAGCCTCCCAGTCCCTCCAGCTGCCGTTTGCCCCCTTTTTGGCCTCCTGTGCCCCCAGGCTCCTAGGTGCAGCGTCTGGGGCTCCCTGAGGAAGGGTCTGGGCAGCTCATTGACCCCGAGGCTGCCCCCCTGCAGGCCATTGGCTTCGTAAAAGGAGACAAGGAGTCCACGTGCTGGGCGCTGGCGGGAGAGAGCAGGGTCCTGAGGCTGGTGCAGAGAGGTCCCCAAGTGGTGGAGACAGTGGGGTGATGGGCCGGGGGGGGTGGCTAAGGGAGGCTATTTCTTTCTGTGTGTGGTGGCTCCCTCGGGCAGCGTGCTGAAGGCAGGGCCCCTTGTGAGAATGGTGTTTTTGAAGGCCCGCTGCGATGAAACTGCTGGAATGAGAAAGGAAGAGAATGACATCAGCAGCGTTCTAATCGTCGTCCAGCCCCCTAGTATGCATTAAGTACGTTCTAAGGGGGTGTCATAGCATGAGAACCCCGTGGCGCAATGGTAGCGCGTCTGATTCCAACTCAGAAAGTTGCGTGTTCGAGTCACGCCGGGGTCATTTTTTTTCTTTCCCCCCCTCGACTCTTCACACGGATTGTGTGTACCCGAGCCACACTGGGACACACTGGACCTTGACCCCAACATAGTGATGTCATTTTGGTCCTCTTGGAGAACGAAGGACGACAACCAACCAACCTAGTGCCTACTATGTCTTTTTGTTGCCAGTGCCCAGCACTGTACCTGGCACATAGTCAACATTTAACAAACAGTTAGTGAGTTGAATTAAAATAGACAAATAGATCCTGTCTGCTTCTGTTGACAATTCAGTTCAAAAGCAGTACCTCAGAATCCTGTATCCTGAGCTATATTGAACAGATACGCATATGGATGTTTCAATTTTGTAAAGGTCATTGTATTTTGCTCTTTGTCTCCTGGAAGGCAGTGGCTTTGTTTTACTTATTTTATAGTGGCTGGGACATACTCCTTTTGAATTTGCAGACATTTACGGATTGCCTTCCATTTCCAGGTTCTTAGGGATTCTACAGCTTATGATGAGGAAATTGAATTGAGTAGTATTGAAATTTTCAAATGAAATGAAGCTAGAACTTGGAAAGGGACTGAAAGTGAGAGCCTCATTCAGCAATGAGTTCTTATGATGCTATTATCATAGTGACAAGTTCTCTCTTAGTCCCAGAAAGGTCTCTGAGAGGCCATTCAGCCAAATGGAGACAAAGCAGCCTGAAATAGTAAGACCAGTGCTGGGTGATGGAAAGCCTAGAATGTGCAGTGAATCCAGGGAAATGAGGGCCTCTACACAGCTTCTTTGGCCTTAGAAGGAAAACCAGCAAGTGGGTGAAAAAGCAAAACAAACCCAAACTCCTTGGAGCTAAGATGATGTTGGCATTCCAGCTTCCTGAGCCCACAGGGGGTGGGTCGGACAAAGCAGAGGGCTAGAAATTAGGACTATGTGACCTTGAGCAAGTTGCTTCCTCTGGTCTGGGCCTCAGTTTCACCATATGTAAAGTGAAGAGAATGGACAGGATTCTTTTTCTTTTAAAAATTTATATTGTCCAAAATATTTCCCTATACCTCTGATGCACAATATTACACGGCAAGGGCATGAGAGAAGTGCAGAACAAGGGGGAGAGGAAAGGGGATCCATTCAAAATTGGAAGGAGCAGAGAACTACAGAATAGGATTCTGGGAACTGCAGAATAGAATTCAGGGTATTGAAGGGATTTTATTAGACACTCCTCAGGATACTGCCTGACAAGAGTACAGAACAACGGTTAAAGCCATTAGACTTAGCAAAAAAAAAAAACCCACCAAACATCAAATTCTGATAAAATGAGAAAATCAGCATCATTTCCAATGGCTTCAATGAGGTAGCTATGATTTAAATAGAAAATGCAAGCATCTGATTAGCCTTATGAATGTGTTCCCCCATAATTCATGTTACCCATCTATCCACTGAACACCCCTATACCAGAATTAATTCAGCTAGGTGACAGAGTGGATTGTTGTAAAGATCAAATGAACTAATACATGGTGTCCCAAAACTCTTAGTGCAGGTTTAGGCTAAATGCACTAAGACTTTTGAGACACCCGATATTTGTAAAGTGTCTTGCAAACCTTAAAGGTTACAAAATAATCTTTGTAAAGTGCTTAGCCCAATGCTTGGCACGTAGTAGGTGCTTAATAAGTGCTTATTCCCCTATGCCTCTATATAAATGCTAGATAATGATGATGATGATGATAATAATAATAATAATAATAATAGTTCCTTGAATAGATGCTGGTTGCAGAGTCATACACATACACCAGCTCTCCTTTTCTTCTTCCTCCCCAAAGTGAATAACCTTCTAGCTGGGTGTATGAATTATGCAATGTGGTGCATCCCAGAGAAACCCTGTTGCTCATGAAGAATTTGGATTTATAGGGAGAATTATAGACCAAGGGACTTAGGGATCTTCTGGTACAACCTCTTTATTTTAGAGACCCAATGATGGGAAAAGCTTTGCACAAGGTCATCCAGCAATTCAGTGGCAGAATTGTAATCCCTACTTTACTCAGGAGTTGAAACCAAGGCACAAAAAGGTGGAGTGCCCTCTCCAAGGTGACAGACAAAAGGAAGCAGTAGCTGAGCTCGGATTAGATCATGAGAGGAGGACATTGGATGATGTGGGTCATTGGAAGTCTACTTTGGTGCTATGTGCAGTCTGATATTCTGAAAGGGGGGGGATCCTTATTAATGTTAAGCCTCTATGTTACTCTAGAAGGGTAACAGTAAATGAGAATAGTGTTTAGATCAATTAAGCAACAAACATTTAGTAAATTCCTACTATGGGTGGGGGATCGTGAATGACCAAGAGCCACTTTTGACCATATCAAATTCAGTGTTTGTAGGAAAATGTCCAGGAGAGCGCCACCTAATGGCTTGTTGTAGTTCCTTCACAGTTTACACTTACTAGACAAGACCTATGGAATTACATTTAGCCCTGGCCCTCAGGAGAAGCAACTGGAAGAAGCAATTATGAACTGCCCTTTTTACCTCCGAAAGGAAAATACCATAGCTCCCCCTTGTGGTGTGTGCCCTCAAACACATCCCAGAGTGTTCCATAGCACATTGTGGCTAGAACTACCTTATCAGAGCTGGAAGGAACTTTAGGGACTTTGCTGTTCAACTGCCTCATTTTAAGTATGGGGAACTGAGGCCCAAAGATGAGTGGGAACTTGATCAAGGTCACAGATATAGATAGTGGCAGAACTGAAACTTGAACCCAGATTACCAGTATAATGCTTTCTCTATCTCTGGCATCCTCAGTTGATCCCCAAATAAGGATTTTTAGTAAATGTTTTAATAACAAGGAATAGAGAAACTAAACAAAATCTGCCCCAAGCATTGTGTTGAGGCCACTCACATTTTTTGTTTGTTTGTTTTTGCATGGGAAAAAACAAGTAGCCATTCTCAGACCTAGAACAGGAATGGATCTCAGAAGTCTTCTAACCAAGTTTCCTCATTTAACAGGTGAGGAAACTGAGGCTCAGGGGCACAAAGTGATTTGTCCAATTTCATTCAGGTAGTATGTACATCAGAGGCAGGACTTGAACCCAGGGCCTCTGACTCAAAGTAGTGCTTTCTATTGCACCAGACTGCCTCCATGTTCTCCCTCCAAGAATAATAGCAACCCTGTCTGTAGTGCTTTATGATTCACAAAGCACTTTCCTAAGAAGAGAACTGTGAAGGCCACAGGACAAGGAACATTATACCCATTTCAAAGATGAGGAAATTCATTTTAAAGATGAAGGTCAGAGAGGAAAGTGATTTGTGCAAAGATACATAGCTAGCAAGTTTTGGAAGCAGAATTTGAATCTAGGACATGCCCAATGATCTTTATTCTACAATACCCTAACCAGTTAGCCAGCCCCACCTGATGAATAGAAAAAAGCTCTAAGAAGTCTTAGGCATCACCAAGAAGAGTTCCCATCACCTCAAAAGAGTGTTGAGCATCAGGAGCTGGTCATAAGGGGTAATCAATGATTAATGGAATGTATCTTAGCAAACAAAGGATAAAGACGGTCTGTATTCCATGCCCCACCCCCACGTCTTTAATCTCATTCTCCCAAAGTCCATGCCAAAGCTGTTCCTACAAAACAAAAAATTAGGATGAGTACCCTAGGCTTTGGGGAGCTCAGAGGCTGAATTGGTTGGTAGCTAAAAAAATTCAAGCTTACGGACTTCTCCCTCAGGAAGTCATGCTAATAGTCACATCTTTACCTGCCTGTCTCTCTGCCTGATATTTAGAATTAAGGAATTTAGAGCCAGAACTGTTAGAGATGGAGGGAAGAAGAGCTCAGGGATGCTCTGTGACTTGTCCAGGGTCACATAGCTGGTAACTGGCAGAGTCAAGATTCAAACTTCGATGCTCTGACTCCAAATCCAGGGCTATTTTCATTTCACCAGGCCAGTTCCCTGCCCCCTTCCAATCCACCTACTGATCTTCCCTGCCACTGCTTAGCTCAGAAGAAAAGGCTACTTACTGCAGACTCGGGGGAGAGATCAGAAGAGTCTCTATAGGGGAAATGGAAGTCATTTCCAGAAAGCCTCATTTATCTTGATTTTTGTGGAACAAGCTTATGCACTCTCTGGAAAGAGTCACTCTCATGTAATGAAAGCATGTTTACCTACCTCTTTTTAAATAATCTGTGCATTCTGTCTTCCTAATCAGCTATGTCTTATTAATAGCACTCACATAATCATTTGAAAAGCCTGATAAATCTCCGCCCAAACTCTTTCTCGGTGAACATTCCAAGCCTGAAGGGTTCCTAAGAACCATTTACCGTTCTAGAGAATTCTGGTCATTGTGGTCAGGGCCTCATAGGGAGAGATTTATGTGCAGTACATGGCAAAAGCCCAAATAATGGCATTTCTCAGCTATATAATGAGTCAGAAATTTGCTGAGTACAGAAATGCACCTTTAATACAGATAAAGAAACAAAGGGAAAGTAGGTCCTAATCCAATCCCCTTTTAACGGCATGGGCACTAAACTGGCCACAATACAATCATGGGATTTATTTGCCAGTGTTCTGTATAATAGTCTACCTCTGGATAATCTGACCTTTTTCCCCAGATTAGAAGAGTCAGTATGAATGAGAATGGGTTTCCACACTAAATGCTGACCACGCCCCCAGCCTACCATTACCGTGTTTGTCTTGGTCAGCACCTTGGTCAGAGGCAACGAGAAGGGTCTGTGAGCTGAATTAGCACTAACATAAAGGCACGGTATTGAGCCAAGGGCACCTGAGCTTCACCATGCTGCCATTATGAATGCATGGAAGAAATGTGGAATGAAAGACTGAGGAAGTGAACCTTTTTCCTGACAGTAGCATACTATTCTATGTATCGGTTTCAAGTTGCCTTCATGATGTGACTCAGACCCAGGTGAGCCCCAGAGATCCCAGATGGGCATAATTTTTCCTGGGGTGAACATGTCTCTGTGAGTCTTTCCCAGGAAAACTGCCAGGGTAGCCATGTATGTGTTTCCCCTCACTCTGGAATCTTGTGAACTCTACAGGAAAAGTCTTAAGGGGAAGGGGCAGCTAGGTGGCACAGTGGATAGAGCACTGGCCCTGAAGTCAGGAGTACCTGAGTTCAAATCCAGCCTTAGACCAAACACATGACACTTACTAGCTGTGTGACCCTGGGCAAGTCACTTAACCCCAATTGCCTTAAAAAAAAAAAAAGTCTTCAGGGGAAGTCAGCCCAGAAGTGACGAGAAGCACTCAAGAATGGAATTTTGAGGATTGAAAAAGAAATAATTCCAATCAAGGAGGGAAAAAAGGAGAAGTTGCCTAAAAGGATGGATGTGGATGTATAGGAGGATTGGGTGTGTGGGAGTTATTGATACATTTAGAAGGTTATTTTAAGATACATAGAAAATGGAAACAAGAGAAGCTTATGGGAAATGAATACAAAGATATGTCATAGTCCTGCAAATAGTTTTTGAAGCACCAAAGCTCAGAATAAGCTGAGGCTGAGTGGTGCTAAGAACCACAAACACACCTTTTTTGAAGCTCTATTGAGGAAGCTGTATTGAGTGGATGAGTCGATGATAATGAACAATAGAAGGAAGGCACAACTATTCAACTCATTTTGCTTTTATTTTCTCTGCCGAGAAATAATCTTTGGACTGGAAATGACAGAACAAAAATTACTGATTAAGCATTGATAAGTTAGAGAGTACCCAGCTGCCCTTGAGGAGGTTAAGGCAGCAGGCCAAGATGAATTGTATCCTAGGATACAAAAATACAAGAGAGATGCAATTGTCGAGCAATTGTCCGTGATCTCGGAAAGATCATGGAGAATAGGAGAGAGGCAACAGGACTGGAGAAGGGCAAACAGTGTCTCAATTTTCAAAATATGGAAGAGAGTAGAAAACTCTAGGCCACTGAGCTTTAATTTGATTCCTTGGAATATTCTGGGGTGGATTATTAAAGGATAATTAGTGAAAATCCAGAAAAGCAAGACGTAATCATGAGCTAGCCTGGATCATCAAGACTAGGGAGGTAATTGTATCTCTCTCTCTCTCCTAGGCCCTGATCAGATCAAATCTCGAGTATTCTGTTTAGTTCTTGGGCCCACATTTTAGCATCCAAAGGAGGGGGACCAGGAGGCTGAAAGAACTTAAGAACACAGCAAATATTGATCAGTTGAGGTAACTGGGATTGTTTAGCCTGGAGAAGAGAGGTTGGGGGGGGGGCATGATTGCTGTCTTCACATACTTGATGAGTTTCCATTTAGAAGAGGCTTTGAACCTGTGCTACTTGGGACAAGGCACTATACTAGGCAGGTGGTTCTTAATTCATACTGGTCTTAAGGCCTTCTATGCTCAGCGGGCCCAAACAAGGTTTCTTTCTTTGGGAATTAAATGTAATCAGGCTGACTAGTGAGGAGGGAATGATGAATGGGGACACTGCTTTGGGAAGCACATAGCTCCTGCCTGTTTCCCTCAGTGCCGTAAAAGGCAACACGGTATCATGGGAAAAGCCCCAGCTTTAGATTCTAAAAACATCCATTTCAGTCCATCTTCTCCCACTTGTTACCTATGTAATCTTGGGCAAGTCATTTAACCTCTCTGGGCCTCATTGTCCTCATCTGTAAATGGTAACAATAATATCTGGCTATTTCACAGGGGTGTTCTAGGCAAGGTGTTTGGAAAACCTTGAAGTTGGAGCAGCTAGGTGGCGCAGTGGATAGAGCACCAGCTCCGGAGTCAGGAGGACCTGACTCAAATCTGGCCTCAGACACATAACACTCACTAGCTGTGTGACCCTGGGCAAGTCACTTAACCCCAATTGCCTCACCAAGAAGAAAAGAAAACTTTAAAGTGCTAGAGAAATGGGAATTCTTTTATTGTTGTTGTGTGGTTATGGTTTAACAATTCCGGTCAATGAGTATCTGATATCAGTCAGGTACTATGCTAGATGCTATGGATACAGTGACAAAAATGAAACTGCCTGCCCTCAGAGAGCTTCAATTCTACTGGCCATAAAACACAATAATTAAGGAAAATAGTCAAAAGTCAACTAACATTTATTAAGTTAATACTACTCTGAATCATCATCGTCATCATTATCATTATCACAATCATAAGCAGCATTTGTATAGTACTTTAAGGTTTGGAAAGCACTTTACAAATATTATTTCATCTTATCCTGATAACAACTGTGGGAGGAAGGCGCTAGCCATTTTATAAGTGAGACAGAGGTTAAGTGACTTGCCATACAGCTAAGAAGTGCCTGAGGCTGGACTTGAACTCAGATTATCCTGACTCTAAGCTCAACACTTGAGCCTGGTATAGACCAGGCACTGTACCCCAGAATATCACAGCCAAGCTACCAAAACCCTTTGGAACCTTATTTGCTGTCTACTTTCTGATCTTCTCTTATGCCTTTGATTTCTCCAAAGGCTAGGCTGGCTTGCCCAGGGTACACCAGCACTGAAGGCAAGATTAAATACTGTTTCTTCCCTACTAGGTATGGGTGGCATTTTCTCCTCCTATCCTCACTGCTAATGCATAGTGCTCCAAGCTCCCACATCACCTGTTCCTCTGCACATTCCACATCCTTCACCCCTTAGCTAGATGGAAAGCAGCCAGCTGAAGCTAGTTCACATTAAAGTATAAAATGACTGATTCATCCTGGGCTTTCTAAGGAGCTTTTGCAGGTTAACAGTAATAACTTACATTTATTTAGACTTTTTCCTGTTACAATGTGTTTCCGACACATAACCCCTTTTCATTCTCACAATGGCCCTGTGAAGCAGGTAGTACAGGAGGTATTAACAATGTCACAAGGGAACTGTGCCTCAGATAGGTCAAGTGACTTGTCCACAGTCACACAGTCACACAGGTAGTAAGTAACAGGGCCAGGGAAAAAAAATTCAGGCCTTTGGTGCCTAGTCTCAATTTCCTCTCCCTACACCATATTGTTTCTTTTCAAAAGGAGGCTTAACAGCCCAAATGAATCTATAGCTGCTAGAATCTCAGGTGCTATTGGGAAAAAATTTGGGGGGCTGAAGAGATGGGGAGTGAGGCTTCTTGGTGCCCTTCAAGCTCTGGAAAAATACTGGATTTGGAGTTAGGAAGCCCGAGGTTCAACTCCTTCCTTCAATACTTTCTAGCTGAAGTGGCTATGGACATATCATTTCACTCCTCTTTGAGCCTCAGCTTACTCATCTGTGAAATAATGCTTGGACTGCTGACATCACAGGATGTTATGAGACTCAAAGGAAATCATCGTTATTATCAATCACTGTTATTAAGAATAATAATAATAATACCTAGCCTTAGTAGAGTACTTTAATATTTGCAAAGCACTTTACATATATTATCTCATTTGATCCTCACAACAACGCTGTGAGGTAGGTGCTATTATTATACCCATTGTGCAGATGACTAAATTGAGGCTGAGAAGAGTTAAGTGGCTCACCAGGGTCACACAGCTAAGTCTTTTGCCTTTTTTGTATCCCCAGTGATTAGCACAGTGCCTGGCACATAGTCAGCACTTTTTGTTGTTGTTGTTGTTGAGTCATTTCAGTTGGGTCTGACCCTTTGTGACCCCATTTTGAGGTTTTCTTGGCAGAGATCCTGGAGTGGTTTGCCATTTCCTTCTCCATCTCAGTTTAAAGATGAAGAAACTGAGGCAAACAGGGTGAACTGATTTGCCCAGGGTCACACAGCTAGGAAGTATCTGAGGCTGGATTTGAACTCATGAAGTGGAGTTTTCCTCACTGCAGGCCCAGTGCTCTATCCACTGTAGCACCACCTAGCGGCCCTAGTAGACACTTAATAACTGCTTATTGCATTCCTATCTGACTGACTCAGCTCAGGTCTTTCTGACTTCCAGTTTAGCATCCTATCTACTGTGTCTGTCACCTCGCTGCCTCTAACATATGCAGAGCACTTAGCAAGTTTTCAAGTACTCCACAAATGGTTGTTAGTGTTATCTTCAGTCAGGCCTTGCTGACAGGGAGAAGGCACACACCTGTTGATTACACAGGTAACTTGCATTTCTCACTCGCTCCCCAAGTCCTGGGGCAGTTTCTATTTGGGAGAAGGAAAGAACAATTCTGAGCAGTAAGTTGGACTTGGGGAGGGAGACCCAATGTGGAGAACTGTTTCCTGCCATGGTGACAATCCTTTGGAGATAATCGTGGCCATTATTGAAAATTATTCTCCTCTCTCTGGTAGGTTCAGGTACTTGTTCAGAAACTTTTCATTTTCTTTTTATCCATTTAAGAATTTTCTTCCCGATTATCTCTAAGAGCAGCTGAAGTTCTAGGAAACCATGAGTTCTCACCACTGAAGACGACTATGTATCAGAAATGAACCCTCCAAAAAGGTTTGGAATTGTCAAAGCTAGAGGGCACCTTAGATATCATGGAAGCCAATTGACAGATAGAAAAACTGAGTCACAGAGAAATGAAGAGCTGCTTGGTACAGTAGAAAGAGAACTGACCTGGGAGTCAGGAGACCTGTTGACTAGCTCTGGGACCCTGGGCAACTTCCTGTCCCTCTCTAGGCCCCACTTTCCTCCTCTATAAAAGCCAGAGGTTGGATGAATAATGCCCAGGGTCCCTTCTGGCTTAAATGCTCTAATCAAAAAGGAGGAAGATACACTTTGGGGGTTCCAGTTTTTCTCCTCCTAGATTGGCACTCCATAGAGCAGGACATAATGAAAAGACATCACCTCTGGAGTCAGAGGAGCTGGGTTCAAATCCCACATCTGTTGCTTTACTACCTATGTGTTCCAACACATCGGCCTCAATCTCCTCCTCTGTAAAATGAAGGAGTTGAATTAGAAGGCCTGTGAGATCCCTCCAGTATTCCTATGACTCTTAGTTAGTAGCATGTCGGCCAATGTAAATGCACTTACTACGGTAATTAAAGCTGGAAGAGGTCTTAGGGGTCACCCAGCCCAACTGCTTATTGAATAGAAGAATGTCGCCCAGAGAACAAGCAGCCAAGACAATATTGGAACCCAGGTCCTCTGACTCCAAACCTGGTGTTCTTTCTATGAATTTGACATTCCACATTGGGGGAAGCTCCAGAAGGGAAGGGGGAACTGTATCTTAGTCTTCTTTGTATTCCTATGCACAGCAGGACTTTGCACTTGGTAATTGCTCCAATGTTTGTTGAATGACATAATGAATGCACTTAAAGGGTATGATCTCAACCTTCTTCCCCAAGACAGGGAGTTCTAATTCTTTGCATTTTTAGTCATCTTCCTCCATCTCTTTGTGCAACCTTTCGGTATTTGACAAGACCCCTAATTTGTGACTCTAGAACAATAACTTACTCCTTTTTGTAATATTTTGTGAGTATTTTTATTTTACAACTCTGTCATTTCCTAATACTAACCTCCCCCAAACCCTTCTTTTATAATAAAGACATGAACTTAAGGGGACAAGCATTTCCTACGCACCTTCTATGTGCCAGACACCATTTTAAGTGCTTTTTGACAAATATTATCTCTTGTGATCCTCACAAAATTCCTATGAGGTACGTGCTATTATTATTCCCTTTTTACAGTTGGGAAAACTGAGGTTAAGTTACGTGCTCAGGGTCACACAGCTGGTAAGTGTCTGAGGCTAGATTTGAACTCAGGTGCTCCTGACTTCAGGCTTACTGCTTTATCCACTGTGCTGCCTCACTTAAGCAAAACAAACCATCTCATTGGCCATGTCTGATGACACCTGCTTCATTCCATACTCATAGTCCACCACCTCTTTATAAAGAGGAGGAAGGTGTGTTTCATTATCAATCCTTTGGATGAAAAATTAGCCATTGCATTTATCTGAGTTCTCATGTATTTTAGTGGTGTTGTCCTTTACATTGTTGTCACCATCATGTTACTGTTTTCTTACTTACTTTCTTATGCATCAGGTCATAACCTTCTCCCATTTCCCTGATTTCTTCATATTCTTCAGTTCTTATGACATAAAAATATTCCTTTGCATTCATATACCACAATTGTCCAAACATTCCCTAATAGATGGTTGCCCACTTTGTTTCCATTTTTTGTTCACACAAAAGGTTGCCTTAAATAGTTTGTTGTGTATTAGACATGTCTTTCTGTCATTGATCTCTTTGGGGTGTCTATGGTATTATAAGTAATGCAGAACGATTTTCTCATGACAACCCTATGTGGTTGAGAGCATAATAATTACCCTTTCTACATAATTTTACAGTTAAAGAAATTGAGGTCTTGATTACAATATACTAGAGGGAGTATTGGACCCATTGTCTCACAACTGTGTACCAGACTATCAGATAGGATGTGCAAGTATCTGTTCTGTGTGTGTGTGTGTGTGTGTGTGTGTGTGTGTGCCAAGCTATCAGACTGGATGTGTAAAATCTCCATTTGGAAGGCTAGAAAACTGAGGTGGAGGGGAATGTGACTTGCCCACACCTAGTAAGAACCAGAATTTGAACTGAGGTCTCCTGACTCCACATGTAGCACTTTCCTGATATATGTTGAAATATGAGTGTGTGTGTGTGTGTGTGTGTGTGTGTGTGTGTGTGTGTATCTCCTCCACGGTACTCTGTTAAGAATACAGAATTATCTAGAATAAATAATCACTCAGGAACATGAGCTATATTTCTACAATCTGTGTATGACCTTCACTTTTTTTTTTCATTGATCCTGCCATCTTGGCAACTCATGTTCATCTTGAGGTATGTCTTTGAGATCTTAGGCTGCCATGACTGCTGTAGATCCAAATGCCCAGAAAGATTAAATGATTCCTCACCTGAAAGCAGCAAAATAGTTGAGGCACAATATGGACCTTTTGGAATCAGATCATAGAGAGGAAGAAACAAGATCCTCGAATGAATGCTCTGGAATCTGGGAAACATCAGAATCCAGATGCTGGGCATGTATTACTTGGAGACAAAATTTAGGAAGAGCTATAATCAATGTAGTAAAATATTTAGTAAGCTCTTGTAGGGATAGGGAATTTGATTTATTTGTGTGATTACAGACTGGACAAGTTCTGCTTCTGGGACTTACGCATGAGCCTTGGGATATTCTATTATGTGGCTAATTCTCACTAGCAGACTCCTCCTCTACTATATAACTTGCTCCCCGAAGGAAGCCACTCCTAGTGACTTCTGCCCTAGTTCATCATAGAAACACTGAGACAAATGCCCCAACCCTCATGGGAATTTGAATCTCCTGGGAACATACACACAGAAGAAACAACTTGCCTCTGGCATCAGAGTCTTGGACACCACCACTCACAACACAATGAAGAAAGGAGCTAGATTTACATGGAAATGTGGTTCTGTCATGAGTTTAACACCCCCCCGCCATCAGCAGCAAGAACCAATTCTTTAAGAAAACGCCCTCACTGAGGCTGAATGGTCAGTGTCCAAATAGCCCTCAAAGCATTTCATTTCTGGCTGTTCAGGTTTGTTACCAGTTAAGTGACAAGATCATAGGGCCATAGAATGTTAGAGTTGGAAGAGACCTTAGAAATCCCTAGTCTCTCCCCCCACTCATTTTACAAAGGAGGAAACTGAGGTCCAAAGAGGGAAAGTAACCTACCCAAGATCACTAATCTAGCAAGTAATAATGCCAGGATTCAAGTCCAGGTCTTCTGTCTCCATGTCCAGTAGTCTTTCCACCACCACACTGCATTCTCTACTTATCCTTACGGAGAAAAGTGAAAAACATTTGTTGCCTTCCTCACTGGTAGCAAATGGAATTTTTTGACTTTGGATAGTGGTTCCCTTAGACTTTACTTGTTCAGGACCACAGACAATGCCTGATGAATATCATCAGACCACAGAATTAGGGCCAAAGGGTGTAAATTACAGAGTCCGACTTTGACCCAATAAAAGGAAGAGCGTCTTAGCAATAAGAGCTGTCTAAAAATGGAGTGAGCTTCTTCAGGAGGTCATTAGAGGGTCCAAATAGAGGGTAGAAGATCACTCGTCCCCAGTGTTGTTAAGGGGATTGGTGCTCCAGTAAAGGTTGGACAACCATCCCTTGAGGTCCTTTCAAACTTGGAGATTCTGGAATTCCATAGCTTTTGACCTCTTAACAGGTTAAAAGACATAATAAAGGAGATGGGGCAGAAGTGAAAGTAATAGCAGCAAGAAGAAACTTTTCTCTTACTAACTTTGAGAGAGCTATGGCAGAGTGAAATGGCTAATACTTTTTCTTAAAATAAATTGAGAATGTCTCTTCCAATTGAGGACATTTGGCATGTATAGTGAAGCACTTCAGGGTAAGAGAATAATTGAGATTAATGGGGGAAAGAGAAGGAGGATGGGTTGATAGAAACAGAGTAATTGAGGCTTCAAAAATATCTGAAGGGTAAGAGAGAGAGGGTGATGACAAGGGGATACAGAGAGGCTACAGACATTTTAAAAGACTGGAAAAGACAAGCTTGGTTGTATGGTATATCAGCAATGGCTTCACCACTAACATGACCCATCTGCTGGGTTAGGCCACAAAAGGAGGGGGCTTTAGGATTGCATGTACCCAGAACAGTCTCTAGGATAGTCAGTGGGGAAAGATATTTTAGCATGCAAGGGAGGAGATAGTTAGCTGGTATAGCCAAAGTATAGTTAGGGACAACATTCACCTCTCTCTGACCTCTGACCTTGAAACTCTCTCCTATGGCTGGGTTGTCACCTCTCCAACCCAAATACTGAGACCTTCTGACCTTTTCCTAATGATTGAGATCTTGGTGCTGATGTTTGCTTTCTACTATATTCTACTCCAAAAAGGATAGGTGGAGGAAGGAAGGCCCTGCATAGGACTGAGCCCCAGGCCCCACAGACTACCTAGAGAGGGCTCTGTGTGCAGTTGAAATGGAGGAAAACGTGAGAACTGCACCTTGTGATACTATTTGATCATCTACACAGTTCAGTTTCACTGAAGAATCACCAGGGCTTGGCCTGGATTTTGAGGCACAGGAGAACATGCCCTAAATTAGGAGTCAGAACCTGAGTTCTAATCCAGTCTCTGCTCCTTATGACTTGTATGACCATGTTAAGTCATTTCCCCTCTCTGGACCTTCTTTTTCTCCTCTGTGAAATGAGAGGGTTGAACCAGATGATCTTTGGGATGCTTCCTGTTTCGTTGTTCAGTGGGAATGGTCTATGATCCTCTCTCCCAGGTCCACTTCTTACACTCTGAACCTATCTGTGCCCTTCCCAGCAACTGTTCCGCCTTAGAGATGACTCTTCCCTGAGGTCTACTCTCCTGAGTGATGAGTCCTTGTCAAGGACTGCCATTTCATGAAGGCAGTGGTCCATGCTCATTTCACACCCTACCTCCACTCCTCCCATTCCAAACTTCTCCTTGCAAGTGGCTTTGTCTCCATGTGAATAACCATCCCCCCTCTCAGTTCCCCTTATGTACTATTTTCTCCCATTAGAAAATAAGTCCTTGAAGGTAGGAACTGTCTCTTTTTGCTTGTGTCTATATCTCCAGCATTTAGTACAGTGCATGGCACATAGTAAGAACCTCATAAATGCACTCTCTGTTTCTGTCTTTCTGTTTCTATTTTTCTGTGTGTCTCTGTCTGTTTCTCTCTGTCTCTGTCTGACTCGATCTCTTTGTCTGTCTCTGTCTCTGTCTCTCTCTATCTCTTTCTATTTCTGTTTTTCTGTGTGTCTCTGTGTGTCTCTACCTCTCTGTCTGTCTCTGTCTCTCTGTCTCTGTCTTTGTCTCTGTCTCTCTCTCCTTATCGTGTAGTCCTGGCCTTGGTTTCTCCAGCTATGAAGTAAAAATATCTACCTTCTGCCCATAGAAAAGCTCCCAAGGTACTCTCTCAGCACCCCTCTGCAGATTTCTTTTTCTAACTGGATAAATTTTATTTTAACAAAAGAAGCATAAAACAACACATCAAAGGCATGTGAGAATTTCCTCTGCTGATGCAGATTACAAGCCATTTATAACTTAGGGATATGTCTTAGAGAGTTCCCTGAGGCTCAGAAAGGTTAGGTGACTCGCCTGTGGTCACACAGCTTATAAATGTCAGAGGTGGGATTTGAAACCAGGTCTTCCTACGCATACTATGCTTCACTATACATGCCATACTGACAAACATACCCAGACAACAACCAAGGCACACTGTCTGAAAACTGTTAAGTAAAACAACCCCAAAGGGTGCTTTGCAAGTGGTAGTACACTTTTCTTAGTATCAACATTCTTCAAAGTTTTGTTGCTGGTTAACATTGTCATCACTTACATTCTTGTAATCACTGTGTATATTATTCTTTTGTCTCTGCATCCTTTACTCTGCATCATTTCATGCAAAGCTTCCCAGATTTTCTAACTTTGGCATCGACATCATTCCATATAGTGCAATAATATTCCAATTCATTCATATGCCACAGCCGTTTCCCCGTTGTTGAGCAAACACTATTTCCAACTTTTTTTCTCATTTAGTTACAGATAGTGCTGCTTGGAATATTTGTATGAAACCGTTTTTCTAAAAGAAATCATGTTAGTAACTGCTTTGATCTATAAATCCAACCGTGGCACCTCTGAGTCAAAGAGTCTGAACAATTTTAGAACTTTCCAAAGCAATCAGGCCACTTCACAAACCCCTCAGTGGTGAATTGGTGTCTGTTTTCCCCGGCCCCACCAACCCTGAGATTTGACATCTTTTCACTGTTCCTCAGTTTCACCTCCCATCTCACCATCCAGCCATTCATACAGTCCATCTTACCACTCGTCTGCCACCATATTCATACCCCACTCCCTTTTCTACATTTTTAGAATGAGACTGCCTTCCCTAATCATCATTCCCTATGTGTGTTGTCTTCTCTGTTAGAATATAAACTCCTTGAGGGCAAGGACTCTCTTTGAAAAATTGTATCCCCAGAACTTAGCACAGTGCCTGACATATAGCAAGTGCTGGATAAATGCTTTTCTCTCCATCCATGCACCCATCCATGTATTCATCTGTTACCATCTTTACCAATGTGATGTATAAAAGGCAACACCTCAATTTTCATTTGTGGTTTCATTTCTCTGATTATTAGCCATTTTGAACTTTGTCAGATAGTGTTTTGTATTTCTTTTTTTTTTTTAATATCCTATTATTGTTCTTTGATACCATTTCTCCATTGGAGAATTGTTTATGTTCACAGTTTTTTGTCAATTTTCTATAGATTTTTGGATGCCAAATGTTTTCAAGCAATCAATGTCTTTATTAAACATCTACTTTATGTTGGCAATACAATAGGCAAAATGAAATAATCCTTGCTCTCAAGGAGCTTACATTTTATCAAAGGAGATAACATATGCATAACTAAGTGCATACAAGATGCACACAAAGTGGATAGAAGGGAACTTTAGAGATGAAGGCACTAGCATTTGGGGGATGATAGTGCAGGAAAAGTCCTCCTGCAGGAAACAGCATTTGAGGTGCTACTTGAGGGAAACTAGGGATTAGAAGAAGGGGTTTGGAGAGAGTGCTTCCTAGGCATAGGAAACAGCCAGTGCTGTTTGGCATGAATACAGGGATTGCATGAGAAACAGGAAGCAAGCCAGTTTGCCTGAATTGTAGAGCGCATGGAGAAGAGGAATGTGGAATAAGGCTAAAAAGGTAGGTTGGGGCCAGATTTTGCAACAGGAATTTATATTTAATTGCAGAGATTTAGAGCACTCTGTACACTATGACATGCTACCCAAACCATGAAAAACCAAAGTGTGCTGGTTGAAAACAATCACATAAAACAACTCAAAGGAGTGCCTATGGCTGGGAATGCATGCCACCTTACCCTGTTGTTAGTACCAACATTGTCCATTGTATTTAAGTTAAGTTTTGTTGCTAGGTGATGTCTTCATTTACATTGTTGTATTCATTGTGTATATTGTTTTTTTGGCTCTGCTTCCTCCAGTGAGCATCCTCTCAGACCAGTCTTGTTGAGTTTGCGATGCCTATGGGACATTGAGTTTGAAATGCCCAATGAGCAACTAGAGTTCAGGAGAGAGGCAAGGCTGGATGTATAGATCTGGAAGTCATTTGTGTACAGACGATGATCAAATCCATGGGAGCCAATGAGATTCCTAAGAAAGAGAATTTTATTAGGTATGTTCCATGCAAAGATTTTCCCCCTCTTTTCCTCTTGTTCTGGCTGCATTGCTTTAATTTATGCAAAAGTTATTTTTCTATAACAGAAACCATCTATTTTTGCCTCTGATAGTTTCCTCTATTCACTAATAGCCAATTGCTACTCTCTTCTCCATCTCCATTCTCCTCTCAAGTGCCAAATTGATTGACCACATTATTCCCTCTTTGAGGAAGTTTCAATGGCTCCCTATTGCTTCTAGGACAAAATGCAAGCTCTTCTGTTTGGCATTTATCTATACACATGTTGTGCCTCTCCAGTAGAATATGTGCTCCCTGAGGGCAGTACCTGTGTCATTTTGTCTTCTTTTCCCTGATGCCTAACACAGTGCCTTGCTGTTAATAAATGTTTATTGAATTGAATTCAACTATCAATCAACCATCTTTGGGTATTTTTAGCCCACCATATTTCCATCTCGCACTACCATCTAATGCCCACTTCTTTATGCTGTCTACAAGGCTAACATGAGTCATTTCATTTAATGACCTGCTGAAATCCCAATGCCCTGTCTATAGCATCTACCAGTAGCTCTTCCCAAAAGGAAATGACATCAATTTTGCATGGTTTATTCTTCATGACCCATTGCTGATTCCTAATGATTACCACTTTCCTTTCTATATATTCACAAAAGAGCTATTTAATAGTCATTTTCTGGAACTGTTGCTAGGTACATCAAGCTCATGAGTATGTAGCTCCCAGAATCAACATTTTTTTACCCTTTTCAAAAATCACCTGCTTTCTTTCTCTTAGCTTCTGTCGTCTGTAAAATAGTTTGATATCTTCTCTACCTCAGAGACAGGGATGAGGATTAAGTATGAGAATAAATGTGAGAATATTAAGCATCATATTGTTATTTTTAAGGTCCAGAGCACACCACACTGTTACTAAACAATGAGACCAAAATTCAATTTCAATTCTACTCTACAAACATTTATTTTTATGAAATCTACAGAGCCAGGAGCTGGTGATACAGAATAAAAATACAATAGTCCCTGCCCTTAAGTGGCTTACATCCTATAAACAGGATATACCATGTGAACAAATAAGTAAGCAGGTAAGTACAAAGTATATAAGAAACCATTTCAAGAGGGAGCAAGTAGCTCAAAATGCATCATGTGAAAGGTGGCACCTGAGCTATGTGTTGAAGGAAGCTAGGGATTCTACTAGTGAGAAGTGAGGAGGAAGGGAATTTTGAATGCAAAGGACTGACCACCTGTGCCAAAGATGAATAAGATGCAGCACAACATCTCTAAGCAACCATCAGGATCTGAAAGAGAATGCCGGGAGCCAAAGAAAACCACTCATTCATGTTGCCAACCTTGGAATTTGAAATCTCATATGTGGATTGTTGTTTGACCACTGAGAGAAAGAAGGCTATGTCTTCTTAACTCCAAAATGACTCTGGCTCTCCAATAAAGAATTCTAATGAGCTATTGGACTTAATCCAATAACTGAGCAACAGAACAAAGGAGGTTTGCAAACAAAAGCTGGGGAACTTTTGTGTTGGGTTATTTGGGAAATCTTAGTGTTAGTGTCAGCTACCTGGGGAAAAGAATGTGAAGGGCTATTAACTATTTTCATTTGCTCAGATTCATTAAGTGCCTGTTCCCATTTTTTGATGGAGCCCTTGTCTAATAAGTCAAAGGAAAAATGAGGTTATCATGTTTGGGGCCCCTGAAGAAATGCTATGTCACATGTGAGTGCCTGCTGCTGGCAACCACTTCGGTAGAAATTGGGGCTTGGGAATAAGCTTAACTGGTGGGATTCAGTTGGGCTGCTCTGGACCAGATCAAGTTGACCAGAACTTCATTGTTACTTTCTCCTCTAAGTCAAGTCTAATATAAATCACAAACCTGGACCAGCCTCACAACCCCCACACAAACACATATACTTACTCATCATAGAGAAGGCACAGAAGAAAGATTCAGGCCTCGAACACCACAGAAATCTCCATTACACCAATTGCAGCCTTAACTGGTCTCTCAACCAACATTCTCAACACTCACTCTCATAACATGTTCTGTTCACCACTATATATAGGCCAATCTCAACAATGAATGATGTTCTAGTGGCAGCCCACTAGGCAAAGAGCTGTATTTTGAATCAAGAAGACATGGATTTCAATTTTGTATCCTATATTTACTAGCTACATGACTCTGAGCAAGTCACTTCCCCTCACCGAGCCTGGATTTCTTCATATGTAAAATGGGGACAATAATAGCACCTCCCTCACAGGTTTGTTACGAGGGCCAAGTGAAATAACGAATGTAAAATGTTTTACAAATTTGAAAGTGTTAGAGAAATGTGAGCTTTTATTAATATATTAGTCCTATCCTCTCTATCTGGTTCAAATGAAAACTCCAGTGGAAAGGTCAATGCTAGCACCTTCTGTGCCTGCAAACTGTCTCTGGAAAAAGTCAAGAGGAGGACAGCCAGGATGGTGGAGGGCACAAGTTTGTGCTATATAAGGATGGACTAAAGGAATTGGATGTTTTGCCTATAGAAGAGAAGACTTAGTGAGCGTATGATAGCTTTCTACAAGTATTGGAAGGACTGTCCTACGGACAAAGCATTAGTTCTGCCTGGTCCCAGACAGCATGACTAGAAGCTATGAATAAGTTACAGAAAGGCAAATTTTGACTTAATATAAAAAAATCAAATACGCCATCGGATCTGTGATCTCCACTATGTAGACTACTACTAATCCATTCATTCTTGTCCATTCTCTGTGACCCTTGTCTACAGACCCTATGATAAGGTTGCCACAAGAAGTCTACACAATGAGCTGGATATAATTCTTTCTGCTGCCATCATGAGAATACCAGGGGAACACAGGGAGTCTCCCCACATGACCAGCCTATTTTTTAACCATTTATTTCTTTGACCTTAACTCTGGTTCTTCTTCCTAGTTTATTACTTATACATTGCATTCTGCTCATACCCATCATAAGCCCCTTCACTGACACTGAATGATAGAATGTGTCACTCATTTTTGATTCTTGAGAAACTGTCATGTTCCATGCCTCACAGCCACAGAACAACACTGGTAGAATATTGATATTTAAAAAGATGAGCCTTTGTTGCTGGGAGATACTTGGAATTGTTAAAGGAGCTTTGCAGTTCCCCAAAGCACGCTAGCTACTCTACTCCTACTGCTTAGTTCAGAGCCTAACTCATTGTCCATTTTTGGGCTCAGGTTAAAGTTTGTGAAGCAGGTCAGAGGTTGAAATTGAAGAGAAGAAATTTGAGAACTTGAAGGAGAGCAACACGCAGGCCTTGATTTTCAGTTGTTTCTCAGTCATGTCCAACTCTTTGTGACCCCATTTGGGGTTTTCTTGGCAAAGATACTGGAGTTGGTTTGCCATTTCCTTCTCCAGCTCAGTGGAGGAAACTGAGGCAAACATGGTGAAGTGACTTGGCCAGGGTCACACAGCTAGTAAGGATCTGAGGCCAGATTTGAACTGAGCAAGAGGAGTCTTCCTGATTCCAAGCCCAGTGCATTCCACTACTGTGCCACCTAGACGCTCAGTCCTTGATACTGGTACAGATTCCATTTCTGGGTAGAATTAGGATCATGATCAAGGACAACTAAGGAGGATAAAAGGGAAGCTAGGTGCTGCAGTGGACAGAGCACTGGCCCTGGAGTCAGGAGGACCTGAGTTCAAATCAGGCCTCATACATTTGACACTTATTAGCTGTGTGACCCTGGGCAAATCACTTAACCCCATTGCCTAACCAAAAAACAAACAAACAAAAAAGCCAGAAAAAATCAACTTCACCAGTATAGGATGAGATATCAGTTGTTCTGAAAATGATCTGGATTGTTAGTGGACTGCAAGGTCAGTATGAGTCAGCAGTATGATGTGGCAGCCAAAAAAATGAATGTGATCTTGGGCTACATTAAGAGAGATACAGACAGAGAGAGAGACAGAGATAGACAGAGAACTTCTGGGATTAGGGAGGGACCAGTCCTACATGTGTAATCCTAGTATAGAAATCGCCAATATAATTTTTTTTTAGAAATTATTATTCTACTTTGAATGGAATGGTAACACCCACTTCATTCAAAAATGCCATGATAACCACAAGAACACAAATGAACTTTTAAGTAGTTGCAGTCATATTCAATTCTGACAATCCCAAGAGTTAACAACAAAGAGTTCCTGCTAAGATGATCTGATCTTATCATTTGGATAGTTAAGTGGTGGGGGGGGGGTTTGTTTCACTAAAAAGAAAAATTCAAACAAGGAAATGAAATTTAGTAAAGCTATCCTTTTTCATAGAAAAAAAGCTATAAAATGAATCAGTGGTTTGTTAAAAGAGAAAAAAGGAGATGCATATTGAAGCTCTGAAATGTAACACCTCAAATTGACAACAGCCCTATGAATTTGAGGTAATGAAATACTGATCTCATCATCATCACTGTAACAGCTAACATTTTCTAGTACTTACTACCTGTCAGGCACTGTGTTAAGCGCTTTACAATTATCTTCTCTTTTGATCCTCACAGCAAACCCATGAGGTAAGTACTATTATTATTCTCATTTTACAGATGAGGAAATTGAGGTTAAGTGACTTGTCCAGGGTCACACAACTAGGAAGTATCTGACTTTAGATTTGAACTCAGGTCTTCCAGCCACTCTACCTACTGTACCACCTACCTGCCTCATTCATAACACCTTAATCGCAGTGATCAAGTCATGCTCCAGGGCTGTTCCATTTCAAATCTCTGAATTTGGCATCATATGTTAGCTAAAAGACCCCTGGTAATTTTTTTTAAAAGATCCCCATTACAGAAAATTATTCTATATTCTTCCCTGGTGAGACTTCATCTGAAGTATTGTGTTCAGTTCTGGGGACCACAGTGTAAGAAGGGCATTGATATGTTCGAGAGCATGCAGAGGACAGCCAGGATGATGAAGGGTCTTGAGCCCAAGTCATATGGGGATCAGGGGAAGGAACTGGGCATATTTAGCCTGGAGAAGAGATGACTCAGGGAGGACATGAATAACTGTTTTCAACTATTTAAAAGGCTATTGTATGGAAGAGGGATTACACTTGTTTTATTTGGCCTCAGAGACCCGAACCACAGTAGTGGGCAGAAGTTGCAAAAAAACACATAGGCTTAATGACAGGAAAAGCTTCTTAACTATGAGAGCTGTCCAGCAGTATAATGAGCCGTTTTGAGAGGTGGTGGGTTCCTCATCATTATAACTGTTTAAGCAGAGGTTAGGTGGTCAATTGTAGTAGCAGGGTTTTTAAAATATATATATAAATGGGCTGGATTAGATGCCCAATGAGGTACCTTTCAGTTTTCAAATTCTATGATTCTGATTCTGTGGGATGGCAGGGTGGTGGGGGGGGGAAGGGGAGCAATGTGGGAGAGGTTGAGGAACAAGGACAGGTTTGGAACCTGAGGCACTGATCTGGGAGGACAGGAACCAATGATGACCAGGGGAATTAATACATTAATCAACAAGAATTCATTAAGTACACCTACTACGTGCCAGAGGGCAGCTAAGTGGTGCTGTGGTGGATAGAGTGCTGGGTCTGGAGTCAGGAAGGCTCCTCTCCCTGAGTTCAAATCTGGCCTCAGACACTTGCTAGCTGTGTGACCCTGGGCTAGTCACTTAACTCTGTTTGCCTCAATTTCCTCATCCATCTGTAAAACGAGCTGGAGAAGGAAATGGCAAGCCACTCAGTATCTCTGCCAAGAAAACCCCAAATGGGGTCACAGAATTAGACACAGCTGAAACAACTGAACAACAAGTACTATATGAAACAATCCCTTCTCTCAGGGAGCTTACATCCTAACAAGGGAGACAAAAAATCATATATAGGTATATACAGAATAAATATTAAAGGTAATAAATACAGGATAGCTGAATACAAGGAAATTTGGGAGGGAGGCCACCTTCAGTTGAGGGGTTTTTAAAGCCTAAGAAAGGCTTTACGCAAAAAATAGTGCTTGAGTCTTGAAGAAAAGGATTCTACAAAGCTGAGGTTAGGAGGGAATGCATTTTAGGCATGGGGGACAGAAAGTGCAAAGGTAGAGAGAAGGAAGGCAAAGCATTGTATTTGAGAAACAAAGAGGAGAGCAGTTTGGCTTGATTCCAGAATTTGAGAAGGATAGTAACGTACAAAGGAAAGACTGGACGGGGCCAGGCTGGGAAGTACTTTGAAAGCTAAACAGAGGGATTTCTATTCTATCCTAGAGATTATAGGAAGCCGCTGGAAGTTTTTTTGAATACGAGAGTGACAAGGTCAGATTTGTTCTTTAAAAAATAACTTTGGCAGCAACATCCAATGATGGACTGGAGTGTGGAGAGACTCAAGGCAGGGAGACCAATTAGGAAGTAATTACAACAATCTAGCCCAATGGTGATGTGAGCTTGAAGTCAGGTGGTAGCTGTAAGAAATGGTTGGGCGTGAGATATGTTGTGGAGGTAGAAATGGCAAGACTTAGCAATTGATTGGATGTGTGGGGTGAGAGAGAGTGAGGTTTCACGAATAACATCAAGGTAAAGAAACCAGGAGACTGGAAGAACGACAGTACCTTTGTTGATATCAGGAAACTTAAGAAAGGGAGAGGGTTTGGGGGGGAGTTCTGTTTTGGACATGTTGAGTTTACAATGTCTCCAGGACATAGTTTTAAATGTCCTAAAGGGAATTCACGATGTGAGTCTGAAGCTCAGGGGAGACATTGAGGCCAGATATTTGGTCTGTGAGTCATCTGTGTAAAAATGATAATTAAACTCATGAGACCTGATGAGGTTGCCAAGAAGGAGAATATAGAGAGAAGAGAGGGGGCCTAGGACAGAGCCTTGGGGAACCCCACAATTAGGGGGCATGATATGGATGATGAACCAACCAAGGAGATAGAGAAGGAGCAGTTCATCTGGCAGGAGGAGAACCAGGAGAGAAAAGCATCAGAAAATCTAGAGAGGAGACCATACCCAGAAGAGAGAGAGTGATCAGCCAGTGTCAAATGCATCAGATAGGTCTAGAAGTATAAGGACTGAAAACCAACCATATGGCTTGGCAATTAAGAGATCATTGGGAACTTTGGAAAGAACAACTTAATCTGAGTGATGAGGTAGTAAGCCAGATGGCAAAGGTTAAGAAATGTTGAGGGGGAAGCTAGGTGGTACAGTAGATAGAGCACTGGATGTGGAGTCAGGAGAACCTGAGTTCAAATTCAGCTTCAGACACTTGACACTAGCTGTGTGACCCTGGGCAAGTCACAACCCCAATTGCCTCACCAAAAAAAAAGAAGTGAATGAAGAGAGGGGGAGTGGAGGCAGTAAGTGTAGACAGCTTTTGTTTTAGAGTTTGGATGAGAGAGTAGAGATTTAGGATGGTAGGGTCTAATGAAAGGTCTTTTAATGATGGGGGAGATTGGACATAATTGAAGTCAGGGAAGGAACCAATAACTATAGAGAGGTTGAAGATTTGAGAGGGGGAATAATTGAGGTTGCTGAGGCATGGAGAAAACTGGAGCACACATAGAAGGCTTGGTCTTGCCTAGGAGAAAGGCGGCCTCTTTGTCCATGACTGGACAAAAGGAGGAGAGAGTAGGAGATGCAACTGATAAGTGGTCAAGACTATAAATAGGTGGTTTTCAACAGATGAAATCCAAGCTGTCCACAACCATATGAAAAATGCTCTAAATCACTAATAATTAGAGAAATGCACATTAAAGTAACTGTGAGGTCCAACCTCACACCCATCAGATTGGCAAAAATGACCCCAAAGGGGGAAGATGACAAATGTTGGAAGGCTGCAAGAAAATGGACACATTGTTGATATAGTTGTCCATTAGCACAGCCAATCTGGACAGGAATTTGGAACTATACCCCCAAAGTCACTAAACTGTTCGTGCCATTTGACACAGCAATGCCACTGCCAGTCCAATACTGCAAAAAGATAAAAGAGGAAAAGGACCCATATGAAGAAAAATATTTATGGTAGCTCTTCCTGTAGTGGCAAAGAACTAGAAACTAAGGGGATGCCCACCAATCAGGGAATGACTTAGACAAGTTATGATATATGAATGTAATGGAATCCTATTGTGCTATAAGAAGTGATAAAAAGAACAGTTTCAGAGAAATCTATGAAGACTTGTATGAACTGAGTATGAGTAAAGTGAATAGAAACAAGAGAACAATGTATACAATAACAACAACAAGCATTAAAAGACATAACTTTGAAAGATTTAGAAACTCTGAATAATGCAATGACCAATCATGATTCATGGGTCCAGTGAGGAAGCATGTCACCTCATCTCCTGACAGAGAGGTGAAAAGGCTTAATGTGCAAGATGATTAGATAGATATAATATACATACATATACATATAAAAAAGAAGCTTAAAACTGCACTAAGACTTTTGGAACACCATATGTATATTGGACGTGGCCTATGTGGGAATTTGTTTTGTCTGACTATGAATATATATTACAATTTTTTTCTTTTTCAATTGTGGAGGGAGAGAAATTGAATGCTTGTTAATTCAAAATAAAATAAAATTTCAAAAAGCAATGGGGAATGGTATCTAGAGGTTCCTAGATGAAGAGAAAAGGAGAAGAGGGAGCTGACAATGAAAGGCCTTCATTTTGTCAGTAAAGCAAAAGAGTGGGGGAAAGGGAAGATGGGGGAAGCTTGAGGATGGAAGAGAACATTTGAGCTATTTTTAAGGCACTGAGCATCACATTAGAAATAGATATGTGTGTTGGAAGAGAGGGGAGGGGGTATGGTGGTCTAGAAATTGGAAGAGACGAATGGAAATGATGGAATTGAAAGAGCCCCCAGAGATTTGCTAGAGACCTGCAAAAAAGAATCTTCAAACAAGAACTCTCAGTAATGTCTCCCCTCTCCCCACAAATGGAATTGTTGTTACTTTCTGCATCCACATAGACAGCACCATTCTCTTCGGGTGATCTGTTTTTGAGGCACTGACTTTAGCAGCTTTCATAAATCATGAGGGTTTATGAGCTAATGGAGGAAGAACAGCTCAATGGGATCTAAGGTAAAGGAAAGGTAGACGTGCATATTTAAGCACGTGTTTCTGTTGGCTTAAGCTTGTCCATCACTTAAGGGGGAAGGACCATATCCCTACTGCTCTTTCAGAAAAAAGTGAGCCAAAAAAATACAGGGTATTGTGAATAGTGAGGCACTAGCCATAATGTACTGTAAACAAACAATAAACATAACTCAACATTAGTGGCTTTTGCACTAATCTCAACTGAGTGGAAATCAATGTTAGGGAAAATAATTTGTGATATCCTTCCCATTGTACTCAGTAGGGAAATCTTAACACCACCATGATTCTGATTCTGCAGATAGCAGCAGACCCAGGCTCTAGCCCTGAGGCAATTGCATTCTTCTCTTACTGACTAGTGGAGAGGCTTTGGGCAAATAATTTCCTCATCTCTGGGCCTCAGTTTTCTAACCTATAAAATGAGGAGGTTGAACCAGATGGCCTCTGAGGTGGCTTCTGACTCTAATATTCCATATTTCTAAGAATTGCTGCATGGTTTATACTGTGATAAAGAGTGAACTATTTAATGTTTGAAAAAACCTAACTGAATCTCACCCAAGTTATTTCAATGGGAAGAGGTAAATTTGGCATCAGAGAACCTGGGTCTGAGTCTTAACTCCAACATTTACTAGCTGTGTGTTCTTGGGCAAGTCATTTAACCTCTCTGGGTCTCAGCTTCCTCATCTGTAAAATGAGGGATTTAGACTAGATGCCCTCTGAGTTATCTTCCAGCTCTATGGCTATGGTCCTTAACAAGTGCTTGGGGAAAAAAAAAACTCTCTGGGTCTCAGTTTCTTCATCTGTAAAACAAAGAGTTTAGACTAAATGCCCTCTGAAGCCCCTTTCAGCTCTATGGCTATGATCCTTAATAAGTGCTTAGGGTAAAAAAACAAAACAAAACAAAAAAAACTCTCTGGGCCTCAGTTTCCTTATCTGTAAAATGAGAGTTGAACTTGATGATCTCTAAAGCCTCAGATCTAAATGTATAATCTTATGATCCTGATTCCCATCTCCTGAACAAATACTTCCCAGACTACCCTAGCTCTATTGCATTTAGAGTTTTTCTCATACCACTTAGTACACAGCTATCCATGGTCTTTCATTGCTTCCTAATAGTTTTGTGTGTATATAGTTTGTGGTCCAAATTAGATGGATTATAATGAAAGGCAGTATGGTAGAGAATGAAGAACTCCACTCAGAATCACAAGACCTGAGTTCAAATCCTGGATCTACCACTTACTACCTATTTGAATTTGGGCAAGTCTCTTAACTTTTCTGGACCTCAGTTCCCTCTTGTGTCAATGAGTTGGTTGGACTAGATGGTACCTGTATAATCTTATGAAATAAACTCTTCAGGGGCAAGAGCCATCTCTTTTCCTTCAATTTAATTAGCATTTCATAAGTGCCTAGGATGTGCAAATTCATTAATAGCAAAGTGGTATAGTGGGTAAAGGGCAGGTAGATGGTACAGTGGATAGATCATCAGTCCTGGAAGACCTGAATTCAAATCTGTCTGTGTGACCCTGGGCAAGTTACTTCACTCTGTTTGCCTCAGTTTCCTCATCTGTAAAATGAGCTGGAGAAGGAAATGACAAACCACCTCAGAATCTCTGCCAAGAAACCCCCAAATGGGACCACAAAGAGTCAGATGCAAGTGAAAAAATGACTGAACAACAACAGCGAAAATAGTAGAGAAAGAACTGGTCTCAGAGTCAAGACCTGGGTTTAAGTCCTGCCCCAGATACACCCTGGTAGTGTGACCCTGGGCAAGTCACTTAATTTTGAAGTGCCATTCTCTAAGACTACAGGTTGCAGAGCAGTTCCTAATTTGTATTAGTAGATGTTCTTATTAGGAGTTCCCTATATCAATTAAATCACCAGTTCCTTCTAAAAGAAAAAAAAAAGAAACATTGTAATAATGATCAAAGCTAGCATGTATATAGTACTTTATGGTTTGTAAGGTAATCTACAAATATTATTTCATACGATCCTCCCCAAAACCCTGGGAAGTAGGTTCTATTATTATCCCCACTTTACAGATGAGGAAATTGATATGGATAGAGGTTCAGTGATTTGCCTAGGGTCCCAGCTAGTAAGTCCCTGAAGTTGGATTTGAATTCAAATTTCCCTTGACTGCAGGGCAAGGTCATGGGTTCCAGGGCCTCTTTTTAAAGAAGGGGCTAAGCAGGGTTTCTCCCCCCATTTCCCACCAGCTACATTGCTTCTGGACTTCTTTAGAGCTCTCCATCATGTCCCCACACAGATGTACCATCTCCATCCCTGTTTTTAGCTTCCTTTTATGCGTTGTCATCCCTCATTAGATTGTAACTTCCTTAATGGTGGGGACTGTCTTTGTTTTTATTTCTATCCCCAACACCTAGCATACACACAGCAGGCACTTGCCAACTATTTATTGTCTGACTGCCTGGTTCCTGATTTTAGGTCCAGTGCCCTATCTACTGTGCCACCCAGTTCCAAAGGCTGTAAGTAGCACAGGCGAGATCCTCTGACCTGAAATCCTTTGCTGGGTCCACTAAACCACAGTGCCTCCCTTATCCAATCCACAGCTGAGAAGAGAGCCTACTTTACAACATTAATGTAAAGGAGTCATCCCATTTTTCACTTGAATACTTCAAAAGACAGGGAACTTACTACTTATCACAGTAGCTACTTCTACCATACTACCTGTTTAGCAGTATCTTAGGCTTAGAAAAATGCTTAGTTCTAAGAATGGAGTTCAAACCCAGGTTGACCTGAAATCCATTGCTTGTCCCACTAAGCCACAATGTGTCCCTTGACCAACCCACAGTCAGGCAATGTAGAGGAATTTCCTCACTGGTAAAATAGCCAGTCTAGGTAAAACATAAAACTACAAATCTGTATCTTGTTACCCAATGAAACATTATAATATGGTGAATGTGAAATGACTTTGACATTTAAAAAAAAAACCTAGAAAATGCTTTTCCATATCTCTTCTTAATGATGGCCACTGTTGATTATTCTGTAACTCAACTCATCTCCAGAACTATTTACTGTGATGAGACAGTATAGTATAGTGGATAGAATCATTGGACTTGGCGTCAGAAAGACCTGGAATCAAATCCCACCCCAGACACTTACTGACTGTGTTACCCTGGTCAAGCAACTTAACCTCTCTGTGCCTTGGTTTTCTCATCTGTAAAATGGCAGGGTTGGAAAAGATGGTATCTAAGGCCTCATTGAGTCCCAGCCTTCTATGCCTCACACTGAGCAGACAGGCCTTTGGACAGAGGGCAGCTACCCTTATCCATCTTGGCTTCCATTTTATGGGCCCATGATGTCTCTCAGCCTGGGGTTTGCCTTCGCAACGTTCCTACCCCAAATGTTAATGATTATGAGTTTCATATGGTGGGGGGCTGGCACAGGAGGGCTGGTTCGAACTCTTTTGAAGGACGATGATGGCCCATTGTAACAGTCTCTACTGCTTTTAAGACTTAGAATGCATTTGTTCCCAGGATGGGATGAGTTACATAAATGCTAATGTCAACACCAGCCATCATTTAGAAGAGATATGGAAGAGCATTTTCTGTTTTTTTTTTTTAATGTCAAAACCATTTCTCATCCATCAGGTAATAATTTTTCAATTTTCTTTTCACAAATACTGTACTGTAAGAGTGCTATTGAAGTCATAATTGATTTTGCGGCTATGAAGCCACGGGAAGCCAAAGAATCCTCATTCAGAGGCATAATAGAACTTGAAAATATGAATAAGACACCACTTCCCCATGAACCACAAAATCAATAGCCACCTGGGGAGACTGTAGCATCCTGAGCCACACCAGGCATTTGATGAGTAACCTTGATCCCTGGCTACTCACCTGTGATGCTAGTTTGCTGTGAGTGACCATCAAAGGGGTCGATCCAAAATAGGTTGCCTAGGAAAAAGTGATTCTTTCAATTAAATGTCAGAGGTAATCATGTGGGGGAACCTCAGAGTTCCTAGGAAGTAAGACAGAATAGAGAATCACAGAATAAGTGAATAGGCCTGCTATGTCTGAACAAGGATAGTGCTTTAAACTAGCTCATCTCATCTAGCCCCCTCATTTTACAGAGAAAGAAACTGAGGCCCATAGAAGAGAAAGGATTTGACCAAGGTAACCTAGCCAGTAAGTGGTCCTGAGCTGAAACCTGAATTCATGTTTTCAGTGTCTTTTGATTATCTCTGGTCTTTTTTCTGTTACACCAGCAGAGAAATTATACTTAGCAAGCCTCCAGATTTATTCCCAGATTCCTCAGATTCTGAGTTTTGACAAGAACTTTAATATTTAGAGAAAGCGAGACTGTCTATTGTCAAGAAAAGAAGCAGGAAAAGGTTTGGGAGTAAACATTGCTTCTCCATTTTGATGACCTGGTAAGTGAGAAATGGGAATTGGATTCCTTTATTTTAGATGATTTGCTGTGGGCTGGAACATTCTAGGAGGGTATCATATCTGGGCTCGACATATCCTGAGGGTGGGAGGGGCAAAGTCTTAGGACAATCTCCATAGAAAAAATGCTGCCTGAGCTATCTCTGAAAGATCTTTTCGGCTCAGACACAGGCCTTACTGAAATACTGACTTTTTGTCACGTGAGGACCATACCAAGCCCTGCCACAGGATACAGAAGGCCCAGGGAAGGTGCACTGAAGTACATCCACCATCACCCCAGTGTTCCCTTGGGACAAAAAGAGACAAGATAGAGTTCTGGGCCTGGAGTTAGGAAGACCTGAGTTCAAATCGAGTCTCAGACACTTACTAGCTGTGTGACCCTGGACAAGGCACTAAACCTCTAACTGCCTCAATTTTCTCAGGTGTAATATTGGAATAATAATACGTTATTTAAATTCTTTCAGCCTTAGTTTCTTCACCTGTAAAATGGGGATAATAACAGCACCCACCTCCCAGGGTTGTTGTGAAGATCAAATGATAATATTTGTAAAACACTCAGCCCAGTGTTAGGCGCATAGTAAGCACTTAATAAATGCTTATTTCCTTCTTTCTTTCCTTTCTTTCTTCTTTCCTTCCATGGGAAACCCAGAAAATGTGGTCATACCTTTTCCAAGCCTCAGGGACTCACCTGGGCCTGGCTATCAAAGTTCCAACCACCAAATAACAGCCTTCCCTCCTTCTATAATTTTCCAGGTAATACCACTCCTGCATCAACAGCAGCAGCAGCAACAGCAACAGCAACAGCAGTAAGACTTGTAACTTCAGGACTATCCCCTGACCATGGTGCTGACCATTTCTCTGATAATGGTGCTATCACAGGGGACTACAGCTATACAGTCAAATGCTGTTGAGCAAAGGAAACATCATCCTCTTTGACCTGCTCAGCTTACTAGCTCAACTGAATCAACCATGGTTCTTACCAAGGTGAGTGAATGACTCCCTGAGGCAGAGTCAGTTGATGGCTTTTAAGATCTGGGGGAGACACTGTAATGGTACTACAGCAAAGCTGGAACAAAGACCACTGGAATCAGTGTCAGAAAACCTGAGGTTAAACCCAGGATCCTTTATTTGCTAGTTGTATGGCATCAGCATGTTTCTTAATCTATAAAATGCCTACCTTATAGTTGTTGGAAGGAAAGTGCTTCATAAACTCTAAAGTACTATAGAAATGTGAGCCATAATCATTATTATTTTTAACTATTATTATTTTTAGAAAATTTTTAACGTTTTTATTTAAAGTTTTGAGTTCCAAATTCCATCTCCCCCTCTTCCCCTCCCTTCCCTCCCCTCCCCCCCGAGATGGTAAGCAATCAGATACAGGTTATACATGTGAAATTATGTAAAACATTTCCATATAAGTCATTTTGTACAAGAAGACTTAAATAAAAGAAAAAAATGAAAGAAAGAAAGTAAAAAATAGTATGCTCCAGTCTGTATTCAATCGATATCAGTCCTTCCTCTGGAGGTGGATAGTATGCTTCATCATTAGTCCTTTGGGATTGTCTTGGATCATTGCATGGCTGAGAATAGCTAATTTACTATTATTATTAAGGAGCTAGTGTGTCATAATGATTAGAGGACCTTGGAGTCAAGAAGCCCTGTGTTCAAGACCTGTATCTGACACTAGATGTGTAACCATTGAGAAGTCACTTGACTTTTCAATGTCCCAAGTAATGATCTAAGACTAAGTTAAGATGAATTGTTGAGCTGCGTCAGTGAAGGGAATATCCCCAGTGGGAGGAGAATTCCCTATACAGATGTAACCATAGGTGCAAATCTTAAAAAAAATACTGTAACTGTTGGCAAATCATATTGTACCTCTATGCCTCACTTTCTTCACCTGTACAATAAGGGACATAGACTAGATGATATTAAATGTCCCTTCTGGTTCTGACTTTAGTCGATTCTAGAAACTAGGGCAGAAGTAGTTCTGAGGATCAACATGAGAGAGGAGCAGGGTTCCAAAACATTCAAACCAAGAAATCAAATCCAAGGGTGTAGATGAAGGTCTAGCCAAGACTAGGTTTGTCATAGCATAGTCTGAGGCAATTAGAACTGAGAGGGATGGGTTTTTTTTTCCTGAAGGTGCTCAAGGCACTACCTGTTCTGATCCTCAAAGAAACCTTTCAAAGCAGGCCTCTCCCAGTCAACTTAGACCTGACACTGGCCAGGCAAGGGATGTACTGCAGAAGTGGTGGAATTAGGAGTAGCAGTCTTGAATACATGAATGAAGGGCAATGTTATGAAGCGCTTACTATAGGGCCAGCATTGTACTAGGGACTAAGGATACAAATACAGAAGTAAGACAGTCTCTGCCTCCCTCAAAGAGCTTGTATTCAAATAGGGCAAGCTAGCACAAATAGGGAGTGGTGGCCAGAGAGATCTGCTGTGGTTTGTATGGGAAGGCACAGAGATGGTGAGTGAAGCCACAGAATAGTTGATTGATGTGCACTTTCCAGTAGCAACAACGGTATTGATTTGATTATAATTCCAGAGCTGAAAAACAGTGGGGGGAGTGGTGGTGGTCAGGGTGGTGGTGATGGGTTGCTTCTTGTGGGAGCAGGCAAGAAGTCTTTAGATATAAAATACAACCAGTCCCTTAAATGTGTGCAGTCAACATATCTGTTCTTTGTTCTTTGTCTCATTCTAATCCCCTGGGACCCTCTCTTGATTTCTGAGGCCTTTGTCTCTGTCACATGTGCCATTGATTCTCATTTGTTTAAATAACAAGGAACTGTGCAATCCCAACCTCAGACCTTTCTGAGCATGCAAATGATAGGGTATTATAACTTAGATTTCAAAGAAGGGTGCTGAGTGAGACCCTGTAGCATACCCTTGCCTCTCTCACAGTTCAGCCTGGTATGAGGGTGAGTGAGCTTAGCAAAGGGATTCACATTATGGGAGCAAAATCAGTTACCCATGACCCTTAGCAGAGCAAAGGCAAAAGATTAACATGCCTACACAGACAGGGCCTGTTCAGAGGTATTAGTAGTAGTACTTAGAGCACAAGATTAAAATTGGATGAAACCTTAGAGACAATTTAGTGTAGGTCACTAATTTCACAGACAGGGAAAATGAGGCACAGAGAGGAGGAGACTTGCCTAAAGCCAAACAGCAAATTAGTGGAAGAGCCCAGATTTGAATTTTGGTCCCCTGACTCCTAGACCAATGTTCTTTCAGTATGTTACACAATTCCCCTTTCTGAAACAAGTTGTAAAATTTTAAGCCTTTCCAAGGGAGTCATTAGGTGACATTTCCCAGCAACTACACCTAGAAACACCTATTAAGCGGAGGAATGCTACTCTTCTGTTTAAGAATGAACTGGAAAGTTACTTCCTTATGATTTTAGAAGTGAAATCAAGTCTAGGGATGAGAAAAGTGGGATGGGGTTGAACTCTCCTAGTAGAAACATTGTGTATCTTTCTTTGACTCACTCTTTCTTCTTCCACATGGAAGGAAAGAAATGAGGTATTTAAGGGAGTTGAAGTCTGTGAAAAAGTACTTTAGCATTAGCCTATAAAATAAGAGTCACAGGAATGATTCCTTAAACCGAAATGCCAATGGATGGATGGATGGATGGATGGATAGATGGATAGATGGATGAGAAAACATTTATTAGGCACTTACTATGTGCCAAGCACTGGGGTTACAAATAGAAAAATCAAGACAATGCCTGCTGACTGCAGTATGGGGCTCAGAATTAGAAAGGAGCATCAGAACAAAAGTGTTGGGATGGTTCCCCGTTGGAAACACCCTAGTGTTTCCCTCTTTACCATTTACAAGGACTCTCTCCCCCCTTTAATCCTTCCTCCCTACAGCTGCCAATTATTTTTTCCTGAAGCACAAGTATGACAATGTCACTGACTTGTTCAAAGAGTGTAGGTGGCTCCCAATTTCATCTAGGCTAAAATGTAAACTCCTCAGTCTATCATTGAAAGCCCTCCATATCTCCAACCTACTTTTCTAAATATATTTACATTATTTTATATTCTATTTTATAGTCATATACTCTCTATTCCAGTCAAACTGCTTTCCACACTACTCTCTGAACTCTGCTCACCATGCCTAATCTCCATGTATTTGCACAGCCTGCCCTCCATACCTGTGTAGTTTTTCCATACAGACTCTGAGAATCCTTATCCAAATTCTAACTTGCACTGGCAGGTCCAGTCCCCAGAGGGCTGGCATATATCTCCCTCAGGGGTACTAGGACTACTCCTGAAGGGCTTGAGTATCTTTCTAGTGTTATCAGTTCAAGACCCCATTCCAGTGTGATCTTGCCAAAATCAATTACCAGTGTTATCAGCACCCTCCCAGTATCACTTATGATCAATTAGATTTTATAAAGAGATATGTACTGAAAACCAAAGTATAAAAACATCCCTTCAAACTGAGATTCTCTCCCTTCTACTACCTTGTTCCTTAGGGAGAGTGGGCTCAAACTTTAAGTGTTTGCTACTAAATATATGCTTCATCAAGTTCCCTTCCCCGTACAGCATAGCCAATGGGTGAGTTGCCCTTTTGCTACAAGCCAAATCTTGGTTGCCAGGTTAATTCTCTTTTGGACTGGATCCCACAGGTCACTCCTCACTAGGATCAGCTGTTGGCAAGCTTTGGTAAATGTTCCAGTTCCTAGACTTCTGGTAGCTCTTCCAAATAAGAAGTGACCCCATCCCAGGCATAGCTTTCTCTAAGACACCATGTGTTCATGGGCCAGCCTGGTGGGATTTGGGGGAAGGGTACTCCCCCACTGCCCCTCCAGAGCTTAGAGAGTCATCCTTACACCTCAAGACCAACAGGAAGAAAACCATCAAATTTGTCAGTTATTGCCTTTTATATGCACACAGTTCCAACTCAGCAGCCAATCAAAACGTTTGTTCCTTACACTCAGTAATCAAAAATGAAATGGTCAAAGAGTACCTGAGCATGCTCTGAAGGGGAGAGACAGGTCTCTCCAATCTGCATCATCACCCATTTCCAAAGGCAGACTCCCCAAACCCCTCACGTGGGTTGGAAGAAGGCAAAGCTTATGATGGATGCTCCCAGGACTGGGCCCTTATTGGGAAGTCTCTCATTATACCTGGAATTCCTTCCTTACCTCCATCTCAAAGAATCCACAGCTTCCTTCCAGCCTCAACTCAAGTGAGACTTCCTGCCAGAAGAAGCCTTTTCTGATATTTCTCCTCCAGGTTGCTTGGCTGACTGCTTCCTCGAAGTATTTTCTTTTTATCTGTGTATACTTGCATACCCAAGCGGAATGCAGGTCCCTCGAGGCCAAGAACTGTTTCCATTTTATCCTTTTATTCCTAGTGCCTAGAACATGGTCTTGTACATAGCAGAACCTTAAGAAAAAATTATTGAATTGAATTGTAGTCATCCTATGAGGATGTGAAAACAACAAAGGCCTTGACTTGATTAATACCTGGAGCTGAAAGAAAAGGGCTCAAATTGAACGAAGAAAATAATGGAATAAGAACCTGAAGGGGAGGATTTGTGGAAAAGGAAAAAGAGAAGGTAGTTGGCAAGATAAGTTAAACACATCGGTAAAGCAAACAAGAGATTAGTGAGAAGAGGGAAAGGAAGTGGCCTTCAGCTGTCCAGCACTTAAGAGGCCATAATAATTTCAAAGTTCTTAATATCTGCATAAAAGGTGAATTTCAAATATTCTCAAATAATTTTTAAAAAAACAAGACTAAGAATTCCAATCATTATGGAAGGCAGAGAAAACTTTGTATTCTTTTGCAGTGAGTGATGCTTGCATTTCTGCCACAGCCAAGCAACTGCTATCTATGTACCAAGCACAGGCTCATCTCCCTCCAAGAAGAGAAGCTGAAGGGATTTGAGAAATACCTTTCCACATTCTAGGTTGTCAGGGTCAATGAAGTGTTCTTTAAAAAAAAAAAAAGGAAGCAGGGCTTCGATGTTAAAAAAAAACTTCTGAAGTGGTAGTGGGAAAACAAAACTTGTCAGGAGGTTGGAGAATGGAAGAAAGTCACACAGAGAAAGAAGGGAAGGAAAGGGGCAATTGGATGCTTGGAACTAACGAATAGATTTTGAGCCTCTTTATGGCAGAAAAGAGCTGGAGTCTCTGAGGAGGAAGCAAGTGTTTGTCTTTCAACGAATGATATAGTAGAGCCACTTAAACTATCAGCTTAGAGACCCCAGTAAGGGTGTAAGGCAGGGGTGGGGAACCTGTGGCCTGGAGGCCACATGTGGCCCTCTAGGTCCTAACTCTGGCCCTTTGACGAATCCAAACTCCACAGATCAAATCCCCTTAATAAAAGGATTTGTTCTGTAAAACTTGGAAAGGCCCCACCTAAGGACCTGCAGAGAAATTCTGTTGTTGTTGTTGGGAAGCTAGGTAGCCCCGTGGATAAAGTGCTGGTCCTTGAATCAGGAAGACCTGAGGTCAAATCCGGCTTCAGACACTTACTAGCTGTGTGACCCTGTGCAAGTCACTTAACCTTATTTGCCTCAGTTTTCTCATCTGTAAAATGAGCTGGAGAAGGAAATGGCAGATCACTCTAGTGTCTTTGCCAAGAAAACCCCCAAAAGGGGTTTCAGCTTATCTGACAATCCCTTGCAGAAGATGAAGAGGTGTAGAATTTCTACACAGAACTCATTAAGCCCCTCCAAATTAAATCAAGAGGTACTTTGGTGAAAGGCAGCATGGCTTGATGGACAGAGAACTGGCCTCAGGGTCAGGAAGACCTTAAATCTCACCTTTGACTCTTAATGGCTGAGTGATCTTGGGAAGGCCTTCTATTATAGGTCAGCAAGCATTTATTAAACACTTATATACCAGGCACTGTGCCAAGTGCTGGGTATAAAAATTTAAGCAAAAAGAAAGACAGTTACTATCCTTAAGGTGCTTACATTCTAACAGGAGAAGTAAATGCATAAAAGGAAAGTAAAGGAGGTAGAGGGGGGACACAAATGTCCAGAGTCCAGCCCAGTGAAAAATGAAGATATGCTAGGTCTGAATGCCCTCCTTAAATGAAGGTTTTAAGAAGAGCCATCCAATCAGAAGGAGGGACTGAAGAAGGTGCTTCTGAGGTGTTAATTCTAGGGCTGAAATGATCTTCCAGGATGAAGAGGTTTCTAGGGCATGATGGGTTCAGAATACAGTCTTTTCTTTCTCCTTTGATTGGTTACCTTAAGGCTGCTGGTTCTTGGCTCAGCTCCATGGAACAATTCCTTCCTCTCTGCTTCTAGCCCCACAGAATATAGGTGCCTCCACTCTTTCCTTTCATTCTCTACTTAACTCTCTCCAGTCTGGCTTCTGTCCTCATCATTCCACCAAAGCTGCTCTCTCCAAAGTTTACCAAGATCTCTTAATTGCCAAATCTAATGACCTTTTCTTAATCCTCATCCTTAACCTCTCTACAGCCTCCGACTCTGTCTATCACTCTTTTCTCCTTGATACTCTCTTCTCTCAAGGTTTTTATGACACTGCTCTCTCTATCTCTGTCTGTCTGTCTGTCTGTCTCTCTCTCTCTCTCATACACACACACACACACACACACACACACACTATTCTCCTCCTACCTAGCTGATCACTTCTTCTCACTCTCCTTTGCTAGTTCTTCATCCAGGTCACACTCAGTAACCCTGGGGGTCCTGTAGGGTCCTATCTAGGGCTCTCTTCTCTTCTCTCTTTATAATATTTTGCTTGATGATCTCATCAGCTCCCATGGATTCAGTTATCTCCATGCTGATGATACTCAAAATCTACTTATCCAGTCCTAATCTTTCTGCTGACCTCCAGTCCTTCATCTCCAGTCAGCTATTGGAGATAGCAAACTTGATGCCCCATAGACATCTTAAATTTAACATATCCAAAATGGAACTCATTATATTTCCTCCCAGACCATCCACTCTTCCTAATCCCCTTACTGTTGAGTGTACCACCATCCTCCCAGTCACCCAGGCTGGCAACCTAAATGTCATCTTTGACCCTTCACTCTTCCTCCCCCTCATATCCAATCTGTTGCCAAGGACTGTTGACTTTACCTTTGCAACGTCTCTTGCATACACCCTCTTCTCTCCTCTGACTCTGCTACCACTCTGGTACAAACCCTCATCACCACACACCTAGATTACTGCAAAAGCCTGCTGTTTTGTCTCCTTTCTACAAACTCTCCTTATTCCAGTCCATCCTTCACTTAGCTGCCAAAGTGATCTTCCTAAAACACAGGTCTAACTATGCCACATCCCCTACTCAATAAACTCCAGTGGCTCCATATTACCTCTAAGATCAAATACAAAATCTTCTACTTGTTATTGAAAGCCCTTCATAACCTGAACCCACTCCACACTTTCCATTCTTCTTGTAATTTACCTCCTGCTCCTATGTATTCTACTAGTGACACTGGTCTTTCTATTCCTTGCACAACACACTCTGTGTTCTGTCTCTGGGCATTTTCACTGGCTGTCTCCCATGCCTGGAACTCTCTCCCTCCTCATCTTTGTCTCCTGGATTCCCTGGCTTCATTTAAGTTCTACGTAAGATCCTGATTTCTATAGGAAGACCTCCATGATCCCCCTTCATTTTAGTGTTTGTTGAACATCTTCAATTTATCCCACATATAATTTATTTGTACATTGTTATTTGCATGATGTCTTCCCACTATACCGTTAATTCCTTGAGAGCAGGGGCAGTATTTTGCCTTTCTTTGTATGCCCAGCATTAGCACAGTGCCTGGCACATAGTAGATACTGAATAAATGGACTGAATGATAATTGCTCTAACCTCTCAACACCCCAGGCAAATCTCTAGGATTACAAATTGCAGCGGCGGTACTGAGCTACATTGGTAGAAAGAACCATCACCAAGAATTCCATATCAGTGAAATTACAGGTCTGGTAAAAACAAAAATAAAAACAACTTTAATAATGAAGATGATGAGAAATATATTGGAAAACAGAAATCAGGAATAAAGGATGAGAGATGTCAAAGACTTGTCAACTACCTAGAAGCTTCATACATAATACATTCATGCATTCATACATAAATATATATGTGTATGATTTTTTTAATTTAGAGAAAAGAGAAGCACTAGACTGGTAAACACTAATGGAAAACACTAATATCGTAAAAAATTAAATTGATTATCTTTTAACAGACAGGAAATGACTCATTACTGAGTCATTGGTATTTTGATCACTATACCCTTATAAAATCTATATATATTAATTTAACATCCAGAGTGGCCTAAACATAACCGTTGAATCTTTCTTCCTTTATTTTTATAAATACTGCTTTATTTTTGACAGTATACAAATTCTGTATATCTTGGCAGGTTAATTCTCAATTTAATTGAGATTTAATTCAATTTCTCATGATTTCAAGCAGTATTTCTCTATCACTTTCTCTTTCTTATTAGGGGAACATAGAAATGCTGGTGGGTTTTGTGGGTGTATCTTATACCTGATTATTTTGTAGAAGTTGTTTATTACCTCTATTAGGGCTTTTGTTGATTCTCTTGGTTTTTCCAAGCAAAGTAAGACATTGTCTGTTAATAAAGCTATTTTCACTTCCTCTTTACCAATGCTCATTGCTTTAATTTCTTTTTCTTATCTTACTAGTACAGGACTATTTTGAAAAATGGTATATGTGGAAGGTGAGGGCAAGGGAAAGCCTTACTTAACCTTTGTGCAGAATGAAAAGCTTCCCCCATTGGATATAATTTTGCCTCTTGGGTTCAAATAAATGCTTTCTGTTCCATTTCTGTTCTATTCTATTCCTTCCATTCCCATACATAAGCAAATGTTGCATTCTACCAAAGGTCTTTTCTGCATCTGTGGCTATAATCGTATGGTTTTTATTATTTTTCATTGTTCATATGATTTATTATGCTAATTGTTTTCTTAATATTGAACCATCCTTGCTTTGCTAGTATAAAACCAACTTGTTCATAATGAATAAATGTTTGATATATTACTGCAATCCAGTTGCTGATATTTTATTTACTATTTTGCTGGATGAAATTACAGGTCCTTCACACATCTTCTGGTTACATATTTGAATACCTGTACTTGTTAGTGGAAGGTAAAATAATATTTATATTACAAAAAGGAAGCAGTAGAAAATTCATGCTTCTGATCTAAATCGCAACTGTTTCATACCTTGTGTTCACACCATGAGACTGCATGAATCAAGCCACCTGCTGCTACCTGTTGGCAGCATTCCCAAATATCAGGTTCCATTCTTTTGTGTGGTGAATAAACCTAAAAAATCCAAAGTTATAAAGTGACAGTAATGTCTTAAAGGCTAAGCAAAGGGTGTGATGAGTGTGGTCTTTGACACAGGTTTATGCAGTCTTGGGCGGAGGTTATACAATTTAGGGAAGGCATGCTAAGAAAGGCAGTCCTTCCATGGATTGGAGGATTCTTCAATGCAACTCTAGGCAATACTGTGTATTAGAAGTGTCAATGGACTGGAAATCAGAAGATCCAGCTTGTGTTCTGGTTCTGTGTGACCTTGGCCAAGTTATTTCAATTCTCTGGGTTTTAATTTCCTTATCTTTCCAGTGATAATAACCATGTAACAGGTGGCATGATGTAGTGGATACAGATTGCTAGACTCAAAGTTGGAAAAAAGCAACTCAGCTCAAAGTGGGACCATGGGCAAGTCACTTTACTTCTCTGGGTCTCAGTTTCCTGATTTGTAAAAAGAAGGGTGTTAGACTTGATGATCTCCAAAATTCTTTCCATCTCTGGAACTATGATCCCATGATCATTCCTGCACTACTTAACTCACAGGGTTGTGGTGAGGTTCAAATGAGTGAATGCATATGAAATTGCTTTGTAGCCAGAAAGCATTCTACGGATAGACAGATACCAATGGATCCATGATCTTAGTGCTAAGGGCATTCCTTCCATTAACACTGATCAAACCCCACAGACATCTATTAATCCTGTCTATTTCTTGTCCAAGGCTTTCCATAAACCCTCTATAAAGGGCCCACCCAGCTGCTGAGGGCACTTCCTTTATTTCCTCCAAAAAGTCATAGATACCAGGACAGAAATTAGGCTGTCCATCTGTTGGTCTTCACTCTCCATATGTGACTGGCCCACCTCCTTTACGGGTCACACACCTCCTGTTAATGTCTTTCAGAGACGTGCTGGTGCTGGCTGAAAAGCCGATTGTTATTGTTAGATTTTCAGTGAGAGCATTTATACCTCAGAAATTGGCAAAAGCTACAAATCAGGGCTTGATTAATTATTTTGTTGATTATTTAAATTTTAAAAAGTGATGGAGAAAATGTTAAAAATGAAGATTATAAAAAAAATGCAGATTATACTTCAAAGTGTATCATGAGTTTTATGGATAGTCCATCATTAAACATTTCTCGGCACATACCTGTCTTTAATGCTACTTCTTGAAGACATGCCATCACTGATTGGTAAAATGCTCCAATCTACTTAGGCTGCTAGGTGGCACAGTGGATAGAATGCTGGGCCTCAAGTAGGATGACCTGAGTTCAAATACGACATCAGATATTTCCTAGCTCTGTGACCCTGGGCAAGTCACCTTAACCTGGCTGCCTCAGTTTCCTCAACTGTAAAATAGTAATGATAATAGCATCTGCCTCCCAGGGTTATTGTAAGGATCAAGTGAGATAATATTTATAAAGTTCCTAGGACACAGTAGGTGCTTAGCAAATGCTTGTCTCCTTCCTGCCTGCCTACAGCGGCCACATTCTTTCTCTCCTTTGCTCTTTGGGTCACTTGTAGACCATTATTATTATTATTATTATTACTACTACTATTACTATTACTACTATTAACCTCTTAAGCACAAATAGAGCTCTCACTGTCCAACTGATATGCAAGAGGTAGAGAGCAATGCTCTTAGTATTTGTTTTAGATCATTGCCCACTTCTCAATGATTCCCTCACTCCCTTCCCCAATAGATCCCTCTCTTGTGACAAATAAGTACAGTCAGGCAAAACAAATCAACACATTGGCTCTGTCTGGCAATATATGCTTCATTTAACACCTATAATCCCCCACCTCTCAGCAGAGAGATGAAAGGCATACTTCATTTGCTCCCTATCTCCTCACCATGCTCTCTGCTCTTCAGTCAGCACCCTCATCTTCATCTCCCTCCCACCTTTGGATTTTACTCTTGTGTTTCTTGGCTCCTATAGGTGAGTTTTGGTCTTACCCTGCTTGACCTTAGCCTTCACCCACTTCCTAGCCCACTCCATACTTTCTTTACTCAGATCATCATGTCCTCTTCCTCCTTATCACTGGTAACTTGGACTCTGCCCCTAGGTCCCTAGGCTTTGATAGGTGAACCTTTACCTTATATTGACAGGCTCCAGGCCTCCACACCTCTTCCTGGCCAATTCCTCACCATGCTATCTGCTCTGCACCTACCACTTCTCAACCTAATCTCTTCACCAGAATCTTGTACTTCCCTTCTGGATCCCCTGACCATGATAGGTAAGTTCTTGCCTTATCGTGCTGTGGCCCCAACCTCCACAACACTTCTCTGCTGTCTCCTCACCATGTCTCCAAAAGGGTCTGTATTCGTTAGTTCCACCTTTGCAGCATCCCTTTATATGTTCTCTCCCACCATTAGAATGTAAGCTTCTTGAGGTCAGGGACTGTCTTGCTTACTTGTATTTGTCTCCCTAGCACTTAACACAGTATCTGGCACATAATTAGTATTCTCTCTCTCTCTCTCTCTCTCTTCTCTCTCTCTCTCTCTCTCTCTCTATCTATCTATCTATCATCAGTCCTCTAAAATCAGGATTCATCATTTTACTGATAAGAATTCAGAAGTCCTTCAGCATTATTTTCCTTTATATTATTATGAACATCATGTAAATTGTTGTTCTAATTCTACTTACTTTGCTCTGCATCTGGTGACACCTCGTCTTCACTTAGCTTTGGTCTTTATCTCAAGTGGGAGTAAAGCCATAATAAGATAAGCAGCAGGAATCTTGCCTCCAGTCACTGACAGCATTTGCAATCCTTCCGCTGCATAGAAACAAGTCCATTTAGCATTTATTTCACAAGAATAATTAGTTAAAGAACAAGGTGGAGGACTAGATATTTTCTAAATCCCTGCAACCTCTCATACATTTCCAAAAATGAATTAAGCACGACAGATAAAGAAATTTTTGCTGCTTTCATGGTGAAGGACACCAAGAACCCTAATGAGGTCACATCTTGAATGAATGTTGCAAAACAAAGAAAGTTAATAACTGAGGAGGCAGAGAATACTATGGATTCCCAAGAGAGCAGGGAACACCAGGAGGGTGTTCCTCAGTGGTTTAAAAGAGAAATCAGAATTGTGGAAGCAGAATTGATGGCCTGCACAGCAGAAATAATTGGAAGAATAGACAAAAATAAACCTTGAATCCACAGTGGCAAGTCTCACCAAAGAAACAAAAGAGAAAATAACTAATAGGCAATGCAATTACACAGAAGTGAACGATAACCTGGAAGAAGAGAAGCAAAAGGCAATAACATTAAAAGAAAACACGATCTCCATACAAGTAAAATATTGATCTTGATGACAAGATGCATAGAGATTATAGTTCTTCCAGAAGAACATGACAAATCAAAAAACTTGAACACCATAATGCAAGAAAATTACCCAGAACTTCTGAATACAGAAAACAAAGTCCCAGTTGAAGGAATTCACAGATTGCCTCCCAAGGTGTGTGTGTGGGGAGGGGAAATGCTATGCTGCAAAACTATAAGAAATAGTGGTTAAATTGAACAATTCCAGTGACAAATTCTGCAGGTGACCAGGAGAAAGACCTTCAAATATAGAGAAAGGACATTTAAATAAAACAAGACTATTCTACACTGACCAAAAATCACAGGAGAGAATAGAATGATGTGTTCAGAAAAGCAAAGTAACTCAAAATGTGACCTAAGGTGACTATATCCTACAAACCTGAGCCTAACAATTAATGATAAAAGATAGATGCTCAATAAAAGAGGTGTTTGGAGCATTCCTAGAAAGAAAACTAGACCCGAACAAATCATCAGCTTTTCAAACACCCCAGGATACAGACACAAGAAAGGTAAACAAATACAGCAACCAAGAATAGCAGCAACAAAATAATGAGAGGAGAGAAAAGAGGGGAGAGGGGAGAGATAGAGTTAAAAAAAGAAAGGGTTAAAAGAGAAGACAAATAGAAGTGATGTGGAAAACAGGCCTAAAACATCATAAACAAAAGCTTACAACATCCCACCTACAGGTGAATCAATGCTTTGGTGGTACTGAATTACAGAATGGGAGGGTGTATAAAAGGGGGAGGGGAGGACAAAGATAAAAGAAAATATGTGATGTTCCCTAATCAAGTCAAAAGTCAACAGTGAACTGAAAATAACTCCTACAGTCTCTCAGAAAGAAGGGAAGCTTACAGGAGAATAGGTGAGGAAACAAAGGGAGGGACTGAAGAAGAGAGAAAGAAATAGGACTAGCTTGTTTCAGTAGTAGGAGGGGAAATCATTGATGAATGCTTCCATCGAGAGAGAGATTCTATAAATGGAGATGGGGATCTTACAATAGGTATAATCTGCCAAGATTTGGTGTTTAGGGAGACCAATAATCCTGCCTCTGCAAAAAGGGAATCAAAGCTCCTGGCATTCAGAAGAGTGAGAGAGAATAGACTCAGGGAGATTTTATGACAAATGAGAAAAAATTACCATGGGAAGGGCAATGGTTAATAATAAATTGTACAATCAGGGATATAGGAAAATTCCTACCATAGAGCAATATTCTCTCCATCACATGCAGGAACTGGTATTTCTAAGATAGAGGCACAAGAAAAATAAGCGGGGAGCCAGGGGACAAGATAAGGCCAAAGCATAAAAACTGTTTAGAAGAAGGAACTCAGAATAAGTACCTTATGAGCATTAATTCCATGAGGAATACAGATACTAAAGAAGGACTACATAAGTATAAGAGCCATGAGTCAAAGAATAAAAGTCTAGAATAGACAGAAAGGGGAGATAAACAATAATGAGAACTGAGGAAAAGAAATCCTTTTTATAAAATGGTACAGAAATTGAATTTTTAAAAATTAACAAACCAAACAAGTTGAAAGGGAGGATTGGAATGGAAATTTTATTTGACTACTTAAATGAGAGGGGAAAAGAGGAAAAATTAAATAACTAGGTAAAAGGAAAAATGAAAAGAAACTAATAAGCAAAATTCTAAAATTAGGTAAAAGTATAACTAAAGGGAGGGAGTGCACTTGAGGATGAGTGGAAGAGAGCCAGCGAGAAGACTAAACTAGAATGAGTGAAGAGACAAAACTCTAAGTTTACAGAAGAGGAAAAAACATTAGAAACAAATGGAAGCAATAACTTCAAGTGTGAATGGACTAAACAATCTGACAAAATGAAAAAGAATGAAAGACTGGATAAGAAAAGAAAACCACACAACATGTTGCTTACAAGAAAGACATCCTAAATAAATAAATAAATAAATTGATTAATTAAAAAAAATAAATGAAAGATATCAAAAAATCAGACATATACAGAATAAAAATGAGAGGATAAAAAAAATTACCACGCATCAAGGAAATACAAAAAGGCTAAGTTGTAATCCTAATGTCAAAAAATTAATATCATAAAAAGAGACAAACAAGGAAAGTACAGTATGCTGAAACAAACATTGGTGACAATCCAATATCAATATTAAACTTATATGCTCCAAATGTACCTTAATCAATGCAATGCATCTAAATTCATAAAGGAACAATTTATATAGCTACAAGAATCATAGATGGTAATTCAATAGTGGCAGGAGATTTCAATGTCCCTCTCATTTTGGAATAAGTTCAGAAGAAAGATAAACAAAGAGAAATATAAAACTAAACAAATTGCTGAGAAATTAAAACTAAAAGACCTATGGCATCTTCTAAATATGATGGCTAAAGAATATATATGCATATGTGTATTTACATGTTTCTATATTAGATTTTAATACATACATACATGCACATAAATATCATGTATGCATCACGTACTTATAAATATACGCACATACACGTACATAAATATAAATACATATTACAGCTGTATCAATGCCACATGAAACTTTTACAAAAGTTGATCATGTATTAGGACACAGAGATATCACAAACAAATTTTAAAAGGCAGAAACTGCAAAACCTTCCTTTATACACCACAATGAAATAAAAATAGTGATCAGTTCAGGTAGTACAAACCAAAGACAAAGATTCAAATGGAGACTTAACAATGAAATTTTAAGTAATTAGTGAGTCAAAGAACAAGTCTTAGAAGCAATTAACAATTATGTGAAAGAAAATGATAATGATGAAACAAACATCTCCAAATTCTTAGGATGTACCTAAAATAGTCCTCAGGGGGAAAGTTTTCTCTCTATAATATACATTAACCAAATAGAAAAAGAAAAAATTAATGAACTGAATATGCATTAAAAAAATTAGAAAGCCAACAAATAAACAAATCTAAAATAAGCACAAAACAGGAGATATTAAGAATGAGGAGAGAAATAGATCAACTGGAAAGCCAAAAAAATCTATAAAAATGATAAATAAAACAAAAAATGGTTCCTTGAAAAGACTCATAAAACTGATAGACTTTTAGCCAATCTGATTAAAAAGAAGAGGGCAGGCACCAAATCAACAAAAAAGCAAATGAGCAAAGTGAAATCACAACAAAACCGGAAGTAGTAGAATCATCAGAACCTACTATGCACAGTTATATGCTAACAAAACTGAGAACACAAATGAAAAAGAGGAACACCTTGAAAAATATAAAATACCTAAATTAACAGAAGACGAAGTAGAGATCTTAAATTACCTAGTCTTAGGAAAGGAAATGGAAATAACCTATAAAAGAACTACAAAAGGGGGAAAAAACTCCTAATCCTGACGGATTCGCAGAAGAATTCTATCAATTTTTTTAAAAAAGAAGTTAATATATGTTTTACATGACCTCATATATATAGCCTATATCAAATTACTTACCATCTTATGAAAGGGGGAGGGAGGGAGAAAATTTGGAACTCAACATTTTTATTAAAAAATTAGTAAAATACTACACAAATTACTCTCAAAAACTGAAAAGGAAAACATGCTACCAAATTTCTTTTATGAGACAAATATAGGGCTAATAACTAAAAAAGCCCACAGCAGTAGAATTGTAGAACAATATCATTAATGAATATTGATTCAAAAATATTAAATAAAATACTGTCAAACAGGCTACAGTGATTGATCCAATAAATCATGCATCATTACCAATTTGGATTTGTATCATGGATGAAAGGATGGTTGAACATTAGGAAAATGATTAACGTAATTAGTTATATTAAGAGCAAGAACATCCACTATCTCAATAGATAAGGAAAAAGCCTTTGACAAAGTTGTAACACTTACTTACTCTAAAAAAAAACCCTACAAAGGATGGACATAAAGGGACCTGTTTTTAATATCATACAACTTATCTATCTAAAAGCAAAAGTAAACATCAGATTCAATGGGGACATGCTAGAACTTTTTCTAATAAATGCAGGAGTAAAACAAGAATGCCCACATTACTCACTATTATTTTATATAGTTTTGGAAATGCTAGCAATATCAAGAAGACACCAGAAAGAAACTAAAGGTATCAAGACCATCCCTATTTGCTATTGACATGATGGTTTACTTAGAAAATTCTAGGGAATCAGAAAAGATACCAATTGAGACAATTAATAGCTTCTGGCAAACCACCAGGCTGCAAAAACAAAAACAAAAACAACCTCAAATATTAACAGTATTTCCACATAATAATAACAAAACTGGGGAGGCAATAATAGAAATGGAGGCCTATACAAATACATACAAAATACGTAAAATAGCTAGGGGTTACTCTACCAAAACACACAAAATATTGTATGTATTCAATTATCAAGTGCTCCTTAAGAAATAAATAACAATCTTAATAGCTAAAGGAATATTCAGTGCTTATGGTTGGGCCATGCCAACATAGTGAAAATGACAATGCTACAGGAGTTAATTTATAGCTTTAATGCTATACCAATCAAATTACAAAGAAATACTTTACAAAATTTGATTAAATAATATTCATTTGTAAAAACAAATGACCTAGATTCTAGAATATCAGGGGAAATAATAAAAAGAGGTGAAGCTGATGGGAAAATAGCACTTCCAGAATTCAAATGATATCATAGAGCAGTAGTTATCAAAACCACCTGAGATTGATTAGAGAAGTAGAGGCAAATAGATGGAAGAGACAGACAAGAGAAAATCAGAAACAATGGAACTCAACATCCTAGCATATGATAAAATGGATGTTGTGAGTTACTTATGAAAGAATTCCTTATTTGATAAAAATGTATGGGAAAACTGGAAAGCAGTCTGGTAGAAATTAGGCTTAGACTGATCTCTTATACCATATTCCACAATAAATTCTAAGTGGTCACATAATATTAAAAGATTACATGATAAAGTTAGAAGAAAAACCAATCATATGCCTCTCACAGCTTTGCATAGCAGATTTATTCTTAACCAAATGAAGGATAGAATTACAAAAGCTAAAATAGACAACTTATTATACATGAAACTGAGAAGCTTCTTCACGAACTAAATTAATGTGCCTAACATTATAGTGAAAGGAAGCAGTCAAGTGGGGAAAAAAAATCTTTGTATCAAATTTATCTGATAAGGGTTTGGTATCCAAGATATATAGATAATTAACAGAGACATAAATGTATATGTATATAAATATATATGCATATGACCAAAAGCCACTCCCTAATAAATAAATGGTCAAAAGATAGAAGCAAACAGTTCTCAAAAGAACTGCAAATTATTAACAATCATATGAAAGAATAATCCAAAACACTAATAATAAAAGAAAAGCAAATCAATATAAACCTGAGGTTTTACCTCCTAACTCACAAACTGGCTGATAGAACAGAAGATGCTAATAGTCTATTTTGGAAGGGTTGTGGGAAGATAGGCACACTGGTGTACTGTTGGTGGAGTTGTGGATTAGTCAACCATTTTGGAAAGCAATTTAGAACAATGCCAATAAAATGACTAAAATGTCTATACCCTTTGACTCAGAGATGCCATTACTAGGCTTATAGCCCCAGGAAGCCTTTGATAAGAAGAAAGTCCCCACATATACCAAAATCTTGATAGTAGCACTTTTTGTAATGACAAAGACTTGGAAATAAAATAGGTGCCCGTCAATTAGGGAATGGCTAAACAAATTGTGGTACACAGATGTAATGGACTTTTACTGTGCTATGAGAAATGACAGATATGATAAAGACAGAGAAGCACGGAAAGATCTTCATGAACTGATGCAGACAGAATGACTTAAGCAGAGTGAAGAAAACAAAATACGTACACAAAGACTACAACAATGTAAATGGAAAGAACAAATACCAAAAAATCAAAAATGAAGATTGCAAAATGATAAAGAATGAGTACGGTTCAAAAGAAGAAATACGAAAGGACAGACACACCTCTCCCTTTTGTAGAGTGTTGTTGCATTGCACATATTTTCTGACATTTTTGATATATTGATCAGTTATGCTGATTTTTTTTCTCTTCTTTTTCTTATTTGTCTTTGAAAAATACTATTTATTATATGAGTTGGCTCTCTGGGAAGGGCACAGCCAGGGATGCTGGAGAAAATTCCGTTATTATAAAAAGCAAAAGTCAGGGGTAGCTAAGTGGTGCAGTGGATAGAGCACCAGCTCTGTAGTCAGGAAGACCTGAGTTCAAATCTGATCTCAGATCAGGCACTTATTAGTTGTACGACCCTGGGCAAGTCACTTAACCCCAATTTCCTCACAACCCCCAAAAAAGTAAAAGATAACAATAAAAACTTTTTTTTTAAAAAAATAGATAATTAATTAAAATAAGAAGTTACCAAACAGCTCCTTCCTTTAGTGGCTGCATCCCAGATGAGCTCCTCCCTGGTCCCAGCTGGCCTCTGGGTCTCCCTGCCAAAAATGCCCAGTCTCCATGACTTGCCCCTATGCTTCATGCTCTGGTCACCCTTTGGGCCACTTGTCCTGGAAGCCATACTTGAGAGTTACAGCTTTGGCTGGAAGGCAGAGTAGTATAGCAGAAAGATTACTATACTTGGTATAGGGAAAGCCTGGGATTCAAATCCTACTTCTGAAATTTGTTAATTGTTGGACCACGGATAAGTTATTTGATCTCTCTGAGACTTGGTTGCTGTACCTATAAAACAGAAATAATGATATTTGTAGTATCTACTCCGCCCCCCTCCCCATGACTATGAGAATCTACTGAAATAATATCAGCTTTAAAGCACCAAGAAGGATCATATATTTGGAGCTAGAAAGGACCTTAGAGATTAACTACTCCAAATGCCTTCATTTTATGGATGAGTGACTAGGCCTGAGGCAGGTTAAGTGATTTGTCCAGGGTGCTAAGCGTCAGAGGTGAGACTTGAACCCAGGTCTTCCTGATTCCTAGGTCTAGCATTGTATTCACTACACCATGCTACCTCTCAATGAACATCAGCTGTTCCTGTGATGCTCCTTGCTGGGATGATTCCAACTGAGTGGGTACAAGGAGGGCCCCACAGACCTTTCTGCAAATGAACCTCACGGGATAGTTACACTCTACCAAACCCTGTGATCAAGCAGAAGAGAAGCATTTGGGGAGCATGTGACGAATTAATCTGCTCGTCCTGCTGGGATTGTTTTGCAACTCAATGTTCCAGCAAAAATGTCAGAGAGCAGAGAACGCAGTGCCTTAGAGGCTGGACAATTTTCGGAAATAAAGAAGAACCTTTTTCCCCCTAAAATTGTGCTAAGTAGCTGAAGTCCAAAGACAGTCCAGCTTTCCAATATTCACTGGGCATCAGCTGTGATGTCACAAAGGCTCAGGGAAGCTGGGAATATCTTAATTTGAAATATTTTATTTCAGAGTTGGTAGCTTGGAGCCATTTTCCTCATGAAGCAGGCTAGAAGGATGTCCTGTCCATCTGAGATGACTGTGGAGAGCTCAACAGAGAGGTTAGCTCCAGTCTGGGTACCCAGACAAGTGAAATTACCTCACAGCCATTGAGTATTCATCCAATGCCTGGCTACCTTGATGTTCTGAGCCTCTCCATTTCAAAAAGATCTGCTCTGGGGGTCTGGAGAATAACAACAACAATAGTTCCCATTTATATAGCACTTACTATGTGCCAAGCACTTTACAATTATCTGATCCTCACAATAACCCTGGGAGGTAGGTACTATTATCATCCCCACTTTACAGGTGAGAAAACTGAGGCAAAGATGGATTTAAGTGACTTGCCCTTGCCCAGGTCACACAGTAACCAAAGCAGGATTTGAACTCACATCTTCCTGATTCTAGACCCAGTACTCTATCCATTCCACCACCTAGTTGCAGAGAATGAGGTTAGAGTAGAGCAAGAGTGTTCTTCCCCCCCCCCCCGGCCCTCACATCAAGTGTTAGTAACAAGCAAGAAGTCAGTCAGTAAGCATTTATTAAGCAGTTACTGTATGCCAAGTACTGGGTGTACAAAGAAAAGGCAAAAAGGATTCTCAATTCTCAATAATGGGGAGGTTGGGACTATATTCACACAAACAGATAGAGATATTGCTTTAAGGTACTAAGATATATTTGGGGAATGTAATGCAAAATTCTCTTAGCCTGGAGAAGATCTTCAAATGCACTCTCTTTATTCATTCCTTTATATCTGACCTCTTCCTTTTTCATACCTTTTCAGAAAAAAAAAATTAATATCCTTTCTTTGGGGGCCATTGGGATCTCTGAAAGAAAAAAATAGCAACCAAAGCTTCATTGTTTCTCTCTCTTCATCTAATAAGGTTTGCACAAAATACTCCCACTCTTCCAGGGGGAAATGGACTAATTCCCACTTAATGGCATGAATATATCTCTGACATGCAGAAGGAAGAGGATGCCTAGGAGTGCCCCCCTACAGCGAGTCAGGCCAGCTCTGGTTGTAGCCTTGGGAAGGGCAAGCCGCACAGCTCCAGGGGACAAGTCTCCTTCTGCTTCATCATAGCTTCTGAGAGAAAGGGAGAACCATAGAATATGTGAGCTGAAAGGGTCCTTTGGAGACTGTCTAGTTCAGTCTCATAATTTTATAGTTGGGGAAACTGAGTCCAAGAGAGGGGGAGGAATGGACTTGCCCACAATTGCCCAGAATAATTTAGATAAAATGGAAGAATGGGTGAAAAGAAAAGGAGAAAGCAATTAAGAAAGGCAAGAAAATCACCCTGTTTTGGAAAGCCCAGGAGGAAAAATGCTACTCTGGCTTAGAATATACCTTAAGGAACACAACTGAACCAATGGAAAGTGACAGATGAGATAACTTAAAATTGATTGCGTTCCCCACTTCCTTTTTCTTGTATAAAAGGGACTCAACTTTTTTGATCCTTTATTTTGGTTAGGTTGGAGTGTTATCCAGTACAAAAAAGGATGATCCCCTAATACCTCATCGATGCATTACTGGCTACTCCACTCATTGTTCATCTCCAACACAGTGATCATAAGACCTTCTGGTGACATGGAAAACTGTAATTGATTATAGGTTTTCAACTTCAAATTTATTCCCTGACAGTGCCAAAGACCCAGATAGTTTCTTCTCAATGAAATGTTTGCAGCCTTTCTCCTTTGTGAAGGAGACACTAGGCTTTTGCATTGTTCTTTTGAAACTGTATTTTCTGGGTAATCTGCTTAGATGTTAGTCACTTGTACCCATTTTGGTAGTGATCCCTACCACTGAGGTGTCTAATTCTTGAGAAGGTGGGTGGAATACCCTCAGTACTTATGTTCAGGCTTTGAGATTGTCATTAATTCATTGTACGACCTTCTTCCTCCTTCTGGGCCTCACTTTCCCCCTGTACAAAATGAAGCAACTAGATAATCTCCACAGTCTCTTCCAGCTCAAATAACCTATAAATTCTTTATTCTTACCAATATCTAGCTGTGTGACTTTGGGCAAGTGCATCCCCTCCTCTGAGCCTTTCATTTTCCTCCTCTGTAAAATGAGGAAGATTGGATTAGGTGATTTTGGAAGTCCAGCATAAATAGTCTGTGACTAGGGCATCTATACGCAGAGTCCCTGGGGATGATACGTAGTAAAACTTACACTGCGATGTTAAAGCTGTAGCCCTATCTCTAGAAGCCTTGTACACTGAGTTGGAAGTTCAGGACCTGGCCCTGTGGAATCTAATGAGTGAGCCAGCCACATGACTTTGGATAAATGGTTCCGCTGGCCCCAGGTCACATAGCTGGGGCCAAGTTTGCTACTCTAACCAAACAGAGGATTGGGTTACAAGGCAATCCCCACAGCTCCTTCCAGTGCCCTGTTCACAGATGTTTCACCCAATCCCTGTATTTCTTAATTATCCCATCTCCTATTTCTCATGCCCAAGTTTCTCTGCCCTTTTCCTGTTTGAAATGTAGCATCCTAATAATCCTCTATAAGTCTTCACAACCTAACCTTTGGAATCAGATGACTTGAGGTCAAATCTTGGCTCTCCCTTAATAGCTGTGGGACTGGATCTCATTTTCCGCATCTGTCGAAAAAAAGGCAAGACTATATTCTCTCTAAGGTGCTCTCCAATCTATAAACACATGTCTACTCCTTTGATCCGGTTCCCTCCTGGAAGCATCAGGCCAACTTCAGGTCTCATTGCAAAAGCCTGGTTCCCCTTTGTAATATTTCCATTCAGAGATTCTCAACACAAATTTGTAGGTTAAGGACAGTCTCCATCTTCCCTGAGATTTCTATGTTTTCTTCTGTTGAGCATTTAAAATAATTAAGCCTAGATATTTACATCCTAACCAGAGGTGGGGAACCTGCAGCCTGGAGGCCACACGGAGTGCTCTAAGTCCTCAGGTGTGGCCTTTTGACTGAGTCCAAGTTTTACAGAACAAATCCTTTTCTTAAAGAGATTTGTTCTGTGAAGTTTGGATTCAGTCAAAGGATTGAACTTGAGGACCTACAGGGCCATATGTGGCCTCGAGGCCACAACTAGAGCTGAAAGGGGAGTCATTTATATGTTCCATTATGGGTTAAGCTCCCACATGGGCAAAGAATTGTCCAAGGAAGTGGGGGGGGGGTGCAACACACAAATATAGCAGATCTGTTCTTGGGTACTTCCTTACATTTCTCCATGGATTACATCTCCCAGAAGCCTTGGTGCTACATAGTAATGTGAATCCAGGGAATTGCCCAGGGATCTTGTGGCAATGAATGAACTGACATCTCTCTGTGGTGAACTCTGAAGGTGAGGGTTGGAGAGAGAGAGAGATGCAGAAGGGTGGCTGTAGGGAAGGTTTCTCTCTGTGCTTTGGCTTGCCTCTATTCCTGGCAAGGGAAACTGATGTTCCAATAGCAGAAAAAAGTAGTAAGCATGAGCAGCAGAGTAAGTGAAGTCCTTTCCACTTGAGGAATGGTGTGGAGAGGCAGGGGTGGGGGTGGAGGATCCAGGTTCCCGCTGGTGTGAGTGATGAGCAAGAATTACAGTGCTTACTGGGTCTGACTGTGACTGACTCACACCCACCTCCTCCTTGCCTGTGGGAGAGAAGCTATGTACCCAAGCGCTTGAACTTTCTGTTTATTTCATTCTGCAGCAAAAGCCAGAAAAACTAAAGTTCCCAGGTGCGAAGGGGGTGTGGGGACAAATTTAAATGGTTGCCATTTTTGAAGCATACGTGCAAGTATCATTTTTTAATTATCTTTCATCAAATAGGATCAAACAGTTTAAGAAAGATAAGGATTTAGTGGGCAGAGGCTATTAACTGACAGCTTCAATGGAAGGAACAGAGAGTCTAGTGAGTGGGAGCCAAGCCAAGAGATTTTGATTGGTGATTTTGATTAGATATCCGTGCCACTAGATCAAAATCAGAACCTGAGTTAGGGCGGAGACAGTATGTGACAACCAGCTATCTTGAAGATCTTGATTAAAGTATCCCATTGGACCTTTGGTTAATACTGATAGCATCCTAGGTGGTCACGTGGACATCAAATGATGTCCTGCCCCTGATCATACAGAGTTTACAGTAGAGAGAAAAGACACAAATACCAGACAACTATAATATGTAACATTACATGACAAGTACATGAGAGAGACACATGTGATGGCCAAGGTAGAAGGTCATTACCAACAAAAGGGATCCAGGAACACTGTACTATGGAGGTGGCATTTAAAAAGTTAGTGCTGGCTTAAGGGGTCAAACACAGATCATGACACAGAAAGCTGGGAGCTTAGGAACATCAAGGGAGCTGGCAGAAAGGGACAAGGAAACAGGATACTGAGGTGAGAAGCCCAATTACAAAAGAATGAACCAACAGAGAAAACTAAAACAGTCCAGATGGAAAAAACAAAGAAAAACCAAGGCCAATGATGAAACTGAACAAAACTAGGTCACCATGCAAATAAACTAGGTTGAGAAGTACCAGTCTTTGGGCACCATTTCATGGACCACAGTACAAGCCTGCCACATGCAGCCAGTTATCATGTCTAAAAGGCCCTACTACCTGGGAGAGAAGCTAGAATTCCAACATCATCAGTAGGTAGGTTCTTAGATGCAGAGAAGAGAATCTTCTCATAGGGCACACAGGCAGTAAGTAGCTCTGATCCTCCCATCACTAACAGGATGCACCCTCTGTTACCTTCAGGTTGGAACTCGCTGGGTTCTAGATGTTAATTAGGTCTAACTCAGTTTTTAAAAATATGTAGAGAAAGGAAGTCCTAGTTAAGTTTGCAGGGGCATCTCTCAGGGCATCTATAAACACCTCCACCCCCACCTCCTTATTAAAAAGTCATTTTCATTTACTGTGTCACCCAGGGAAGTTAGCTTTAAACCCATTTTCCTCTAGTGTTTTCCCAGAGTCATTCTTGCAAGACACAAGACAGTCTTTAAAAGCCATCTGCCTGACAAAGAAATCCTTCCCTCCCCCAATGAAATCCGATTTCCAACACTACTCCCTCCAAGTCCTTTGTGTCAGGGGTGGAAGGGATTTTCTGGCGTCGGACTATTTTGCAATTCAAGGAAAACTAGGGTTCCCTGAGAGACCAGCCAGACAGATATAATGACATGTTCCTGAAGCTGAAAAACAAAACAAAGATGGTGGGGTACACGAGGCCTTTACAGGGATTATCAGAATTAGGGGGAGTGGCGCAACCTGACACCATTTTTGCTGCTCTCATTTGCGTGACCTCACTCTCCCAGCCAGAGTACATCTGGTAAACTAATTTTCAAGTTTCCCTGTGAAACTTGAAACTTTCTCACCCATTGTGAGAGACACTGAGAATTTCCCGGTATTTAAGGCCCTCCCTTGGATTCCTGACCCAGGTACTAAATAAATAAATAGTTCTCTGTGGTAGAGCTTTTTTGAGGTTGAGAAAGGCAGCAACCCAGAAGGCAGGTAGTAAAAGGGTTATTATTCCCATTCTGCAGAAGAAGAAAGTGAGGCTCAGAAGGGAAACAACCTACCTGTAGTCACGGAGCTAATGGACGGGCCGGGAGGGAAAAGTACTCTTTTCACCATGCCACACTGCTTCTTGGAGGCTGCTATTCTGTTGGGCTGATGGACAAATTTCGTCCCCTGGAGTTCCCATGAATTTTTGGGGGGAGGGAGTCTAGATCAGGGGTTCCTAACAGCAGCGCCTAGCACAGTGCCTGGCACCTAGTAGGCACTAGGTTGGTTGGTTGTCGTCCTTCGTTCTCCAAGAGGACCAAAATGACATCACTATGTTGGGGTCAAGGTCCAGTGTGTCCCAGTGTGGCTCGGGTACACACAATCCGTGTGAAGAGTCGAGTGGGGGGGAAAAGAAAAAAAATGACCCCGGCGTGACTCGAACACGCAACTTTCTGAGTTGGAATCAGACGCGCTACCATTGCACGGGGTTCTCATGCTATGACACCCCCTTAGAACGTACTTAATGCATACTAGGGGGCTGGACGACGATTAGAACGCTGCTGATGTCATTCTCTTCCTTTCTCATTCCAGCAGTTTCATCGCAGCGGGCCTTCAAAAACACCATTCTCACAAGGGGCCCTGCCTTCAGCACACTGCCCGAGGGAGCCACCACACACAGAAAGAAACAGCCTCCCTTAGCCCCCCCCCGGCCCATCACCCCACTGTCTCCACCACTTGGGGACCTCTCTGCACCAGCCTCAGGACCCTGCTCTCTCCCGCCAGCGCCCAGCACGTGGACTCCTTGTCTCCTTTTACGAAGCCAATGGCCTGCAGGGGGCAGCCTCGGGGTCAATGAGCTGCCCAGACCCTTCCTCAGGGAGCCCCAGACGCTGCACCTAGGAGCCTGGGGGCACAGGAGGCCAAAAAGGGGGCAAACGGCAGCTGGAGGGACTGGGAGGCTCTGCACGCCAACTTGGGGGGCTTGCCATTCACCGCCGTCTGCCAAGGTCCGAGAAGGAGCTCCGGACTGGGAGGGGGCGAGGACAGCGATTGGGAAAGCTCACACAGTGTGAATTACCATCGGAAATCTGGGGAGTTCTGTCACGCCTGGGAGATGACCTGATAGCAGCCCCGATTCTGCTTTCTGTCCCAGAAGGGGACTCCTACCGCCTCCAACTCAGACTGACCAGAGGCCCAGGGCTCACTGGCCCTCAGCACGTGTCAGGTGAGCTTTCGGCTGCCGACTCCCTTACTCCCAATGGCACTGTGAGGAGGAGGAGCTGCCTCACTGGGTCATCTCCGGTTGGCCTGACCTGTGTCTTGCCACTGGACTCCGATGACCCTGGAGGAGGGAGTGGGGCTGGTGACTTTGCACAGCCCTGCCTCACTTAGATCTGATTCACTTGCAAGTCAAGAGGTCACTCTGCTGATGTCATGGGTCCTTCCAGAAAGAAGGACAAACAACAACAATGAAAAACAAGATGGGGGTGGGAAGGCAGGTATATGGATGGCAGGTCCTCTTTGGCTGGAGTCTTTTTGGCTCTAGAAGTTGCTATCTTGGTGACCTCATGGGAACCTTGCACTATGCCTTGAGCCTTCCATCTCCTACTGGGCACAGCATGTTCCATGAGGGAAGGTGGCAAGGGGCTGACTGAGTGTCTTCCATCTGCCCCAAAGCAACAACTTTCATCTGTGGCAGCACAAGACAACTTCTACCTCCTGCCCTCTGCCCCATCTCCCAACTTGGACGTGGAGAACCTGCAGTGCAAAGAGCAGCAACCTGCCCTTTGGCCTCAGGCCTTCTCTCTCTTGTGCTGGTCCTTTGAAGGAAGAGGAAAGATGGTGAGGAATGGGATGTCTTTCTGTGCAGGTTCGACTTCCATCCCCTCTTGTGCCCTTTCCTGCCTAACCTCTACCTTTCAGAAGGAAAAGGAATAGAGAAGCAGAACCTCCCATCTGATTATCTGATCCTGTGTGTCCCATCTCATACTGCACTTGTCTCCAGCCAGATCTCCATTCTCCTTGGAGAAGTGGAGTGGCACCCTCTATTTAATTATACACGTTCTCACACCTGTTCATACCCTTCACCTCCCAATGATTAAACACCATTCTCTACCCCAACCTCCTGATTCCTTATTCCCATTCACCTTAACCCTCTCACCCCAAAGTTTCAACCAATGTCACTGAGCTCTTCCAATGTGCCCTGTGTAATGTCTGTTCCACAGACAACAAACTTCCCTTCATCCTGAATCTTTTCCTCTCCCATGCCTTCTATCCACAAACTATTACTGAAATCAGGATTTCCCTGATGACACCCTTTCCAGAACTGGCTACACTTCCACTCATTCTCTTCAACTCACTGGTCAAGGCAAGGGAGTTGAAATACTTCTTGCTCCCCAATGCCACTTCCAGCTTATGCCTCTACCTTCATCACTTAGTAACCTCTCCTCGTTTGAGGTTCATGCTATTGATATCTACCACTCAATCAAAATCCTGGTAGATGTTGTCTGTAGATCTCCAGGTCACCCCTTTCCTTCCTCAATCATGGCTCAATTTTTCTCCCTCTCCAACTCCTGCCCTCATACTAGGAAGACTTTAATGTACATATTAACTCTCCCTCAAAACACCCAAACCACTCAGTTCCTCAACCTATTCATTTCCCATGACCTCCTCCTCCACCCAACTCAGCCACATACAAAGATGGTACCACCTCCACATTCAAGAATTCTGAAATAGCCTTATCCAACAATAATCTATTGGCTTTTCATGTCTCCCTCTGCTTACTCTTATAAAACCCTACTCTTAATCCCTTGATCCCTCAATTCTCTCCCAGGCCGTCTGCCCTGCACTAGCCACTCTTTCCTCTTTTTCCCATTTTGACCCTTAGTGAATCAATTCAACTCTACACTGTCCTCATCTTTTGAAATCCATACCCCCCTTATCATATTGCCAATTATTCCCAGCAAGCCTCAGCCTTGGATTGCTCCCAACATGTGTCACCTTCACTTCTACACACCTTTCTAAATGAAGACAAAGAAAATCATGCAACCATTCTGACTGAGTCCGCTATGAATGTATGTCATACAACCTCAACTAGGCTCTCACTGCTGCTAGGCAATCTTACTGCACATCCCACTCTGCACAGCAGCTCTTCCAAACCTTTTCATCTCTCCTCAATCCTCACATGGCTCCCTCTTCCCCTACCCTCTCAGCTGAGAACCTTTCCTCTTATTTTACAGAAAACCTGAGGCCATTCACTATAATCTTCCTCTCCTCCCCTCTTCCTATCTCATATCACTCATATGTCTTCTGCCACTGCCTCCTCCTTCACCCCTGTCTTACCTGATGAGGTAGCCTTACAACTTACCAAGGCTAACCTCTCTACCTGCTCAAGTGATTTTCTTCTTGTCTCCTCCAACAGATTGCCTCCTTTGTCATCCCCCTCTTATCACTTATTTTCCACTTTCTCCCGGTCTACTGGCTCATTCCCACTGCCTATAAATATGCCCATGTCTCCCCCCCCCAAAAAAAAGACTTCACTTGATCCTTCTATCCCCACCATTATCCTATATCTCTTCTGCTTTTTATGGATACACTTGAAAAGGCCATCTATAATAGGTTCCTCCACTTTGTCTCTTCTCAGACTCCCTCCTCTTAACCCCTTACCATCTGGCTTCCAACCTCATCATTACACTAAAACTGCCCTCCAAAGTCACCAATGATCCCTTAATCGACAAATCCAATGGCCTTTTCTCAAAAAAACCCTCATTCTTCTTGACCTCTGCAGCCTTCGACACTGTTGACCACTCTCTCCTCCTTGATATTGTCTGTAGGTTTTCAGGACATTACTCTCTCCTATTTCTCCTCCTACCTGTCTGACCACTTTTCATTCACCTTCACTGGATCCTCATCCAGATCACACCTTCTAACCACAGGGCTCTCATAAGGTTCTGTCCTGGGCCCTCTTCTCTTCTTCTTCCATACTACTTCCCATGGGGATCTCATCAGCTCCCATGGAATTAATTACCATTTCTATGCTAATGATTCTCAGATCTACCTATCCTGCCCCAACCTCTTCTGTTGACCACCAGTCTCTCATCTCCAATTCCCTTTCAGAATCTCAAACTGGATTCCAGTAGACACCTTAAATTAAACATGTTCAAAACTGAACTCATTATCTTTCCCCCTAAACCACTGCCTCCTCCTACCTTCCCTATTACTGTAAGGGCATCACCATCCTCCCAGTCCCCCAGACTCACAACCTAGGAGTCATCCTCAACTCCTATCTCTCAACTCCTACATCCAATCTGCCAAAGCCTGTTGATTTCACCTTTGCAACATATCTTGACTATGCCCCCTTCTCTGCTCTGGCACTACCACCATTCTAGTGCAGGCCCTCATCACATCGTGCCTGAACTATTGCAGCAGCTGCTGGTGGTTCTTCCTACCTTAAGTCTCTCTCCACTTCAATTCAATTTCCATTCAACCACTAACTGATTTTCATAAGGCACAGATCCAGCCGTGCCACTCCCCTACTCAGTAAACTTCAGTGGCTCCCTGTTGCCTCCAGGAGCACATATAAAATGCTCTGTTTGGCATTCAAAGCCCATCATAACCTAGCTTCCTTCCTACTTTTCCAATTTTCTTATACCTTACTCCTTGATACAAGTACTCTTCCATCCAGTGACACTGGCCTTCTAGCTCTTCCTTCAATGAGATGCTCCATCTCTCCGCTCTGAACATTTGCTCTGGATGTCCCCCATGCTTGGATTGCTCTCCTTGTTCAGCTCTGACTACTGATCTCCTGGCTTCCTTTAAGTCCCAACCAAAATCCCATCTTCTACAGGAAGTCTTCCCCAACCCTCTAAATTCTAGTTCTTTTCCTCTTTTATATACTTCCTATTGATCTTGTATGTAGTTTCCTTAGTATGTATTTGTTTGCTTGTTGTCTCCCCCGTTAGACTGTAAACTCCTAAAGGGCAGGCACTGCTTTTACCTCTTTTTGTCTTTCCAGTGCTTTGCACAGTGCCCGACAGAGTATATCCTTAATAGATGTTCATTGGTTGATGGAATTGACTTCCTTGACCTCTCCCTGGACATCACTTCCTCATGTGTTGTCTTCCCTTCTTAGAATGTAAGGTCCTTGAAGGCAGAGACTTTTTTGGTTGTATTTATATTCCAGCACTTAGCACAGTGCCTGGCACATTGTGTTTACTTCATAAATTTTCATTCATTCATTCATTCAAATGAATTTGATTACAGTCCCATTGTTGTTTCTGACATCAGCAGGGTGACCTCTTGACTTGCAAGTGAATCAGATCTAAGTGAGGCAGGGCTGTGCAAAGTCACCAGCCCCACTCCCTCCTCCAGGGTCATCGGAGTCCAGTGGCAAGACACAGGTCAGGCCAACCGGAGATGACCCCAGTGAGGCAGCTCCTCCTCCTCACAGTGCCATTGGGAGTAAGGGAGTCGGCAGCCGAAAGCTCACCTGACACGTGCTGAGGGCCAGTGAGCCCTGGGCCTCTGGTCAGTCTGAGTTGGAGGCGGGTAGGAGTCCCCTTCTGGGACAGAAAGCAGAATCGGGGCTGCTATCAGGTCATCTCCCAGGCGTGACAGAACTCCCCAGATTTCCGATGGTAATTCACACTGTGTGAGCTTTCCCAATCGCTGTCCTCGCCCCCTCCCAGTCCGGAGCTCCTTCTCGGACCTTGGCAGACGGCGGTGAATGGCAAGCCTCCCCCAAGTTGGCGTGCAGAGCCTCCCAGTCCCTCCAGCTGCCGTTTGCCCCCTTTTTGGCCTCCTGTGCCCCCAGGCTCCTAGGTGCAGCGTCTGGGGCTCCCTGAGGAAGGGTCTGGGCAGCTCATTGACCCCGAGGCTGCCCCCCTGCAGGCCATTGGCTTCGTAAAAGGAGACAAGGAGTCCACGTGCTGGGCGCTGGCGGGAGAGAGCAGGGTCCTGAGGCTGGTGCAGAGAGGTCCCCAAGTGGTGGAGACAGTGGGGTGATGGGCCGGGGGGGGGTGGCTAAGGGAGGCTATTTCTTTCTGTGTGTGGTGGCCCCTCGGGCAGCGTGCTGAAGGCAGGGCCCCTTGTGAGAATGGTGTTTTTGAAGGCCCGCTGCGATGAAACTGCTGGAATGAGAAAGGAAGAGAATGACATCAGCAGCGTTCTAATCGTCGTCCAGCCCCCTAGTATGCATTAAGTACGTTCTAAGGGGGTGTCATAGCATGAGAACCCCGTGGCGCAATGGTAGCGCGTCTGATTCCAACTCAGAAAGTTGCGTGTTCGAGTCACGCCGGGGTCATTTTTTTTCTCTTCCCCCCCCTCGACTCTTCACACGGATTGTGTGTACCCGAGCCACACTGGGACACACTGGACCTTGACCCCAACATGATGATGTCATTTTGGTCCTCTTGGAGAACGAAGGATGACAACCAACCAACCTAGTGCCTACTAGGTGCCAGGCACTGTGCTAGGCGCTGCTGTTAGGAACCCCTGATCTAGACTCCCTCCCCCCAAAAATTCATGGGAACTCCAGGGGACGAAATTTGTCCATCAGCCCAACAGAATAGCAGCCTCCAAGAAGCAGTGTGGCATGGTGAAAAGAGTACTTCTCCCTCCCGGTCCGTCCATTAGCTCCGTGACTACAGGTAGGTTGTTTCCCTTCTGAGCCTCACTTTCTTCTTCTGCAGAATGGGAATAATAACCCTTTTACTACCTGCCTTCTGGGTTGTTTTTCACGATACTTTGTCCAATGTCGAGTGGTACCGAAGGAGGCGTTCTTACCCTTTGTTCGTGTCCTGAACCCTTTGGCACTCTTGGTGAAGCCCATAGGTTTCATGGATCCTCTTCTCATTTAAATGCATAAAATGAAATCCATAGGATTATAAAGGAAACCACTGAAATATAGTGATAAGAATATATTTTTTAAAATATTCACGGACTCTCTGATATAGAGCCAGTTGTGATCTTTGCTACCCAGTAAAGGAATTTGGAGAGACAAATTCAGTGGGTCCGAGATAAATGTCAGGTAGAGTGTCAAGTTACCCGTCTTGGCACGTCATGGTATGGTTCCCATCAGGCACTCCATAGACTCACCACATTTTAGCTTCTATGCCCTTTTGTATGTGATATAATGACAAGGGAGCTGGCCCTGTAGCCAAAATAGCTAGGCCCAAGTACCAGATTTGTTTCGGAAGAGTGTATGGAATGAAGAGATTGGATTAGATGACCTCTCATCTTTCAGTTCTACCTACTATTTTCAATAGTCCCAGGAAGGGCTATTTATTTTAGTTTCTTCTTGTTCTCTAGTCTAGAGCACTGAGGAAGGCCTTTTTCTGTCTAAGCCTTAAATCCAACTGTTTAGCTTGAGGTCAAAACTGCTGACTGAGAAACCACCTCCTTCATTCGCTGGACCATTGCCCTCCTGGGATCTACCTGGGCTTTTGCTCTTAGTAGTGCAAAAGCCCCCCCTTGTTTTCCCTGAAAAGACCGAAATACCAGTGACCTCCTATTTACATGTCTACAGGTAAACCTCCCTGCAACCTTTGATATTGAGGACCTTATCAATCAACGAATACCCTCTTTTTGTTCTAGCCTATGCCAAATGGGGTCATAAAAAGAACAATGGATTCAGCCTGGGTTCAAGTACAGGCTCTATTATTGCCTATCTGTGTGCTCTCCATGGCCTCTCTGATCCTCATTTTCCTCCTCTTTAAAATGAGGTCAGAGATACCACACCAATGGTATCAAACTCCAATAGGAAAAGGGGCCACTAAACACAAGGCTCCCTAAGGGCCACATATTGACTTTTAAAGCCATATTAACATTAGCCATGTTTTGTTGTCTTTTTATTTTGTTAAATATCAGCCATTTACATTTTCATCTGGCTCCCTTGGTGGTGTGTTTGACTTTTGGACTAGAGGATATGTTAGGTTTCTTCTAGTTCTGAGTCCATGATCCTGTGAACCTTCTCAAAGGCTATTTCCATAGCCTGAGCAGTTGGGATTAACACCTCTTGGATTCTCTCTCTACTCCTCGTCTCTCACAGTGTCAACCAGTTTTCCTTTGAACTTTTCACAACCCTACTCTTCTTCCCCCATAATTCCCAGAATGGGAAGGTTGGGGGTGGGGGTGCTGAGGAAGGCCAGATTCAAGCATTAGAATTCACAGTACATATTTCTTTGGTAAAGTTAGTCTTTACACTGTCCTGAATTCTATGAAAAGACTGAAATACCAGTGACCCCATATTTATGTGTCTACAGGTAAATCCCCTCCAACCTTCGACATTGAGGACCTTATCAATCAACAAATAGCCTCTTTTAGTTCTGACCTATGCCAAATGGGGTCATTGTAAGAGCAATTAGGGAGCCTGGGTGACCAGGCCACCCAGATTCTGTCCTGTGATGATTATTACTATCTATTGTGACCCTGAGCAAGACCCTTAAATTGTCTTGGCCTCAGCTTCCTCACCTGTACAGGGTTGGACCAGATAACATCTATGACCCCTTTTAGAGCTAAATCCCACGAACCTGTGTACACAAACAATGCATACAAGACATTTGAGGAGTAACACAGCACTGACAAATGGCAGGATTTGAGTCAGTTCAAAGCTTCACATAGGGGGTCTAACCTCAGATGAAGAAAGCTAAAGGTTCTGAGACATAAAGAAGGGAGTGCATTCCAAGCATATAGGACAGCTTTGCAAAGGTATCCCAGGCATACATTATCTGTTTAGATCTTGGGCAAGAAGGGACCTGTTTTCTGGCCCTAATTCCCTCATTTTGCAAATGAGGAAACAAGATAAAAGAGGTTAAATAACTTTTCCAAGGTCACACAGCCACTAAGTGTCAAAACCAGGATTTGAACTCAAGCCTCCTTGACTCCAAGTTCATAGAGACAAGCAATAAAGTGTTGAGTTTAAGAGGAGAGCTGGTTGGCTGGAATGCAGAATGTGCAAAGGGGAATGTTTGGCAAATTAAGTTGGAGCCAGATTCTAGAGGCTCTCCAATGGCCTGCTGTGGAAGTGATGTTCGAACCTAGAGGCAATAGGAAGGCACTGGAGGCTTTTGGAGGGGGGCAAGGATTGACATGGTTAGACTTGGGAAGATTATTTTGGCAGTTGTAGGGAGGATGGATTGGAGAGGGGAGAGGTTTGAGGCAGGGCATGACACTTATATCTATTATGGCTGAGAAGGGAGGAAAATGGTGAAAATTCCTCCTCCATGAAAGGGTGATAATTGTTCATTGCCTTCAGAAATGATGGCCCCATTGGGAACTCCATTTCCGTCTGCATGCCTCCTTTACGGTATTTATTCATTTAGTACGTGCATTTGGCTAACGGCATTCACAACTTGGAATTCTCTCAGACCAGTGCATCTCTTTGGGATTTCACAAAGCGAAATAAATAACCCTTGGGTCAAAATGGTTTAATCTTTTTTTTCCCCTTCAAATTGAGACTAGTGTTGAGAATGGTGCCTATAACCCATCAGACGTCTCTAATTTGGAAGCTTGCATTTCAGAACACAGTGTTTTCATTAAGCAGTGTAGTTCACTCACTTTGGGGAGACAGACAGAAACAGAAACAAATTGACTCAATGGTTTGCATGCTTTGTGACAAAATTGCCTATTATTGAGTATAAACGTTTTTTAGAAAATGAGAGACAGGTGGAAAGACAGGGTGGAGGAGAATGTGCAGGCTTAGGAGAAGAAACCATACTTGCTTAGCATGATATGTCATGTATGAACAGCATCACTGCTTCCTTAAACATATTAATAATTAGAGCTGACAGTTTTTAGAGCTTTACAGTTACAAAGTGCTCGACAGAGTGAGAATGAGCACTGGATTTAGAATCAGAAGACCTCCATTTGGCTCGTTGCCCAGCCACTTACCAGTTAGGCATGCATGGACAAATTTCTTTACCTCTCTAAACCTCAGTTTCCTCATCTGTAAGGTAAGGATGATAATCTTCTCATAAGGTTGTGGGAAGAAGAGCACGTGGTAACCCTTAATGATAATTAGGGACACCTGTCCTTTAAGTGATTCTGCCCAAGAAACTCCAGTGCCTGGCTTCCTTTTGCTTCTAGGATGAAATATGAACTCCTCTGCCATTTTAAAGTCCTTCGAAATCTGCCTCCAAAGTACCTTTTCAGACTCTTACATGTTGTTTCCCCTCATATGCTCTGCCACAGCCAAATTGGCCAGCTTGTTGTCCTTCACACAAGTGTTTTCATCTCCCATCTCTATGTCTTTGCCTAGGCTGTCCCTCCTGCCTAGAATGCCCTTCCTCTGTACTACCACTTCATAAAATCCCTAGTTCCACTCAATTCTTAAGTATTACCTCCTACCTGAGGCCTTTCCTGATCTCCCCCAGCTCCTGGTACCACCTCCCACCTTTACCTTCCCCATATTTACTCTGTATGAATTTTTGCATACATTTATATGTGTACATATTGTTGTCTTCAGTAGAATATAAGCTTCTTGAAGTAGGGACTCTTCTGTTCTTGTCTTTGCATCCCTAGCTCTAAGCATGGTGTCAAGCACATGGTTCTGCCTCTGATACTCACTAGCTATATGATTTTGGGCACATTTCTAAGCTCAGTTTCTACATCTTCGAAATGGGGATAAAAATAATTACACTCCCTGGCTCACAGGATAGTTGAAAGAAAAGTGCTTCATAATTCTGATAGTTTTCTTTTGGTTCATGGTACCAAGCCCTGGGCGTTGCTACAGAATCTAGAGTGCCCTAATCTGTCCCTTTTATCTCTTTTGCTGCCGCCCTAATCAATTCAATAAATTCCACCACTTGCAAAGAATAAATTAAAGAAATTAAAACATGATGGAAATGTGAGCTATGATAATATAAAATGCTAGTATTGTTGTTACATGTCATGAAGAATCCAGGAAGGCCTCTATTGAGACCCCCTCTGGTGAATATGGCAGACAAGGTCCTTCTCTGGAGGATATACTACAGCATGGAGTAAGAGTCACATGGGATGGACAAGCATAGATAGTTTGGGATGTGCAACAATGGATGGAACTTCCAGATTGATGAGATCAAAGACCCATCTGAAAATGTGACTCTTATTGTTTTGAACATTTATTGAGAGAAGATCTCCCAGCCATAGTTTTTCTCTGTTGCTAATCTCAGAAGCATCATTTACCATGAGGGTCTTCTTGCCCTAGCCTTTGGTGGGTGCCAGCCAGAGGGCCGGGAGGAACATTATATAAACAACTGTAGTAAGACTGATTTGGTTGGTGACTGTCTCCCTATCTCTGAACCAGTGGCTTCTACAGGACAATTATAACTGAGGGTCAGAGCTGACTGTCTAACTTGATTCTAGAATCCTTTGACTCTACTATGAAGGTTAAAGGTACTTTTGTTGACAGAAATGTTTACAAAGCTGGGTGAGCATGCTAGGATCTTCATATCCATAGCATCAGGGATTCTTTTCCTTCTATTCACTTGTGTGAGTCAGGTTGATCCCAAGGAGTTTGAGGATTGGGGTCCCAGTCTAAGGAGGATAATCTCTTTTTCATGTTTCCTCAATGGGCAGAAGTCTTGGGTCCATATTCCATTTCTCTGTGCCTCTCTGTTGCTAAAGAGGCAAAGTACTTCAGCAGAAAGGACATGTTGGGGCAGTTAGGTGGCACAGTGGATAGAGCATTGGCCCTGGAGTCAAGAGAACCTTGAATTCAAATCAGGTCTCAGTTGTGTTACCCTGGTTGTGTTACCCTGGTTGTGTTATCCTGGATGAATTACTTAACCCTGTTGGCCTTCAGAAAAAAGGAGCATGCTGACTTGGAATCATGTAAGATCTCTGTTCAAGTCCCAGCTCTACCACTTCACCTCATAGAATCTCAGTTTCTTCATCTGTAAAACAAAGGGAATACTTATACTTGTACTGCCTACAAGTTGTGAGGCTAGTGCTTTATAAATTTTAAAGCACTGTGGTAAAGGGAGCCTATATTAAGACAGAGTAAGGATCTGGTCATATTAGAAGGGGAAGTTGCTGCTGATATTGATAACTCATGTTTATGTAGCTCTCTGAAGTCTGAAAAATATTTTATTTCATTAGGTTCTTATCACAGCCCAGTGAGGAAGGCATTATAGATATTATGCCACTTTTACAGATGGGGAAACTGACACTCAAAGACCTTAAGGAATACAGCTAAGAAGTGTCTGATATAGTATTTGAACTCAGCTCTATCCCATTATCCTAGAATGCCCATACTGCCTCTCACCCTCCTGTTCCGTTTATCAGTGCCTTGTAATTACAAGCCTTCATACACAGCTCAGAAGTGCTGGAACAGAGTTCCAGAGCTCCTTCCACTAGACCTCATTTGCCTCCTCTCTTCCATCCTTAATTACCTGCATTCCCAAATGCCTCATTCTGACTGCTCTGATCCAAAAGGGGTACTGTCATCCCCTTCCTACATTCTGGGTAAATGCCAAACTGCAGCTCACATAGTGGGATCAAAATACATGGCCCCACTCTGGAACTTCACACTTCAGCAAAGAACTAGAGATGTGTCAGTTGCTTTTAGGACCTCAGCCCCAGATGAGGCACTATAAAGAAATAACTTCTCCTAAGAAGTCTGAACCAGAAAGGGCCTTAGTCCAAATCTTTTCATTTTACTGGTGAGGTGATTGGCTCTGAGAGTGACAGTGACTTGACCAAGGTCATATAGCAAGATCTCAGCAAAGCTGGGCCTATAGCCCAGCCTCTTGACCCCCAGGCCATTGCTCCTTGCTGCCTCACCAACAATAGCAAAAATGATGTACTCCTGGGACTGCAGTACTCAGTATGCAGATAGCAGTGACCTTTAAGTTCCCAGAATCATCAACTTTTTGTGGGCCCATAATCCCTCTGGAAGGATGGTACTTGATAAATAGTGAAAATCACACCATGCTGGAGGAAAGAAAAATTCCTGGTAAGACCATAGCTTCCATGTTGTGTACATAAAAACAAGGCAAGCTGCATCTGGGGCTATGAAACAAAGAGACACAACCCTAAAAAACCTGCAATTCAGCAAATCCTCTCCCTTATATTCTCTCTTTCCCCCATCTCTCCAAATCGTTGATATTGATTTTTCTTTGGTAACTAAGCTCATCAGCTCCTGAGATGATAACTATTTTCCTTGTAACCAGGTTCCAGGATTGTAGGATTCTTTTTTCTCTCTTCTTGGAGTCCCAGGGAGCAATAATGGTGAAATGTCAGACACAGGACTGATTTTCTTTTTCAGTAGGAGTAAGGGGCACCACGTGACATGCCCTCAAATCATCGTATGTAGGCAACTGCCTATTCTTCTTCCTCTTTAGGACAGACCGACTTGGGACTGGGCAGAGGATAAGAGATGATTGTAGTAGCAAGGGCCTTGGACATGAAGTCAAAAGACCTGGGTTCTATTCAGTGGAGCCACTAGAAGACTTTGGGCTCCTTCCCCTCTGCAAGCCTCATTTAATGAAGAACTAATTGACTTCTGAGGTTCCTTCTGGTTCTATTGTTCATCTGTCTCCAGCTCATGCACTGATTCTGCCCTTCAGGCGTTAGCTGGGGAAAAGCAGTGGCTTCCCAGTGCATAGAATTCTCAAATTGAGGGTTCTAATCCTAATGGGGAAGGCAAGAGTTGAACTCATTCGTGCAGGCAACAAGCAAATACACACCTGCTGTATTCAGAGAACTATGCATGGAGAGTTGTGGGTAGCAGTGTTGTGGGACTGGGCACAGGTTGTTAGCATTAGACCCTCACCATGACCTAGGACGAGCCACTTTCCATCTTTGGGTTTGTTTCCTCCTTGGTAAAATGGAGCTAATCATACTTTGACTACCTTTCTCACCCAGCTGTTGTGAGGATCCAGTGAGATAATGTAGGGAAGGTGATTTGGGATTGTAAAGTGCTATAGAAATGTTAATTGTCATCGGCAGCCGCAACTTCTCTATCTAATGGTCCTGTTGCCAAAGCCACGTGTTGCCTGTTAGGAATTATCTTGCTCCTCCCTCCATGTCACCACTGCCTCTCCCCTATCATTAGCGCTGTGAGATGGCCGTTTCAAAAATGGGGGAGACTAGACAAGATCTCAGTCATCTCTCTGAAGTTCCTTCCTTTGTGTTTTTCCTCTTTGCAGTGGCAGTGAACGTGTAGCATCATTGGCCAGCTCAATCATCACTGAGTGAGCAAAATTGAAAGACTCAGGCAAAGGAAGAGAAAGAGACCAGATTCCAGATATTTCATGTTGTTGAGTTCCATGTGTCATTGTAGGGAGTCAGATCAAATCTTTTGGCTTCTGAGATTGTATCTCGGGGAAGTTCTCTCCTCATGTTCCCGGTAGGTTGGGAGGTGACAGGGTATCTAGCCTAGCTAGATTGCAAAGATGATCCCTGAGGATGGAGTGAGGAAATGAAGTCATCGAATGGAGCAAAGAGACGACCCCAGAGGGTAGACCCTAGAGGATGAAGGGACATGATTTCAGAAGGTAAGTCTCAAAGGATGGAAGAAGATAACTCCTTATCTCCCTCCTTGCACTCCCTTTCAGCTTTTGGAATTGTAACCAAATCAACATTACTTGGTGTGTCTATAGACTGCCCTATTGTTCCACTAATCACCCCAACCAAAATACCCTTCCCTGGCCACCATTTCTCTATATGTGTTGTCTCCCCCTATTAGAATGAAAGTTCCTTTAGGTCAGGGACTATCTTGCTTTTATATTTATATCCCGAACACTTAGTACAGTGATTGCCAATAGTAATCATTTAATGAATGCTTTTCTATCCATCCATTCCCTCAGAAGATAAAGCTGACCTCGGAGGGTATACCTCAGAGGATGGATTTTAGAGGCCAGAAATGAGATGAACTCAGAGGATGGGATGTGGAGGTGATTGCAGAGGATGGACTCCAGGGGATAGCGGGAGATGATTCTTAGAGTAGACCTCTGATCGTAGAAAGTAGAAAGAGGAGTTGCTCCAGAGCCTGGACCTTCAAGGATGGAGGGAAAGGACCTCCTAGGGTAGACCTCAGAGGACAGATTGTAGAAACTAAAGAGATGAGCCCATAGGTTGGCCCCCAGGTGGTAAAGCTCTATAATATTCCTGAAAAGTACACGGAGGAGGACTCTGGTGTACTAAGAAAATAGCCCTGAGTGAGGAAAATTGAGGCAGAGAAACTGTAAGAGGAAGAAGGAGTCTGGAACAAGGGAATAGACCCCACTGTGGGATGCAACATGCTGATCAGGGATATTCTGCAGGCTACATTAAGAGGAATGTGAAGCTGACATCTTGAGAGTCTCCTGATTAAAGCAGGATATCTGTCCACAAGATTCCCATTTCCATATCAATCCACCTAGATGTAGTTGGTCAGAAGTCCAGAGGAAACGGTCCAGGTATGAGTCACCATTGACAATGCTGTGTAACTTCTGAGATAGCACTAGCTTCTCTCACTTATAACTGGGGAGGCTGTGGAAAATCAATGAAATAATATACAGCCAATTCACAGACCAATTAATAAGTTGTGGCAGTGGTGTGTTTGAATTCTGGGATCCCAAGGGAAATTTTCAGAAAGGGTCCCTTTACCCCTGGTTAATTGCAAAATAACTAGCTCTCCTGCAGAAAAAGGGCTGTTTGGGCAGTATTTAGACCGATGATTTATGGCTCATCCCAATCTCTGAAAGAGCCTACGTGGATTAGCAAATGGAGCACTAGATTGGGAGGCAAAAGACCAGGCTTCCGGACACCGACTCTGTGTGACCTTAGACATGTCGATTCCCTTCCCTAGGCTTCAGTTTCATCTTTTATAAAATGAGCTGATAGCTTCCAAGCTCCCTTTTAGCTTTAATATTCTAGGTTTTACTTGTTAGTATCTCTGATAAAAGGTTCCCGAGGGGAAAATGCTGAAAGTAATATCTAACACAGAGGTTTGGGGTGTACTGTAGGTGTGTGGGTGGGGAGGTGATCTTGAGGCAGCATGGTGCATTGCAAAAGGCAGGTTTGCCATCAGAAGACCCAGGATGTGAGCTCTGGCTCAGCCATTTATTCCAGTGTGATTATTAGCAAATTGCTTAATCTGTTTGAATTTCAGCAAAGTGGGGCTAGTAATAGGACCATCACAGGATGTTAGAGCTGGAAGGACCCTGGGAGACCAAGCGGTCCAACCCCCTCATTTCTGAGAGGAAGAAACTGAGACCCAGCGAGGGGGGGGGAGGGAGGGACTTGCCTGAGGTAGTACTTACCTCCCAGGCTTGTAGGAGATAATGGACTGAAAGGGCTTTGTAAATTGTTTATAGAAACGTGAGCAGTTATTAGTGGCTAAGTTCTAACCGTTCTCTAGTATTCGAGGGAATCCAAAGTGGTCTGCAAATGAAGTGGTTTGAGCAATAGTAGATACATTTCAGGTATTCTCATCACCCAGATCACCTAGAGCTAGCTGAAGGGGGTGGAGGGGGGTGGGGGAAAAGAACAATGACTGCCTAAGCAATTCCGATGCTTTCTTCAGGCATCCTTTCCCTCCCCCCTCTCCACTCCCCTTTCCAAGGGTAAATTCTGAATCGGTGCTGAATTGGGGGGAGGAGTTGGTCCTTTCGTATGGGGGGGGCAGCTGACCCCATTTATCTGCTTTAAATAATCATAGCTTTAGAGCTGCCAGGGACTTAGAAGGCCAAATAGTCCAATCCTTTCATTATACAGAGAAAGAAACTGTGAGACCCAGGGAGGTTATGATAAACAAAGTACATTTCTCGGAACAACCCTATAGGTAAGTGAGGCAGGTATTATGGCACCCAATTTACAGAAGGGAAAACGGACTCAGAAGGGAAGGTCAAGGTCACACAGCTCACAAGCAACCGAGTCAGGTCTGGAATCCAGGTATCTTGAGTGTATGGCATCACATAATACCCTTGCCTCTGTTTTCTCTAGCTCTAGCCTCTAGGTACACTTTAAGCATGTCTCCTGGCATCCTTTTCTTCTAGGATGGCTAGCGTGATATCAGTAATATCGCCTTCAATCTCCCACCCCCACCTACACACACGTAAGTGGCTCAACTGGGACTGGGACTTGGATTTTCTGATTACAATTCTTTCCAGCACACCGCAAAACAGTTTGTATCCTAATTAGGGTTGTGTCTAACCTAATAGATCACCCACAGAGCAGCCATTTCTACCCCCATAATATCTCTTGCATTTGTCCTCTCCCTGCCTCCCCATTGTCACTACTGGTTTCCTGAAGGCTCTCATCCCTAATTCTCTGCTATTTTAACAGCCGGCTTAACTGGCCTCCCGTTCTCTGGCCTTTCCCATCTGCAGGTCATTCTCCATGCTGCCTGGGTGATCTTCCTAGGGCGTCCCCATGATCCTGCACTCAGAATCTCTCAGCAACTCCCTAACCCTGGTATTCTCTCCCATCCCACCTTCCCTGCCTTATTGAATTATTTTCTTCCTCACACTACGTGCAAGTTAAATTGGAATCCTCACCATCCCCTGGTTCAGGACTTGCTTACTCCCATCGTCCTCCATTTCTTGGCTAGACTCCTCCTCCATCTCCATCAGTTGAAGCCACCTCCCCTAAGGAGCCTGCCCTGAGGCACTCCCCCCCCTCCCCCGACACTTTCCAGGTGCAGGTGAGCAGCTTTCTCTTCCTTTCCTTTGCACTCGGCTTACCCCTCTATTCATAGTTATTTGTGGACTCATTGATCCCTTTGGTTAGACTTTAAGTGCCCTGAGGGTAAGTGGAACTGTCTTGGGCGGTCCACCACTTAGTATAAGGAGCCACCATACACTGATAATACTCGGTGCTCTATCTCTCGCTGCTCATTTGAGGAAGAGATGCTACCTAAGGCAGGCACGCTATTATTAGCTCCTTCCCTGTCATTTTTGTCCCACCTCCAAGGCTTACTACCTGTGTGACTTTAGTCAAATCATCTAACCACATTCCTGGGCCTCAGTTTCCTCCTCTGTAAAGGGAAGGTTTTGGATTAGATGGCCTATGATCCGGTGTCTCTCCCCTTCACCCCTACCCCCCAAGGTTTTTGACATCTTAAGTAAGTCCTGAGAGCCTGGGCTCACAATACACAGGTGGGGAAGGGGAAGAAGGTAAGATCTCTTCTCCTCTTCGCCCCCCCCCCCCGGCCCCTTCTCAGAATGGCAAGCGCTGGCAGGGCCCGCAAAGCTCAGCTATGGCATCTTCTTTATTGGACGGAGGGGGTAATGGAGACCCCCCCCCAAGCTGGGCAAGGGACTTGCCCAAGGTCACTGAGAGTGGGAAAGTATCCCCCTCCAGGCCTTCTCCCCCCACCCCCCGCCAGTTACTGGAGCCAACCTGGTTCCAGCATCTTCCGCTTCAATTTGCCGAACCACGGAACCATCCCTAATACATCCCCTACTGAGAAAGGCAGGTTCCTGAGCAAGTCCCTCTGTCCCAGCTTAAAGGGGTGGGCGAAAGTAGGGAGCCAAGCATTCTTCTCAGGCAGACGAGTACCAAAGCCACAAGACTTGGCTCGGACCCTGGGCAAGGAGCAGAGCAGGGTTTTGGTTTTTTGTTGTTTTTTTGGGGGGGGCAGAGTTCTTCGGCCCATCCCGTAGGCGGCCTCCTCCCTCTACGCCCAAGGTGGGGCCGGCCCCGCCCCGGGAGCTAGGTGTGCATGGGGGGCGGGTCCGGAGGCGGGGCAGAAAGCCCTGCGGAGGCAGCCGGAGGAGGGGGAGGAGCTCCACCGCCCGCGAAGTGGCGCCCAGGGATGCAGGGGGCGGAGCCTGGGAGGAGGCCGGCTGGCGAAGTGCAGGCAGGAGCTAAGTGAGCAGGGGAGGAGCTCGGGCCGACGTGAGGGAGGCGGGCCGGCCGACGGGAAAAGTGGGGCGGGCTCCGGCTCTCTCCGAGTGGTTCCCAGTGTTGTGGCGGAGTGAGGGAGAGGAGAGAGGGAGAGAAGAGCAGAGCAGAGGAGAGGAGAGAGGGAGGGCGAGGAGCAGGACGAGCAGGAGAGCGCGCTACAGCGCTGAGCCTGCCGGGAAGGAAGGAAGCAGGCTCGGCCGCGGCAGGGGCGAAGGCTGCACCGCGCGCAGCCCGGCGCCTGCCCCGGCTCCGGTTCCCACTCCCGCGCGCCAGCCCGCACGCTCACACGTTTCATGGACGCGGCGGCCAGCCCCTGCCAAGTGTTCCGTGCGCCCCTCCACTAAGAGCGCCCAGCAGTCCCCGCACCCCCTCGCACTGTCTTTCTAGCCCGGGCGCCAGCCCTCCCGTCCCGCGCCGCCCTCCGGGCGGACCATGGATGACAAATCCAACAAGCTGCTCCTGGCCCTGGTGATGCTGTTCCTGTTCGCTGTGATCGTTCTGCAGTACGTCTGCCCCGGCACCGAATGCCAGCTCCTCCGCCTGCAGGCGTTCGCCTCGTCCCATGCTGACCCGTACCGCACCGAGGACGAGAGTCCGCCCCGCTTCGTGGCCCGCCTCAATTTCACCGACGCCGAACTCCTGCGGAAGGTCGACTTCAACATCAAGGGGGACGACCTCATCGTCTTCCTGCACATCCAGAAGACCGGGGGCACCACTTTCGGCCGCCATCTGGTGCGCAACATTCAGCTGGAGCAGCCGTGCGAGTGCAAAGCTGGCCAGAAGAAATGCACTTGTCACCGGCCCGGCAAACGCGAGACCTGGCTCTTCTCCCGCTTCTCCACCGGCTGGAGCTGCGGCTTGCACGCTGACTGGACTGAGCTCACCAACTGCGTGCCCTCCATCGTGGATAGCAAGAAAGAAGTCAAGCTGCGACCGACCAGGTGAGCCAGGCAGGTCCGCACGCGCGGCCCGCCGCCGTGACTGCCGGGGCCCCGAGCTTGCAACTTTTGTCCCAGGGTGGGGGCGTGTGTGTGTGTGTGTGTGTGTGTGTGTGTGTGTGTGTGTGTGTGTGTGTGTAGGGGGTGAAGGTGGCCAGCGCGACTCCCAGTGCCTTTCCCGGGGCTACAATGAATGCATTGTCTCTTCCCCCCTTCCTCCCTAGTCCTAGCTGTGTCGGGGTGGGGGGGCCCTTTGCTTTTCTGGGGGCCGGGTGGCATCCCCTTTGATCACGGGAAGCATGCAAAAACAATTCCCACCGAGAGTGACCGCAAACCGCCACCGTGGGCTAGGAAATTGCCTTCATACAGCTGCAGTAATTGTCCGCCGTCTGCGCGCTTCTCCCTCCCTCCCGTCCCCCCCCCACCTTTTCCCTCTGCAGAAACTTGATGGGAAGGGGGTACCCAGTCCACATCCAGAAAAGACCATCCAGGGCCCTTTGGAACGGGAATAGTGGCAGGGACTGGTCATGGGGGTGGGGAGTGTAGCTGGACAGCTGTTTAGGCTGAAGAGGGAGGGGGACAGGGATCGGACTGATTGCTATCTAAATACCGTTACTGAAGCCAGACACCCCACCCCACCCCCGACCCTCCACAAGCTCAGGAGAGCATCGAAAAAGACGAGCTCTCCAGCTCTCCAGACACAATTTGATTTTTCTCTGCAGGTGTTTCTGGACAGCCCTACAAATATAGCTCTCACTTCCCAGCTTGCTTCGTTGCAAACTCTAGTTATTTGTAGTAAAGGACTTCTCTTGGTTGGGGGTGAAGGGGGGTGCTTCCAGCCTGTACATTGGAGGGCCTCGGCGGGGCTTCCTCGCAAGCCTAGAATTACTTCACTGTATTAATGTGGTAAGATAGCCTGGTGTCACCTGCGGGGATCAGCTGGCTGCGTGCCTCCCCTGATTTTCAGACTCGTCTCTGCCCAGTAGAATCGGGTGGGGGTGAGCCTCCGAGCTCTGTGGAGTCTGGGCAATATTGAAGGCACACAGCAAACCATACTCCAGGAGGAACTGAAATGGAGGGCTTGCCAGAGGGTTGTAGAGTAAAGTTGTATGGTATTGGAACAAAGGTTCTCCCCTTTCTTTACCATGCCCTTTTATTTCTTGGCAGTAAGTGGGGAGGGGGCCGGTTTCCTCCTGTCATCTTGACAGGTCCAGGAGGCTGTGAACGAATTTGGTGGAGCCAGTGCTAAGGGCTTTTTTGGGGGGAAAAACCTACCACCAGCCACTAATGGCTCCGGTTGTGTAGCCCAGATGCCCTGGCTTTGAGGACCTGTGCCCTCACATCCTCTCCAACCTAAGCCGTGAGAGAAGGGTCTAGCTCTTGGCTGTAGATTGTTCTGTCATTCTTTTCCTCTTCACCCTCCTCCCCACCCCAAGTGTATTACTTCTCCACCTTCCATGATATTATAACGTCTGGCAGATGGTTCTCTGAACTCCACAGTGAGTGATGGACCTTCTGTCTGATTGGAGCCAAATTTTGCTGTCAGGACTGAATGGCTAGACTGTTTCTGGAAAGCCAGTGGGAGGTCACCTGGATAGACTTCTTGGGGACAAGTTTCAACCTCCCCAGTCCCTAACCCTTTCCCCTACCCATAACACTTTTTCTTTAGTGCTGGAGTCCGCGGGTATCTTTAATTTTGTTGCCTCTTCAGCCTAAAATGCCGTGGAGACGGCCAAGAGTCTTGGTCTTGAAGGGTCAGGGAACTGCCTGGACAGACCTGGGGCCCTTATACTGCTCTTCCCCAAATCCTGTTGCCTTGTGGGCTCTCAAAGGATCTGGGGATGATAAAGATCACCACTTACACTGCCTGGCTGAGAAGCTAGTCCTTGCCTTGCCGCTATGCTCAGTGCATGGCAATTTCAAAGGAGATCTTCAGGGCAGACATAGCATTCCCCGCCATTGCCCCCAGGATGGCAGGGGGCCTAGGTCCTTATTATAGCCCAGCTCCTGAGAAGTTCTACAATGTATTCCTGTTTAAAAAGCCTTCTGAATGGGTGGGCCAGGGGTCTATGTGGTTGGTCCTTGGACACACCATTATTAATGCCCTACGGATTATTTACTTAATTGACCTCTGAAGAAATCAGACTATAGGAGCCTTTGTTACCATAAGTTTTAACAGTCAGGACCTTTCAAGGAAGGGTTTTCGTCTATGGGGAGAACAGCTTTTCTCACTCAAATAGAAGCAAAAAATGTGTTTGGAATAGAATGGAATGGAATTTCTCTGTAGTTTTTTTTTCATTTTTTTACAAAGGGTGACACTACTGCCATCTAGTAGGGGGAGAAAGGTTTCTATCATTTTTCCTTTATCAAAGATGACTCTTTTTTCAAAGTCGTGGTTACGGGGTTACATGCTATTTTCAAGAAATGAAAATCTACCAGAAGCATTTCCACTTCAATCTCTCTCTCTCTCTCTCTCTCTCTCTCTCTCTCTCTCTCTCTCTCTCTCTCTCTCTCTCTCTCTCTCTGTGTGTGTCTCTCCCCCCCTTTCCCCCTGACCCCCCCTCCCTCTGTCCATCTCCCCACCCCAATCCCTCACTCTGAAAAGAATGTTAACCTGAGAACTCCAGGATCTTGGATTTCCCACCATTCTGAGGTTGTCTCCTATTTGGGGAATTAATTCTCTCTGTTTTGACAGGCTAGGTGAGCCCTCTGTGTGTGTCTGGGTGGATGTGGAATTTGCAACTAACCAAAGGGTGCTCTATTGACAGCCATAGCTCCTTAGATTGTGCGCCCCCCCCCAATACAGAGAGATCCATTGACTTAGGACCGTGATAGAAAAATCTTTCTACTGAAATGAATTGAGGACAGTCTCAGCAAGCCAGTGTGCATTAGACTAGGAGTTAGGACACCTGGCTTCTACTGCCTGTGCTAGCCTAGGCTTTAGACAAGATATTTTACTTCTCTGGGCCCCAGCTTCTTATCTGTAAAATGGGGTTGTTAATATTGCTTTACATTAGTAGCTCACGTTTCCCTTGAAAGCTTGCAAAACCCTGAGTGAAGTAAGCAGTGCAAGCAAACATTCTTATCCTCATTTTATAGATAAGGAACCTGCCAGAAGCAAAATGTCTTACCCAAGGCCACCCAGCTAGTAAGTGGCAGAGGCCGAACCCACATTTCCCTACTTCTGGTGTGCTGCTAATTTACTCTATCATGTTGCTTCCTCCTTTAAGAGGAGAGCTCCTGCTGAAGCAGAGGCTGCCATGACTGCATGATGGACCAGGCAGACCTTCAGGATTGCCTGGGTGGGAGCTGTAGGCTAGCTAGGGCCATGGAGTGGCAGCGAAAACTCCCCAGTTCTTTTCTTCCTGATGTCAGGGATGTTCTCTGTTCACAGGGCCAATGCTTTTGTTTCCTGGGGCCTCAGGTTCACAATGAATCAGCGAACATTTATTAAATCTACCAGAGACTGAGCTAGACATACAAAGACAAAAATGACAGTTCCTGACCTCAAGGTCCTTATGTTCTATCTGGGGAGACCGCTTTACATAAAGGAGTATAGAGGGAATATATGCAAGCTAAATACAAGATACTTTGGGGAGAAAGGACAATAGAAGCTGGGAGGATTAGGAAAGGGGGTGCCTCTCTTAATGAGGCCAGCCAGCCTTAAGGAGCTGATGGGAGAATCCTTGGGTGCTTTGGAGCTGCCAAATGGAAGAGAATGCCATCACATTGCCTGCCACAAGACAAAGAGAGTGCTCGGCCAGCCAAAGCCTCAAGATGTTCATTAAGGGGATTTTTTTTGTTTCCATTAGAAATGGCTGTTGAAGTATCTGTCACCATGTCATTGGGGGTTAGCAAATGGTCCTGCTCCTCTTAAAGCCACTAATAACATTTTTGAAATTGCATCTGAACACCATTGCCCAGCAGCTGTTGAAACTCCAAACCTCTCGGCTGTTCAGGGCCACATTCACAGCTGTCTATCTAAGGGCGTTGACTTGGTGTGAAGAATTCAAGAGGGGGGCCTGCAGGGCTGGAATGATCTTCCTTTTCCCCATAAGGGAAATTTCTGTTGGCAAAGACCTAACTCTAAAAGCTATAAAATGTTTTCACTTGTAATACTCATAACCCAATTTGTGGGACCCAAGAATAATTTGGTTTATTTTTTTTACACAGCCTAACTGAAGGATAAATAATTGGCATGTGAAATTGGGTGGAGTATTGTGGGTATCACAGATAGGGACTAGCCCCAAATTTAGGTGTGGATGATTGCATTCAGAACAGGGGGCCTTAGAGATCAAGTATGATTGTTCCAAATGCATGGGCTATTGTGAGTGATCTATTTCGCCATTTAATTGAATAACACGGCATATTCTATAGGTAGCCATGCTTTCTATAGACTGAATAAGCAGTAGATCTCACAATGCCCATGTATATGTTTCTACTTTTCAAACCTATGTAGATGATGCTGTGTTTAATAAAATACAAACTCATTTCAAAGCTTTGTTGAATTCTGAGTTGTCTTTTGTGGATGTGGGTTTTCTCATATCAAAAGGAACTAATAACATTATTATGAGGGAAAGCTCACGAAATTTTTTTGACTAAATCCTCATGTACAAAAAGGTTTGGAACCCCCGATTTAGTCTGACCCCCGTCATTTTATAGACTCATCAATCACCAAGTACTTAGGAATCAAGGACTAGGGACCAACTGCTATGATAAGCACTAGCCTCAGGAAGCTAACATTCTCTTGATTCAGCTCAGCATGTACACAGGGTAAGTAAATGCAGATGAGGAAACTACCATGGGAGAAATGACTTGCTGAAAGTAGATAGTAGCAGAGCTAGATCTCAAATCTAGATTCTCTACCTTGAAATTGAGTGTTCTTTTCACTACTTCATATTACCTTATTTTTGGTTCTTTTTTTTAATTTTTGAGCTAATTCCATTTGCCAAGAACAAGAAATTTTCTTTCACGTCTCAGATTCATGTGTGTAAATCTTGAGCTTAATTTTTTCTCTCCTTTTTTTTTTTTTAAACCAAGAGTAGATTGATTCTCTCATGCAGCAAGTTGGGATTGCAGTGATTTGGAAAAGCTAGCTTACCCATTTGTATGGTCCCATTTTATCTTGGGTTCGATGACTCTGCCTTTGTCCACCTGTCTTTAGTGAGAGCTGTTGGAGCTGTGGGAGCTTTCATCCCTTTTGACTGGCTCAGTATTTATTAAAAGGAAGAGAATTCATCATGGCAGCACCTGAGAGACTTGATGGGTTACCCAGTATCATTTCAGGGAAGTCAAATAGCTGTAAACGGCCAGACTTCTTCTACCCAGACAGATCTGAGTTCACAAGGTAGCCAGTACAAGGGACACTCTACTGTAGAATGTTAATGTAGAATGAGCCAGGCAGGGTTAAGAAATATTTATTTGAAGACCCATAGCATGACCTTACATATATTACAATAAATTTAGAGCTGGGAAGGATTATATGGGTCATCTAATCTAACTCCCTCATTTTACAGCTGGGGAAACTGAGTCTACCAGCGATTAAGTGATTGGTCCACAGTCACACAGGTAGTACTTCCAAATCTATCACCCCCTCCCTCTACTTGAACACACTACCTCCTCAATTTAGGCAATTTTGGTGGTCTGAGGCTTATTTTTAATGGATAAAGAGTCCTCAAGTGAAGGAAATGGATTTTTGGTTGCACATATCTTTTAAATAAATAATTAAAATAATTTAGATGTGCTTGGCAGTATATTTCAGCACACGGCAAGTGGTTTGTAAGATTTAGGATTTGTTGTAATGGAAAGAACACTGGATGTGGAGTTGGGTTCAAATCTCAGCTGTGTCCTTACTGCTACCTCTCTCCAATGAATAAGTGGGACTAGATGACCCCTAAGGTTCCTTCTTTCTTTAGTTATGGCCTAGAATAATTCCTTAACCACTATGGCCACCCCTGGGAAAATGGAACCTTCAGCTAGAAGATCTCAAGTTTGTCATCCCCCCCCCAAATTGTCTTTTGCCTTTAGGCAAAAGAGAATAGTTTTAGGGTAACTTTGAGAGATCTTATGGATATTCATTATGGTCATGAGAACTTCAAATCTGGCCTCAGACACTTACTATCTGGGTGACCCTGGGAAAATCACTTCACCCTGTTTGCCTCAATTTCCTCATCTGTAAAATGAGATAGAGAAGGAAATGGCAAACTATTCCAGTATCTCTGCCAAGAAAACCCCAAATGGGGTCATGAAGAGTCAGACAGGACTGAAAAATGGCTCAACAAGGAAAGAGCTGGCAGAGTCTTTAAAGATCATCTTATCCATTTTCCTCATTTGACAGAGGAGGAAACTGAGGCCCAGAGAGGGGAGGGAATTTGCCCATTTGGGAAAGCATGAATTAATCAATGAATAGTCATTTCTTAAGTGCTTATTATGTTATCAAAATGGTGCTAATTGCTAGGCATACAAAGACAAAAAGCCAAGACAGTCCATGCCTTTAAGGAGCTTAACATTCTGATAAAGAGCCATTTGTCATCTGGCTGGCTCCTTTTTTAAAGAACTTCTGAAACATTCTAGATTTTACCCAGAATTGGGGAAGTTCTTAATAATAACAATAAATCCCCCGAATTACAATTAGAAATTTTTTATCTTCTCAAGACATCCTTCAGAAGATGCTGATGCTAGGAGTTGATGATGTTGTTATTAGATTGAAGATATGTGATTAGTAAAGAGTGAATATTTAAGGTTCTTCTCAGCTCTAAATTCCTAAGAGGTGTTATTGGCTAATGTAGTCTCAGGTATAGATTAGGAGAATACAGACATTAGATTTCTCTATCCAGGTATTAGAATGTGCCTTCACTGATTATATATGTATATGTATAATGTACATATCATACATATGTAATATATGTGTATATATGCCCATATATAAGTTGGATTATATATGTATAAGATTATAGATATAGATAATGTGTATATACATTATATATAATATATATTTCTGATAAGGTGAGATTTTGTTTCATTGGTTAGATCTGCCTTAGAGTTTCTTTCTCTAAAGCAGATCATCACCTGCTAATGACTTATTATTTAAGTGTTAGGGTTAGGTTTGCCTGAGGCACTTAGAGGTTAAATAATTTGCCTAGGTAGGATCACATTGCTAGTCACCTGATCAGTTCATCAGTCAATACACATTTATTAATCACCTACTAAGTGCCGAGCACAGTGCCAGGTGCTGAGGATAAAAAGAGAAAAGTGGACCAGTCCTTGTCAGAGTCCTCAGTCAGAGACATGATTTTGTTCATGGTCTTCCTGATTCTAAGACCAGTACTCTCTCTGCCATGATACTGCCTTTATAAACCATGATCTCATTAGAAGTGAAGTTACATGAGGACAGGGACCATTTCCCTTTTGTCTTTGTGTCTCCAGGACTTGGCACATAATAAATACTCAATAAATGCTCAGTTGAATAGATTTACTTAGAAATACTCAGTAGCAGAATTAATATGGGTTTGACAAGTAAGAGGTAAAGGTAAGTGCTCGTGAAGTCTCTTGATCCTACTGAACCTCAGTTTCCTTTGTAAAATGAGGGGTTGAACTACGTTATATCTCTCTAAAATTCCTTCCACCTCTAAATCTTATGAATTTTGGAGAGTTCGACAAGTACTGTGCATATATTCGAGAAGTTCCTAAGGCTTTAGGGCAATCTTTCCTTCTTTGGTCTTTGGCCTTTGACCCGGGCTTCCTTGACTTAGCCATTGCATTGCCTTAATGAGTTTACATTGTTTTAACCAAAAAAAATTTTAGCTGACAAGCAGAAGATCCTGTTTCCTTCACATCCTGGTTAACTGAGGTCTTGCTATATGTTAGATGATTCATAATCAGCCTGCCAACTGACTTACCATTGAAACAACATGGGTGGGTACAAGGGATTTTACAGCTGAAAAATGAACCCTGACACTTCCTGATAAACAAAATGAGATTATTTAATCACTGATGTTAAAAATTTTTTTGAATTAGTTGTCTTTTTCTCCCCATCTTCTAAATCATCATGGCTAATGAAGAAGCTTAATGGTAAATGGCTCTTGTATTGTCATTGTGAGCTCAGAGAAATGTTTATGTCTGGATGCTAGTAAAATATTTATTGGCCAAGTCGCTCCTGTAGCAGGTACGAGGTATTGAGTGAAGTTCGCGCTCCTTATTTCATCTCATTTGTTGTTTCTGCTACTTTGCCCCCAAGAAGGTTGCTGAATGAAGGCTTGGCCACATTTCAGAGAGCTGTGCTAAGGAAAGCCAGCTGGGATATTCAACTTGGTCTTTTCTGGGGCATTCTACATAGTCAAGTATAGGCACCAATGCAAATTCAGTCCATGAGATTCATATTTATAGCTCTGCAATCCTTTTGAACTGGTTATCCTGGGAGAGATGTGGAAAGAACCAGGGAACAAAGCCTATGCTGGAGAGATGTCAACTATGAGGATTGAGGAAGGTAGTGATAGATATTCTTTTTCTGATGAAATATGGGGAGGTTGTAAGTTGTAACTCAGGCATCAATGCTGAGGTATATTAACTGAGATTAGTTTGTACCTCGCTTATTTAATCTGAGCTGGTGCGAAACCTGTTCTCCATTGACACAGATGTCTGCAAAAAGGACTTCTCAGTCAATTTGATTGCTTTTGGAATTTCACTAGTGGAGGTGCCATGGCAAGTCTAAGTGAATTGGTCAGTTTCTTGTGTTGTGTTCGGTGTCTAATGAATCATTTCCGTAGACTTTTCTGAAGGAATGGGTTGCGATTGAAATATGCGACACATTGATTTACATCAAATGAATTAGGCCCAAGTGTGCAGTCCCTTGTATTAATTGCCTTTCTCCGCCAGTTGTAACAGACAGTGCTTCAGTACAGTATCTGCTCAGATTCACTCATGCAGATCATTGTGACTTGACTAGAAAAGAGAATGGTATACTATACTACAAGAAACTGAACAACAGCAAAAATCCTTGGGTTTTAGAAATCACTAATGTTGACCCATCTGCAAATGAGGGCATTCATAGGATCAGAGAGGTGGAGCTGAAAGGAACCTTAAACACCATCTAGGCCCCCCCCATTTTACAGAAGAGGAAACTGAGGCTGAGGGAAGGAAAGTGACTTGCTTAAAGTCACAGGCAGCAAAAAGCAAAATTGGGTTTCTCTGACTCCAGATCCAAAACTCTTTCCATTAAATCAACAAACATTTGTTAATTTATTTTGCTTCTTAAAGAATGCTTGGAGTAGACTATATGAAAATGGATTGTCAGAGCCATAAGGACCATTAGAGATCATTTTATGCGCCCCTCTCCATATCATAGATGGAAGAAAACTGAGACCCAGAGGAGGGAAATGATTTGTTTCAAGATTGTGGTAGAATCAGAGCAGAACTGAGCCTTAGCCTGGCTCTTACCTCAGTTGCGCCTTCTGTGGCAAGAGGATGGTGGTGTCTAGTTGGCAAGACAGTCAATAAGCATTTATTAAGTACCTACTATGTGCCAGATACTGTGAGTGTACTGAACATGCAAAAAGGCAAAAGACAGTCCCTACTCTCAAGGAGCTCATAATCGAATGGGAGAAGACGCCAAGCAAACAGATATGTAGGAACAAGCTATATACAGGATAAGTAGGAAATAGTTAACAGAGGGGAGGCACTAGAATAGGGATTGGGAAATGCTTCCTGTAGAAGATAGGATTTCAGTTAGGGCTTAAAGGAAGCAAGTAGGTGGAGATGAAGAAAGAGAGCATGCCAGGCATGGGGGACAGCTAGAGAAAAGCCTGGAAGCCAATGTCACTAGATGGAATAGTAGGAGGTGGTATAGGAAGACTGGAAAGGTAGGAGGGGCTAGGTTATAAAGGACTTTGAATGCCAAGCAGAGGATTTTGTATTTGATCCTGGAGGCAAAAAGGAGCCATTGGAGTTTATTGAGTGGGGAGGTGACATGATTAGACCTCTGATTTAGGAAAATCACTTTGTTGGCCGAATGGTGGATGAGCTGGAGTGGGGAGAGACTTGAGGCAGGCAGACCCACCAGCAGGTATTGCAGTAGTCCAGGAGTGAGGTGATAAGGGCCTGCAACAGAGTGGTGACAGTGTCAGAGGAAAAAAGGGGATGGATTCTAGAGATATTCCAAAAGTAAAATAGACATAGTCTTTGAGCCAAAGTCAGTGAGTTCAACCAGCATCTCTCATTTAATCTGGGAGGTCAAACGTCTAGTGAAATCAGAGGATCGTAGGTTTACAGCTAGCAAGGACCTCAGAGATCACTTAGTCCATGACTTCATTTTACAGCTTAAAAAGCATTCTCTAAAAGTAAAGCAAAATGGGATACGGGAAACAGTAATGCTCATCACAGAATCTCAGTTGAGACCACAGAAGCCATTCTAGTCCAACCCATGCATGAACAATGTCTTCGCCAAGCAGTCATTTATTCCATCTTTGCTTGAAGGCCTCTTGTAATAGTGAAAACCAATATCTCCCAAAGTTGCCCATTCCATTTTGGTAGCTTTCATCGTTAAGAAGGTTTTCTTTACACCAAGCCTAATTCTGGCTCTCATCTACTTCTACTCAGATGGCTCCCTGAGGCCAAACAGAATGCATTTTCAAATATTTGAAAACAGCCATTACATTATACTACCCTCTCGAAGTCTTTTGTTCCTCTAGTCTAAGCGTCACTTTTGTAAACCGATCCTCATTTGGTGTAATATCAAAGCCCTTCTTTATCTTAGTCACCCACCTCTGATTGCTTTCTAACTTGTGCTCTCCCTAACATGTGGCACCCAGAGCAAACTCAGTATTCAAGATGAGGTATGCTCATGACAGTGGGACTCTCAGTCCTGGACCTGGACCTTATACCTCTCTTAATGGAGCCTTGGACAGCATTAGATTTGTCTATATAATATCATTTGATCTCTTCGTTAGCCTAAGAGGTTGGTAATTCCAGAGATTGCTAAATCCCATTTTGCTGATGAGGAAACTGATTCCAAGAGAGGGGGAATGATGTGCTCAGAGTTATCTAGCTAATAAATGGAACTTGGATGTGAAGACAGGTTTCCTCACTCCATATCTAGCACTTTGTATGCTATACTGTGCTGCCTTGATGAGTCCTGGGGCCCCTTTCAAATGGACTCACCAGGAAGAAAAAAAAAACCCCTCAGATGTGTTCTATTTCTTAAATGGAAACAGTTACCCTAAAGGGAGCTGTCGAAAATGGTTGGGCTTCTTTGAGATATGGTAGCTTTCCCCTCCTTGGAGGTCTTTAACCAGAGGCTGGGTAACCACTTGTTTGAAGGTATTGTTCAATCAGTCAATAAACATTTATTAAGTACCTGCTTTGTGCCAGGCACTATACCAAGTGCTAGGGATACAAACAAATGAAAACAGACAGTTTCTGCCCTCAGGGAGCTTACAATTTAAAGGGAGGACAAAGACAAGATAGGAAAGGATGCTGAAAAAAGGGGAAGTGGAGATACTTAGGAGGCTCGGGAGGCAGGCTGGAGAGTTCTGAAGAAGTCCGAAAGCAGTGAAGTTGGTGGTAAATGAGGAGAAAACTGCTGAGCTCCCTCTTTAAATAGAGGTCCTAAAGCCCATGGCCCCTGCCCTCCAGTCAAAGAGTTCAATCAGAGAGGGCAGAGGGTACTTAGGAGATGTGAGGACCAGGCAGATTCAATCTGACAGCATAATAACATTTTCCATTGACAAGTTTGCTGTGAAAGGAAGGTGTGACGGAGAGGTCCAAAGAAGTCCAAAAGTGGTATAGCTTATGGGAAATGGAAAAACTGTACTAAGCCCCTCTTTAAACAGAGACCCCAGAGCCCTTGGCCCTGCCCTCCAGTCAAATAGTATTGGTTGCACTAGATGGTCACTGAGGTCCCTTCCAACTGAAATTCCTTGATCCTGTGAAATAGCAGCAATCATAGCACATTCCCTTGATAGCTACTATTGCATCAAAATTGATCCAGGAAGATTTTTAAAAAGCACCAATTATAAAAGGGTGCACGAATGAATACCCTCTGGGTCTGGCTAACACTATTAGAGCAGATTTCAAAAAGATTAGTCAGAGGGCAAGGAAGGCCTGCAAGAATATTTTCCTTCTTGGACGTCTGATAACACTCTGTGTTTCTCATTTCTTCAATGCATTCCATTTGTATACGTCAAGTGGGATGAGAATGGAGATAGGGACCATGTCATCCAATCCAACAAACATTTATTAAGGAGCATGTGGAGGCTCTTGCCATGCCTTCTACCAAGACTTGGCCCTGGATCTGGACCATGACAGTGGTCAACACCTTTAGCAAGTATACCGTCTTCCCATTTTATTCCTATCTGATATTAATGATGAAAGGGGTCATTGAACAAGGAATCTTGAATATGTTGATGTATGGAGTTTAGCCTAATCATCCATACCAGGGGGAAAAATAGAAGTGGATGAAAAACACCTGTTGTACAGACTGACATTCAATTAGATGGACAACCTATAGAATTCATCCTTCATTGTATGTGTCTTGAACAGACAGTGCAAACAGACAATGAGCTCAGCTCAGAATTAAGCATCAGGAGAACAGGTTAGATTGCCTTTAAGAAATTACCAAGCTCCTTTAATGACTCCAAAATTTTCCCATACATGAAGGCACATCTTTTGAATACCAATATGTTACTGGTTTTGTTGAATGGCTGAGTTATGGAACCCATCAGTCTCTAAAGAATTAAGGCATATGATTTTGGGTGTGAGCAGGCCCCAGTACTTAGTGAATGAGGATCTACCAAAATGAACTGGGGTAAATGATGTCATCCAACAAATATATGATGAAAATAGAAAATGGGCCCGTTATGCTCTATCGGTATCCCTCATGATGTCAGGAGAAAGTTGGAAGGCTCCCGGCATGTTGGGTGAACGTCATATGTTGAACTTATGTGAGCATGTGGACAAGCGTTGTACGAGATGGGCCAGCAGGCATGGGTGCGTTATGATCTGCATTGTTGGAGGGGACATGCGTATTAGTGAGATCACAGGTCTGTCCCAGTGTGTTCAAGGCACCCATGCTAAGAGCTGGTTCTGTTTAGGGCTACAAGTGGCAAAATAAAAAACAGTCCCTGTCCTCAAGAAGCTTACTTTCTGCTGGGGTGAGAGATGACGTTAGCATATGAACAGAAATGTATATGCATGAAAATTTGAGAGGGGAGAGCTGTAACTACTGGAAGAATTGGAAAAGCCTTCCCCTAGGAGATAGAACTGAAGCTCTGACTTGGAGCCCAATGGAAATTCCCTGAGGGCAAGATTGGCTTCCATTTTGGATGCCTAGTACTTTGCTTTGTGCCAGGTACATAGCGGGCACTTAAGAAATGATTATTGAACTGAAGGAACCCAGAGATTCAGAGAGGTAGAGGAAGGTGAGGAGGGAGTCCCTTTTAGGCTCTGGAGACTACCTGTACAAAGACAAGGAGGCAGGAATTAGAAGGTAGAGTTTGGAAAACCACAAGTAAGTCAATTCAGTGGGAATATAAAATGTGTGAAGTGATGGACCTGGAAGACTAAGCTAGAGCCAGATTGTGAAGGGCCTTAAATACCAAGCAGAGGGGAGGGTCTTTTTTTTTTTTTAAAATCCTGGATACAGTAGGGAGCCATTGAAGCTTGTTGACCAGGAGAGTGATATGATCAGACTTATGCTTGAGGAATATTATTTTGGAAACTGTGTGAAACATGAATTGGAGCCTGGTACCAGGCAAACTAATTAGGAAGGGAGCCATAATTCAGGAGTGAGGTAAGGAGGGACTTTATTAGTGGTATATAGGATAAATGCTTGAGATGTTTTGTTGAGGTAGAATCAACAGGATTCCCATTTATCTTTTCCTCTCGGTCACTGCCAAAGCCTAAGGCCTGGTACCCATTGTGTTATGGAAATTGTCCCTGCCTGAGAGTCAGTAAGACCCAGCTGTGACATTTACAAGCTGGGGGACTTTGGGGGAGCCATCCCACTTGGCCAAGCCTTTCCTGTCTTACCCGCAAAGTAGGGTCAGTAATCCTTGTATTCTGTACCCTATATCCTTATTGTAGTGAAAGTGTTTTGTAAGCCATAAAGTACTGTAGAAATGGGCAGGGTAGTTAATAGTAATCAGATTTGAATAAGGACTTTCTCCAAGGCCGAAGGACCTATTCTATCTTAATTCAGTCTCTGGCCATGTGCATGGTTGTCAAGATTTTGGTCAATATGAGCCTAGCCAGCAAGTCATTAGGAGTTGGATTCAAGGCAGACTTCTTAGTATTGGGTGGTCGTGCTTTGCTGAATCTAGTTCAGTGTGTTCAGAGAGAGTAGAGTCATGGGGCAGCCCTGAGTCACTGATGTGGTATCATAGTGCAGCAGCATGTTGGGCTGGGTGATATACAGCCCGCTAGTGCTGAATAATTGAGTCCATAAAGCCTTTTAAAATGGATGTGTCGGAATGATTTTACTCCCTGAATATGAGGCAGAATTAATGAAAGATAATTAGTCTGACTAATAGGAGACTATGAAGCTGGAGCAACATTTTCTTTTTGCATCCTTGAAGAAAACGGGATGGGTATGTTCAACCTCTCTGGGAGGGTCTCTGCTCAGCCTGCGCCATTTTGGATGTGGCCTTCTCTGGGTTCAGGATCTCGCTGGATTGGCTTCTCCCACCCACCAGTACAGATCATAGCCGTGCCTCAGTTTCTCACGCTGTTGGATTCTTGTCTCTAGCCTTTTGTAAACCTTCCATTGGAAGTCCACCCAAATTCTGGGGGCTTTCCTCTTTACCTTTTCTTTTAAAAACTATGATTTAAAAGAGAAAAGGGTAATTTTTGCAGTAGTGTTTATGTGATGAATCAGTACACATTTATTAAGTGCCTATTATGTACCACATACTGTGCTAGGTTCTGGGGATATAAACATAAATGAGGATTCAGTGCCTATTCTCAAGGAATATGCTAGGCTAGAGACAAGAATCAAACAGGATGAGGAAATGAGGTACTGGACTGGAGTCAGGGGACTTGAGCTTGGCTCTTAGTTCTGTTGCTTATTAGTTGTGTGACTTTAGGGCAGTCACTTCTCCTTTCTGAGCCTCAGTTTTCTCTTCTGTAATTTGAGGGGGTTGGATGGCTTCTGTAGTCCTTGGCAAATCTAAATCTTTGCTCTTGGAACTTTTAATGATAGCTTTAGAAAGAGAGGTTTCTCTTCTCTTGAGAACGATGTTGGAAATGCAGTGCTGATCAACCATCACCTTTGTGAGAGTGGGTCCAAGATTTCTGATTCTAGCCCTGGCCTCTTTCTTGGGTCATGGGATTGCTTTAGAGATGACCTTACTTGGAAGTCCCATCACCTCCTCCCTAAAAATCAACATGGGGACTCCTAATTTTCCCTCTTAAACAAGCTTCTTCTCTGGGTTTCCCCATTTCTATCTATGACATCATTGTTTTCCTAGTCATCCAGGCTCAAGACTTTGGCCCCATTTCTAATAAAAGCAACCCTTCTCTTATTGTGGGTGGGAGTTTTCCACACATGTGAAGTATGAAGATTTTGTAAAATCTTGACTTGCAGGTCAGGCCTTTCGATGCCTCCTTCATGGGAGAATTGAGTCATCATCATGGTGGCGTGAGCTAGTAGATGATATTGCTTAGATCTGGCATGCCCAGAATTTTGATTTTCAGCTTACTCTAAGAGCTAGAAGTCAGAATGTGATGGTTTAGAATCAGAGAGGGAAGTTCCTGAGCACTTAACTGAACCAGATGAGGAAGGTTTGTAACAGAAATGAAACAACTTGCAAGAGCAAGATATATTGAACCTAGCTGATGCTAGCTAGCACTGAGCTGATTTTCAAGAAAGTAAGGCTCATGTATAGCTAAGGATGTTGAGAAGGGTCAGGAATGAAAAGAGCCCTTTCCATATTTGACAGTTGGGGCAGCTAGGTGTTACAGTGGATAGAGTGCTGGATTTGGACTTAGGAAGACCTGAATTAAAATCTTGCCTTAGATACTTACTAGCTCTGTAACCCTGGGCACATCATTTAACATCTTCTGGCCTCAGTTTCCTCATCTGTAAAATGGAGATAGTAATATTACCCACCTCAAAGGGTTGTTCTGAGAATTGAATGAGATGTGTGTAAAAGTGCTTTGCAAACCTTAAAGCACTATATAAATGTTAGCTATTGAAACTATAGAGGTTTAAACTATGAAAGATCTCTGCCTCTGTAATATTAATTCTCTTCTTTTGGACATTATTTTCTTTTACTATTTTAATAAAGTTCATTGACTCCAGGGGGTGAGAGGTAGGGGGTTAATGATACAAATTGAATGTAAGCTCCTTGAGGGCAGAGACTGTTTCATTTTTGTCTTTGTACAATGCCTGGCACATAGTAGGTGCTTAATAAAGCTCGTTAAATCAAATTAAATGGAAACACTGCTATTCTTAGCACCTTTTGTCCCCCCTGTTCACCATCAACCACTGTCTCTATGGGAGGGGCCCTTGTAGGATTGAGAGCTGTTTTATAGTTTAGGCTGTTGTGAGGGTCTCCAGTGCCCAAGAATTCATCAGCTGGTGGCCAGCCTGCTGGAGATGAGTCCGTATCTAGGCTGGTATTCAGCCAGCAGCCTCAGCCTGCCTAGGCCGGTATCTGGGATCCTTCCAGCTCAACAGAAAGTGCCCAGGGCTTGTGTTCCAGTGACATGTAAAGCCTTCAGGTGCTGGATAAATGTAAAGTGCAAGAAATGGTAAAATTCTTTCATTATGCCATGTTATCTCTCAGCACCATTTATATGTAGAGATTCCGTGGCCATATATTATATTTGCATATGCAGTTTCATATAAATGTTTATGGCTATATGAAGATATATGCATAGAATAGAATTAGGTGAATGATATGTGTTTGGGTTAGTGCCAGCTAGGGGGACAATACTCAAACCCTTTCTTTAAAAAAAAAATCCAACTGTCCTTATGTTCTTGGTTTAGACCCATAGTTTTCATGCTAGGGAAGGTCCTTAGAGATCATCTAATCCAACACTACCATGTTACAAAGGGAGAAACTGAGGTCCACAGAGAGGAAGGGATATACACAAGTTCACATAGTTAGAGCCAATGCCTTCTGATTCTCAGTCCAGTCCTCTTTCAACTCAGCTCTGCCTTGTTTTAGCTCCTAAGAACAGGCACCATTTGCAGTATTGATATTTGCATATGTGCAGCTTTCAGTGAAATGTCTCTTTATTCCAGAAGGCCTTGAAAGATCACAAGTGGGGTGCTTAGAGACCTGGATGTCAGAGGATCCATTAGAATGGGCCTCAAATCACACTTCTTGGTTTCCTTCTCAGGAAGGGGTATGCTTTTGATGTGAGAGAGCAAAATGTATTCAGCTAAGATAAGACTGTTTAATGCAGCAAGATTAGCTCAGTTCATTTCAATGAAATGGTGCTGTGTAGTAGAAACCTTCCTTAAGCCCTTTGTAGGAAAGTGGGTCATAATTTTCCAGAGTCCAGTGGAATGCTAGGTTAAAGGCTGGGCTGGCAGAGGATCATTCCATTCAACCAACATTTATGAAATGCTTAATGTATGCAGATCATTGGGGAAGAGACAAAGATTAAAGAGAACTGGAAGGGACTGAACTCCCTACCCCGTTTTATCAAGAAGGAAACTAAAGTGTAGTGAGTGGATGTGACATACCCCATATCACCCAGTGACTTAGTGGCATGCATGCTCAAAGATTCCATGCCCCCTAAAGGAAGCGCTGACATGAACAAACTCTCCCTTTTTCATTCAGTTGTATTGGCATAAGTGATGTTGCCACACTCACTCCTGATGGTAAATTAATACACATTTAGTAAATGCCCACTATGTATTTAGTGCTGAGTAGGCTCCTTGTACTCTTAGAGTTTATAATCTAATGAGGACGTGAAATAAAAATTTAAAAAAATCCTCTCATTTCTTTCTCTCTCTCTTTTTTTTTTTTGGCATGAAGCAGTCAGGGTTAGGTGATTTGCCCAGGGTCACATAGCTAGTAAGTGTCAAGTGTCTGAGGCCAGATTTGAACTCAGGTCCTCCTGATTCCAGGTCGAGTGCTCTATCTACTGCACCACCTAGCTGTTCCTATAACTCTCATTTCTGAAGAGCTTAAAGGTTTACAAAGTACCTAAGTCATAACTGCTCTAAGAAGTAAGAAGGCTTTGGTAAGACATGGCATAACTACTGAAGACACAGAAAAGAAAGTCCTTGAGACCAAAGTCTTTGGCCCTGGGAAATGGTTCAGCATCATAAACTGATAGTATTTTATGAATGGAAGTGACATCAAAGAAGAGGCATTAACTTTGCTGCTATACCCTAAAGACCATGAGAGTTTTCCAGCTGACTTACAGCATTTGTGTTGTCTCCCCCATTAGAGTGTGAGCTCCTTGAGAGCAGGGCCCATATGACTTTGCTATTTGCATCCCCACAGGGCTTAGCATACTGCCTTATACAGATTAAGCACTTTGTTTAGTCATTCATTGTGATTTGCCTCAACTCACACAACAAATGGATGATAGAACCATGGTCATATAGAATCATGAGATCAAAGATTTGATCAAATCCAATTCCCTTTTTTTACATATGAAAAAATGAAACCCAGAGAGATGACATAACTTGCCCATGAAGATCACCGGCAGGATTTGCATCCAAGTTTTTCTGGTGTCAACACCAATGCTCCATCCACCATGTCACCTAGCTACCTGCTCACTTGTGTGACATTAGGCAAAGTATTTATCATCTCTGGGCCCTTGTTAGCTGTATTCCGTTCTTGGCCAGGAGTCTGTCTTGTATTTTAAGCTGTGTGGCTGAAGTTCAAACCCATTCTCAGACATCTTCTTAGCCATCTGTTGGTCACTTGTGCACATAGTAGGCTCTTAATAAATGCTTGTTGATTGATTTTCCAATCTGCTTTTCTTTTCTGATTTCCTTGACTCTGAGTAACATTGCTGAAGAGGTCACGTATTCCCTTAAGATCTTCAATTTCTTACTCAAGGTACCATAATCTGTAGAAATGCTCCCTGTGTTTCTTCCAGCACCATCCTTTCTGCCCACATGAATCCTAAGAATTAGGTAGGAGTCCATTTTGTTTGAGAAGGCTCTATGGGTCTCTGTCATGTCTTCACTCATGGAACATACCAGACCTCTCAGTTATTATCAGGTTGACAAAAAGCTGCTGTAATACTTCTCAGGGGGAGGCATCAACAACTTCTATGTGCTTTTTCTTCCTCTGACCCTTACACATGATCTCTTATCTGAGAGCTTCTGTGGCTCTATAATTTCATTCCTTGGGAGACCGGCAGCTGCTAATTCTTCAGTGTCCTTCTCTCTCCTCTTTGGAAAGAAATTTAGCTGTGTCTTCATTCAAAGCCTTCAGTGGTCCTTCTTCTTCTCCTCTGGGTCACATTCTTCCTCCAACCTCATCATACAGATCAGGATTCTCCTTTGCCTGTTGAGGTCCATTATTGTCTTTGTTTTTATATCAGGGCCTTCCATTTTTTTTTAAAGGAACACTTCATTTTCCCTAATAACCTAGAGATTAGACAGAAGTTCCTCAAGTGCCTTTTCCTTTTTCTTCCTGGAGGAAGACCAACCTATATTTTGAGCATGGATTGTAGTTATTCATCTGGGGAAGAAATACAAACATTGCACATTTAATGAAAGTCACATCCAATTCCTTGTGTTCATCATACTGGGAATAAGATGCTCAGTCCTCGTTGATCTCAATAGTGATATTCCAGGAGGACACCATAGGAGAATTTTATTCAGAACAATGATGACAGTAGCTCACATTTACATAGGTTTTCAAAACACCTTCCTTGTAAAGTACCCTGTGAATTATGCTGCTTTCACATTGGGGATGTAGGGACCACATGAGACAATCAGTTTATATGCACATTCCTATTCAAGGTTGGATACTTAATGTTGGTTTCTTCAAGGGGCTTAGACAGTAACATTTGAGTTTGCTACTGTGGTTGGGGAATAGGACATTCAGGTTAATGGAATTTTCCAATTGCCAAGGGGGAGGATAGTCCATTTATGCACTGAAGCTACCACTCAGGTCAGTTGGCTCTAAGTATATTATGGGATATTATAGAGGTTGTAGTTAGTAGCTTGATTATATATGTATATGTAAATAATAATAATAATTATTATGATGATGATGATGATGATAATGTCTAACATTTATGTAGTGCTTACTATGTGCCAAGAACTGTGCCAAGTGCTTTATAATTATTATCTAATTTGATCCTCACAATAACCCTGAGAGGTAGGTGCCATTATTCTCTCCATTTTATAGATGAGGCAGATAGAGGTTAAGTGATTTGCCCAGGGTCACACAGCTAATAAGGGTCTAAGGCCAAATTTGAACTCAGGTCCTCCTGATTTTAAACCTAACGCTCTATCCATTTTGCCACCTAGCTGCCCTTGTATGTGTGTGTGTGTATGTATATGTACATATCTATACAAATACATGTAAATCTATACACATATATTTATATATATGCATATTTTTCTGTTGCCTTTGTCTTTGTAGCCATTGTTTTCCCCCCTCCCCAGCTCCCCCAGCATCGAATCCTTCCTTGTAACAAAGAAAATCTTTTAAGCAAAGCCAACAAGCACAGTGAGCTTGTGTGATAGGACCAGAACTGGAAGAGTCCTTAGAGGTAATCAAGTTCAACCTCCTCCTTTTAGAGAAGAAGAAACTGAGGACCAGAGAAGGACTGGTTTGCCATTTCCTTCTCCAGCTCATTTTACTGATGAGGAAACAGAGGCAGACAGGGTGAAGTGACTTGCCCGGGGTCACACAGCTAGTAAGTGTCTGAGGCTGGATTTGAACTCAGATCTTCCTGACTTCAGGCCTGGCACTCTATCTGCTGCAGTGCTACCTAGCTGCCCCTGATGTAGCAGATCCAGGATTCAAAACTAGTTCTTCTGACCTCTGAAGTTGGCCACTTTAACCTCCCTTCTCGTCCACCTCTTTCCTCTCAGCAGAGTACGTCCCCTCATACTTTACTGGAAAAAAAAATGGAAGCTGTCTGTTTTGAGCTTCCTTTTTTCCCTGATTACACACTTCAACTCACCTCAATATCATTCCCCATTCTCTTCTCCCTTGCTCTGGTCTCAGAGGATAAAGCAGCCCTTTCTCCTTGCCAAGGCCACCCCTTCTGCCTTTACTGTAGATCCTATACCTTTCTGGCTCCTTGAAGACCATGCTCTTTTGATCATCCTTCATCTCCTCCAATGTTCAGTTTCTCTGTATCAACTGCTTCTTTCCTTGAAGCTTCTACTTATGCCCGGAGTCTGTCAGAGTCTATCCTGTCCTCAAAACAAAGCAAAAACTTTCCCTAGACCTTTCCATTCCATTTGAAGATTCCTTCAAACTATCATCTTGTATATCTCTTCCCATTCACAGTCAAATTCTTAGGGGAAAATATTCTCTACACTCATTGTCTTCACTTTCTTACCTCCCTTTCAGTTCTTACTCTCTTGCGATCTAGATTTTGTCCCCATCACTCAAATAAAAATGCTCTCTGAGGTGTCATCCATGTTTGTTTTTTACTGCTAAATCCAGTGGCCTTTTCTCAGTTCTTTACATCTCTTCTGTACCTTTGCAGCCTTTCTCCCATACCTGGAATGATTCCCTTGCTCACCTTGCCTCTTAGAACTCTAAACTCTCTTCAAGGCTTAGGTCAAATGCCATCTCTATCAATGGGTCTTTCCTGATCCCCCTAGTTGGTGTCACACTCTGCTCCTAAACTCTCTTCGTATTTGTTTTGTGCATACCCTGTATTTATTTAACTTTGAACATGTTGCATCCTCTTAGCAGAATGCAAACTTCTTGAGGGCAGGGGCCGTCTTGCTTTTGTCTTTGTATCTCCCATACCTTGCACAGTGTCTGTCACATAGGAACTTAGTAAATGCTTGCTGATGGATGGATTGTCAAATTTCATCCTTTTGGTTTGGGCCCAGGACTGATTCCTGTGGTAAGCCACCTCAGGCCTCCCTCCAATCTGACATTGCCCCATTAATCACCACTCTTGTCCCATGCCTTGTCCAGCCAACCTCAAAGCTACTTTATCATACTCTCATCTAACACAGTGTTGCCTTATCATATTATCCAGAAGGCTCTTCTGCCTCATCCATGCAAATAGTTGGAAGGGATTTCGTACATTTGAATTTTTTTTGAAGGCAGTTGGGGTTAAGTGACTTGCCCAGGGTCACACAGCTGGTAAGTGTCAAGTGTTTGATCTGAGACCAGATTTGAATTCAGGTCCTCCTGACTTCAGGGCCAGTGCTGTATCCACTGCGCCACCTGGTTGCCCCTTGTCCATTTGAATTTGAGTGAAGCATTTGGCACTATAACATTCTTATCATCTACTGACCTAGGAAATGACCCTATTTGTTGAAAATGTGCAGGTGATCCCAGGGAGGAGGCTTTGGTGTCCAGGAGCTGGCCTGGAGAGACTTCTTTTTCTAAACTGTCCTAATCAGAATGGATGGTGTTTACGGAAGCATCTCTTACAGGGTGATTGCGACAAAAGTGCTTTGTAAACATGAATAGAAATATGAGTTATCATTATCATTGGAAGTAGTTGTGGTCATAATAATGGTCTTATAATAATTTGTGGATAACCAAAACTGTGTGTTGCTAGGTGGTTTCAGTGTGACCCTACGTAGCCTTGGTTTCTGACCTGAGTTAGTCACACGGAGGTGCCACAACTTCATACTTATGTAATACCAGTAGGAAGTCAGAGACTATAGCTTGCTTCTGATGCCATACGTCATTCAAAGAACAGGGGCTTTACCAGGTTGGATGTTATTTGAAGGCATCTTGTGTCATTTGCTAGAGGAAGAAACAATTGCCTTTTTGCAGACATTTTGGCACCACAGATGGGGCTTGTGGAGCAACATAGACATGTCCCAGCATCTCTGTATATATGTATGTACGTAGTTGTCTGTTGAGACACAACTTTACAAGTGTTGTATTTACCAGTGTTGTCCGCTGTATAGAGGAAGTAGCTGTGTTGAGTGAGCCTTACTCATAGTAAGAGTGGAATGAGCCCTTATTTGCAGTTAAGAGGCTCCAGGGTCCATTCCCATCTCAGCTCAACTTACCAAATGACTCTGGGCAGAACAGCTCAATAAAATCTTCTCCTTTGTCCCTTTGTTTTTGTTCATGGTTCCCCAGGATGTGAGGACAGGCCCACCAAATTGATCTGGCCGTCATTTTCATCTCTGTGTAAATACGATTTGTCTCACTGGGTTTGGGGCCTCCTGGGTCAACCATTCTGGATTCCAGTGGTGTCAATCTGTTGATCAGGCTGTTTATCAATTTTTAGTCACCCTAGCTGTATAACTTAGCCTGAGTCTTTTTGAGATAGGCTCTATCTAAAGTTCCAACCTTTATGTTTTCAGGTCTAAATACAGGTTTGATGGCCTGTATCTAGTTGGAGTGAGGGGTGGTCCAAAGACCTGCAGGCCAAATAGTTGTCTTTAGCATCCCTGAGAGAAGAGGAATTGGAAAAAAGGATATTAAAAAGCACAAGACAAAAGTTGGTCCTGTAGCTGAAGTGAGCCGAGTACACGCCAGCCAACTTTGGACAACATCCACGGCCTTGTGGCCTGAGTGGCTTTTGCAGCCTTGCTCCAAAACATGTAGGCAATGAATTGAGTCTGAAGGGTTGGAACTACTCAGCAGCCATGAACAGGGGTTTGTTTCCTCCCATCCTCCCCCCTCCTACATACAGAGAAAATCCTGTTTATTCTTAGCTAAGAAGACTGTCCATATCGGCCTTGGAACCCTTTTCACTTCTAATGACATCTTAGTTACAAGGTGTTGGTTAGCTTCCATTTAGAGGTTCTACTCCAGGAGCTGACGTTATTGAATGGACAGCCCTTTGACATCTAATGATGGCCAGATTCTTTACCCCATGTATGATTCTTTTATATCTAACATGGAAAAAAATGATCAGGATGCCTGAATGAGGCACTTACACTCATTTGAAGGAAGAGGTATGATCACTAGGGAATTGTGAGGCTATAGAGGATTTAAAGTGTCTTTAAGGAGAGAGCTTTAAGTTTGAATTTGTGCCTGTATAGGCAGTCCTCTGTTCTCTGCTCATGACCCTAAAACACAATGATACAATTGGAAAGGGGCCCATAGAGATCATCCTGGTCAATTCCTTCTTTTTACATATGAGGAAACTGAGATCCGGAGAGGGGAAGAGGCTTGCCCAAAGTTACACATTGTTAGTGCCAGAGCTGAGATTTGAACACAGGTTTCCTCATTTCCAGTGCCCCAGGCAGGCCATCAAATGTCATTTCCAACCTGCTGCAGCTGTGGCAGGGGCATCAACCAGGGAAATGGGAATGGCCATCATTTATTCTGTTAGAACAAGAAAGGCCCTTGGAGAACATCTAGTTTAACTCTGCCATCTCACAAATGAGGAAATCAGTAGAGGCTGGATTGGAACTCAGGGCCTCTGACTTCAACCATGCCACAGGGCTGCTAGCTATTTGTTCTTTAGCAAAAATACCGGACAGGCTGGAGCCAGTTAATCCCCAATCCATCTTTCCTGTTCCCTTTGCATTTTGAATTAATGAGGTTTTTCCTGTACAGTAGCAGTTTGTGTTACAAGCCCTGTGCCTCAAAGATTGTCTGTCTGCTATTTCCATTTTCCTTCTGTTTGCTTTTCATTATTTATAAAAACGTTCTAAGAGGTATGCAAATAGCAGCTTTCTCTTGCTGTGTCTCCAACCTGCGTCTGGTCTGCAGTGCACGTACGTGTGTACATGTCCTCACAGGCTACAAGCGTTGCTGATGATACTGGTCTAGTCCTGGGATCTAGTTGGATTTGCTACTATGGCAAGATGGGCATATGATAGCTTGCTAGTTTGGGGTTTGAGTGTGGACAAAATTCATGAGTTTATAGAGTCACAGAATGTCAGATCTGGAAAGGCTCTTAGAGAGCATCTAGCCCACCCACCCTATTTTAAAGGATGTGGAAACTGAGGCCTGGAGAACTTCAATGACTTGCCTATGGGCACATGGCTAGAGTGTGAACTTACTTTACTCCCAGCTCTCCTTTTTCCTAATCTAATTCTCTTATGCTAACAGCTACCTCTATAGATAATTGATTTACTGTGTGTTCTCCACAAGTAGGTGCTTAATAAATGTTTGTTGGATAAATGAATGATGGCCTAGTGTTATTACCAGTAAGAATGGTCTCTTGATTGTTTCCAGAGGCTACATTCCACTCGGTAAAGAGAAAAATATTTTCCAGGAACCATTTCCTTCTACCTTCGTTGCCCCCCACCCCCACCCAATTACCACTTGACAGCCTTCTGGTTTTTTTTTAAGCCGCTAGAGTTTGGCAGGATTTCAGGGAGGCTACAGAACTCTGGTATTTGGTTGAGTTTGCTTTCTTCCCCCTTTAATTTAGCATTTCTTTTTTGGGATTGGCTCTTGGTCGTTTTTTAGGATTGTTTTTAAATGCTGACTAAAATATACACTAGTCTCTAGAGAGAAGTGCTGCAAAGATCAATCACAGAAGATCTTAAAGACTGCATTCTGCCCTTAGATGCTCTAGAGCAGTTTCCATACAGTTCAGGGGCCAGAGTTTGCCCAATGAAATGCATCATGAATTGTATCTGGGGCCTTCCTCGGAAGGTGCATCCTGTTCTTCTTGGATTCAGAGCTGCTATTCAAATTGTCTTGAGAATGAAGGAAAATGCAATGAGATTTGACTTGAAGGAATTTGGAAGGGTGGACAGACCACTAAACAGGAACCCCGGAGACCTGGATTTAAGCCCTGGCTCTGCTGCTGACTCATTGAGTGACTTTTGACAAGCTACTTTCCTCATCTAGAGCCTTGGTTTGCTTGGCTGTAAAATGAAGACAGCGGGGATACGGTGGGAAGTTTATTGTCTTTGGAGGCAGAAAACCTGGGTTCAAATCCTAGCTTTGCTACTTACTAGCTGTGTGACCTTGGGCAGGTCACGTCATTTCTCTTAGGCCGTAGTTTCCTCATCTGTAGAATGAGTGGGTTGGACTAGATGGCCTCTGAGTTCCTTTTTACCTTTTAGTACATGATCTTAGGATTAGATGATTTCTAGGGTTAGCTTCAAACTCTACTGTTTTATGGCTTTAAAAAAGTTAATTTGCTAATGACAGATCCAAATTTTAAAAACGTTTCATCTTCAGAGGCCCTTCCTTTTTTCTGCTGTAGCTATATGAACTTGGGCAAAGCAAAGGATATGAGTCCCAAGGGGCCTCAGAGACCAGCTAGTCTAACTTGTACCTGGCCAAGAATCCCCTCTGCAGCATCTGCCACAAGCGGTTTATCTTTCCTCGACTTGGACCTCACCAAGCACTTCATTCTCCTCTGGGCCAGCTTTCATTGTTGGGAAATTTTCTCCTTTCATTGAACCTCAAAATGCTTTTCTACAACTTCGGCAAATTGTTCCTAGGAACTGCTCTCTGGGGGTCAAGTAGAACAAAGCTAATCCTTTTTCCATGTGAGATCTTTTCAAAAACTCAGAGACAGTGATTATGCTCCCTCCTCCCCTCCCCACACATAGGCTGTTGGTGTTTCATATTTAAATGTTTCCTCTTATGGCATATTATTCCACTATCCTAGCTACCCTCCTGGCTGTGTTGCATCTTGTCAATGTTCTTACTAAATTGGTACCCAGAACTGATTACAATACTTCAGTTATTCTTCCTCTCTGTAAAATGGGGATAATAATCCTTTCACTCCTGATAGAGAAATGGAAGTTGTTAATAGTAATAAGGAAATGAAACTGGCAAAATATTAGAAATTGAAATCAGGGGAACAATGTGAATTATTCTTATTTGGTGTTCTCTGTAAACCATACAATCACTCCCCTCCATTATGCTTCAAAAGCCCCATGACTTTATTGGTGTGTGCTGATCCGTTCACCAACGCAGTTCACAATCTCTCCCTAATTGAGTGCATGCTCTTTAAGAGTTGTCTTGTCTAGGAAAATTCATTTCCCTGTGACCAACTTGGTGATGAGATTCTTAAGTGTTAAAAATTTAGCTGAGCTGACCTTTTATCAGTATTCATACAGCACATCACTGATGTCATACTCAAAGCCTTTCAAACTTTTGTAGGACTTTCTTGAGCCTTGATCTTCTGACCTAGCCGTTGAAAGCCAGGATCACCTCTGTATTCGAGTGAAACATTGGAATTTTTGGTTTCTTTGTTATTTGCATGAAAAAAATATGCAGAACTTCTAAAATATGGCCAATAATTATGAAATCTTATGCAAGAAATTGAAGACAATAAGGGTATGGGTTGTGTTCCTCACTTTTGCCCATTGAAGGCAAGGGATACAGAAGAGAAAAATTAATTTGGGAAGGGAACAGCTGCTTAAGAAGGTAGTGTCTGAGAATGGGGTTTGGATTTCTGGATCATAACTTATAATATAGGGTTGACAGATTCCTGGCTAGAAATGGAGCACACCAAAAAAAGACTGGGAAGATTCTATTTGCCATCCCAAAAAGACCAAAGAAAGAGGAAAAGGACCACACACACGTGTGTGTGTGTGTGTGTGTGTGTGTGTGTGTGTGTGTGTATATGTGTATGTAAATGTATGTATTGGTAAAGATCTGGAAACTAAAGGGGTGCCATCAGTTGGGGAATGGCTGAACAGATTATGGTGTGTGAATATAATGGAATACTTTTGTGATGAAAGAAATTATAAAGAGGACGGTTTCAGAGAAACCTGAGAAGATGTGTAAGAACTGGTGGAGAATGAAATAAGCAGAATTAGAAGAATTAATTTATACAATAACAACATTGCAAAGGCAACTTTTCAATTTTTAAGATCTCTGATCTTAATGATGAATCATGATTCCAGAGGACCAGCAGTGAAGAACATTACCTACTTTTTGACAGAGCAGTGATGGACTCAAGGTACAGATTGAGAAATATTTCTTTTGAACATGAGCCAATGGGGGAATTAGTTATGTTTGACTCTGCATGTTTGTTCAAAGGATTTTTTTTTTCCTTTTTTGAGAGGGTAAAAGTGTGGGGGAGAAAAAGTAGATTTTTGTTAATTGATAAAAGGTAACATTTAAAAGTTTTACACAGAAATAAAAGAATGTATTTACTTGTTGTCTTGCAAATCTAATCAAAAGAGCTTTAAACTTAGAAAAAGGACAGAGGATGGAGAAAATTACCTACCTAGTCTTTTAAGTTAGATACTAGACAGAGCAGACACCAAAAAGGGAGAAGAATACCATCTGGGAAACCCAGAAATACACAGGAGACAAAATCCTAGAAAGGAAGCAGTAGTAAAACCTATGGCCTCCAGTGTCTATACAGAAAAGCCCAAAGTTCAGGCAAAAACAAGAAGTAGTAGAAGTCTTAATGCAGGTAGGCAAAATTGAACTGATAGGTATCATTGAGACTTTGTGACATGAAATCTATGACTAGAATATGGCTACGTATGGGTATAGCCTATTCAAAAGAAACAGGATAGATAAAAGAGTAGAGGGTAAACCAGCATTGATTATTAAGAAGATCTCCTCATGTGAGGAGATTTAGGAAGTAGAGAGGGGAAAACATAGTGAATATTTGAGTACAGGTCAAAGGAGGGAAACAGAGATGTGACTTTATCATTGGAATATACTACAGACCACTTGGACAGAAAGAAGAAATAGATGAATTTGGGATACATATAACCAGCATAGCACTGAGGCATGGGGGATTTCAATGAATTAGCCAGACCCTGCTGGTGCTCACTCTCTCCTAAAAGCAAAGTAGTTAATGACTTCTACACTTGCCTTAGGGATAATTGGTTCCTTCAAAAAGTAGAGAACCAGCAAAGGAAAAATTTTATTTTCACTTGATCCTCATTAACAGCGAAGAGCTAGTTGCTGAGGTGGAAATGATGAGAAGCTTAAGGGAAAGTGATCAGTCCATCCTAGAATTTATGATAGAGAAGGAGAGGAAAGTGAGGCACAGTGATATACATCCAGGATTTTGGGAAAAGAGATTTCAAGGAGTTCAGAAGAAATGTAGACATCATCTCATAAAGTAAAATGTTTCAGTGGAAGTCAGCCCAAGAGGGACAGGGGATGTTCAGGAAAGAAATTCTGAAAACACAAAGGAAGCAATTTCAACAAGGAGGAAATGTGGGACTTGTTTGAGGAGACTGATGTGGATACACTGGGGACCCAGAAACCAACTTAACCAACTTAAAAGAAATGTAAAGAAGATGAATATGAGCGTGGCACTATCTCATAAAAATAGTATCAGGAGTGCTCAAGCTGGTGAGGGAAGCACAAAGGATTTTTAAAGCTATACTGGAAGAAAAGGAGAAAAAGAGAAAAGACTTCATAAATTATAGGGCAATGACCTTGACTTTGATTCTTGGGAATGTCCTAGTGTCATTCATTAAAGAGATGGTTGATGGACATCTAGAAAGGGAGGTGGTGATTACAAGGAGCTGGCAGGGCTTTGTCAAGAATAAGTTAGGCCATAATGTAGAAAAATGTTTAACATGATTGTACATGTATAACCCATATCAGATTGCTTGCCATCTTGGGGAGGGGAGGTAGGGAGGGAGAAAAATTTGGAACTGAAAATCTTATAAAAAATGAACGTCGAAAACTATCTTTACATGTAATTGGGGGAAAAAATATTATTTAGAAAAAAAAAGAACAAGTCAGGCCAGACCAACTTCATTTCCATTTTTTTTTAAAGCCAGGATTACTAAACTAGTAGATGAGAAGAGTATCATGAACATAGTTTACTTAAATCTTAGGGAAGATTTGATAAAAAAAATCTTATATTATTCTTGTGAAGAAGGTGGAGAGATAGATAATACAGTAATACAGTAAGATGCTTTCAGACCTGGTTGAATGGCTGGCCAAAGAGTAGTTGTTAATGGTTCAATGTCGGTTGTTAATGATTCAGTGTCGATGTGGCAGAATGTCTCCAGTGAAGTGCCCCAGGGATCATGACTTACCCCTCTGGGTCAGGATTTTCATCCATGACTTGGATAAAGTTATAGATAATATACTCATCAAATTTGCAAAGGACACAAATCTGGGTGGGATAGCTAACATACTGGATGACAGCCAGGGTCCAAAAGGATCTTGACAGGCTATCGTACTGGGCTGACTCTAACCAGATGAAATTCAGTAGGGATCAATGTTAAATCCTTTGCTTGGGTACAAAGATCAGTTTTATAATTATAAGATGGGGCAGACGTAATAAATATTTTGAAGAATATCTGAGGAGATGTGAATTACAAGCTCAAAATGAGCCAGCAGTGTGATGTGACAACCAAGCACATTAATGCAATCTTGGGTTACATTAAGAGGGGCATCACTTCCAGGAATAAGGAGGTAGTCTCACTGTCTTCTGCCCTTGTGATACCTCATCTGGAGCATTACATTCTGTTATGGGCGTCATGGTTCTAGAAGGACTCTGATAAGCTGGAGTGTGTCCAGAAGAGGGCACTCAAGATGCTGAAGGGCCTTGTGCTCATGTTCTTTGAGGCTTGGTTGAAAGAAATGGGCCTGTTTAGTCTGGAGAAAAGGGAGGGAAACAAGCATTTATCAAGTGCCTACTATGTACCAGGCACTGGACCAAGCACTTTAGAAATATTGTCTCATTTGATCCTCACAACAGCCCTGGGAGGTTGATGCTATTATTATCCCCATTTTTCAGTTGAGGAAACAGAAGCAGATGGCGGTCAAGTGACTCACCCAGGGTGATACACCTAGTAAGTATCTGAGGCCATATTTGAAATCAGGTTTCCCTGACTCTAGGCCCAGTACTCTATACAGTGTGCCCACCTTGTTGTTCTTGTTGTGTCTTTTTAGTTGTGTCTGACTCTTTGTGACCCCATTTAGGGTTTTCTTGGCAAAGATACTGGAGTGGTTTGCTGTTTCCTTCTCCAGCTCCTTTTATAGATTAGGAAACTGAGGCAAACAGGGCTAAGTGACTTGTCCAGCATTGCACAGCTAGTAAGTGCCTGAGGCTGGGTTTGAACTGAGATCTTACTGACTCCAGGCCCAGTGCTCTATCCACTGAGCCACCTGGTTGCTCCATGCCATCTAACCTTAACAGGGAGACTCTCAACAGAAAAGACAACTCAGGGGGAACATGATAATTGTCTTCAAGTATTTCAAAAGCTTTAGTGTTGAGGGGGTTAGTTGTAAAAAGGCGAATTTTGGCTCAACATCAAGGAAAAAACCCCTTCCTAACAATCAGAGTAGTCTCGAAGTGAAATGGGCTGCCTAGAGGAGAGGAGATGGTAGGCTCCTCCTCCTTGAAGGTGTTTAAGCATAGGCCGGATACTCACTGGCTGGATATGTGATAGTGGGGCTTTCTTTCCTGTGTGGATTGCACTTGTTGGTTCTTCAGGTACCTTCCAACTCTCCAGTTGTGCACTTTTGTAACTAGACCATTCTGGACAATACAATTTTGGACTCATTTCTGAACAGGAACTTGGGGAAGTTCCTTCTCTCTGTACCTTAGTTTCCTCCTCTGTAAAACCAGGGAGCTGGTTGTCTATACTCTCTAAGGCATCTCCCAGCCTTGAGATTCCATATCTTCTGTGCTCAAGTCCCTCTTAGAGCGCTGGCATACGGCTCTGTTTGCAGCTACCATTTGTACATGTAGTACTTACCTTCATAGTAGTGACTTCTGTTGAGGTCATGAATAGGTGGCGACCAGCAGACTGTGGAGGCCTTCAAAAACAAACAGAAAACCAATCCAGAGCAGAGCTTTGGCTGTGGACCACCCAGCATGTGGAAAGATTTCTACCTGACTATATTTCAGACTCTTTCAAACATTACTAGATGTGCATATGTAATGGTAAAAAGGGCCCAATTAACAGGGATTCTAAAAAGGTCTCTTCCTCATGGAAGAGCATACTATCCACCTATTATCTTGAAAAACTAATAGCTATCCCTGGTCTAAAATGCTACTAAAAGATGTTGTTTTTCTTTTTCTTTTTTTTTTCAAATAAAATTCTCATTGATATCTTTTTTTTTAATATCACCTCAATTATCCCCAGTATCCCTCTCTCTCCCCTCCTAGAGAGCCATCTCATATAACAAAGAATATTTTTTAAAGAAAAAAAAAACAGAGAAAGAAGTGAAAAAAATCAGTAAAACTGATGAATAAATATAAAAAATCTGAAAATATACGCCATATTCCACACCCATTGACTTTGTAGTTCTGCAACAAAGTGGAAGAAAGTGTCTTCTAATATTTCATCTCTGAGGCCATGCTTTCTTTTTGTAATTTTGCAACATTTGTTTTTTATTGTTTTGTGATTGTTCTTTCCATTTCCATTGTTGTATGTATATTGTTTTCCTGGCTCCACTTATTTTGTATCAGTTCATGTAAGTCTTCTCATGCTTCTCTAGATTCATCACATTCATATTTCCTACAGCAAAGCAACATTCCAATTACACTCATGGGCCCCTGTTTGTTTAGCCACTCCCAAATCCATGGATGTCCACTTTGTATTCAAGTGTTTTTGTTTCTGTTTTTGCTAAAGGTATTGTTTTTTATAATCCTTCTCTCAACTGCAGCTTCCCCAAATCCTATTCTCTTCCCTTCCACGAGAAATTGCCACCTGGAGTCTGGCCTTTATCGTGCCCTTGTGGGCCTCAGCTTTTGAAGGCATTAGAATGGTTGACCTTCCAGTTCGAATTCTATGCTTTTGTGGCTTAAAAGACCATTAGATCCAATATGTGAGGAAACTGAGGCATAGGTGGTAGAGGTGACTTTCTTTTGATCACTATGTCTTGTTAAGTTAGTGGGAGAACCAGAACTAGTAACTGGGTTTCTTTCTGACCAATTTCATATACTATGCTGCCTCTTGGTCACAAAACCCTTTTTATCCCAGACTTATTTCCCTCTCAGTTTGTGCTCAGAATAATAAGCCTGTTTTATTATTGGCTAAAGTTAAATCTAATTATAAATCTGCTGCAAAAGATACTCACTGGAACCTTGCTTTCACACCACTTAATATAGAAGGTAATTTGGGATTAAGTCGGCCTTTCTTGGACCCCATCCAAGGCAGGGGCTGGGGGTGGGATTTAATTTCTTATATAATGGAGAATTTCTGATGCAAGATGGCTTGGCCCATAAGGTGCCCCCATAGCATAGGCCCAAAAGATCATGTGCACATTGGGAGCCGAATACAATGCTCACAGCTTAAGCTCACATTTAACCACAGGTTAATGTCTAATGATTGCCCAGCAGGTTAATGGCTAACGTTAGCCTGGGATAGAGGTTGGCAGAGTGGCAACAGCAATAGGGGAAAGAGCTGGGCACAAAGTGAGGCGAGTGGGTGGGTGTCATTCCAGTAGAGGATATAGGGGATATCCCCAAACCTCTAGCTCAATCAAAGGTAGAGAGCCTTACATGAGCAGGCCTCCCTGCTACCCATTGGTTTGATCCAGTGGAAACCAGCTGAAGGAGAAGAGAGGTAGCAGAGATTAGTGGAAAGTCCTGGGTTCAAATTGTGCCTCTGACGCTTATTAGCAGGGCTGGTGGAAAGACTACAGAATGTTGGGTCAGAGGACCTGGGTTTGAATAATACTTTTGACATGACTTGTATGACCCTGGCTAAGTCAGTTCCCCCTTCTTTGAAATGAGGCCTTTGAGGTTCCCCCCTTCTCTAGGTGGAAGCTCCTAAGATCTTAGGTCTCTCTAGGGACTCACAGAATGCCAGCAGAGTGTGTCCAAAAGAATGCTGGCCTTAGACTCAGAAGAGGTGTCTTTGAGTCCTGGGTCTGCCATTTACATTTACCCTGGGCAAGTCAGTTAATATCCTTGAGCCTCAGTTTCCTCATCTTTAAAATGGAGGCAATATACTTGGACCATCCTCCTTACGTGGTGGTTGTAAGGAAAGTCTTTTGGAAACCTGACAATGCCAGAGAAGTGAATTGTTTCTGTTGCTATTAAGAGACAGGCCCGATATTCTTTGCTCCCTTCAGCTGGCTCTACTCAGGTTTATGCCAGGGGAAGGTTAAAGTAAGAGGGCAGAAGTGTCCAGTGTTAGGGCTAGGAATGGCCTTAGAGAGTCTCTAGTCTGAAGATGTTCTTCCTCTCCCTTTCTACCATTTCACAAAGGAGGAAACCAAGGCTCAGAAGGTTGAAGTGACTTAGCTCTTCTGACTTTTATTCTATTGCCTTTTCCACTGTACCCCATTGCCAGCCATCTCCAAGCTGGCCAGCAATAGAGAACTGGACCATCTGGGCAGAGGTAGAGTGGCTGTTAGGTTAAAAAGTTAATTACTTGGCCTCAAAAGGGAGCTTGTATCCCTGTAGATCTTTTGGGGCCTACTTAACTTGTCACTTGCCCTCAGCCTCATTGTCCTCTTCTGTAAAATCACTTCTTAAGGTCCCTTCCAGCCTTAGATCTGTCATCTGATTGTGTGACCTTGGGCAAATCACTTTACCTCTTGGGCCTCAGTTTCCCCCTCTGTAAAATGAGATGTTCTGCTGCAGATCCTCTAATGTCCCTTTTAGCTCTAGGTCTATGATCTTGTGAGTAGTGGTGATGGTAAAATCGTATTTCTGCATTGTCTTAAGATTTATAGAGCATATTCCCCCTTTATTAGCTAGTGGAAATATTATTTTCCTATTTTGCAGAGGAGGAAATTGATATAAAAAAGTGAAGTGACATGCCCAGGTATGTGTGCGTGCGCACGCACACACACACACACACACACACACACACACACACACACACACACACACGGGTTGCAGCAGTGAGGTTCATTGAAAGCCAGTTATATTCATGCCAGTAGTTTTATGTCTGGGTTTATTGCCCAATTTTCTCTTCAAAAAAAATCTTATTTGCAGAGATTCCATTAAAGAGCTTTGCTTTTCCTAAGTGTTAAATGCTTGTTCATCTTGGAGATGGCAAAGACATATTTTAAAATGCTAATCATTTTGAGAGAAAAAGAAAGGGTGAGGATGGTCCAATTGACAACTGTTTGGTCAATTCCCTGAAATGAGTCAGTGTTGCCTCTGTTTCTTGGCCTGCATCCACAGTTTGGCCTGTGCCTTTGCCATTCTGGAGCTGAGCATCCTAATGGGCCAAAACGTCGAATTTCCTTCTCCTGTTGGCTCTGAGCCTCTCAGGTCAGTGCTGGCCTAGGCACGGTGACTTCGCTGGGCTTGGAACGTTAGCAGGAGCTAGCCCCACTGTCTCCATGACACAGATGAAGAGAACATTTTGCTTTTTTGACCTGGCGAGCAGCCACACAAAAACAGTGGTCATTTCATTTCGCATCAAGCCACAAAATAAACCTTCATGCTGCAAATCACCCCAGGGTCTGTCTAATATTTGTGGGTTCAACCATGCAAACACCAGCAGGCTGGAGGGCAAGTGAATAGATGGTGGTTGGTGTACTCAGCAGAACAGAAAGCTAGGGCCCAGTTGATTGTCAGAGGACTCATTTTTAATAGACTTAACTCATTTGTTCAGCAAGCTTTTAGGAAGCACTTACTATGTGAGTGCTAAGGATAAACAGACAAAAAGGAAACAGCCCCCGTCCTCCAAGAACTTATTGACTTACTGGGGGAGAAGAACATGTAACCAGACAAGTGAATAAGAAATACATGCCATGTAAATATGAATATGTTTCAGGGGGTGGGAGGTAATTAGCAACTGGAGTGATCAGGTTAGGCCTCTTAGAAGAGGTAGCAGTTGAGATGAACCTTATAGGGGAGCTAGGGATTCTAAGAAGTAAAGATGAGGAGGGCAAGCATTCCAGGCATGGGAAAAGCCTGTGCAAAATTATGGAGATGGGAGATGGAGTGTTATATACAGGGAGTGGGGAGCAGGCCAGGTAGATTGGATCTTAAGCGTACATGAAAGAGAATAATATGCAAGAAACCTAAAAATATAGGCTGGGGCCAGGTGGTGAAGGGCTTTAAATGCCAAATAGAATAGCTTGATTTTAGAAGCAAGAGGTAGCCACTGGAGCTTCTTGAGCTGGGGAGTGATGTGGTAAGACATGGGCTCGAAGTCAATCACTTTGGTAGTATGGTGCAATGGAAAGAGCATTGGTCTTGAGACCTTGGTGCTCATGCTTTCACCTTCTAATTCCCATATATTTACTTATGTTCATGTGTTTTGTTGGAGACACAAAGTGGAAGTTCCCTAAGGGCAGGGGCTGTTTTCTTTTTGTGTCTATATCCTCAGCCAGTTGCACATAGGAGATATTTAATAAACATTTGTTAGATTGAATTGAAGTTCATCTCACTTCTGCCAGTTATTAACCGTGTGACCATGGGCGGATCCATTTGGAAGGGCTCATTTTTCTTATCTGCAGAACAAGGGAGTTGGACCAGAGGATCCCTAAGGTCCCTTCTAGCTTTAGAGCCTTTGAAAAAGAAATTGTACGTAGGTTGTACTAACCATAGTGATAGTTCTCAACATTTGTATAGTCCTTTGGCATTAGTTGACATCTGTTATTTTCGTTGAGTCCCACAATAGCCCGTGGAGGTGGATAGTAGTAGTATGATTCTCCCCATTTCACAGATGAGAAACCCAAAGTTGAGAGAGAGAGAGACAGACAGAGAGAGGGAGACAGAGACACAGAAAGACAGTGACAGAGAAACAGAGAGACACAGAGAAAGAGACAAAGAAACAGAGACAGAAAGACAGGCAGAGAGAGAAAAACAGAGAGAGAAAATAGCTTGATTGGAATCACACAGCTAGGCTTTCTTCTGTACCATGCAACTTACACCCTGAAATACTGTTGGTAAAATGACATCCCAATATTTCACATTATCAGGGAAGAAAAGGGGCCTATGGTAGCAACTTAATAGCTTCTCTCTTCAGGAAAGCACAGCAGTATAATTAGAGATATTGGACTTTGTTTATTGAAATGAAAAGTCTCATTTTGGCCAAGTGAAGTTGGTGAATTGTTTTTAATTCATTCGAAATGATCCCATGCTGAAGAAACAAGCCGAACACTGTGGGAAGGGGAAGAGACACCATTTCCAGTCAACCAAGGCAAGAACGTAAGGAAGCAGGGCTGGGGGCTTGGAGGGGGACAACAGACGCTTTTATCTTCATTCAACAACATCGATCAAAATCGCAGGTAATAGTGCTGCCTCCACTCTATGCGTCCAGCTTCTAACCTGGACTTTTGGCAGATGTGTTTGTGGCTATCTTAATTGCAGAGATTGGAGTAATATTGCCTGACTTCTTGTACTATTAAAGTTCATAGGATTCTAGGCCTAAAGCTGGAAGGTACCTCAGATGCCATCTGATCCAAGGCCTCTCTTTTGACAGTGGAGGAAACTGAGGTCTATGGTGGGGCACTGACTTTTCTAAGGTCACACAGTAGATCATAGGCCTATAGCTGGAAGCAACCTCAGTGGCCATTTGGTACTGTCCTCTTCCGTATAGAAGGGGAAACTGAGTCAGGGTGGGGGACAGACACAAAGTGACTTGTCCAAGGCTCAGTCTGTGACAGAGGCAGATTTGGACCCAGGTTCTCTGACTCCAAATCCAGCACTCTGTCTGAAGGATAACATGTGTATTTACCTATTATTGGGCCTTGAGTTTGCACCAGAGTAAGAAGATTGAATGCTCTCCATTGATCCATATGGTCTCAGAAATCGGTTCCCTCTCTGTGTTTTCCTAGTGCCTAGAATGTCTAGACCTGTATGGAAAGGAACATTTTTTTTGTTTTTTTTTTCTGTTATGAATTGCAGAATGCTTTAACTTTCTTAATTTTTCTTGTTTTTTTTTTTTTGGCCTATCTTTTATAGCATGGCTAATATGGAAATGTATTTCACAGGACTTTACATGTATAATCTGTATCAAATTGCTTGTCTTCTCAAGGAGTGGGGAGGAGAGGCAGGGAAGGAGAGAATTTGGAACTCAAAAATTTCAAAAACAAATGTTAAAATTTTTTTACATGTAATTGAGAAAAATAAAATAATAAAGAAAAGAATCCCAGAATGTTAGGATTGGAAGTGACCTTCCAGACCATCTAGTTTGGTCAGAGCCATAGCTGTGGGTTTTGTGCCTGGGGGCAGTGGGAGAGGTTAGAGGGAAAGGTTGGGGAGAAAGAAGTTCATTGGTGCTTTGGACATCTAAATGAAGAACTCAGGACATCAGGAGGTTTCTGTGCTGCTGAAGGGCTGATTACTTCTGGGTAGGGGTGGAAGGCAGGGGACCAAAGTGGGAGGAGGCTCCTGGGAGGAAGAACATGTTCACTGTGGGATGGTTCTGTCTGTATTGCCCCCTAAATCCCAGCATCCTCGGACAAAGCTCCCTTTGCCCCACCCTAGCCCTAAGTCTTCCCTGCCACCTCCAGCTCTGAGTCTTACCCCTACTCTCATTTTTCAGAGGAGGAAACTAAGACCAAATAGAAATGACTTGCCCAAGGCCACACAGCTCTAAGGGGCAGAGCAAAACCCAGGTCACAGAATTTTAGAATGTCAGAGGTAGGGAAAGGCATCTTATAAATTGCCTAATGTAGCTCTTCATATTACAGATTGGAAAACTAAGGCCCCGGGGATGGGGAGGGGGAGGGGTCTTGACTGATTCAGTCAAAGGGCCGCACTTGAGGACCTAAAGGGCCACATGTCGCCTCGAGGCCACAAGTTCCCCACCCCTGGTCTTGTCTAATTTCCTAAGGCTAGCTAGTGACAGAAATGCTGGGGTTGTGCTATGCCCCTCTCCACCCCACCTCCCCGGCCTTGGTTTTGTTCTCCTTTGAGTGGGTGTTCAAGGTGGCTCATTGCATGAGTGCACAAGTACACGCCTCAGATGAGCTTGCCTTGCTGTGGTGACAGTCTCTGGCTTGAAGGGGTTTGCCAGAGGCCCTGTCATGAAGCCTGCCTTCTCCTTTTATTTTAGTTGTTGTAAGAGCAAGAAAGCTCACTGCGTCTGCAGAGACCCCGAAGGAGCCTATCAGAGGCGAGGAGCAAAGAAGAGAAGGTAGGCTGGGAATTGCCTTCAAAGTACTTGTGAGACTGAGTGACTTGTAAAAGCTTTTAGAACATTTTGGTTTGAGACTGGAACTCGGTTTCATGCTGGAAGATGGGAAAATGTGTTCACTATGAATTTTTGTCTCTCTGAAACAAACAGTTCAATTTTTACTGTCCAATATTGGCCTGCCCAGGTATGATCAAAGCTGTTGACAGTATGGGAGAAACTTGGTGAGGTTGTCATGGTATGGAACGGGGTCATGATGCATGGGGATCTTAGAGGCCTGAGGTTTGCAAACAGTCCAATAGTTGCCTTTCTCATGCCTTTGAATGCCCACCTGCTGAGCTTCCTTGCCATTTGGTTCTCCCATCCATAATGGTCTCCATCAGCTTGCTGTGTTACTTTAGGCAAACTGCTTCCCCTCTTCGGCCCTCAGTTTTCTCCTCCCTGAAATGAAGGGCTGGACTCGCCAATCTCGAGGGGTCTCTTGAAGCCCGAGTGCTGATGCCATTCTGTGAGACTATTATTTCCTGTAAGTACTTAGGAAAGGCAGGAAGTAGGGAAATAGTAAGTCACACATAGCTTTTAGTTAGTGATTGGGGCTGTGTGTGCGTGTGTGTGTGTGTGTGTGTGTGTGTGTGCGCGCGCGCGTGCATGTGTGTGTGTGTGGGGGTGCTAGCTGAGAGCCTGTCAAAGTTCCAGCCCCTATTCCCTCCAGAGATGAGTCTGAGCTCCTGGTGTCCCTCAGTCCTTAGGACAGTACTGGGGTTTTTGCCCATGCCCTCAATTCTCTTCCTTTTTGGATATTGCAGAATGCAAAGCAGCAGAGACCAAGGACTGAAGAGGCAGGAACAGGAATTGTTTAAATGCAACCTTCCTTAACGAGGAATATGGACATCTTTAATGAAAATAAGCTCTTTCAGCTGATTTACTTCTCTTATTTATTCCCTCCCAGAAATCACAGGACTGGCCAAGTTTCCATAGTAACCAATTATTGTCACAAGCCTTAGAAATGACAGAAAAAGCTTCAGTGACAAGTGAATGGTTCAGAAGAAAATTAACCTGCTGTGTGACCTTGGACGAGCCACTGGCCCTATCTGAGCCCATTTCCCTCTCTGTCAGAAGAGAGGCTCGGACTTAGATAATGCCCAAGGTCCCTTCCACTTCTGACTTTGTAGGAAGACCTTGGTTTTGTTGAGATGGGGAGGAAGACTCATAGCTAGATTCTTGATTTCTGAATTTTTTTAAATGGAGTAGTGGAGATGCCAATGTGAATTTCCATTGTTGGTTAAAAAGAGAGTTAGGGAATAACTTTAATTCTTATTTTCCCAGTTGTGTAAATAAATGATATCCTACCCCATCCCGCTTAGAAATTGGGATATGTGATATACTTACTCCTCAAGTGTCCTGCTACAGAGTAAAGGGAGTTATGGGATATTCCACTTCGTTTGCTTCTATGATGCCGGCCCTGGCTACCAAGATCAGACCACAATATGGAGTTCTCTACATTTTTTTTAATTTGAAAAATGGTTGGTGGGAAAATGACCGTGTTCAACCTCCGTTGGATGAATGAGATCACAATTTGTCCCTTGCCCCATTGCCCTTTTTTGAAACTAGCTTGAAGAGGCCATTCCCTTTCAGTAAATAGAACTGCTTTTTTAAAAAAAGAAAAGCTCTAGCTGAAATTGTTCTTCAAAACCAGTTTAAATCAGTAGTACTTACTAAAGGTGCTTTGATTGTGTCTGCTTTTGTAAGATCTACCTTCCTTCCCCAACACCTGTGTTTTGCACACAGTAGGCACTTAAATGTTTTATTTGTCATATTTAGATTTTCTTAAGGGGCTGATTCTTCCTTAGCTATTTGTTAAACATGTAGAAGATTAAGAGCCAGTGGGCCATGATGTTAACTCGGAGGATGAAATGCAGATTTCTTAATGTGACATTTAAGGCCTTCCACAACGTAGCTCCCACTTACCCTTCCAGTCTCCTCAGTGTGATTCCCTTCCACTTACTCGACCTTCTGACCATGCCGGATAGCTCCTCTTAGTCCCTACTGCCTCCGTGCATTTTTTTCAAGCCCTAGCTCAGGTGTCTCCTCCTCCATGAAGTCTTCCTATCCCTTCCTCTTGTCTTATAAAAGTGATAAAAAATAACTATTTGGAGATTCCCAGTATCCAGAGCTTTAAAAGCTTATATTATTACAACTAAACAAACTCAAATCTGACTTTTAAAAATGTTTTTATTGATTTTATCGATGATTAATGATTTCTTAATCATTGGCTTTCCATTGGCCTAGAGGCAGAAGCCAAAATTTCATCATCTGTCTTCTAAAGTCATCATTGGTCACTGCACAAATCAGTTCTCAAACCTTTTGTTGTTAATTTTTCTTTCCCTTATTTTTGACATAATGTAAATTATCTTCCTGGTTCTGCTTATTTGGTTCTGCTTGTTCTGTTTTGCATCATTTTATCAAAGTCTCCTCGAGTTTCTCTGAGGACTTCACATTTATCATTTGATAATTATATCAATTCAATAATTTCCATCACATTCATAGAACAGAATATATTCAGATGTTCTCCAATAAATAAATGCTCACCAATTTTCCTTCCACTTGTTTCTAAACCTCCTTTAACAAAGAAGATTCCTGTATAGTCCATCTCTGGTCTCAGCACCAAATGAAGAGTTTGGAAAGCAGGGTTCAGTTAAATCCATGATGGATTGCCTGTATTGGCCAGCCACATGACTGCTACTCCAAGTAACTTCTCCTTTTTAATCTGAGAAGTCACCAAGGAAATCCTCTGGAAAGTGCCCACCCAAACAATTCCATTCTTTCTAAAGATGGAGAATAGCAATGTAAGGGACCAACTCATTTCATGCAAAACCTTTGACTTTGGCCTTCAAGTGCAGACTTTGAACTAATAATAGTGCAGGAGCTGCCCTGTTCTTCCCCTTCCTTCTCAGCCAGTCAATAAATTGAGCACATAAAAGTGGACACCAGTTTTGAAGCTTTTCGTCTGTGGAGGGCCTAGAGGCTGAACATCTTGTTTTCTGCAGCGATTCTGCAGACTGTGACCTCAAGATAACATGTGGCCCTCTAGGTCCTTGGGTGAGGCATTTTGACTGAGTCCAAGTTTTACGAACAAATTCTTTTATTAAGGGGACTTGTTCTGTGAAGTTTGGAGTCAGCCAAAGGGCCGCACTTGAGGGCCACAAGTGGCCTCGAGGCCAAAGATTCCCCAGCCCTGCTTTAAGCCATTTGGCTCACTAACCCCTTCAAGCTGAAGACAGCATGGTGAAGAGAGCTCCTTTGCACAGGAAGTGAAAAATATGAATGTCATGCATCTAAAGTTATACAGTTGTTAGGATGGAGTTTTCCATCTCTGTACTCAGTTAATGTAATCTCAGAAGGTATAGACACCTCAGATGAGTCAGTCACCAGAGTAAGATGGGCATTAAGGAATTTTCCTATAGCTATCTCACAATATGTGGACAAGTCCTTAACTGATTTGAAAGAATCAGGACTGTCAGCCATTCAACAAAAACTAGATGCCAAACAGTGGTGAGTTCAGCAGTGAGCCCATTCGAGTGATGGACTGGCCTAGTGGTGAAGGATTCCAGGTTCAGGCTTCTGAGAGGTAATTGCTCTTGGAGTAAGGAGGAATCTCTCTCTCTCTGTCTCTCTCTGTCTCTCTCTCTGTCTCTCTTTGTCTCTCGCCCTCTTTCCTTCTTCTCCCTTTCCCCTTTCCCTCCTCCTATGACCACGTTACCAGAGAGAACTGACCAGAAGCAGATCCTAAAGGCAAAAGCATGGTCACCCAAGACAGGAGATCCAGAGAGAGCCACACTGAGGACAGACATAGATAGATATAGAAAGGTCAGAGGAATATGGCTCCCCAAAGGCATGCTGCCCAGGAATAAAGAGAAGACTTTGAGCAACCAGGAGTTGGGAGTTTATACTTTCAACACACATAGTTTCCAAGTGTGTGCTTCTCTCAATTTCAAGGCACTTATCCCCTGGACTTTTCCTGCATTTATGGAAGAGCACACCCCAGGTTTGAGATGAGTGTTTTGTCCCACCTGTTGTTATCACCTTAGTAAACCTTTGCTAAAAGCTAATTGATCAGGGCTTGGCTGATGTTAATAGGAAACACATTGATGAGATCTTTTGAGCTCTATAGGAAGCCCAGCCTCTCAGCATTACCCTAAGAAACCCCGAGGGAGGAAGTAGTAAGCATCCACCTTGGGGTCCCCAAACGGTGAGTCTGAGCTAGCGAAGTAGCTCTAGAGGGGGTGTTCCACAGTGAATCTGCTGGTCACTTTGGATTTAGAGTTGGAGTACCTGCACTGTTAAGTTTGTCTCTCACTGGAGGTATGCTGATGGGAGGGGGTCTGCATGGGAGAAGGACCTTCTGATTTGTAGCCTTCTCAGAGTAGTGAAATATCTTCCCCTGGATCATGTCAAAGCTGGGATTTGATCCAAGTTTGATGAGTCAACATTTATTAAGCGCAGTGCTAAGCCTGAAGATACAGAGGAAGGCAAAAACAATTCATATTCAGAGAGCTCACATTCTAGTGAAGAGACAAGATGGAAATGACTATGTGACATTCTAATTATATAATCCACTAACAGGTGTTTATGAAGTACCTATTCTATGTCAGGCACTGAAAATACAAATACGATGAATGAGTGAAATAGAAGGGAAGAGGAAATGAACAAGCATTTATTAAGTACCTGTTGTATGCCAGGCACTGCGCTAAGCATTTTACAAATATTAGCTCATTTGATCCTCACAATAACCTTGTGAGATAGGTGTTGTTATTTATTTATTTATTTATTTATTTATTTATTTTTACAGATTTTACATATTTTTACAAATGAGGAAACTGTGGCAGCCAGAGGTTAAATTGCTTGCCCGGGATTGGTCTTCCTGACTCCAGTCCCAGTGCTCTATGCACTGAACCATATAATCCTTCCCCTCAAGGAGCTTAGATTCTAAAGGAGAAAACAACAGTTGGTGTGGTCACCAGAAAAGGTTTCATGTAGAAGGTGTTTGTTGCCTTTATTGTTGTGTGTTTGGTGTGGAAGTAGGTATCTTTCAGGATAACAAAGAGGTCAAGATCACAAGGTACCTACCTAGCCTTGCAGAATTAGAATTCCAGTCAGGGAGACAAATGATGAATAAATTCAGAGTGAGGAAAAGATTGTGGGGTGAGGCTGAGCAACAAAGACTTCATTGGAAAAGGATGATTCCTGAGTCTTGAGAAGGCCCCTGTCCAGAGGCATTGTGGGAAGAATCTGAATTATACTAACCTAGCTTACCCTGCCCCCCCATGTTGGTAATAACAGCTCATCTCTTTCCTTGTAATCAGTATCTATGATCTTAATTAAAGTCTTAGTTTTTTCTCATTTCTTTAGTGTGTAGATGAGATTCTATATTATGGTAACATGTAACATGTAAGCAAGAAAGGAAGGAAGAAAGGAAGAAAGAAAGGAAAGGGAAAGAAAGAAAATAAATCCTGGAGTGACAAATTGATATCACAAAATCCATGCAGTTGGCTGTAGGTATGCAAAGTCTCTCTCAGGCATAACTGAAGACAGGGATTACAACCAGTAAGACAGGACACAGTGACAGATCACAGCAAAAGTAGGTGACAGAAGAAATCTATAGGCATAGTAATCTGGGGCCATTTTGTGGAGGGGAAAGTAGCCGCCCTCTACACCTTGCTAGTTTCTGATGCATCACTGTGTCATGGGGAAGCCTAGTAGTAGTGATAATAATTCACATTTAAATTGCACTTTTCTTACAACCTTGGGAGAGAGAACAAATATAGTACCTAGTTTACAGATGAGGAAATGATGTCTCTAAGAAGTAAAGTGGTGTATCCACAGTCACACAGCTAGTAAATGGCTGAAGTGGGATTTGAACCCAGGTCTTCTGACCCCCAAGTTAATACACTGTCCATTCCATTTTTTTGCCATGAACTTCAGGAAAAGAGAAATGGTGGCCCAAATGTCCCACATAAGAAGGCAGGAAAGCATGTGATACATTTCTGGGATGAAAAATTGTTAACCCAAAACAGGGCCATGGCTTAAAGTGGGCCAGGAAGTGGGGAGAGGTCCTTTCCTTCTCTAAAAAACCACTTATGTGGACTGGCTAGAAAAATGAAGCCCCGCTGAATTTAATAAAGTAGGAATGTTCTTCTTAATTCTGTTTACCTGGTAAAGTTAATGAACCTTCTTTAAAATAAAATAAAAAATTTATACAAAAGCTGCTACTTTTTTCTCTTTGGCAGCTCTCCTCTGTGTTAATCAAAGAGACACTCAGTAGCTGGTGAGGGGTGAGAAGACAATATTAATTTCCTAGTTAAAGTTCTGAAGCCCCAGGGAAAAGTGGTGGGCTTTAAATTGAGCTCTAGGAGGGAAGATGAGGTCTTGTTTTCAGAGCTAGACTCGAGTCTGGTATGTAAAGTGAAATTTTAAAAGCTATGTTACACACATTTTCTTGGCAATAATTTACTCCCATTAAACTGGGCTTCCTGCCCTTCAGCCTCTATTTATCCCTTTTGGAAAGTGGATCTTAGTCTTGGATAAAGAACTCTTTTCCTTCCTTAATAGTACTTTGAATGACATAAAGAGGCCTCTTCTCCATTTGGAAGTTTTGGTGACTGCAGGTGGGTTATAGTTGTGTGTCCTGATCTCTTGACTCCAGTAGGTAATACTGTCCTTAGCGTGAGCCTACAGAGAAGGCCCCTCCTGGTATTCTAGGCCCTTCATAGATGAGGCTTTCTCTCTCTTTAATAGAGATAGATTTCCTAGAAAGCTTGTCTTAGATCAGGGATTCTTAATCTGAGATGCATGACACCCCACCCCCACCCCTCCATCACATGTCTGTGGACTGATTTCAGGGAGTCTATGAACTTGGCTGGGGGAAAATTACTTCCTTATTTTCACAAACCTTGAAATGAAATTTAGCATTCCCTCCAATTATTGCTGAATACTATTGTGAGAAAGGGTCCAAAGCTTCATCGGGCTACCAGAGTGGTCTAGGACATAAAAAGTCTACTTGACTTACAGGTAAGCTGGGAAGAAGGGAAAGGAGAGAGTTAGCTTGCTGGTTGGAAGAAGGCAGCTTGCTGAGGGGGGTTGGGTGGCACACTTAGACTAGAGTGCTAATGCGACTATGGCCATTGGTTTGATCCCCTTGTTGGAAGTCTTGGCAGCGGCCAGAGGCTACACCCTTAATTCTGTGAGCCATGTTATAGATAGATGCCATTGGCCAAACTGGGGACTTTGAAAGAAAGTGGACGGCTCTGTGAAGCCAATTGTACCATTGGAGGTGCCCATCAAGCATGTGCCTTAGTGAGACCTGCCATCGAGATAGCGCTTTGAGATGCCTGCGATTACTTGGGCCTCACAATAACTCTGTGTGGTAAGCAGTACAACTACTGTTGTCCCTATTTGACAGAGCTAGATATTGAGGATTAGAAGTGGTTAAGTGACTTGCCTGGGGTCACAGTGTTAGATCCAGAATTTGAACTCTGGTTCTTTGACTCCAAATCCAGTGCTCTTTCCATTACACCACCCTATCCCTAAGAAGCCATTTCATTGTTAGAGCCCTTTTAGTTGACTTGATACTCTGTGGATCTGCAGTGAAAGTTTTATGAAATATTTTTTCCTCCAGATTAAAGCCTGGGGAGTGGGTGGCCTGTCTTAGGGTTCTCGGATCACAGATTTATGGCTATAAATCCAACCCCCTCATTTTACAGATCATATGTGACTTCCTGGAGGTTTTGTGTGGTCTAGGGGCCCAGAGCTGGGACTAGATGCCAGTTTTCCAAGATTTACTGTGATCAGCCTAGCGTCATCCACACACAGGAGCAGCCAGACAACCTCCCCATCTGTAGCTAATCTCTTTTCCATTTGGGCTTTGTGCTGGTCATACTCCTTGCATTTGTATTTAATCCTAGAGGGACTAGGGAGCCATTGATGCTTCTTGAGCAGCACAGTGGCATATAGGTGCGTATTTTAGGACTATCACTTTGGTAGCTGTGTGGAAGATGGATTGGAGAGGACAGAGACTGGAGGCAGGGGGAGATTATTGCCATGATCCTCTGTCTTCTTTCCTTTTGCAGTGAGCTTGTTGCTTCTCCTAACACCATTTATTGTTTGATAACATAGTAAAAGCACAGGTTTTTACAATATTTTTAAATTACCTGGGAAGAGCCTTGTGAAAGAGGAAACGTCTATGTAGGACATAAATTGGCATGCCCTCCCCCCCCATTTCTTTGTGCTTAGTAGCTTGCTTCCCTAGGCTGCTACCTGTATTGTTGCAGTCTATCAAAGAGTACTCGTCCCCTTACTCTCCCCAGCCTCCAAATTGGCCATGATTAAGTAAAAAGAAAAGCAAGAGACACCACAGAGAGCTTTTCCCCCAGCAGTGGCTCCCAAAGCCCACCCACACTGCAGCAGTCCAAGGTTTTCTTCCATTTTTCCGATCAATGCCTTTCAGTGTTCATTCACTGGCCCAGTGATTTTCCTTAGGGTCATGTGGCAGATCTGTCCCCCATGCTGGGAATGTCCTTCCCTCCTTCCCTCTGCCTCCCAGAGTCCCTGGCTCCCTTCAAGGCTCAGCTCAAGTGCTACACATTCTCTGGCCATTTTCCTTTCTCTCTTTGGTTCCCCAGCTCTTGGTACAGCTCCTGACACGTGGGAAGCATTCACTCCCTGCTTGTTGACTGAATAACCTCTGTAATAGGGTAGAAATGCAGTGTGGCAGTCAGCGGGGAGTTCTGTGTCCACAAGCCATCTTCCCCTGCAAAATGACCATTCAATTGCTGTTTAGTTATCCATGATCAGAAGGTAATTAGATCACAGAATGCAGCATGTTAGAGCCAGAAGGGGTCTTAGGTGTGTTTAGGGTTAGGAGTGTTAGGGGTCATCTAGTCTAACCCTCTCCTTTTATATAGAAAGCAACAGAGCACCCAAGTGCCAGAATTTGAACCCAGGTCCTCTTACGGCTTTTCCTCCTCCATAAAATGGACTAAATAGCAGCTTCCTACATCTAGAGCTACAAGGGACCTCTTAGGCCATCCAGTCCAACCATTAATTTTACAGGTGAGGAAACTGAGATTGTAGGGACAGGGGAAGTGACTTGCTTAAGACACTACTGGTAATATATGGTAGAGTCAGGATTTAAGCCTAGGTCCTCTGACTCCAAAGCCAGTGCTCTTTCCATTGTACCATGCTGATGATCTCTAAAGGCTTTTCCCTCTCCAAATTTTGTGATCATATGCTCAGAAGATCTGTGTTCAAGTGCTGGTGCTATATGACCTTGGGCAAGTCATTTAACCTCTGTCCACTTCAGTTTGCTCATCTGTAAAGTTCAGGAAGATGGACTCTGTGACCTCTAAGGTCATTCACAACTCTATGAGTGCAATTCCATGGTCCTCTGCCCTTTCCATTGCTCATTAATTCTTCAAGCCATTTGGGTATAATGTTAATACTACTCCTACCAGAGTTAACATTGACATCAAAGCTTTACATTTTGAAATAACAATAAGAGTGCCTGTTTCTCGAGCACTTTATGGTTTATAAAGCACTTCCTTCCCAACATCCTTGTGAGCTTGGTGGTATAAGGGTTCTTATCCCTATTTTACTGTTGTAGAAACTGAGGCCCAGCCAAATTAAATAACTTAGCAAGGATTGCATAATTATGAAATGTCTGAGCTGGGGATCAACTCACATCTTCTGTTCTTTCCTCCAATAATACTCTTTGTTATTTGAATTCAATTCAACAAACACTTATTAGGTAGTGGCGATGTGCAGTACATGTTCTACTCTACCATTCTGTCTCATAAAATACTTATTCCCAACACTTCTTCGTATGCCCAAACTTTTTCAGGCTAGCAACAGACTTGTCTGCAGAGGTGGAAAGGGAGTGGGTGGGAGGGAAATAATGCTGGGCAATTTCCCAAAGGCAAGATATATATAGATATGTGTGTGTGTGTGTGTGTGTGTGTGTGTGTGTGTGTGTGTATGTATATATACTGTTGGATTCACTCAATGGGCTGCCCATCTAGCTGCTTGCTGTATTTTTGACAATAAGCATTTTTCATCCATTTTTCTTTCCTGTGTGGATAGTTAGCCTGATCTCTTTTGAGTGCTTAGAGATCTCATTGTGGAGGCTCTGCAATTTTCCAAGGTTCGCTGCAATCAGCCTAGTGTCATCCACACATAGGAACAGCTGGACAACCTCCCCATCTGTAGTGAATACCTTTGCCATTTGGGCTTTGTGCTGGTCACACTCCTTGAGAAGTGGAAGCGTTTTTTGGTGAGTATATGTTTTCCTGTTCTGTGCTTTGCTTGATCTTGATAATTAGGGGATCATTGAACAAACAAATTGAATAAATACTTATTACGCACTTACTATGTGCAGGGCACTAGGCTAAGCATTGGCGATTAGCTTCTTCCCTGCCCCCCAATAAGGAAAGAAAAGAAACACTTCCTGCCCTCACGGAGCTTACAGTTTACTGGTAGGTTTGGTGGGGCCCGTGACACAACGTTTACAGAGGTAACACATGAGACTAGCAGTGGAGAGACATCATGGAAGGCTTCCCATAGGAAGTGGCAGCTGGGCTGAGTCTTGAAGGAAGCTAAGGATGTTGGGGTGGTGGGGGTGACACATGCAAAAGCATGTGCTTTTGGAATGTTCTTCTGGCAGCTGTGTGGAGGCCGGATTGGAGGGAGAAGAGAGACGCTGGAAGCTGGGAGACCCAGTTAGGCTATTGCAGTAGCCCAGGTGAGATGATGAGGGCCTGACCCAAGCTTACAGCTTGTCAATGGAGAGAGGCAGGTCAGATGGAAGAGATGTTATGTAGCTTGAATTGACCACATGGTCTGTCTTGGTGTTGGTCCAGAAATCTTAATGTGATCTTGATATTCGCATGGGAGGTATCTAATTGTACCAGAGCCTTTAAAAATTGCATTTTGCTCTACTGAGTCAAATACTTTAAAAAAAATAATCAACAAGCAATAAAAAGGAGGGGGAGGAGATTGCATTTGTATTCTCTACACCTGTCAGGCAGTTTTGTGACTGAAAATGTGGTCTGCTAGAGAAATTTATTTGCCAAAGCTTGCCCTGTTGCCTTTTCCTATTTTCATCAAGGATGCCCTCCATACACGTGTGGATTACACTCATAAAGATTTGATGGAGATGAGAGTAGACATATGGTTTGGTAGTTACTGAGGCCCTCCTGATTCTCGTTCCCCTCCCCTTTTTTTGGTAATGACACCAGCTGTGACAAACTCTATTTGGATGCCTCATTGTGGCGAGGAGGTGACCCTGGCTTCCCGAAGCATCTGCCTGGAGAGCCCAGGCTTTGACGAGGTAGTCTCTGGTCGAAGACCAGTTCCATCTCAGTATACCAAAAGAACTGGTAGCTGTGGCTACAGAGCTACTTTGAAGCTCTGTACGGTAGGCCTAGAAATGGGGAGATGTCACAATTTTTCAAAAAAGAGAAGAGCCTGGTCAATGAGCTTGATTTTAATTCTTAGCAAGATTCTAGAGGATAATCTAGTGGTGATTGCTGAGATCAAGCATGGCTTCATAGGATCAGAGATATCGAGATGAAAAGGACATTAGAGGTCAGAAACAGCTTATGGCCAAAATAACCTTGTTTCTTCCACACACCGCCCCCCACACATTACTAGGATGGTAGATCTGGAGATCCGCAGCCAGGTCTCAATTAGTGCGAATAATAATAACAAATCCCCTGAAGTGGCCACATGTATATTTGAGTTGTTATTTGAAGTTACAGTTACAGTGCAAATTTGAATATACGCGACCACTTCAGGGGATTTGTTACTTCTACTAATCAGGAACCAGTTTACCCTTTGACTAATCAAAGGGCTGCATGCACTGAGGACCTAGAGGGCCACATGTATCCTTGAGGCCGTAGGTTCCCCACCCCTGATCCTAGATCATATGATCATAGCATTAGAAACTGAAGGGATCTTAGAGATCAGATAGCCCAGTGGTTGGCAAACTTCAGTGACTGTATTTGTATAGCCTGTGAGCTAAGAATGGTTTTTACTTTTTTTCCCCCAGTATTCTTAACTCATGGGCCGTACGATGCAGGCAGTTGGTGGGATTTGGCCTGTGGCCTATGGCCTATAGTTTGTCGACCCCTTATCTAGCCCAACTGCATCTTTTATAGATGAGGAAGGTAATTTTTAGCAAAGTGTTTGGCCCAATCTTTCATACTGTTCTTTTGAAAAAGATGGAAGGCCTTGAATCAGCTGGTACTCCTAGGTGGGTTCAGAACTGGTTGAGTGACCAGGCACAAAGAAGTGTCATTAATGGGTAGGTAGGAACTTGGAAGAAGGTCCTTAGCGGAGCACCCCAGGGATCTGTTCTTGGCCCAGTACCATCTGAGCATTTTGTTCATCAGTGACCTTTGGACAAGGATTTAATTTATGCCTTTATCCATTTGCAGCTGGCAAGTACTCATCGAGCCTTTGTTTGACCTGTGCTGAGTGCTGGGAGGGATAGCTAACATGCTGGAAGACAGAGTCTGAATCCAAAAAGATCACAACAGGCTAAATATTTAGCCTCTTGAGCCAAATCTTTCTTTCATATGCTTTTGATGGCAGAATCTAATGAGATGAAATTTAGTAGGGATAAATGTCAAGTCTTAACCTTGGATTAAAAAAAATCCACCTTACATATGTAAGATGGGGAAAGCAAGGCTGAGACAATATTTCACCTGAAAATAGATGTGTACATTTTGGTGTGTTGTAAGCACAAGCGTGCTCTGGCCACTAATAGTGCTAGTTCAATCTCACCTGTACTGATGGAGGCTTGGTGTCCGGAATGAGGAAGAGGTCATAGGCAATCCATTGTACTCTGGTCTGGAATACCCCACTCTTGCTGCCTCTTATGTTCCACTTTGTCTTGCTTCCTGCCCACTACATCCCCATCCATGTTGAGGGAAGAGCTATTAATCACCCCCTGCACATCCTACCCTTTGAGGGGAGAGGCCAAACATAATCTGTGGCTGCTTAGTATTTTTCCCCTGGACCAAAGGTGCTTAAAGCCTCAAATTAGAGACTCAATGAGAAAGGAAATTCTAAATGTCAGCACCACCTGTCAGCCATTTTAGAATCATCTCCCTGTCCTTCCCCCCCCCCCTTTTGTCTCTCAAACAAACATGGAGACCTCATTTAAAGCTCTAAGCATCCAAGGAACAGCTGAAAGCATAATAATAGGAAGAATGGAGCCAGCATAACAGTGGTGACTTTGACCAAGTTCTTCTAAATATTTGTAGGAAGTTTTATGGGCATTTTTGTTAGTGCTTTCATTGAAATTCATTCAGCAAATGCAACATGCCTGCTGTGTTCCAAACCCTGCACCAGGCACTATGATAAACATGAGCCAAAAAAGGAGAACATGAATGCTTTTTGTCTTCAATGAATCTATAACCTGCTTGGGGAGACCAGGAATATGTGTGTGAAAAGCTCAAAAGTATTTCAGGACACTCTTCCTGTCCTTTTAAGTGCTTTTAAGTCCTTTTAAGACCTGTTGTCTACTGTTTTTGGAAGGCCCCAAGATTCCTTGGGGGGACCTCTGGTAGTCATCTCTATGGCTTATGTTCCTACCCAGGCTTTCCCCTTGGCGCATCACAAATGAGCTTGTGTCTCTCTAAGGACTTTTAATTCACCTGCAAGGATTCAGGCTAACAAGACGTTGAATGTAGGATAGATTTTTATTTACATTTGTAGCAGGTCTTCTGACTTGCCTTCCAATATTTTGCATGCTACATCAAAATACAGGATTGGGGGTATCTGGGAGTGGGACAGCCCTGGAAGACTTGGCTATGTCTCCCCACCATGTGGAGGGGGAAGGAGTCTGTGGTTTTGATCTGGGGGTTCAGTTTTTAGTTTCCCCTCTGTCACTACTCTGCTGGCTTGGGTGAGTGGGAGGTCCCTCTTCCCATTTACCCTTGTTCTTTATCCTTTTAGAAGGCTGCTTTACTGCCTTATGGCTGGACCAGATCTTCCCCTTGCTTCGTAACACTGACGGGGGTGAGTTTCTAAGTCTGGAGATATACTTGTATGCCAGTTGAGTTCCAATCCCTGACACTAGACTGGGTTCACCTTGGGGATCTCTGACAGTCATCTCCGTAGCGCATGCTCCCAGCCAGGTTTTCTCCTAGGAGCATCACAATTTGGCTCATGTCTTTCTAAGGGCATTTAGCTCACATGCAAGAATTCAGCGAACAATTGGATATTGGATATAGGTAGGATGAGCTCAAAGAACCTTTCTTGCTGATCAGTCTGGTCCCACCTTCCTCTTAGGCCTATTGCAATCCTCATAATTCATGGTTTCAGCAAACGGATAGGTTCATGTTGTTTTTTGGTCTGGGTGCTTCATTGTTGTTCCAGTCATTGGGACCACTCAACCTACAGACTTTTCTGCAGGAGGCTAGCTGATCTCTATCTCCTTTCCCACCTTCTCTCATTGAGGTTCTGAATCCATTTCTTCCCTCTCTGTATCATTCCTTCTCCTTCTATGTCTGGCACCAGCTCCTAGGTACATGTGATTCTCTATAGAGCAGGACCTGGGGTTTGTGAACTCTTTTTTTCAATTGATAGCTGTATTTCAATGTAATTGGTTTCCTTATGTACTCTCATGTGTTTTATTGTATGTGTTTGAAAACATTTTTCTGAGAAGGGGTCCATAGGTTTCACCAGATTGCTAAAGGAGTCCAGGACATAAGAAACAGTAAGAACCTCTCTAGGAGAAGAGACACATGGATGTGCAGGCCTCTTTAGGTTTATATATAGCTTGGGTTTCCTCTAGGTATATCTGTGTCTATATTCTTTTTTTCTCTATCTTCTTTGAGGGAGACTTTCCTGAAGATAATGTGTCTGGATACTATTGCTCAGGCCTGGGCAAGTCACTTCATCCTGTTTGCCTCAGTTTCCTCATCTGTAAAATGAGCAGGAGAAGGAAATGGCAAACCAGTCCAGGATCTTTGCCACAAAAACCCCCAGTGAGGTCATGATGAGTTGGACATGACTGAAATGACTGAACAGCCAAAAAAGAAGGTGATAATTTTGGTGGTAGACTCACACATAGAGTATTATTTTCAGTTCTAGGAGGCCACATTTTAGGAAGGATGACTGATGATAAATTGGAGAGATGCCAGAGGTGGGCTACCATGATGATCAAGGGTCTCAATGAAGATCATACCATTTGAGAATTTTTTGAAGTGTCTAGAGAAATGTTCATTTTTGAGAAGATATGGTGGCATATAAAACCCTTATTCAAATATCTAAAGGGTTATCTTATAGAGGAGAGGTTAGACTTTGTTTTGTGTAGCTCCAGAGGTTAGAACTAAGAGTAGTGTGATGAAAGTTTTGGAGGAATGGATTTAGATTTGATGTAAGGGGAAAAAAAACCATCTGGAGTGGTCCAGAAGTGATATGGGCTGCCCTGGAAGGTAGGGGGCTCCCCATCACTAGGGGTTTTCAGGCAGAGGCTGGATGTCTACTTAGACAAGGGTTGAACTTGGTGATCCCTTCCCTCTGGGATCCCATGATTCTGGCTCCTGCCTCAATGTTTCTCTGCAAACCTTTCTTAAACCTTTCTTGTGTCTGTGAGGCAGGGCTTTGGAGTGACCACTCTTCACCCATCTCTACTAGTTTGTTATTGATGTGGATCAAAATAAGCCATCCAGAGAACCTCTAAATTAAGTTCTGCATATCACCTGTTCAAAGGGAACACCATAGAAACCTTGGCATTTTTTTTTTAAATTAATTTAATTTCTTTTCAAGGAACAAAAATCTATTTCCCCTCTCTCCTATACCCCACCCCCAACAAAGAAAGGGAAAACAAAACTCTTGTAACAAATAGGAATTGTAGGATTTTAGAGCTAAAAGGAGGCCTTAGAGATCATTTAGTTGAACCCTCCTCTGATTTTGCCTGTGAGGAAGCAGAGGCTTGGGGAGATGAGATGACTCATTCAGCTGGTGACTGGAGTGGTGGGGCTGCTTCTTGGCCCCAGGTCTTCAGATTCCCAATCCCGGGCTTCTTTTCTCCCTCACATGATCCAGATGGTACTTCACTCTTCAGGGAGGCCTCTGTTGGTTGGATGGTTTTTTGTGTTTCTCTCTTTCCAGCCATTGAGGGTAATACATCAAAAGAATTTGACAGGTAGTTTCTCATTAAGGCAGAGGGAAATATGATGTGTCGTCATCCTAGAAGGTAAAACTTCCTTTCAAGCTGATGTATGGAGGTTAGCGTTAGCCCCTATCAGATCATACGGGTAGGAGTGCTCCCTCCCTTAGGTTGTTCTGTAGCTGCATCCCGAAGATTGGGATGATACCAGAGTTTTCAATTGTTCTAGCTGCCACTTTTCTGCCTGGAGTCTTAGATAGCTACAGCTTCTGGCCTCACATACATTGTATTTATTCTTATAACCTTCCTTTACCCTAGCAGCCCCCTCCTTAAGTTGGAGATTTAAAAAAAAATGTTTTCTCTATATGATTTTTTCCCTCACTTCTTTTTTTAACCTTTTAATGCTTTGAAGCAGCCCCAGTGGGCCTAGGAAGGCAAAGAACAATGGAGTCAGCCTCTGGAGACCTAGTTTTGTAATAGCTAAGTGACCTTTAATCTTTTTCTGCCTTTGTTTCCTCCAATGTAAAATGGGAATCATTGTTCTCTGCCTTCCTTCTTTCTCTTATCTATTGAATACTTATAAGTATTCACTGTTTTCCAAAGCACTGAGGATACAGACAAAAGTGAGATGGTTCTTGCCTAGAAAGAGTTATGACAACAACAGCAACAACAATAATAATAATGGAAGGGAATAAGCATTTATATAGTGCCTGCTATGTGCCAGGCACTGTGCTAAGTGCCTTTTACAAATATTATCTCATTTGATCCTCACAACAACCCTGGGAGGTAGGTGCTGTTATTATTATCCCCATTTTACAGTTGAGGAAACTGAGGCAAACAGAGGTTCAGCAATTTGCCCAGAGTCACCCAGCTTATAAGTGTCTGAGACTAGATTTGAACTGAGGTCTTCCTGACTCCAGGCCCAGTGCTTAATCCACTATGCCACTTACCTATCTTCTACAGAAGGTTATAATGTATATATATAGCCTCTAAGCTCTAGGTTACTGGGAACATGTCTGATCTTGAGGGCTGGCTCCTTGGTTCATTATGCTAGGTCTTCGTAAATGTAAGTAAAGGGTCTTTTCAGAACTTGTACAAGCAATCATGCATCTATTGGGATAGGACAGCCTTTATTTTACCTCACAGAAAATGAGTAAAATGCAAAGGTCTCAGAGTAACCCATAAAGAAATAGAGAAAATGCATAAAAGGATTTACCTAAACACAACCCAATTTTCCATCTTTTCCAGTAGGCCCCATATAGTGTTTTACAAAGGCATCTAGGCCCCACCCTTGTCAACTTGTAATGTTACCTTCTGTTTTGGTATCCTTCTGGAAGGGAAACATGTCTTGGAAATGCCAGACAGGCAGTGCCAATAACTTTCTTTGGAGATAAGATGGAATCCCTAAACCCTTGTACTTGGGTTTACTGGTGAGGGATTGGGTTGACTCTCTGAGCCAGGTGCTGCCAAAGAAATATCTTCTCTCTGCCTAGAAACTTTAGATAATGGGATCATACTGCCTAAGAAATCTTCCTCTGGCTAGAAGGCTAGGGTTCGAGAATTCTTTAATATGGGGTGACCTAGAGAGGCAACTCTCAGGAATTTCTCCAGATAGTTGAGGTTTAGGAACCCACATTCAGGCCATGTAAGTAAACATGTGTGCCCCTGCTACAAGGAAGCCATTAATAGCTCTTGATTTCATTATTAGTTCCCCTTGGCTTCATAAATAGGATCCCTTCAGAAGAAAGGCAGATGGATTAAAAAAAAAAAGCCCTTAGCTCTTGATAAAGAGCTCTTTTTACAGGCTGGCACAAAGGGCTGGCTTTTGTTATAAGAGTGTATCATACTATGACTGAGCAACTGCAAGGATTCTGTGTTATATCTAGGGGCAATAGGGAGCCATTGAAGACTGTTTATTGTATGAGGGAAGGTGGGTAACATTGCCAAATTTGTGTTTGAAGTAGTTTAATTTGGCAGTTGTGGGGAGAAACTGGAGGCAGGGTGATCAATTAAGAGCCTTTTGCAATAATATAGACAAGAGGTGATGAGATGCTACATTAGGGTAAAAGCTGTATGAATTGAGAGAAGGGGATAAATGTGAGAGATGTTCTGGAGATACATTAACAAAATTTGACAGCTGATAGGATATGAGTTGAAGGAAGAGCCATAGGATGATTTTAAGGTTGTGAACTTAGGCAACCAGAAGGATGGTATTGCTCTCAATAGAAATACTACAGTTTAGAGGGAAGGATAGATGTTTGGAGAATGCGAGTTTGAGTTTATATATGTTGAGATAGAGATACTCATGAAACATCCAGGTAGAAATGAGTAATCCAAGATGTAGAGTTTAGGAGAGAATGAATATGTGGATTTAGGAATCATTTTCCCAGAGAAAATTGAACCCATGGGAGCTATGAGGTCACCAAATGAGGCAATCTCAGAATTATAGTTTCCCAGACTTGGAAGGGACTTCAGAGATCATCTAGTTCAACCTCTACTTGAGCAAGAATCCTTTCTATAACATCTCTTGGTAGTTATCTGTAGTAATCTAGCCTCCTATTGAGTCATTCCAGTGATAAGGAACTCATTATTGCACAGTCTATTAATGATGTCAATGTGCTATGGTAACTGTTCCTGGTTAGGTTTGATCATTCATCTGACTAACATTTATCAAGACCAAAGTATGTACAAGACACTGGACTAGGTGTCCTATACTAGAGAATACAGAAACATTGGGTCCGAAAGCTGAGGCACTTAACCTCTGAACTAGAAACTTCAGCATAAATGCCATTCTTCCAATTGGTTGTATCCTCCTTATCCTGTCTCTCAGGCTCGCATAGAGAATACTTTTTTGAAGGCCACTCAACAGGCCTTGAGAACACTAGAAAATATACCCAGAAGAACAGACGTCCCAGAGTGTGATATTAAGAGAACATTGGCCTGATTTACGGAATCACAGACTGTTAAAATTGGATGGAATATCAGAGGCCATTGGGTCTAGTGGGGACCTGATCAAAAATCCCCCTCTATAATGTGCCCACCATGTAAGCTATCCAGCCTGTAGCTGAAGACCCTCTAGTGAGGGAAAGCCCACTACTTCCTTAGGTAGCTGATTACACTTTTGGATAGTTTCTCAATTTCAAGATTTTTTTTTCTCATATCAAGCTAGAATCTGCCTTTTTGCCACTCGGCCCATTGTTCTAGTTCTGTGTCTGGAGCCAAACAGAAGTATTATACTCTTTCCCACGTGACAGTCCTTCAAAAACTTGATGACAAGTATCATATCCCCTTCTATCTTCCTTTGTTTTGGTTAAACATTCCTAGCTCCTTCATCCAGTTATCATGTGGTATGATCTTGAGGCCCTACCTATATCAGCATGATGTAGTAGAAAAAAAAAACATTGGCTTTGAGAGTCAAGGACCTCACTCTGCTGCTTACTACTAATGTGACCTTCAGCAGCTCACTTACTCTGTAAAATGAGAGACTTGACCTGGATCACCTCTGAAATCCCCTTTACCTGTAAATCCTGTAATTAAATTCCTATGACCAATCATTGTACCCTTCCTCTTTAGTTTATCAGCATTCTACTTAAAATGTGGTTCCCAGATTGGAAATCGAATCCAAGCGGTTGACAATAATACATTTGGTTATTCCAATCTGGGATGTAGGATGTTAGCGTCAGAGGACATGGTACTAATCAGATGACAAGATGTATTCCCTCCCACTTTCTCTAGCAAGCCTGCATTCTGACCAAGGAGTTATTGAACACATTCAGCATTATCAAAATGTAAAAAGTTTAGAGACAGCCTTATATCACTTATAAGAGAAGGAAACCAAGGAGTTTCACTGTGCCCTTTGTAACATGGACATTAAAAACATTAAACTTGAGTGGATGCTAAAATACAGCTTAATAAGAGAACTCTTTGAATGGTTGAACAAAGTGGGTAGTTCTGGGAACCTTGAGCAGAATGGCTTTCTCATCACTTGAGTTTGACTCAGATAATTGTAGAGTCCAGTCAGAACTGGGAGAAGGCGGTTCATACTTTTTCCATGGTTGGGCATGGATAGGTTCTTTGGATTGAAATTTAGGCCCCTCAAGCCCTCTCCTATTGGCATAGATGAGTTGATTGCATTAGCACATTGTCATTCTGGAAGCCAAACTGACCTTGGAATATATCACAGAGTCTTAGAACATATAAGTTGTTCAGACCAACCCCCTCATTTTATGGAGGAGGAGACTAAGGCCTCAAGATAGGAGATTCCTTATCCACATTCACATAGCTACTTAGTGGCAGAGGCAGGATTGAGAACTCATGTCAATGGTGAGTCAGCTCACTATCCAATGTTCTTCTCACTGCCTCAAAATATAGGTCTTTCATTGTGGATAAAAGTAGAAATTTTAAATTTTGTGTTGTCCTGGGGCAGAATAAAATTCTTGTTTGTAAATAATCAGCAGATTATATTTGTGCTGGTGCTTTAGTTATGAAGTATTACAGGTATTATCTCCAATTTAGATGTTCAGCTTAAAAATGGAATTGTATTCTGTTATTTAGAGTTCAGATGGACAGTGTTTCCTCTCAGCCCTGAGAGTAATTTGGACTCTGGAGATCTTTGAGCCTGAGGGGTAGCTTGACTTATGCCTAGAGGTTTTGAGAAAGGACAGACTAAAAGGAAGGAGCTGGTGCTGGGACCGAGAAGCAGTGGCATATGGGGGAGACAGTGTCCTTGATCTGACACAGGACTTAGTGAGTTGAGTTACAGAGAAATGGCTCAGGGGCAATGGACAGAGAGGAGGGAGAAAGGGGCAAAAGGGAGAGAAGGGAAGGAGAGAGAGAAAGGGAAGGAGAGAGAGAGAGAGAGAGAGAGAGGAGGGAGACAGAGAAGAAGAGAGACACAGAGAGAGAGGAAGAGAGAGACGGACAGAGAGAGGAAGAGAGAGAGAGACAGAGAGAGAGAGAGACAGAGATAAAGAGGACAGAGAAGAAGACAGAGAGACGGAGACAGAGAAGGAGAGAGAGGAAGAGAGAGACAGAGACAGAGGAAGGGGAGAGAAAGAGAGAGAGAGAGAGAGAGAGAGAGAGAGAGAGAGAGAGAGAGAGAGAGAGACAGAGAGACAGAGACAGAGAGAGAGAATAAGAACACTATTGCATCCCTGGAACCTTCTTGGAGCAAAGAACTACTAGTTGTAATGGACTCTTTAAGGACGAAGGAAAGTTTCAGAAATTCCTCAACTTCCCCTCCTCATGCCCGGTAACAGGTGCTGTTAAATATTCTTCTTGCTTCTTTTAGCTAAATGTTTCCCATGTCCTGATTTTGCTTCATATACAAAGAGCCCCAGAATTGGTCATGGGAGCCTGTATTGTATACTTAGTCTCTGATTAAGAAAGGGGAATGCAAGAAGCCCTGGGTAGCCTGGAAAAAACAAAATTTAAATTTGGGCAGAGAACCAAATGTTTATGTTTATGTATATGTCTATGTGTAAATGTTAGGAATTTTTCTGACCGGGGGCTCTGAGCAACTAAGATTGTATTAATGACTTTTCATCTTATATCAATTGCATAAAATAGCAGAGAAAGGGACCACAAGAAGCTGAGGACCATTATATTATTCCTAGGTTAAAAGAGCCCTAATTGTTATAGCATTATGTGGCTGATTAAGTCTCCAGAGAGGAGGAAGATCTGAGAAGGCATTGACCCAAGAAAAGATCACACCCTCCAGAGAGGATAAATTAAGATTTTGGAATGATTGGACTTCTCTGCTGTCCAGAAGGAAGGAGGGAGCAGCAGCAAAGATCAAGTCCTGGCTGGCCAACTCTACTCTTCACAGTGACACCTACTGGTATTTCATACAGATGAGGAAACAGGCTTTAAGAGAAGTGCATCACCTAGCTAGTAAGGGGTTGAGTTGAGATTTGAACTTAGGTCTCTTCTGGCTTTAAGCCCAGAGGGATTCAAATCAACTCAACGAACATTATCCCATCTGTTGCCAAGGCCTATCAATTTCAGCTTGGCAACATCTCTCACATATGCCCCCTGCTCTCCTCTGACATTGTCCCTACCCTAGTGTAGGCCCTTATCATCCCATGGCTAGACTATTGCAATAGCCTGCTGGTGGATCTGCCTGTCTCAAGTCTCTCCCCATCAAACCCACCCCCCATTCAGCCACTAAAGTGATTTCCTAAAGCACAGGTCCAACCACATTACACCCCCCCCAATAAACTCCAGTGGCTCCCTGTCACCCCAGGATCAAATACAAAATTCTCTGGCATTCAAAGCCTTTATGACCTAGCCCCCTCCTACCTTTCCAGTCTTCTTATACCTTACTCCCTTCAATTGCACTAGTCTCCTGGTTGTTCTAAGAACAAGACTGCTCTGGGTATTTTCTCTGTTTGTACCCCTAGAATTCTCTCCTTCCTCATTTCTACCTGCTGACCTCCCTGGCTTCCTTTAAGTCCCAACTAAAATCTTTTCTCATATAGAAAGCCTTTCCCAACCCCACTTAATTCCAGTGCCTTCCCTTTGTTAATTATTTCCTATTTATCCTGTATGTAGCTTACTCTGTATATACTTCTTTGCATGTGGTCTCCCTCATTAGTGTAACCTCCTTGAGGGCAGTGACTATCTTTTGCCTCTTTTTATATTCCTAGCACTTAGCACAGTGCCTGGCACATAGTAAGGACTTAACAAATGTTTATTAATTGATTACTGATCAATTGGTATCGAACACCTATGTAAGACACGGTGCACCATTGGAGATACAAAGACAGAAACAAAACAGGCTCAGATGTCAAGAAACTTGTTCTCTATTGGTTGTATGTTATGGTGTTTGTGCAAATATTCTGTTACTTTTCATATCCTTTGTATTTCTAGGGAGAGAGCATTAAGTGGGAGGATCAGGAAAGGCCTCAGGTAGGAAGGTGGTACCTGGGCTTCCATGGAAGCTAGAATTTCTAAGCCGTAAAAATGAGGATGGAGTACATTCCTGGCATGGGGGCCATCCTCTGCATCAGCATGGATATGGAAGCTACAGTGGCCCCTAGAAGGAATAAGTAGCGGACCAGTTTGACTGGAAGAGAGACTATTTGAAGGGGAATCATATGAATTAAATGGAGAACACTAAGTGAGAGCTACTTTGTGGATTAATGGGAAATGCTAACATTTTTGCTGATAAAATCTTTGTGGCCACTGCATGGTGTTTTCTGATTTCTTCCTGAACCATTTGTCACCCCCACCTTCCCTGCCTGTCCCACGAGAAGTTAACTAGTCTTAATGCCTGTTTGTCTGATTTTGATGGGTCCTGGAGCGGGGTTGGCAAATGTCTGTGACTCCGTGTTGTACTGAACAGCTCTTAGAACTTTGCTCTGATTGCTCAGAAAGAGCCTGTTTGATTGATCTTAACATGGATGTCTATTCTTTGCTCAGAAAGAGCCTGTTTGATTGATCTTAACATGGATGTCTATTCTTTTTTATGAGGAAAATGACCCCCCCCCAAAAAAAAACCCTCTTGGAGTAATATCATTCTGAAAGCATCTCGCATTGATTATTCCATTTCTTTGTCTGTCTGTCTGTCTCTCTCTTTCTCTCTTTTCCAAAACAGACCAATCTTAGTAGTTTCCCAGTGTCCCAAAGGGACAGGGAGTGAGTCTACTTACCAGTAAGCTTTTTATGGGCTGTGTGTATTTAATGTAAGTATAAACTTTGTGTCCCTGTCCTAGTAAAAGGGAAACCTGCAGTGTTGATATGATTGCATCAAGGGGCTCTGTTAAAGTTTATGAGGAGTTATAATGTGTTTGAAATGTTCCCAAGGTTCTTTATTTTGCCCTTTATGAAGAATCCAACATACTCACTGGACTGGGCAGCAGGCATCTTGGCTTCTAAGTCCTAGGATCATGGATCTAGAGTGGGAAGAGATCTTAGAGATGATCTAGTCTAACCCCAACCATTTTACACATGAAAAAATGGGGACCCAGAGAAGTGAACTGACTTGCCCAAGGTCAAATAATTAGAAAGTGAGAGGCAGTGTGATGCAGAGGAAAGAACACTAGTTCTAAAATCCAAAGACCTGGGTTCAGATTCTGCTTTGGATACTTAGCAACTGTGTGACTTTGGGCGGGTCACTCAACCTACCTTAGGCTCAGTTTCCTCACTTGTAAAATAAGAGAGCTGATTTAGATGTCTTCTAAGGTCCCTTTCACCTCCAGCTCTGTGATTCTAAGAAGGAGTCAAGGGAGTATTCTTTGTTTCATTTCTTTTACTTGCTATGTGGCCTCAGGCAATTCACTTCCTTTCTCTGGGCCTTACTTTCCTTCTTTGTGAAATGGAGTTGAACTAGATACACTGTCAGGCATCTTCTAGCTTTTCTTTGTTAAGAAATCACCCAAAGACTCTTTTCTTTGTGTCATTGGGATAAAGAATTCTAAGACAGTTTGACTCACAAAATTACCTATTTATGTATACCTTTGTGATGGAAACACTGAAGTCCATCACTATAACTTAGCATACTATTATGAGCTTCTTCAGGGCAGGGGCTGGTTTTTGTTTCTTTTTGTATCCCTAGTGCTTAGCAGAGTGCCTGGCACATAGGAGGATATGTTTATTGTGTTACAATACAATTAAATTAAAATTGAAAACATATGTTTATTAAGTATCAGTTGTTCAGAGATGGACAAGGCATAGTGCTGAGCTTGGAGGTGGGAAGACCGAAATTCATATCCCACTAGCTCTGTGACCATGGGCAAGTCACTTCATCACGCTGAGCCTGTTTCTTCATCTGTAACCACACTTGTGACTCATAACATCCAGGGTTCTTGTGAGCTTAAATGATTTCACATATGGAAAACATTATGCAAATTTCAGAGTGCTATATATGTGTCAGTTGTTTAAAAAAAGCCTACCCCTTTAATTTATACTTGCACCCAAAACTCCCCTTCAGTGGAATTCTCAAGTCTGATTTATCATCTTCCAACAGATTGATATTAACTAGCCCATTCTGCTGTATGTGAGACGCTTGTGGTTCTGGCTTGTCCGTAGGGTTTTGTGTGCCTTGTCTGGTCTACCTGGCTCTTTGTAGTGTCTGGGATTCCAGTCTCCGACCTGTGGAGTTCATCCGTTATCTTGACATGAAGCAGCAGATCTGGCCCATCTCCTAGGTGATTTATGATGCCATCAGTCACCCGAGTTCACTGCCTTATTTCTTCATTTGGTATCAGGTCCTATAAGGAGGCATTGCATATCTTTCTTCCTCTTGCTCTTCATCTCGTTAATAACTTGTTCTTATCTGTGAGGAGTGTAGAGGACCAGCACTGTGCAGCCCAGAAGGAAGCACTGTGGAGCACAACAGTTTTCTCTTGGTTTTAATCAGAAACTCTCAATCCAGCAACAAAGTGTTTATCTTGTCAGCTTGCCTACGCCACCTCTTTTCTATTTTGACCTCAGAAGAATCACAGTTGTAAGTGCCCCCCTGGGTTAATTAAAATATTCATGTTAGGCACAAGTAAAAGGTAGCATAGTACCCTTAATTTCTTAGACACAAGACATGGTTTAAAAGATGTCATTGAGGGTATGTGTGACCAGAAAAGGAGGTGATCTGTTTAGGTAGAAGGAGAGATAACAGGCGAATGTACCCAATGCTATCCCGTTATCTATAAAATAGCAAAAGGTGTGCAGTAGGGCTTTGTAAGCTGGAACTCTTAGATCTCTAAGGATCTATGTATAGATTTCAAGGGTTCCATGAACTTGGATTGGAAAAAAAATTGTATCTTTATTTTCATTCACCTCTAAATGAAATGCAGCATTTTCTTTAATTATGATGAAAAAGGCATTCTGATGAGTCTGACACCAATATGATGAGCCTCCATGTTGAGCCCCACCAGATTACCTAAGTATGATTGAACTGGCCCAAGTTGAAAATGGATCCAGTAAAAACTCTCATGCCTGTCAATAGTGGGATTGGGCTCACGAGTGGTCACTGCACTTCCACTCTGGGCAAGATAGGAGATTCAATCTTTCATAGAAAAAAAATCAATAAACAAACAAAATTCTAAGAATGGGTCCACAGGCTTGTGGACCAGACTGCTAAGGGAATTCATGCTGCCAAAGAAAAAAGGGTAAGAACTCCTGGTCTAAATGATGGCTTCTATCATAGTGGATGAATGCTTTGTGGGGAAAAATGGACAAGAAATGCAGAAGATGGTTGTGATCTACTTACAAAGGAGAGCCCAATTTGATAAGATCATGTAGATCCATCAAAGTATTGAAATAAGTTTTCCCTTAATGGTATTACCATGTGTTCAGCACATGCCCCTTAGTAGTAGTAGTAGTAGTAGTAGTAGTAGTAGTAGTAGTAGTAGTAGTAGTAGTAGTAGTAGTAGTAGTAGTAGTAGTAGTATAGTAGCAGCAGCAGCTAACCTTTATATAGCACTTACTAAGTGCCAGGCACTGTGTGATCATAGGATTTTAGATCTAGAGCTGGAAGGGACCTTAGAGGCCATCTGTAGTCCAACACTCTCATTTTATAGTTGCAGGAACAGTCGCTTAGAGGTAAATCACTTGCCAGGGTTATACAGGTAGTATCAGAGGTAGGATTTGAATCCAGTCCTTTGACTCCAGAATCAATGTTCTTTCCACTCAGATCCAGTCTGATTTTGTTTGATTTTTCTTAGAGCCAAGCCAACAAGCATTTATTAAGCATTTCCTACGTGTTAAGTGCCCTTCTAGGTGCTGGGGATATTAATACAAGAGGCAAGAGAGCCCATGTTTCAGAAAGCATTCTCACGAGGAGACTTGTCTTGTAAAGATATAAGTAAATAAACACTAGTTTGAATTGAGAGTGAGCATTGACAGCTAAAGGGATCAGGGAAGGCTTACTGTAGGAGAGGGTGCCTGAGCTGAGCCTTGAAGAAAGCTAGGGATGCTGACAGACAGAGGTGAGGAGGGAGGGCATTTCAATCCTGTATAAAGGCTTAGAAAAAGGGGATGGAATGTTGAGGCAGAGAACGCCAAATAGGTTGATTTGTCTGTAACTGCCTGGAATGTAGTAGAGTACTGGAATGGCAGTAACTTACAATAAGCTTCCAAAGGGAGGCTGGAGCCACATTGTGGAGGGCTTTAAATGCCCAGCTAAAGAATATCTATTTTATTCTAGAGGTTATAGGTCGCCTCAGAAGGCACTTGAGCAGGGAAGAGACATAGTCAAATGTATGCTCTAGAAGTATCAACTTGGTAGCTGGGTAGAGTTTGGATTGGAGAGAAGAGGCTGGAGTCAGAGCGACCAGTGACAAGGTTGCTGCACATAGTCCCGCGAGAGTGGAGGAGGATCGGAACTAGAGGAGTAGTCATGTGAGTAGAGAGATGGTGATGAATGCAGTGCTAGAGATACTCTGTAGGGAGAATTGACAAGACTTGGGAACAGGATATAGGTGTTGAAGAATCAAGTATGACTCTGGTTGTGAACCTGGAATAGGGAGAATTGACAAGACTTGGAAACGGATTGGACATAGGTGTTGAAGGAGAATTGAGAATCAAGTGTAGAGCAGATGGGGTATTCAAGGAGGACTGGCACCTCTGGTATGGGGGCTTGCTGAGCCCCTTTTCAGGGCTGCTCATCCACCTTTGGTGTCCACCTTCACCCAACTCTCACCCATGGCTCCAAGAAACTGTAGTATATACAGCGGCCACACCTTGGTAAAATTGTCTCAGCAGGCTAAACCCAGTTGAGGGTAACTGATGGGCCTCAAACTCATTGGTGAGTTAGGGGGATGTCTACCCCTAGCATGTGAAATGGTGAAATGGGCAGATGAGAACAATTTGTTTCAATGGCCATGAAGTTGGCTGAAGCAGGTGCTATGGAATGCTTAAAGCTCGGTCAGGCATCGAAGATGCCAAGGCCATCCACTGCATCCTGGGCCATCTCTAGTCATCTTGACTTTTGTCCTGCCACTGGACTTTGATGACTCAGGAAGAGATAATGAGGCTAACAATTTTGCGTGACTCTGCCTCACTTAAATATGATTTATGCACAAGTCAAGACATCGCCTGAGATGTCATTGGTCCTCTTTGAAAAACAAAGGATGAACACAATCAAATGTGACTCTGATTATGAACCTGGTGATTAGGATGTTGGTGCTGGTGGGAGTTGCATAAAAGAAGTATGGAGAAGGCAAAAGTTTTGGGGAATAATGAGTTCTGTTTTGGACATGTTGATTTTTTTTTTTTTTTGGGCTAGGCAATTGGCTAGTAAGTGTTATGTGTCCGAGGCCGGATTTAAACTCAGGTCCTTCTGAATCCAGAGCCAGTGCTCCATCCACTGTGCCACTTAGCTGCCCTGGACATGTTGATTTTAAGATGCCTTGGAGGTAAGACATTCAGATAGTAATGTCCAGAAGGTATTTGGTGATACAGCACTGGAGTTCATCAGGCAGAGACTAAAACTGGTTATGTAGATTTGGGATTCATCTGTATAGAGATGATTGAACCCATTGGCATTTATGAGGTCACCAAGAAAGAGACTGTAGTGAGAGGAAGGGTACATTTTATGTCCCAGATCTATCTGTAGGCTCTCTGACAGATCCAGTTGTCCATGAGGAACAAATGTGTCAGCTGTTCTCTCTCCTCTGGTTACACTTTCCCACGCTAGCCTTCTGAAAACTGCTTCTAGCATTTGTGTAAACAGTTTTGGAGAGATGGCGTCACCTTGGCACACAGTTTCCCTAACATCAATAATACACAGATCTTCGAGTGGCATTATTACCATTGTACGCTCCTTGTTCATTTCTGCCAACAGGTTGATGTATGCCAGGCTGAATCCACTGTCATCAGGAACATTGAGCTCCACTGAATCAAAGGCCTTTTTGTAGTTGACAAATGCATAACCAGGCAGCTTTTCAGATTCTTTGCATTTCTCGTTTAGTTACCAGAACACATGGATGTGCGCCATTGTGGAAAAAGGGGATCAGAAGCCCACTTGTTCTTCTCTGCATATCCTAGTCATTATTTATGTCATCAGGCATAATGTGGGTGAAGGCCCTGCATATTTGACACAAGGTCGTTCATGGGTGGTTCATTGTTGAGGTTGGATCACCCTTCTCTGGGGGTTCAGATGGTCGTAAGCTCAGGGTACTTCGGTTCTTTTCATGTCCATTCTGAACTGTTGATCCCAGACCTTGGATCTTTGCTTCCATAAGCACTAGGGAAGCACTGGAACCTTTGGAAGAGGACCGAGATGGGATCAGCATGATGCAGAGATGTTTCTGTTCTATTCAGGCCTGCTTCATCTGTGCTGCTGATTGTTCATTTTCATAAATTTAGAGCTGGAAGAGGCCTCAGAGACCATCTAGTCCAACCCCTTCATTTTGCAGATGAGAAAACTGAGGCCCAGAGTCACATGGGTAGTAAGTGAGGGAGGCAGCATTTGAACTCATATCTCAGGATCATTGGAGGGGAACTTGGAGATCATCTTGTCAAATTTTCTCATTTTACAGATAAGAAAAATCAGGCCCAGGGATGACTTGCCCAAGGTCACAGAGTTGTTTTGCTTTGAGAGTCAGGTTGTTTAAAGCAACATTTCCCAAACTTGTATTCCATTCTATGTGAACAGGGACTCTGGGAGAAAATCTAAATGCTGACAATATATTCTCTAAAATATTAAATATAAAATTGAATATGTATTAGAACAATTTTTACCTGTAGCAATTTGGGAATATGAAAATAGGCTTAATTTTTCGATACTCCAAATTCCATACACTGTTACCTGCTCACTTGTTTTTTTTTGGGGGGGTATTCCAGGCCCTAGGCCTAGCATTGATGGTTGCATTTTTATGTTTCAAGCCCCAAAGCATTTTGTGGCCAAATTCGTTAAGAAACTGCTGGCATGTCGTTGTAAATATGGGGACAAAGTGTGGGCTTTGCTAATTCGTTAGTGTCATTATTCCTTTTCTCCTCTTGATCTTCCATGATGGCTACTAGTTTCCAGTGCTTCAGAGAAGGAGCTTTTTAACTGTTTCAGGCTCGTTCATTTCCAGGCCATGCCTTTTTGCCTGGGCCTCTGGGGTTCTTTGGGCTTTCCCTTCACGTCCCTTCTTCTTTCCATCCTGAGTTCTTTATATTTTGCAATTTTTCATGCTGCCTTTATTCTTCCTCTTGGACCCATTAGCTTCAGCATTTCTTCACTTACTCAATGACTCCTTCTTTCCCCAGGCACGCTTTGACTACTCCCATTACAGTGCTGATAAATCTGTTGTAATCCCTGTCTGTATCGAGTTCTTCCTTGTATTTCAAGTCCCTTTCTGACAGCTCAACTGCAAAATGAGTTTTCATTGAAACTGTATCCCTGCGGTGGTTTTTTTTCCCTACTTGCTTTATTCCATTTTCCTGAGAGATGTCCACATGGGCTATCATCTGCAATATGCTGGGACCTGATCTGGTTTGAATGACACTTTTCACAGAGAGTCAACATATCACGGGTCATACGTTGCTGCTTTGTGAGTGTAGCTTTGCTCCAATTTAATACAATTCCATATGGGCTTCCCTGGGTCTACAGTTTTCAAGTTTTCTTCTCCTATTTTGTGTTAAGCTACAGGGTGATGAACTCAATATATTCTCCTTTCCTCTAAGCCCACCTGCTCCTTTAAACTTTCCCACCCCAGGGGAGGGTACCACTGTCTCCCTCATCCCTTCTATTCTCCCCACCTTTGAATCATTCTCTGCTCATTTCCCTTCCCCATATTCGGTAAATGGCCAAGATTTACCAATTGTACCTTCACAGCATCACTTTTATCTGTACTCTTCTCTTTATCTACCTTGGTTCAGGCTTATAACACTTTTTTCTTAGGCCATGTCCTAGATCTCCATGCCTCCTGTCTTTCCCTTTGCAATCCATTTTCCACATAGCTACCAGAGAGGAATTCCTAAAGTAGAGGTCAGCTGACGTTACTCCTCTGCTCAGTAACCTTTGCTGTAATTCAGTCATTTTCAGTTGTGTCTGACCCTTTGTGACCCTATTTGGGGTTTTCTTGGCAAAGATACTGAAGTGGTTTGCCATTTCCTTCTCCAGATAATTTTGCAGATGAGGAAGCAGAGGCCCATAGGGTGAAGTGACTTGCCCAGGGTCACACAGCTATTAAGTATCTGAGGCTATATTTGAACTCAGTTCTTCCTGACTTGAGGCACAGGACTCTATCCACTATACCACCTAGCTACCCCTCCGTAACCTTAGTGATTCTCTGTTACCTCCAGAAGAAAATACAGATTCCTCTAGTTGGCATTTAAACTTCTCTGTGGTCTAACTCCACATTACTGTTCCATACTTATTGCACATTATTCCTTCTCATGTACTCTACTTTCCAGCCAAACCATTTGATTTGTGGTTCTCCATGTAACACGTTCCATACGTGTGCTGGGTCTGTGTCTCTGCAAAAGTAGTGCCCTGAGTCTTAAATGTGCTCTTAGCATCCCTACTTCCTTTATGGCTCAGATCAGATGCCACCTCCTCCATGAGGCCATCCCTGTTTCTTCCTTGTTATTCCTACAATTCCTGTGCATTTATTTTTGTACATAACTTGTGTTTACTCATCTGTGTACATGTTGTATCTTCCCCAATAGAGTGTATACTTCTTGAGGGCAGGAACTACTTTTATTTTTTGGCTTTGATTATTGTGCCTAGCACAATTCCTTATTCATAGTAGATGTTTAATAAGTCCTTGTTGAATTGAATCACCTCCCCCTAAACTCCCACAGACCATCAGTTGCCAAATCTTGTTAATTCTACCTGAAGCACATCTTTAAATCAAAGGACAAAGCTATCAGCAAGCATTTACCAAACCCATACTATGTTATGTGCCCATCACTGTCCTAGGGACTGGAGACGCAAAGATCCCCAGTGAAACGGTCCCTCCCTTTTAGGAGCTTCTACCCTCGATGGGAGAGAAAACATGTACATATATACAAAATATATATTCGATAGGGACAAGATAATTTTCTTTTCTTTTTTTTTTTTGGTGAGGCAATTGTGGTTAAGTGACTTGCCCAGGGTCACACAGCTAGTAAGTGTAACAAGATAATTTTTGAGGGAGGGCATTAGCAACAGTCGGTGGGGAAGAGGAATCAGGAAAGGTTGCATGTAGAAGCTGGCACTTAAGTCAAGCCTTAGAGGAAACAAAGAGTTTCTGAGTGAGGAGGGAGTACATTCCCAGCATGGGATATTTTTTTTTTGTGCATTCATTTTTCAGTCGTGTCAGACTCTTCGTGACTTCATTTGGGTTTTGTTTTTTTTTTTGTTTGTTTTTTTTGGCAAAGACACTGGAGTGGTTTGCCATTTCCTTCTCCAGCTCATTTTACAAATGCGAAAACTAAAGTAAACAGGGTGAAGTGACTTGCTCCGGGTCACATAGCTAGTAAGTGTCTGAGGCCAGATTTGAACTCAGGAAGAGGAATCTTCCTGAGTTCAGACTCAGCTCTCTATCCACTGTAGCACCACCTAGCTGCCTAGCGTGGGAGATAGTGCAAAGGTCCATATATAGGAACTGAGATATCCTGTATAAGAAAAAGCAAGAAGGCTAGCCTTGGCTCGGCCCTAATGTGCACTGAGGGGAATCATGTGTCAGAAAGTTAGAAACGTAGGTTGGGGCAAGGTTGTGAAGAATTTTAAGTGCCCAACAGGGGAATTTATATTTTAATATTGTAATTATATAATAGTTATATTTATGTTGCCAAATTACTTTTCCTAAGGCATAGTTCTGCTCAGAAATCTTCAGTGGCTTCTTGTTGCTTCTACAATAAAATCTAAACATCTCTGCAACATGACTCCCACTTCCTTTTCTAGACTTAATTTGTATGCTTCCCCTTTACATTCTGTATTCCAGAGAATTTGGACTACTAGTCATTTCTCCAACTTGACATTTCCTCTTCTGCATGACTGCTTTTGCATTGGTTTTTTCCTGTGTCTGGGATGCACTCCTTTCTCAAATTTGTGTCTTAGAATCTCCTTCTCTTAAGGCTCAGGTCTGGTGTTACCTTCTAAGTGAAGGCTTTCTCAACCACCCTTCCCTCTATTTATCGGTATTCTTCCTTTTTCAAATTATGTATTTTTATGGCTAACATGGAAATATGTTTTGCATGACTTCACATGTATAATTGATATCATATTGCTTGCCTCCTCAGTGAATGGGAGGGAGAGAGAGAATTTGGAACTCCGAATTTAAAAAGAAAAGAATGCTAAAAATAAATAAATAATAAAATTAAAAAATGATATGTATATATTTTTACTCATCAGTATACATTTTGCTTCACCCAGGAAAATCTAAGCTTTTTGGGGACAATGGCTATTGTGTTTTTATCTCTTAGCATAATAGTTTGCAGACTTCAGGCAACGTGATAAATATTTGATATGAATTAAATTAATTGGTCAACGTCAAATTGGATGAAAACAATGACAACTTGGAAGAAGATTTCTAATAGGTGGCTCCAGTGATCTGTGCTTGGTCGTCTGTTGTTTAACATTTTTTTTTTTTATAAATGGCTTGTATAAAGACATAGAAAGCATACTTACCAGATTTGAAAATGTCACAAAACTAAGTAGGATAGTTAAGACTTTGGATGACACAGTCAGAATCCACAAAAGATCACAGTACGCTAGAACATGGGCCTGAATCGAGTGAGAAGATATTTAATTAGGAATAAATGCAAAGTCTGGCTCATGGATTCAAAAAATCAATTTCCCAAGTATAAAATGGGAAGGGTATGGGTAGCTAACAGATTGGAAAGAAGTACTGAGGGTTTTAGTGGTCTGCAAACTGGGCATGAGTCAACAGTGTGGTGTACCAGCTAAATAATCTCAGATGATGGCAGTATCTGGGACTGGAAAGATTTTATATGCTTCCCTTGTATTCTGCTGTGGTCAGATCACATCTGGATTCTGGTATTCAGTTCTCAATGTGACATTTTAGGAAGGACAATCTGGAAAGTTACTGGGAAGGAGAAAGACCTTATGATCATACCAGATGGAGTTTGGTTGTAGGAACTGGGAGTTTTTAGGAGAAGAGAAGACATATGGGAGACATGCTAGCCATCTTCAAGTATTTGAAAGGCAATTAGACTTGCTCTGCCTTAGCCCCAGAACACAAAGCTAGCCACCTTGGGGTGAGATTCCCAGTGGGACAAATTTAGGCCTAATGTCTAGAAAAATGTCCTAATAATTAGAGCTGTCTCAAAGTGCATGGTTTGAGGGGCAGCTAGGTGGCACAGTGGATTGGTCTCTGGCCTTAAAGTCAGGAGGACCTGAGTTCAAATCCAGTCTCAGACACACAACACACAACGTACTAGCTGTGTGATCCTGGGCAAGTTGCTTAACCTCAATTGCCTAGCAAAAAGCAAAAAAAAAAAAAGATATAACATCCAAAGTGCATGGGTTGCTTCAGGAGGCAGTAGATTCCCTATCACCGGTTGACTACTTGGCAGAGAGATTTTAGAAAGGATAGAACCCTACTCAAGTTAGAGGCTAGGTGGATTTTGAGGTCTCTCCCAATTCTGAAAACTTATGTTCCTGTGATAATTCCTCCGTGTGTTCTCATTTCATCTGTTTTTTTTTTTTTCCCTTCAAACAGCCCCTCTGTGCTCCTTCACTATCTTAGCACCTTCTGGTTGGGCAAACACTAACGAAATATTTGTGAGAATTGCCTTGGAGACCTCACTCTGCACAACACTTGATCAAATTTCCATCTCACAGGATGTAGCATGTAGCCTGATGCCTCTTTGGGTCCAAATCAGAGTTTCCTCCTGTGTGGCCTCAAGTCGTGGGTGACAGGCCCTTGCCAAAATCGACATCTGTATCATCCATTTGCTCCCATGTAGAACGTGTGGAATGTGAAACTTTTGCAGCAATACATTTGGGCAGCTCTCCCTCCTGGCCTATCACTTGCATATCCTTGTATGTTGGAGAGGGTTTCGCCTCTTGGGCATGGCCTCTCTGTCTCAGATTTCCCCTTGCCTCCTCTGTAAAATGAGCTGGGTGGGACTGAATGATGTCTAAGGTCTCTTTCAGCTGCAACATTCTCTAAAATCCTATGATCTCTAGTGCAGTTGACATAAACCACCAGATTGGTGGGAACATACAGCAAAATATTTATTATGCTGTCAAATGATGACTGCCCATCTGCTAGTTTAGAATTGCTTCTTTGGTCCCTACCTCTCCCCTTCTTCCACTCCCCTCCTCCAAATGGTTTGTTGAGAATCAGAAAAAGCATATTATCACAATTGATCTCTTCATGGATTCTCTATGCCTGAATCCCAGATCTTAGTACTAAAAAGGCCTCCAGGAGATATAAAACTTTTGGGATGATAGCATCCCCAATTTACAGATGAGGTAACTGGGGTCAACCTTAACCTAGAGAGGTTACACTACTTAGCAAAGGTCATATATCAGGTTAGTGTCAGAGAGGGGGCTTGGATCCAACACCTCCTTACTTTCAGGCCAGGGCTATTTGAACTGTGCTACCATGTTGATTTCTTCTCTAGCCTTCCTGCCATATAGTTAATTTAAATTTTTAATATAATTTTTTTATTACGAACAAACAACTTACATACCAGAGAGACTCCAGTGAACATTAAATTCTAAACTATTTGCATCACTCCACATTGTCTTCCAGTCTTTGTTAGTATATACAGATGTTTTCACATAGTTGTGATCAGCGTGTACAGATTAGCTTGTGCTCTGCTTATTTTAACATGATTTCATATGCACATGTCAGTTTCTTGACATAGTCCATGGACCTGTCATATTTTCATAGTTGTACAATATGCTTCTATTTTCATTGCGTTAACATACCCAAAATCCACTGATGCTTTTTCTCCATTTGCCTCATCTTCTGCATGTCACATAGCATACTGCTAAGGTTTAACAAGGGGGGATGGTGGGGGAACAAGAGAGAGTAGTGGCTGGCAGGGCCACCATGAAGGTAACCCTGGGCTTTTAGGGGTGACGGACAGTGTTGGTAGTCTAAGCACTTGCCAAGTGAAGAGGGACATCACCCAGAGAGTAACGAGATGTTTTTTTTTTTTTTGGTCAGAGCAACTCATGAAACAGTCTGTTTAGAGGTTGGAGGAGCTCTGATGGGAATACTTTTTGCCATTCCTTCCCCCAAGCTCTTCCCCATCTCCCCAGTGGTTTGGACCTCCCTCCTTAACCGCCCGGGATACAAAGCTTTGTGGACCCTTCATGATAAAAGCATTTAGAACAGCTTTCTTTGTGGTTTAATGTGACCTGTGTGAAGGAGTAATTCATGCAGAATATATGCTCCCTGAAGGCAGGGTCAGTTTCCAGTTTTTGTCTTTATATTCCCGGTGCCTGAGCACAATACCTGGCACATAATAGGTGCTTAATGCTTGAACGAATGAACTTAACTGTATCCATCCTTGTGGGAAGCTAGGGAACATTAGAGATGCCCTCCAAGCATGTCACGTGTGATTTGACCCGCAGTTAGCACTTGATCTTTTCTCTCTGAATCTATTGCAATCCTTGAGACTAAAACCTTTCTGACCTTACAGTGACTGGTCTCCCCCCTCACCCCTGCCCACACTTTTGTCCTAGTTAGGGTATGGCTAGACCCAGGTACCCTTACAGATTCTTTGGCGAAAGAGTTTTTTAGTCATTCCTCTTTGCTTAGCCTCGTTTTAGGAATAAGAAGTTCTCAGCTATTTGGCATATATTGTTTGATTATCTTTATTGATCTGCTTCCCTTCAAGTCTCCCATCCACACCCTCTTAAATTTCCCTGGTGTCTCCCTAATGCCCTCATCCTTTCCTAATGGACAGGACGGGAGTAAGAGTGTCTGTGTAGTATATTTTAGATCACAGAATTCATTTCCCCTTAATAAAAGAGAATTGTGTCTTGGGACATGTTTTATGTGGGAGATGATGTAATATGCTAACAGCAGTGATAATTTGGGGGTGATGCACTGGTCATATTTAGCAGTGGGGCCTGACTGCAGGGGCTCTGGGAAGATAAGGGGCACTTAGGCATGTCCCAGTCTTGTCTCTGTGACTCATGGAATGTAGACTTCTTTAATCTATAGTTGGGAAAGCCTGATTTCTTCTTTGTTTTATAACCACTACTTAGGGTCCTAATTGTGGAGTTCTGATAGGCTAATGGCATTTTAATTGCTGAGTGAGATATAGAGATGTTGTCTTACTGTGGGAGAGAATGAATGAAACACTCTAGCCAGGAGAATAAGGTTTTTTTAAAAAAAGGTGGCTTGGAGTCATTTGATTTCTGCTGCTAGACCGTAAGCTCTGTGAAGGCAGGAGTGATGTTTTGGCTAAGCTATGTATCTTCCTTAGCACTTTGAACACTGCCCTGCCTGCAGTAGGCACTTAATATTTGTTAAATTGGGGTGGCAAAATTTGGATGGGACTGGGGTTTGGTAGTGGGAGTGACTGTATTAGCAGAAGACCGAGGGCTCAGGTTTGCCACCTCTGGAATAAAATTACCCAGGCTTCTCAGAAGCAGTCTGAGTTTAAATGAATGTTACCTCCTAAGATGCCTTGCATTTTATTGAAGTGTATAACTTTACTTGGGACTTAACATGGTACGGTGGAAAGAGTGGTGGATTTTGACTCAGAGAACGTGAGTTCAAATCTTGGCTCATTTCTATGTGACTTTGGTCAAGTCATTTCATTGTCCTGGACCTCTATTTCCCCTTCTGTAAAGTGAGAGCATTGAACTCCATGATCTCTAAGGTCCCTTCTGGTTCTAAATCAATGATCCTGGGACTTTTGAAACTCCCTCACATTCAGTTGACTCACCTTCACATCTTAACCTCTGATATACTGGGGTGCCCTTCAGTCACTTGAATATCTGACCTGTCCTGACCTTTGAATTATGCCTTTTTTGGGCCTCCTCTGCCCTTCCCAAGGTTTGCCTTTTCCTTACCTGGTGATTTCTGTAATTACTGAAATATCCAGTTTTCTGTGGGCTTTGCATCACAGAAATCTTTACCTTTATATACTTTTACACCATATTCTAAACATTGGAGCGTGGCCTATGACAAAGAGCAAAATTGTGGCCATCCAGAGTACAATGCGAGAAACATTGTGCACAATCTTCCTGTGGAACAGGAACAGTGACAAATGATGGCTTCTCCAGATGGTCAGAGGAGTGTACGAGTGAGACGCCGCTTATGACATGCATGAAAAGACCCTGGGTGTGTCATGGCACAAACAGACTGGACAATGGAAGGCCCATCTGACTAACATATTGGATCCCCTGAGACCATCAACGGCTGTCTTGGCAGCTGTTTGGACAGAGATGGAAATGCTGCGCTTGGGGCTATTGATCTTGGCATTTGGTGATTCTGGGCTTTCATTGTGTTGAGCAATGAAGGATCCAAATGAGTGAAATGAACAAGTAAAATTTAAACTCTGCCTTATTCCTTAATCATCTTCTGGCCAACCTCCCTCTACTCTCCTCCACCTGCTCCCAACCCCAAAACAAAACAAAACAAAACAAAAAACCACAGCACTATTTCTGTGAACTATTTGAAGGAAATTAGGGTTACTTGTCATCTGATTTCTCTTCCTACCTCCCTCCCCAGCCAATCTCATGTTGAAAGGCCAATCAAATGTTGTCTTTTACTCTAAGGCTTATAAGATAATACCATCTATTTACCATGGTGGTCCCCTTTAACTGGCTTTTTTCCCCCCTAGTAGTTAAGAGGAGATGAGATTGGGTGTATATAGAAAATCCTCATTAAAAAGCAAACAAAAAAAGCTAACAAACTTTTGTGGTGTTACTCCTCTCTTCACACACCTCCGGTGTCCCCTACTGGATAAGAGTCAAGCTCCTCAGCCTGGCATTTGAGGCCCTCCAATGATCTGGTCCCTAGATTCATGTCTGTTTCCCATTATTCCCCTGTATAAATACTTTACTCTGGATTTGTGCCCTTGCTTGCACATTCCTGTATCTGAGACTTTTCTTGGTTCTCTTTCCCTTCCCCATCCATGCCACCTGTCCGACTCTTACCCAGTATTCAAGACCTTGTTCTAGGCTAACCTCCTCCCCAAATCTCCTGTTTTCCTCTATTATCATCTCTCTTTGTCCTTTCTATATTTTCTAGCAACAAAGAGTATTGAATATAGGAGAAACAGTATTCGGGAAGCTTTTTCTTCCTTCTGAACAGAACATCTTATATAACTATGTCCATGTTTATTTATGTTGCTGCTTTTCTGTTGTAGAATTATTTTGGCTTGAGATGGCTTCTATTTTATCTACTGTGTTGAATTCCTGGATCATTGTGGGCACTAAGTAATTTTTCCCAACACTTCAGAAACTCTACTGTCATGGGCTTAGCCTATACTTGAACACATTTTATCCCATGCCCTCAGCAATGCTATGGGTAGATAATCTCTCTTCTGAGATCTGGTTACCACAGACAAGGATTTTCAGATGTCAGGAGAGAGGCAAAATGAGTCCTGGACTGGTAATAAGAGGATTCTAGACTTGAAACTAAAAGGGACCCTAGATATCTCCTAGCTCTCTCATTTTCAAGTTAGAGAACTCAGAATGGTTAAGTGAAATTCCTGCGGTCATACAGGTAAGTAAAGGGAAGAGCTGGCATTTGAACCCAGGTCCTCTTACTGCAAATTTAGCACCAACCCCCACTGCTCCCTATCTGCCATATCTGTATAGCTCTAAGGAAGTACTTGGCCTCCCTGAGCCTGTTTCCTCATCTGTATAATCAGGAAAACATTTGTGCAACCTCTGTCATAGGAGGCTGTGTTTTGTAAGTTTTAAAGCTCTATAGAAACGCGACCTATCACTATCACCATGAACAGCAGCTCTCTGAATGTGGGACATTTCAAGTCACTGTCGTCATCTCAGTTTCTTCATCTTTAAAATGACTAGCTATTCCCTGAGATTTCTTCCCACTCTACAATTCACATGTAGAAGTTTCTTGGCAGACCAGGAAACATGAATTCTGTGATTCCTTAATGATAAATTCTCATGAAGAAGTTGGGTCCTTTTCTTCCTATACTTTGAGTTTAATCCTGAATGCTCATACTAAATATCCTCTGGAAGATGATTTAATTTCCAAACAGTTTTACTAATGATTTGGTACATCTTGACCATTAATTTTCTTGGGATGGTCTTTCTGTTTAATATTGAGTTTTCTGCAGTGACATAGAACATTTTTTTCATATTCATATGGCTATGCTATTGATAGTGTCTTGGCTTTTTGTTGTCATTGAGTTGTTTCAGTCATGTCTGATTCTTTGTGAGCCCATTTTGGGATTTTCTTGGCAAACATGCTACAGTAAGTTTGCCATTTCCTTCTCCATCTCATTTTACAGATGAAGAAACTGAGGCAAAGAGGGTGAAGTGACTTGCCCAACTAGGAAGTGTCTGAGGCCAGATTTGAACTCAGGGACATGAGTCTTCCTGATTCCAGACCTGGCACTCTAGCCACTGCAGCGCCATCTAGCTGCCCCTAACTTGCTTTCCTGTAAAAATCGGAGTTCACTAATATCCATCAGTCATCTAACATTTTTCTAGTTGCAGCATCAAGTGGTACTCAAAGCGGTTTACTAAAATCTTTTCAGAAAGGATGCTTGGTTAACATATCCATTAATTTTTTATAGTCCAGTGAACATTTTCCTATTATTTGAGTTTCAGGTTCAGGAACTTAAGGTAAGATTTATTTTAAAAAGCTTAGCCCTAAGTAGGAAATAACTAACTGCTATCTTTGAGAAATACATACCAATTATAGTTAATTATTCAGTTGAGTTGATCTAGTGAGCTGTGTGTTCTCTTCTAGAGTCAGAATTTAGCCTGTGTAAAAGTCAATTTACACAAAGCTGCCATCTCCAATAATGACCTATCTCCTACTGTGTGACTTCAATGCTTCTTCAGTAGATCCATGATCTTACTGATGTGGCTACTATTTCTAGCAGCGCGGATCTCAACTCATCCATATTTTTTCCTACTGTGTGATTCTTGTCCATGTACCCCACCTAACTACCTCCTACCACCAATATATCCTCCACAAAAGGTTTGAAGGACTTTCAGTAAATTAGTGATTTTTTTATACCCACTTCATTTTCAAATATATAGTTCCTCCTTAACTGTAAAGTCCTCCCTTATAAGAAAAATAAAAATATGAATAAAAAAGAGGAAGCAAAATTGACCAACACATCCAGCAAGTGTGACATTATATACACCAATATCTTCTATTTCTGCAAAGAAGACGGGGAGCTACCTTCTCATATCTCTTCTTCAGAACCAAGATTGGTCATTTATAATTATACAATGTTTATTTTTTTTATTTTCTCCATTTGAATTACTGTCATTGTGTATATTATTTTCCTGGTTCTGCTTATTTTCCTTAGTGTTAGTTCCTAATGTCTTCTGTATTCTTTATACTGGTCATTACTTACAGCGTAGCAATATTCCATTACATGCATGGGCAACAATTTGTTTAGTCATTCTTCAATCAGTGGGCCTCTATTATATTTTCAGTTCTTTGCTGCTGTACATGTTTTGTTGTATGCAGGACCTTTACTCTTTGACCAGTTTGGGGGTAGAAGTGTAGCAGTAGAATCACTGGGTCAAAGGATATGACTATTTTGATCACTTTCTTGGTATCATTGCCAGAGAATTTGTACTATTATGTGGGCACCAGTGCCCTATGTGGACTATCCCCTTAACTCTTTTGTCTTCCCAGATGGCCTTTTCTAGTCAAACCTCTCCGGGATAGTGTGTGGGTTTTTTTGCCTCTTTGTGTGGAAAATAACATTGTGCCAGGCTAGTAAAGCTTAGCAGGCATCTCTCAATTGCACTTTTAGTCACTTGTCACATGGAAGAGGGAAAAAAAAAACCTTAACCATCAAAGCTGTCTAAAAGTGGTTGGTTTTCCTCAGGAAGCAATGGATTCCTCCATTACTGAAGGTTTTCAGGAAAAGAGGCTGGCTAAGTGCTTATTGGGTATGTTGTAGAAGAAATTCCTGCTCAGGTATTGGTTGGTTGCAACAGACCTCCTTTGAGTTCCCTTCCCACTCTGAGATTCTGTGATTTGGATCTTAGCTCTAACAAGTCAATAGTCCAACAATACACAGTTAGCTAATTCTGAAATAACTCTTCAAGACAGTAGCTGGGTGTTTCTGGTTACAGTATAATAAATTTCTTTTCTTTCCCCCCCTTGTGATCTTACTCGGTCCTCTTCATATTCAGTGCCCTTCTGACTTCCTCCCTGTAGAAAGTGTTTAGTATGTGTGTCTGTGCACATCTAAATTCTGTGTAGGTTACAAGTCTTTCATCTTTTTCCTTTCTTAATCTTGAATGCTATTTTCACCACTATCCCCATGGCTACCTGGGTCTTGAAGTCACTAAGTATTAAGGTACATATTGACTTAGTTAGGAGGATGTGATCAACTTCTTTGTAGATTTCCTCTGCTTCTTCATCGCTTGCCAAGTCTTAATGGAGGCTCATCATGAGCACTGCAAGGCAACCTTGAAAAGCTGTTTCTTCTTGCCCTTGTGTACACAGTGATTTCAACTCCATAGGGACAGTATGTGTCAGAGATGGGACTTGAACCCAGGTCTTCTTGGCTTTTTGCTTAGGGACACACAGTAATACCAACTCCATAAAATTCTTTATTTCCCTCTGTACCATTTGGGTGCACCTTCTTCATGCCTTTTGATTTCATTTGTAGTTGGAATGTCAAGGCTGATAATGGGTCATTTCTTCCAGCGATATGTCCTGCTGTATTGGCTATGATAATGATAGACGAGGAGACAACTACTAATGGCTTCTGTTTATCTGGGGCCTTTACTGGTTTGCATATATCACTGCACGGCATCTTTAGCACAGCCCTGGGAGGTAGACAGTGCAAGTCTTGGTCACTCTAGTTTACAGCTGAAGCTCAGACTTCATCATCCAGGAACTAAGTGGCCAATTTGGGAACCAGCTCGGCATTGTCTGACTCACAGATCCAGTATTCTTTCCATTCTTCTATATTGCTTCTCTAATCATCCAACTGAGGGGATGAAAGTACTAGCTGCCTGACACACACAAAATAAATCTTTCATTAAAAAGGAAAAAAATTGGTTCTCTCCATGAGCAGTGAACAATAAAAACCATTTCAAGTCAATCAGAGTCAGAGTGGAAGCTGGGTATATTTTTAAAGAGTATCTAGGCTGCACCTAAAAAGGCAGGCTGGAATTGAGGTCATTTTGACATTCTGAAAACAGTGGGTTAGTAAATGACTAGTGTTTTGTCTCAGAGCTGGTTTCAGTGTTTAGGTCTTGTCATGGTAAAGATCATTTTTGATACTTAGAACAACCTCCGATTTTTTTTTGGGGGGGGGGTGTGGGGCAGAGGTGGCAAGGAGCCATGGGTACAGATGCCAATTCCTTATGTGCCTTAGTAATATCATGAGATGCTATGGATAAAACAATCCTTCTATCCCCTGTTCACCAATCTTCCGCTGATGAGTCTCTCCACAGTTAACTAAGATGGCCTTGAATAGTAAACATAGCCCATACACGAGAGCCCTTCCAGTTTGATAGAACTTGTGAGAGCTTGGGCTCTGCTGATGCAGCTTTTGGCATTGTGCCCCACCTCTATGCCATGAAAAGACATCCTAAGAGGCCCTCATCACCTCTCTCCTGGACTATTGCAGTACCCTTCTAACTGATCTCTCTGCCTCAAGAATCTTCTCTGATCTAGCTTTCATTCAGCTCTCAAGATGATTTTTCTGATGTGTAGGTCTGCCCATGTCATCTAACTGCTTGTTCAGCCTCAGTGACTCCCTGTTCTCTCCAGGCTCAAATCTAAAGTCTTCTGTTTGGCCCTTAAAACTCTTCTTCATTAGCCTGGCTCTAGCCTGCCTTTCTAGTCTTCTTAAGCTTTAGAACCTTCCACTCATGACTCTCCAGTCTAGTGATATTGGCATACTTGTGACACTCCATTTTCCGTCTCTGTGCCTTTGCAAAGGCAAAGACATTCATTCTCCAATAAAAGGAAAGCCTTGTTCTTTCACCTCGGCTTCTTAGTTTCCCTGGCTTCCTTCAAGTCTCAGCTCAAATTGCCAAAGAATTACCCAAGGATCCTTGGCTCAATGGTTCTTAGGGACTGCAAACATTTATGAAGCTTTACTCTGTGCCAGCTACTACTGTGGGACAGCTAGGTGGCGCTGCAGTGGATAGAGCATCCGGCCTGGAGTCAGGAAGACTCATCTTCCTGAGTTCAAATCTGGCCCCAGTCACTTACTAGCTATATGACCCTGGGCAAGTCACTGCCCTGTTTTCCTCAGTTTCCTCATCTGTAAATGAGCTGGAGAAGGAAGTGTCAAACCACTCTGGTATCTTTGCCAAGAAAACAACTAAACAACAATACCATGCCAGACACTGTACTAGAGGCTTGGTACCCAAAGACCCAAAATGAGATAATCACTCCTCCTCCCAGCAAGTTTAGACTCTAACAGGTGAGACTCTGTGTAAGTATAGACAGATGAGATAGAACAGAAGAGAATGAATACTAATACATACAAAGTAGTTCACCACAAGATGGGGGCAGGGAAGACTTCTTTATCTCTCACTTCCAGTAGCTTGTTTTGAATAGGAAATGTCCATAGGACATAGGGTTTTAGAAAACACTTTTAGAAGTCATCTAGTCCATTGCCCTCATTTTACAGAAGTGGGGGAAAATGACTTTCCCAGGTTGACCTAAGTAGTCATTAATTATCAGAGGCAAAATTTGAATCCATGTCCCCTGCCTCCAAATTCAGTGCTGACACCATGAGATCCCTTACACCATGAGATATCTACAGCTTTCTAGGCAAGTGTCATCTCTGCCCGCTGCACTTGACAAAGTGCCATATTTCCTGAACTCTGAGGGGAAAGGGAAGCTGCCTGTTCCCTGTAGTATTTCAGTACGAAGGAAAAGGCCAGAAGGAAGGAGTGAGTCACTTCTCAAGTAGAGAAGGAACGAAGAGGTGAGGTTTGAGTCGTGATGGGAAAATCTGTTCGTCGGAGTTAGCACATGTCAAAACAATTGCATGTGTTCATTTTAGTGAGTTATTGAGTCAGAAGTGAATTACAAAAATTTGTAGGGGGGATAGCAAAGTAGTGTTTCCAATAATAACAGCCTTGTTGTTTTTTGGGGGGTGGGTACAGGAGTATTTTTTTTATATCTGAAGGAAATGTGACCTTAACTACCATCACATTTGAATGTTTCATAATAAACATAATCATAGTAGTAGTAGTAGCAGTAGCTAACATTTGTCTATAGTACTTTTAAGTTTGCAGTGTGTGTGTTTGTGTGTATATATAGGTATATATACACATATACACTTAATCTTAATAACAACTCTGTGAGGTAGGTGCTATTATAATTCCCATTTTGCACATTAGGAAACTGAGGCTGAGAGAGGTTCAGTGACTTGTCCAGAGTCACATAGCTAGTAAGTTCCTGAGGCACAATTCAAACTTGAGTCTTCCTGACTCCAGGCCCCTTGATCTACCCACTGAGCCACCTAGGTACCTTCATAGCACATCAAGATGAAAGCACAGGTCCAGTGAACATTACAGTCAGTAATCCCACATTCATTTCCATTTGTTTCACTACTGAGTTTTTGGCTTCATGACTGACCACTTCTGGTCCCTGGGGTCCAGTCTCTTAACGCAGTGTTCTATCTACTGTTTATCATCTTAGCCTATGGAGCTTCTTCCTGGCTGTGTCCAAATATGACACCTGCACTCTGGACATCCTTTTCATCCCTCATCCTCCTATTCATTAAAGAGGCAGCTAGGTAGATGGTGAAGAGAGCACTTGATTTGGAGTCATGAAGATCTGAGTTCAAATCCATCCTCAGACATTAGCTGTGTGACCCTGGGTAAGTCATACAACCTCTATTTGCCTCAGTGTCCCCATCCATAAAATGGGGATAATAATAGTAACTACACCCCAGAGTTGTTGTGACAGTCAAGTGAGATGATATTTGCAGAGCACTTTGCAAACCTTAAAACTCTATATAAATGCTAGATATTATCATGATCCCTTTTCTACCAGAATGTTGGACTCTACTCCTGTGCTACTCTGGGCTCTGATAGGTAAGTTTTTACCTTATCCTCCTTCTTTACTGTTTCTAATTTCCTTTTGTTTGTTTTCTTCCCCCATTAGAATGTAAGTTCCTTGAAGGCAAGAACTGTCTTGCTAGTTCATATTTTTATCACCAGATTTTAGCACAATGCCTGGCAAATACTAAGTGCTTAATAAATGCTCTATCATTCATTCATTAATTCCTTCATTCCTTGATTCTCATTCTATCCTTTAGAGAAATTTGGCTTGTCTGTCTTTCCATCACTCTTGTGGTGGCCTTTTACAATAAAAAATGGAAAGAAGAGGCTTTTCTGTTTTTACTTAAATTATTTTAATTTTATAATCAAATTCTTGATATTCCAATAAACTTAAGATTTTTCATTTCTGGACATGCAGGTCAAATAATCAGAGGGATTTACATTTATCAAATGCTTTTTACTTTTCAAAGTTTTTTCATATCCATCATCTCATGTTATCTCACACAACAACCCAATATTATTCCCACTTTTCATTAGGGGAAACTGAGGTCCAGAGAAGGAAAATGATTTAGCCATGACATTACAAGTAGTCACTGACATAGCTGGGACTAGAAAAGGGGCCTCTTGACTTCTAGATCCTTGATTTAGAGATAGAAAGTACTGTAGACATTCTGTGGTCCACTGTGCCTCACTTTGAACCAGGCTCAGCGAGCTAAGGTGATTTGCCCCAGTTCACACCCACAGAAAGTGATAGAGTTAAACCCAGGTTGGCCATATCCAGATCTAGCATTCTTTTCAGCACACCAGCCTGCCTCCTTGATCTTCGTATTATACCACCTGGTGAGAACAGCAGTCAGATGAGATTGATTTATACTCAGGTGTGAACAACAGAAATAACCTTATTCATTGACCTTCTGATAATAAATATCAGGCACAGTCTAATTTTACTGGGCTTCCTAAACTTTTTCCACTGGCAACCCCTTTAGTGCTTCTTAAACTGTGGGTCTGGCCCTTTTTGACCCACAGTTTAAGAAACACTAGATAAAACAGAGTGACGTATGCTTGCCAAAGGTCCTTGACACTGTGATGGAGGAAGTCCAATGCAAAATCCAGACTGAGGAAGGATTCCCTGTGGATGGTAGCTTCACCTACATGTGGATAACCCATTGTGTTGACTCCATCAACCCCATGTCACCCCCCTGCCGCTTTCCCCAGGACATTGCAGAACCTCTTTAAGAGGGTTGCAGTCTCCTAAAGGAGTTTGGTCTATCCGTAGAGGAAAGACCAAGTGGATAATTAGTTATTGTGCCAATTTCAATGTGCATTTAGATAGCCTATAGGACTTCACCAATAGCATGCATATCTGGGATAGATGGAAAATGAGCTGGGCCCAGACTTAAAAAAGAGGAAAATGAGCTAGATTTCTTTTATTGACCCCAAACTTCCCATGGAAACAAAGGTCTATCTTGTCATTGCCAACATTTTGCCTGTGTTGCTGTAGAGCAGAAAGGCATGGAACATCACTGTTTCTGCAGAACTAAAGAGGAGTTTCACAGAGAGCAATGGAAAGGCACGTAGTAGGTGCAAGTAAGCCACAACATAGAATCATTGAGGAACAGTGAAGAAGAGAAAATGGGCTGGTCATGTGGCAAGAGCAAGCAATGACAGGAGCACAGCCAGAATGTTCCATTGGTACTTCCCCTCTTGATGTCAGAGTAAAGCAAGGAAGGCCTCTGGCACATTGTATGGACTCTCTGTCACAAACTAATGGGAGAATATGGACAAAGTCACACAGGGCCGGCAGTTGTAGACAGATTGGCTTCTGCAACATTAGAGGGAACCCAACCTATGATATCACAGATTCATTTGAATATGAGTGATTGAGATGCTTAACTCTTCCAGGGAATATTTCTGTTTCGCTTGCAAATTTAACAAATGTTTTTATTGATGCCTTTTGTGGTTAATTGATAGTCATTTGCTGGCTCCGCTCCTCTTGCACTTAAGATTGAACCCACCATTAAAACAGAACACTTGAGGCCAAACACTCGGTTTGAAAACTGTCTTTGACCAGGCATTCAATATTCTGTCCTAGTAATCCCTCACCTCTCTGCTGTTATCTATTCTCTCAGGCCTTCACTGATTTTTTCAGTTACTGAGAGTCTGACTTCCACTTGGTGGTAGCATTGATATTGTTATAGTCACATATATTGTTCTCTTGGTTCTGTTTATTTTACTCTGCATTGGTTCATAGAAATCTTATGTTTTTCTGAAATCCTCATATTCATTATTTCTTGATGCACATTAAGTATGCTATTATATTCAGAGGCTAAGGACTCCCATTTTAAAATGATCTCTACCTCATTTCCCCATTCCCTTCTCAGTTATAGGGGCCACCAGCTCGGTACCTTACTTTTGAAAGGTTGCTAACCCCTCCACCGTCTGAGGATCAGCTTTGAGAACAGATAGAAAATTAGCTCAGGGTTTGTACTTGTTAAAGTAGAGTAGGAGCAGAGCTTGGGGATCCCAGCACCTGCAGAGATTTGAATTGGAATGGTCTATCAGCACTTCTGAAACTGTGGGTTGCGACCCCATATGGGGTTGTTTAAGAAGCACTGAAGGGGTCATGAGTGGAAAAAATTTAAGAAGCCCTGGATATGAAAATTTGCTAAAGAACTGGGTTTATTTTGGAGAAGAAAACACCTGGGGGGGTATAGGAGGTGGGGAAGGACACAAATCATTTAAAGGACTATTATGGGGAAGCACCATGAGATTTCTTCCACTTGGTCCAAGAGGGCAGAAGTAAGACTGATTGATGGATATTACAAAAGGGTAGATTTTGGCTTCATGCAAGAAAAAACTTCCTAACATTGAACCCTGCCCAATAGTGGAATGGGCAACCATTGAAGATGGTGGGATCCTTGTCACTGAATGATCACTTATTGGAGATGACATAGAGGTAATTCTTATTTGAGTATGGGTTGGATTGCATGACTTCTGAGCCCTTATCCAATGCTGAGATTATGTGATTGTCATTATATATAGAATGGCTTTAGGTAACTACAAGGCTAAAATCTGAATTACATATTGGGAAGGATCCCTAGGGTCATTAATTGATGACAAAATTGGAGGATACTCTGACATACAGAGATTCATTAAAGACAACCAGGATAGATTTATACCAAGGAGGTCACGTAGAGCAAACTTGATTAATTCCTTTAGAGAAATAACAATGTGAATGGACCTGGAGAAAGCTCCCTCATCTAAGCTAGCTTTTGATTTAGTACCACTCTGAACCAAGATGCAGAGGGCTAATGAGTATGGTGGGGATGTTGTCTTCCTGAAATAGATTAAAAATATGCCCTAGAATCAGAAACCAGAAAGAGGTGGGTAAAATAAGGTTTTCACAGGTATCTCCCACTATGTGGATTTTTTGACGCAATTGCATTTCTAAAACAGGGAAATAGATATTATGTTAAGTTCACGCTTGTGGAATTTTCAGTCTCTACTGCTGCAGTCACCACTGTAGGATTCAGGGACCTCAGGAATGGGAATGTATCTCCATTTTTTTTTTTAAGTGTAACTCATTGGAAAATAAGGTTCAATAGCTGGACTTCTTTCTTGGAGACAATTTTCCAAGAGTACATCTGTACCATATATCAAGGGCTATAGCTCTTGAAAAGCAAGGCAGTGAAAGAAGGTACCATATGCATTGATTACTAACTGGGAACATCACTGACATTAAGGTGTGCGAAGAAGGACCATTTCCCAAGGTGTCATTGTATACAGAGGGCATAAAAGGTGAATTATTACTATTGGATATTTTGAAGGGTCATAGGGAATGGAGTGTTCCCCAGCTTTCCCTTTGAAGCCATTCCTTTTAAACTCCCCAGCAGCATTTGCACTTGATTGTAGGATGCTACCAAAACTGAACCCCTAAATAAAACACACAGGGACGTTTTTGCAAAACAAACACTATTTATAAACCATTCAGAGTTACAATGCGTGTGGACCATTTGGGGGAAATTTCTAGCTCAAAACAAACATGTAAATCTTCTCAAAAATAGCTTCTATAAATTGAGAATGTACTTATCGATACTACACATAAATACTCAGCCACATACACACTCGAGCAAGGAGGATGGCGATTGATTGCATCTTACTAAAATCTCAGTGCCATATGCCAAACTTAGAAGTTGTGATCTGTGGGACAACAGATAGACTCAGGCTTTATCTTCTGTAGGCCACCAGTAGATATGTGGTGCCAAGTGCCTGAGTTCTTCCTTCTCACTCCTCTCTTTTCCTGAAGAAAGGAGATAAATTGCTCATCTGTTTTCTATGCCTGTGTCGAAAGGTCACACTCTGTCTGTCCAGATGTCACCCCCTTTATGTCCTAGGCTCCTTCTCTGTAGCTTTTACTCATACTCCCCTCTAGTTCCTGGATGGTGGTATTGTATACTCTACATTCTAAGCTCCGTGTTACATCCAGTGACCAGCTTCTTTTATGGGAGGATACTGTGTCGGACGTAGCCATGTGGGATCCTAAAGGGTCCTGTATTATCATTTCCTGAAAGTTGCACAAGCTCATTCGTTACTGCCCCTTTTTTTGAGACCTACTGTTCTGGTGAATCTACCTGTCTTAGTTTTCTTCAGCCCCAATCGTACCTTACAGATGTGTCTCCTTAATAAGTCAGAATACAATCAAGTGTGCAAATTGTTTTGAGTGTTACCACTGATTTCTAAGCAGGCAGCCTCCTAATGTGTTTTTAAAGGCATCTCTGGGAGCTCCAATTTGCATTGCCTTTGGGGCATATGAAATGAAAGAAAACCATTAGAGTTTTCTAAAACTGAAATGCTTTTCCTGAGGAGATGCTAGATTCCCCATCCGTGAATGGACGACCATTTGAAGGGCATATCATATCAAGAGTCTTGGGGAGTGAACTAAATGATTCCTGAGGTCTCCTCCAATTTTGAGGAAATCACAGGTGTTAGACCTTAGAGATCATCTAATCCAACAACTTAGTTTTCATAGAGCCAAAAACTGAGGCCCAGATAGGGGAGGTGACATGGGCACATAGATAGAACTAGAATTCTCATGGTTATAACTTCATGGGTACATTTATACCATGTTTAGATTTCGATGAAATTTAGCATCTGATAAGCTTGATTTTTATTTACTATTTAAATCAGTGGTGTCAAATTCAAATAGAGTAGCACTAAACCATATAGCATACAGACTTAGAAAACCACACATTGTTTATGTTGTATTGTATTTTTTTTTGTCAAACATTTCCCATTTACATTTTAATCTGTAGTTTGACATCTCTGACCTAGAGCACTGAAGCTGAATGACTTGCCCAGGGTCATATAACATAGCCAGCATGTGTTAGAGGTAGGGACTCTGCACGAGAAGTAAAAGGAATCGGGCTGTAAAAGCAAATGTTGTTGCTAAATCTGATATTCTTTTCATAGGTCATCCAGATTATGAGGCCAGCTTTCTGCCCCCTATGCCACACACTCTCTGAATTCTTTATATATTGATATCAATGTTGATGTCTCTGTCAACATATAGACATATAGGGACACTATCTCTGTGTGTGTACATATATAGATATAGTTATATAATTATATATTGACAGAGAAAAGAAACATGCACACACATGCACATGTGTATATATACATAGAGCACAAGCCACTATGAGAACACAAAACATTGAGTGGAACCTAAGATTTAGAGCTTGAAGAGTTTAGCAATAATCAAGTCAAATCCCCTCATTTTACAGCTGAGGTAAGTGAGACCTAGAGAGGTAATAAAAAGAGTCAGGCCTTGCCCTAAGTCCATTATTCTTTCTACTACACAATGTTAGAATTGGACGTGTCTTTATAGATCATTTAGTCTAACTCATTAATTTTATAGATGAGGAAAACAGGCATAGAGTGCTAACTGGTAGCAGAGCCTTGACTGGAATCCAGGCCTCTTGATCCCCAAGGCCATTATATACCCATGGTACCAAGCTGCCTCCCTTTGGAGAGAGGGTAAGCCAGCCCAGGCTGCCTTGTTCCTCTGGCAGATCATATAGGGGGTAGAGGTGTATTTTGGAGAGAATGAGAGAGAGAGAGAGAGAGAGAGAGAGAGAGAGAGAGAGAGAGAGCGAGAGAGCGAGCAAGAGCATTTATCCAAGCCTGTAATTCGTTACATAATAGTGCATTGATTTTAAAATGCATTGAAAAGAAAAATGAACAGATTTCTGGGAAAAAAATGTTTAAAAAATTGTCATTGGAGAACATTATTGAATCATAGCACTATCCCTTCCCCAGAAACACCAAATCACATCCAGATATTCTTCTCAGGGAAGGATAAGTAGATAAATAGGCAGGAAAAACCCAGCAGGCAGAGGGCCCTTGTAAGATCTTGGCTTGGGGGTTTGGTATTTAAACTTCCATGACTACTCCACCCTGCCCTCCTTAGGAGTAGGAATGCTGCCTAGATTTTGACTTCGAAACAAATAGCATCCCCATGGGAAATCTTTAGTCTCCAGTTTGACTGAAGACAAATCTCAACCACAAAACAGAATTTGGCAATTTCCTATTGGATGTCTAAGTCCAAAAAGGAAAGAAGAAACAAAGATGATAAATTATTCCCTTAAAGAAATGATCATCGAGGCAGCTGGGATGACCGTGACTTAGCACGGGTTTGTGGTCCAGGTAATGTGGTAGACTAATGGAGTTAAGAAACCTGATAGTGGTCCAGATTCTGCTACTAACTTACTCTGTAACCTGGGGCCAGTCAGTTCTCTCTGGGCCTTGCTTTTCTCATTTATAAAATGAAGGGATAATTCAAGCTATTTCACTACAAACAATGCTTAATGCTGGGAATATAAAGAAATAGTTGACTTTCTGACAGAGACTTTCAATCCAGTCTCTTTCAGATCATTCTGTGGTTCTGTGAATCTCTTCCTTTTGACTCTTGACATTCTGTGGTTCTCAAGTTGACTCCTGCACTTTTTCCTTGAGAAAGTGAGCTACACTAAAGGAAAATGCCATGATTGAACTCTTGCTATTATTTTGGGGAGCATTAGAATGTTTTCTAATATCTTTTCCTTTGAAATATTGGTAAGTTCTTAAATTGATAGGTTCAACTTAGAACACTTATGATAGAATCTTTTTAAAGTCCCCTCTCTTTTTCATCATGGGATCACAGATCTAAAGCTGGAAGAGATTTTAGAGATCATCTAGTAGAGAGGTTTTAGCACCCAATCCAAATTAAAAGGTAATGGGAAAATATTTAACAAAATAAATAAAAATACAATAGGACATAGATAACATTAATATGTGGTTTTATAAGTCAGTATGTAGCTGGCAGGGATCCTTATGTATAGTTTGGTGGCCCCCATTTCTATTTGATTTGGATACCACTAATAGAGTATAAACCCCTCATTTTAAAATGGAGAAAGAAATTGAGGCCCGAGAGACCAGATGACCTGGCCAGGGGCACCCAAAAAGTCCTGGAGAGCAGAACTGGGGATTGAGTTTCGGTCCTCCAACTCCAAATGCAGTGCTCCTGCCACTGCACCATAGTGCTTCCCATGCCTTCCCAGCTAAGACCCAACCGTCTTAGGGGATGATAGAATTCTCTCTTGAGGGACACTGTCATGTCTGAATCCCCCAGAGTATTTTCCTGGTGGGAGAAGTGATTGATTCTGACAAGTGTTTGGCATGTTGGGTAGTTTGGGAGGGCTTCCCCTATTCATCTGCAGAGTGCTGCGACTCATTGCAAGGGGAGCCTGGGAGCGGATTGGCTGACTCCCTGAGTTGGGACTGAGCAAGTAAGGCTAGTGCAGCACCTGCTGTGGAACTCTTCCCTGACAGGTGAAAATCTTGTTTATCTAGATATTATTCAAACACTTTCAACACACTCTCTCGAGCTCTTTCTATCTCTCTCTGTCTCTCTGCTTTTTACTTCACAGCCCTGTTGTGAGGAAAGGACTTGGTAACATTCAAGAAATGTCTGCTATTATCATGAACTGTTTCCTCCTCTGTAAATGAGGGGGTAGATCAGATGATTTGAAAATGCCTTCCCAGCTCTAAATGCTATATGTGATCTTGGGAAAGTCACTTAATCTCTCTGGGCCTCAGTTTCTCCCTCTACAAAATGAGGGGAGTGGGCCAAATAACCTTTGAGGTCCCTTCCAGCTCTATGTGTCTATGATCCTATGGGGTAACCCTGGGTAGTTTTCATCACTTCCCTTCAGTTTCCTCCTTTGTCAAAATAAAGGGGTTGGACTAGATCAGTGGTGTCAAACTCAAATAGAAATGGGGGCCACTAATCCATACGTAAAGATCCCAGTGGGCCTCAAATTAACTTAGTTTTAATATGTCATATTACCTATATTATAGTATTATAATATTTTTATTTTAACTGTTTTCCATTGACATTTGAATGTGGTTGGGGACGTCCTTCAGAGTGTTGTGGGTGAGTGTTTGCCAGCTCTTCACTAGATGATCTCTAAGATCCCTGTTAGATCTAAGTTCAGTGATCCTGTCACTTCACAAGGCAGCTCCAGATTGAACTATTTCCTTATAGTTAAGCCTCCACCCCCTAGGAACAAAGCAAAATGGTCTAAGCTTTCTTTCCTCTGACAGCTTGTACTGAAACATTTGAAAATGGTGATTATGGCCCTTAACCAGCCTCCCCTTCCTCCCAACTAAACTTTCAGTTTTCCAGGATAATGACCCCTAATTTGAGGCAGGGACATAGTAGAAGAGTGGAGTTTAGTACTTGGACCCAGGAGGACCTGGGTTCAAATCCAACCTCACATATTTATCACCTGTGTGGCTATGGGCAAATTATGTAACCTTTTTGATCTGTAAAATGGGGATAATAATAACCTCATACAATGGTTGTAGGCTCAAATAAGATGATATGTGTACAGTGTTTTGCAAAATGCTATAAACTCTCATTATTATTAACTTCTGCAAACCTTCTGATAAGGCCTGGTTTCCAAGCTAGTTCTCATCCTGGGCGGCCTTCTGTGGATGCATTCTCTTCCTAAGGGTTTTTGGGAATAAGGAAGAAGATATTTTTGTGAAAGTTTGGGGAAGCACTAATTAAATGGCAGTAATGAAAAGTAAAATAATGATTGTTTTCTCAGTTAGACTTACTCTTAAGGATAATTGCTCACAAACTGTTGGGTGATTAGGGACCAATCCGCTAGAAAGAGAAGGAATAAAAAACTCTGAAAATGCTTATGGGGAGTTAGGCCAGCATGTAATTGGCCCTAAAAATCCTACCAAAAACCCAAATGGAAACATATATGATCCCTCTAGAGAAGTGTAAATCCTTATCATTGAGTGGGTACCAGAGTGTCATTGCTTAGGGTATGCATTGGTATCTGGGAAAAGGTATGTTTGCCCAATGCTAACAGGGAATAAATGGTTTTTCTGTTTTGTTTTGTTTTTGGCAAGGCAATGGGGTTAAGTGACTAGCCCAGGGTCGCACAGCTAGTAAGTGTGATGTGTCTGAGGCCAGATTTGAACTCAGGTTCTTCTGAATCCAGGGCTGGTAGTCTATCCGCTGTGCCACCTAGCTGCCCCAGATAAATGGTTTTTCCTGCACTAATTTCGAGTCTATTAAGACAGAGGGGTTGCGATGTAATGGATAGAACACTGACCTTGGAGTCAGGAAAATCTGGGTTTAAATTCTACCTGCGATAATTACTAGCTGTATGATAAGTCACTTCCTTTTTCTGGGCCTCAGTTTCCTCACCTGTAAAATTGAGGCAGTTAAACTAGATGGTCTCTTGATGTCCCTTCTTAGATCTAGCTCTATGACTCTTATGATCCTATAATAAATGTTTGTTGAATTGAATTTATTTATATCTATGGAGAGTTTTGTTAAAATCTGGGTCCTTGAAGTATTATAGTACAGATAAGGAAACTGAGGCCTAGAGAGATTAAGTTACTTAACCAAGCTCACACAGCTAGTAGATAGCAGAGCCTGAACTCAAACCCAGGTCTCCCAGTTCCATGGACCTTCTACTTTTTGCCACACCACAGAAAATGAACAGAAGATGACCATGATGCAAATAACTCTATAAAACTAATCATGTGGAAACATGCATTTGCTTAAGACTAAAAGGAAAAAGAAAAGATTTGACAGAACCCAAGCCTCAGTTATGAACAATGAAGAATTCACATTAAAAAAAATAATTTCCCCAAACACAAGCAAATGGACGACCTGTCTTGATTTCTTGCCTTGAGTGCGATACCAGTTTGTTTTCTCTTTTTAATATCACACACGATTCTTGATGGCATTTTAAGTGAATCGCTTGCTGAAACACTGAGGATTCATTCTCTAGCCCCCCCAACTACACCCCCCGCTAACACCACAGAGCCAATTTGCCACGAGCAAATAAAAGTAAGCATCAAAGAGATTCCCTTTCTCTCCAAATGGTGAGGAAATCTATTCCTCTTTGCATGTTTCATGCTCGAAAAGGTTAGTGTGGCCTTTGAAAATACCACACACTGTTAATGATTTCCAGGATGCACTGACATGTTCGGGGGACATCTTTACCTTTTGAAAAATGCCACCTCCGTGGGCTTACCTTAATAAGCAGCTTGTTCATTTGGAATCTTGCAAAGGCCAATTTTGAGGTGGAGTGGTGGTTTTATGTGTGTGTGTATATATATACGTATACATAGATATGTATATATGCATATACATACACACACACATGCACACACACACACACACACACACACACACACACACACACACACACACATATATATATATGATACAAAATGTAAAGATACCTGCTATGGACAGAGTGGAACTATATACCAAATTCTCATACCCATGGTGCTATTTCTCCCTCTAATGTCAGCAAATTGCTGTACCTTTAAATGCCTATTGTTGACTGTTTTGAGTCTCAAAATCATTTTTTTTTCAATTTATAAGCATTTATTTTCTCTCTTCCCTCTTGCTCCCACTCCCTATTGAGAAAGGGGCAGAGCAAGAAACATAACCTTTGTAGCAAATACACCTAGTCTACAGCAAAACAAATTCACACATTGGCTGTGTCTAAAAAGGTATGACTTTTTCTGCATGTTTAGTTCACTATGTAACTCTCAGGTGATGGCTAACATTCTTTGTCATCTGCCCTTCAGAATTGTGTCACCCTCATTGTTAATGCCTTTTCAAATACCAGTCATAAGAATCTACCTTTATAGCTGTGTGACCCTGGGGAAGTCATTTAATCCCAATTGCCTCAAAAAAAAATCTACCTTTAAATTCAATGGTTTCTTTCCTTGTGAAGTTATAGAAACTCAGTTTCACTTCTCTATCCCAGGAGTGGGGAACCTATGGCCTCGAGGCCCCTTAATAAAAGGATGTTTGGACTTGGTCAAAGGGCCGAACTTGAGGACCTAGAGGGCCACATGTGGCCTCAAGGCCACAGGTTCCCCACCCCTGACTAAGGTTGTAGGAGAAAGAGCAACAAAAGTCAGCTATGCTATATTTATATTGTGTGTCTTTGAAAAAGGAGGAAACAATAACATGTAGTAGTTCTACCCTTGTGGTGTGACCATGGCCAAGTATCTTTCTCTTGCCATGCCAAAGTTTTGGTAGGGTACCCGCTCAATAAAAGTCAATGGCACTAGATGGCAGTCAAAAAAGCATGTATTTTTGTAGGCTTTATTCCAAACAGCATAGTGTCCAGGACTAGGCACGTGATTGGTTTTGCTGTCCTCTGGCCTGGTCATACACAGCTGGCATCTAGGGCTGAGATCTGGGTGCCACATTTTTGGAAGGACATTGATAAAGATTGATAAAGTGGAGGTTATCCAGAGGGGAGCAACCAGGATAGTAAAAAGCCCTTGTCCAGTCCCTTTTTAGTCACGTCTGACTCCTCCTGACCCCATTGTGGGCTTCTCTTGGGAAAGACACTGGAGTGGTTTGCCATTTCCTTTTCCAGCTCATTTTACAGATGAGGAAACCGAGAGAAACAGGGTAAAATGACTTGCCCAGGGTCTCTAGATCCTAATTGGATTTGTTCTGTAAAATTTGGATTCAGTCAAAAAGCCACAATGAAGGATTTAGAAGGCCACATGTGCCCTTTTGGCCACAAGTTCCCCACCCCTGGCTTAGGGGAAGTAAGATAGTTACCAAAAGGTTGTCACGGGGAAGGAGGGATTTCATTTGTTTTGTTTGGTTGACCCAAGATAAGAACAATGGGTGGGAGTTACAAAGGGCAAATTGAGAACCAGCCCACGGTAAGATGGGCTGGCTTCCTCTGGAGGAAATGAGAGCTCCAAAATGGAGATCTAGCAAAAACTGCCTATAATGTTTAAAAAAATTATGCAGCTGCCTTTTATCCCTATACCCCATTTCTCTTTTTAAAACATACCTTTTTTAGTCATTTTCTTTCTCTTTGGTGTTTCAATGAGTTGTGGTTTTTTGTTTGTTTGTTTGTTTGTTTTGAGAAGAACATAAAAAGCATAAAGATGTATTGGGGCACAGTGGTTTAAGAGCTGGCTTCCAAGTTAGGACGTCCTATCTCTTCTATGTACCAGCTGTGTGACTTGGGGCAGGTCACTTAACTTCTCAGTGCCTCTGGCAGCTCCCTAAGACTCTGTATGTTGTCAAACAGCTGCAGATGTGCATTGGTACAGAGAGTTTCTTCCCTGTGAGTTCCTTATGCCAAAGAAACCAAAGATCTGGTTAAAAAAACCAACCAAAAAATGAAGAGTAGAGGACCCTTTGAATCCCTGCCTTGGCCATCTTGGCTAGAAATCCTATTACCTATAGTTTAATGAAAATGTCAAGGGGGGAAAAGTTAGATAGGAAATGGATATTCATCTGTATTTCCTGGGGGATTAAAAATTCTTGATTATACCATCTGAACTAGACATTAAGAAGTCCATTGGACAGCCATTTAGGATTCATTAGCATAAAGAAGCTTCCTTGAGCCTTGAGGAGGAGAGAAAAGGTATTATAAATCCATTTTAAGAAATAAAGCCAAAACCCCCTATAAAGCATTTTGCCACACAAGAGAGAAGCAATTTCCTTGTTACTGCTTCAATTTCTTAAATCATCTGGCTTCATAGATCAACACTAACTCTCTTTAAATCCAAAAAATGAAATTCCATCTGATGATTCATTACCCAGGGTGAGCTACAAATTGCAATTTGTGATTCAGGTATTTCTTCTAGGACTCTTGGGGACAACGATTTGTCCAAAATAACAGCATCTTCCCCTACCCCTACCCTACGCGTACGTGTAAATACAGGTAATTCATCTGGTCAGAATTGTGTATACATAATAAAAAATGTTCTTGCTGTGCCTGGGCCAGATATTTTAGTCTTGGAAGATTGGTTCCTGGCTGGCATCCAGATTGATACCACACTAGGGGATGTATCTTCTGGCAAGAGTGATCTAATGGCAAAGGTCTTGCGAGAACTTTCCTCAGGCTCCCAGCAGTATCCCATAATCAATAGTGTTTTAGCAGGAACCCTTTTGGTAGGATGAACTGGAATATTCTGGATTTTCCTCCATTAGTGTAGGAGCCACAGCCTGAAGGGCCAACTTACAAGGGGGTCACAGCAGATCATATCAGCCCATCAATGTAGGGGCAAGGGGTTACAAGAATGCCAGTAGCCACTATTAAGATAGAGGCTTTGGAGAAACAAACAGTCCAATGAATTCTGAGTTCTTTAGCCCTCTCTGAATTTTTCTGCTTCCTGATCTAGCATCAACCACTGGCCTGAAACTGTTTTTCAAAAGCTAGTCTTACCGACGCACCCCCACCCCCCTTCCTGCCCTCCACCTTAGATTTTGGTGCTTTGCAGAATTCTCTGATAGCAACCTGATCTGGCTTTTTGGTTACTCAATTACTTCGTCCCCCTAGGTAGAGATTTGGGCAGCTAGGTGGTTCAGTGGATGGAGTGTGGGGCCTGAAATCAGAAGGATTCCTTTTCCTGAGTTCAAATCCAGCTTCAAATACTTATTAGTTGTGTGACCCTGGGCAAATCACTTTTCCCTGTTTGCCTCAGTTTCCTCATCTGAGGAAATTGCAAACCCCTCTAATGTCTTTGCCCAGAAAACTCCAAATGGGGTCATGAAGAGTTAGACATGACTGAAAAATGACTCAACAAAGGCAGAGATTAATTTTGTGAACACCTAGCTAGGGGATGGTCACTTGTGTGTCACATCTGCCTCTGTTAGCACCACCTTCAGAGTCAAAGTTAAACCATCTATAACAATAGAAGTACTGCCATAACTTCTCATTCAACTGCCTTCCACACTAGTTCTTAAGTAGCAATGACCATGCTTTGGCTAGACCTCATGTGCATTTGTTGGGAGTCTGTTTTTGTTCTGTAAAATTTGGATTCAGTCAAAAGGCCACACTTAAGGATCTAGGAGGTCACATGTTGCATCAAGGCCTCAAGTTCCCCACCTCTGGCGTACAGTGTTCTTGGTATCAGCCAGACTCCCAGAATCTTTGTCTCCCACCCTCTAAACCACATAATCTACTCACCTATTCCATAAGGTCTTTCCCTATATATTATACAAGGTACACGTTTTTGGAGATATTTCATCACAAAATGAATGATTTCATTTTGAGCAGTTAACACATACATATGAAAAGAGATAATGATTCTTCCATAAAAGCACCAGTTGCCTTATGTTGAATGTATACCTATTTTATACCTCCTCTGGATTATATTCTCCCAATTCTCACTTGTATTGATGGTTCAGGTAGCTAGAAGGCTGCTAACTGCTGTTATTCTTCAGGATTTTAAGGATTTTTTATCCTGAGGATCTGAGTTTCTAGTCCTACTGCTTATGAGCCCTCTTCGGTGTGTTTCCCACTAACAGTCAACCAATAGACTTAATTAGCTTTTTAGAAAAGCTGTTTACTGAGGTGGTGTAGCGATGAAAGTGGTTACAAAAACTTTCCCCTCCAAGCTTGGGACACACTCTCCTACAACAAATTTAAAGTACAGAGTTAATGAAGCTCTTGTATAGAGAACACATGAGGCCAAGGGCTACTCCTAATTCCCCATCCTGGAAGTCCTTTTCCCACTTTGTGGGCTCCCCATGAAATTTCCCTTAAGTGTAGCTCTCTGCTGGGCTCTGAGAGTCGCTGTTATTATAAAGTTCAGAGCAGGGACCTTTCTGGACCACAAGGGGTCACACTCTCTGAACTTGCTACCCTCCTAGGGTAACTGTCTTTCTGAATCAGTCTGTAGCTACTTTCCCTGACATTGCCCACGTCTGTTCTGATAGCTACTGCCAATCATTCACAGACAGTGGTGTGGCCTCTGTATATCCCAAACTCACAAGGTCACTTCCACCTTGGAATTAAGCTATCACCAAGCCTTTACTTTAGTAAGTACTTACTATGTCAGGTACTATGCTAAGCCTTGGGGATACAAAGAGAAAACAAAAATAGTTCTTGACCTCAGAGTTAGCAGTCTAATGGGAGAAGACAACATCTGCATTAGGACATACAAGATGAATACAGAGTAGATGCAAGGTAGACAGTGAATGGAAGGTAACCTTACAGGAAATGATGCTAGCAGCAAGGGGGACTGGGAAAGCTTTCCTAGAAAGTTGATGCCTTAGCTGGATTTTAAAGGAAGCCAGGGATTCTAAAGGGTTGTTAATTACAAGGGAGAGCATTCCAGGCGTGAGAGAGAACCTCTTTACTTTTTACCCATTTAGTTCAAGATCAGCAATCTTGCAGCTCCACAACCAATGAAAAGATTTCATCATCACACAGTTGTAGCCCCTCCCTCCATTATGTATAGCCAGAAAACTATTTTCTCAGGTTTCCACTTAGAAAAGACTCTGCCAGTTGCTTACTTGAAATCAAATAGAAATATCTATGCATCTTCTAAAGACTGGCCCTCCCCATAGGACAGTCAATTGCTATTACATGTAAGTAATTAAGGGACCATTGGATAGGATGTGGTTGATTCTTTTTCCATTATATATTGTCATCCTTAACCCAAAACATCATTTCTGTTGTTATATATTCTTTAACTATGTGGCTATTCTGTGAATACTATTTTGATCTATTTAAATATTAACCAGGCAAACAGCCAGCAACCATCTACAACCTCATAAAACTGTAGTAATTACCTTTTATGCCTGAAAGATCGATCAATTCTGTCTTCAAGGATGTCACATCACATCCTCAGTGTAGAGAAGCAGGAGAAATCAGAATCGGAGTCAAAAACCTTAGGTTTGATTCCTGGCCTAGATACTTGCTAGCTTTATATAAGTTCATGGACAAATCCTCATCTGTAAAATAAGGACAATAATAATTATATTACCTGCCCTACCATAACAGAGTTCTGGTGATCAAATGGGATAAAGCAGGGAAAGAGTGCTGGAATCATGACGTGTTATATGAACACAAATGTGCCTAACATACACATGTGAAGACAAAATGTAGTTGTTACTATATTACACATGTAAAGTATGGTCTTAGGTGAGACTGTAATTCTTCTTCTTCTCCTTTTTAAAAAGTATCAGTGATAAAGAAGCACATCGTTTCAGACCATATACAAATGTCAATTTAGCTGTTGACATTCCAGATGTGCGATCCTTGTGCAGTGACCAACATGTGATTCTGTAGGGCCTGAATCTTATCAATCTTGACATTCCTCCTTAAATAAAACCAGCACGAAGAAGGAAGTTGCAGCTAAGTAGAAGGATGGTTCATAGATTCCCACTGTAGAGGCAAATAAAGGAATTGGTACAGTTGGTTTTTATCACATATCCAAAGGCAGCAAGAAATATCATTTCATAGGACATTTGGTCATATATTAACATTAATCATAACAAGTGCAGTATTTATAAAAATTGGAAAATATTTGCAGCCTATGTGCCAATATTTGTTGTGAACATGAAGAGGTCAGTGGATTTTTTTTTATAGGGAACAAAATAAGATCCTCCCAAATTAAATCAATGTTATTTTGTCATTCAATGATTTCAATGTAAACATGAGGATGGTGACCAGAATTAGAAATTGTGAGTCAGGGATAAGGAATAACAACAGCAACAACAACAATAATAATTAATAATAGCTAACGTTTATATAGTGCCTACTATGTGCCAGGCACTGTGCTAAGCAATTTACAATTATTATCTCATTTGATCCTCACAACAACCGTATGAGGTAGGTGTTATTATTATCCCCATTTTACAGGTGAGGAAACTGAGGCAAACAAGAATTAAATTACTTTCCCAAGGTCATACATCGGGTGTCTGAGGCCAGATCTGAACTCAGGTCTTCCTGACTCCAGGCCCAATACTCTATCCACTGTACTACCTAGTTGCCTTAGACAACAAATGAAATGAATTCTATTTTAACAGATAGGAAATGACTCATCATTCATGAATCATCTGTACACTCAGACCACTGACTTGTCAGAGAAAACATTAAAATTGGCATAAAGAGAAAAGAATAAAAATGAGAAGCTATGTGTAAAAAGAATGATTTAATCCTGATCTGTTTAAAGTAGTTATTGATTTAAAAAATGTTAATGGACAGAAGAAGGGGTGCAGAAATAGAATACAAATAATTTTATGCAGAATATTAGCTGGTATAAATCAATTACCTTAACAAGGAGGCCAGAAGAGCCTGAAAAAGCCTCTCAGCTAGGAAGTACTTGACCTGCTTGCTGAGTAGACAGAGATGGCCACCAAAAATCCCCTTAATAAAAGGATTTGTCCTGTAAAACTTGGACTCAGTCAAAAGGGCGCACCCAAGGCCCTAGAGGGCCACATGTGGCTCAAGGCAGCAGGTTCCCCACCCCTGGTTTAGAATATAAACTTATTTGTAAAATTTTACAGAGATGAGTGGTGGAAGATTGTGAGCAGTATCACCTCCCAAAGTAGAGAGAAGAGGTAGAAGCTAAATCTAGTTAAAGAAAGCTAAGTGAGAGACATCTGTAATCCAAGTAATCTTGGGGGCCTTTTTTTGATGAGGGTGATCTGTACACACATAGAGGAAAGACTCACTAAAGAGTTAAGTGATTACTTAATTAAGTGATTGCTAATAGCAATCTGATAGGTTTTCTCAAGCAATATTCCACAACAGACCAAATCTTTACCATCACATACCTAAGTCAAAGATGTAGAAAATCCAAGTTCCCACTATCCTTATTGTTTGCTGATTATTAAATAAATCACTTCACTAATGCAAAACAAGGTTCCCTTTCAACAAAGTGCCTCCTCTCTACCAAAATTGTGCAAGATTCCATGAAAGATTTTAAGACGGAGATGGCATGTTTGTCTCCTTTTGTTCCTAATCGTTAGGCAGAGTGTAAAACAGAGAGACAGGTGCTTACCAAAGGGGATCACCCGTGTGATGAAGGGGAACCATCACTGACTCAAAGCCCAAAAGGGCTTTCCTATACATGATGAGTTTCTCAAGATGCCCCTGACTGAAGCCCCAGGGTGTGGAGTCCTGGTTCAATGCGGAGTCTCCTGGAAGAGAGCCTCACTTACTGAAAATATTTTCACATAACCATTCACATTGGAAGAACCAAGTGGACAAAATACGCTTATTGCCCGGATTATGATATTCGATGATAAAATCTGCCAACCCACTTATAAAGAAATGTTGTTGAGCATTCCTAGACATCCCAGAAATCTTCCCATTTTGTATCTCCACAACTAGACTAGCTAAACTAGATCTTTAAAGGCAGTGACTGTGTCTTATTTAGCTCTCTGCCCCCAGGGGAGTCAGTAAAACATTGGGGCTGCCTTTTATTTCTTAAAGCCTTGGTATCATCAGAATAGGCTTTTCTGGTGTATGGCAACCAGATTGGTGCAGGAGCGCTGCTGTCTTTGATGTCCCTAGGCAAGGCAGGAGGGAGGCAACTCCCAGTAAAGTTCTTTATTGGAATAAGGGAAGAGATTCCCTCTAAGTTTTGCTTCCTTCCCAGCTGGGAATCCCAGCAGACTGTGAGAGTGGCAACAGCAGCTAGTTGGAGATTAACCATGTGTTCTATATGTGAGCCAGAGGCATTATGGCGCGATGTTACTGTTTGTGTTCTTCAAGTGCCTGTTAGTGTTTTGTTCCTTTTGAGTTCCCATAGTTGCATTCAGCAGTGATATTTAGAGTTGAGCTAGCCCAGGGTAGTTTTGAAGCAATAAAGTATGGCTGTGTGAACTATTTACTGGTACTAACAATTTTTCTGGAATGACAGAATCTCAGATTTGGAAGGGGCTGTGGAGCCAACTTCTGCTTAACAAAAACATCCCTGACCAGAGGCCAGGAAGCCTCTGCTTGAAGACATTGAGGGAGAAAAAATGCACGACCTCTAATGGCAGCCCAGTCCACTTTGGGATAGCTCTAATTGGGAGGGAGTTTTTCCTGCCGTTTGCCTCTTTGTGGCGCCCACCTACTGCTCCTGGTTCTAGTCTCTTAGACAAAACTGAGAAGTTCAAGCTCTCCTCTAAAGAGCAATTTTTCAACTATTGAAAGACAATTATCATGTCTCCCCTAAGTTTTTTTTTCTCTAGTTTGATACCCAAGTTCTTTCTGCAGATCTTCACGTAGCCTAATCTTGGGGCTCTTCACCATCCTGGATTGCTCTCTCCACACTCCCTCCTCACCTTTTCAGTGTCTTGGTTCTGATCCCAAGAAGCAGAATTAAGCGCCAACAGATAGAAGTTGAGGGGAGGAGCATTTGGGTTTGATGTAAGGGAAACTTCCCAGCAATTAGATCTATCCATAAGTGGTATGGGCCAACTTTATCAGAGACCTTCAGATAAAAGCTTGGTAACATCTTGTTGTGGGATGGTATCAAGGGTATTTGTGTTCAGGCTTCTGCCTGGGAGATTGTGTGATTCTCCGATTTAAGGTAAATTTCCTTGAAGGATCTAAAACCCAGCCATGATAGAATTAACCTTTACTCCCTACTCCCCAACTTGCCACGACCTTTCTGCAGCTCCTTGGGTTCCTGGAGGCCTTCACCATCAGTTTAGAGCACCCTGGGAAAATCAGTCCCCATCTGAAGCAAATTGTGACTGTCCTTTCTGAGCCCATCTGTTTAGAATTCTTAATGTCTTTCCAATAGGCAACATTTGGAGAGGTATTATCTTGCATTTTGAGGAGGGGCTCTAGCTGTTGAGGAAAGAACATAGGATTTGTATTTAGGAGTCCTGAGTTCTAATTCTTTCTAGTTCTTTCATTTTATGGGATCATAAATTATGAGATCAAAGGATTATTCAATCAGGCATTTATTAAGCATCTGCTATGGGCCAGGTACCGTGTCAGACACTGGGGAAACAGAGACAACAAATGGAACAGTCCTTCCAATGACCCCCCAAATTTAAAGCTGAAGGGAACTTTAGAGGTCATTGAGTCCAATCGCCTTATTTTACAGATGAGGAAACTGAGGTCCGGAATTAAGTGATTTGTCTTGGGTCACACGGCTAGTGATTTCTAAGTTGGAATTCAAACCCAGGTCTTCTTGACTCCATTATGTGGAGTCCAGCACTATCTCTTCTTTCCATTGGGCTCCATTTACTGCCTTTGTGACCATAATTAGGTCACTTCCCATTTCTGAGCCTTGGTTTTCTCCTGTGTAAGATGAGAGTAGGGGGCAGCTAGGTGGCGCAGTGGATAGAGCATTGGTCCTGGAGTCAGGAGGACCTGAGTTCAAATCTGGCCTTAGACATATAACACTTACTAACTGTGTGACCCAGGGCAAGTCACTTAACCCCCATTGCCCAACCAAAAAAAAAAAAAGAGATGAGAGTAATCCTTTTACCCCCTACCTTGTATGGTTGTCATGAGGAGAGTGCTTTGGGAACTTTAAATCAAGGTAGAAATGGATGCTAATGGTGGTGGTGCTGTCGCTCGAATTTGCATGCACTTTGGAGGCTTGCGATTTTTCTTGTGTGGAACCCAGAATCCAATCTGAGCTCACGGACTAGGAAATCTAGAAGATGCATGAGCTGCACACCTGGCAGCCTAACTCATTTGCCATCTCTCCCAGCCAAAGCCTCAGTTATAGCAGCAAGTTACAGTTCTAGGTGGAAGAGCAGTTTTTTCATGCCTAATCACCCCAGGCCTAGGAGAGTAAGAGAGCACTTGGGCATCCCCCAGATGATTGGACCTGTTGCTTGGGAGCCCTAAGATTAGCCCCGTTCTGCCCAAGGTGCTGTGTGCTTGGCTAATAACAAAAGATCTGAATCAATGAGGGAGGGAGGAAGGAAGGAGAGAGGAGGGGGCAATGGAGGGGGTAAGGTGTTCTCAACCATGACAGAGGAATTTTTCAGTGATCATAGAATGACAGAGCTTACTGAAAGGTCATGGGTCTCCCAAATCCTTTCCTTTCCAATTTTTTCCTTTTATAAATCATAGACTTTATGGAGGCGACATGGCAAATTAGAGTGTTGGGCTTAGAGTAGGTTCCCATATCTCCTCTGTCACTTAGTGGTTGTGTGACCTTGAGCAAGTCATTTCATCTGTGTCCCCCAGGCAGGCCCCTCCCCACAGGCGGCTTGGGAGCCCCAAGGTTATTCCCTTCCTGCCCAAGATGCTGTTTGCTTGGATAATAACAACAGATCAGAATCAATAATCTATGCTTACAAAATCATAGATCCTGCAAGGAAGTCATAGGATTTAGAGGTTGAGGGGACCTTAAAGTGGTCTAACTCCCTCATGATACAGAAGAGGAAACTGAGGACCAGCTTAGAGAAGGAATTTGCCCAAAGTCACTCAGATTAGTAAGTGAAACCAAAGAACTCCAATTCAGTGCTCTTGTCTTTCTACCATGTTGCTTCCATGTGATATCTTGCTAAGTCTTGAACTCATTTTATGTACAACCTATGTAGAAACTAACTTCATAGGGTAGGGGTTCAATTTGGGCTCTAAGTTTCCTACTACCTTCAATCAATCAACAAGCCTTCCCTATGTGGCAGCACTGTGCTAAAAACTTGGAATACAAAGACAAAATTAAAACAGTCCCTTCTCTATTCTATTGGGGGAGACCATGTACACACTTAAGTATATTACAAATAAATCTGAGGAATTTGAGTGGGGAGGGAGGCACTAGCAGCTAGAGGGATTGGGGAAGGTTTCATGTAGAAGATGAGATTTGAACGGAGGTTTGAAGGATATGAGGAATTTTCAAGAGACAGAAGAGAGGAGCAAGTGCATTCCAGACATAGGGAATGGCCAGACTCTCCATGGAGATGGAGTGTCATTTGTGGACGTGCTACAGACATTTTTTAAAAATACCAACTGTGAGATTCCCAGTCACAAGAGATGGGATTTCTCTCATGAATAATTTTGTGAAGAAAAATTAAGCATAGAAGTAAGGGAATTTACAGTTGATTTTCACTTTTACGTAGTAATAATGAAGGTAGGTAATCTTTCTTGTCAGACATTATTGTGTTGATTATAATGCCCACTTGAATCAGAAACTTTGTGGCCACTCGAATTATTTGTCTCAGTGAAAAGGGGATTGTGTGTGGGAGGGTAGAAATTGTAGAAACTTGCCTGGTCCAAGCCCAGTGAACTCACAGGCTGACCGCTATGGAGGAGCACGGCTCCTGGGTTTGGAGACCTCCAAGGAAAGAACAGCTGCTCTGCTGTACTTGGACATCCAAGTCAGCTGGTTCATATTCATCCTGTTGCTCTAAGCATCTGTTAACAGATGGGAGAGCTTTCTGTAAAGAGAAGCATCACTGAACTCCCTCCCTTGGGTACCTCCTGTGTGTTCCAACCCAAATCAGACTTTTCCGGGTCAAACAGGACAGAGGCAATGCTTGTATTGTTTGGGGAGGTGCCAGGACGTAGTTTAGCAGGTAGAGTTCACACTCCTTCAACCTGGCATTCAGCCCTCTCCATCATCTGGGGCCACGTGACCTTTATAGCAGGGGTTCTTAACCTGAGGTCCGTGAACTTTTTTTTAAAACTATTTTGTTAATTTATATTTCAATATGTTTGATTCCCTTTGAAATCCTATATATTTTATTTTTGTATTTAAAGACATTTTGAGAAGGGCTCTATGAGCTTCATCAGACTGCCAAAGGGGCCCATAACACAAAAAAGGTTAAGAACCCTTGGTTTATGGCCTTTTCTTATATCCATTCTGTGCCAAATGGGGCCATTCACCACCCTCTGTTCTCCCATCTGGGGGCCTTTGCTCACCCTTTTCCTGGAATGCCCTTTCTTACCATTTCCCCTCATGTGTCTTTTCAAGCTTAACTCAAATGTTACTGTCTCCACAAAGGCTTTCCGAAATTTTTCCTCTCTTCATCTAGTAATGACCTTCTCCTTCAGACCTGAGAGAGAACTTAATTTGTACCTCTTTAATGCACTACTCATGTAATGTATTACAGCATTCCATGTTGGCATCTTCTCCCTATTGGGCTGTGAGTTTTTGGGTGGCAGGGCCTATGCCTTTTTGAATATTTGGTCTCTTTCCTAACACAAAGCGCAGTGCTCTGCTCTTAGCAGATGCTTTTTTAAAATGGTGCGTTATATTTATTATGTGGGGGAAAGCTCTCTGGCCTTGGAGGTAGCAGACTTACATTCTATTCTTGATTCTTACCGCTTACTGGCTGGATAGCCTTGGACAGCTGGCGCCACAGCCTGAAGCCTCAGATTCCTCATCTGTAATTTGGGGAATAATACTCAATGCTTGTTTCATCTCCCATGGTTTTGGGTGAGGATCCAGTAAGATAAGGAGGGTGAAAATGCTTCTGAAAAACATAAAGGGCTATGGAAATGAATGCCCGTTAGAATTCTTTTCTGTTTCTAGACAGCTGTCATTTTAGCTGACATGTTTGCAGATGAGGGCCATGTTAGAAGCATCTGATGTCTGAGAACTGAGGCCAGAAGCTGAATGCATCATTGGTCAGGGTCTACATCCTGGGGGTGCGTGCTCCTGGCTGGGGCTCGCTGGGGAGGATACTGGCGTATTAGGCAGCTTTGTCTCAGAAGCGCATCCTCACAGTTCAGGACCCATTTGGTGTCATAGAATACTAGCATTTTAGAGCTGGAAGAAACTCTCATTCTATATAGGAGAAAATTGCAGAATGGAGCAAAGAAGTAACTTGACTAAGGGTACATTGTGAGCTAGTATGGCCTGGCCCTAGATACACAAATGGCCATTTGTCCAAATGGACAAAAAATGTCCCAAAAAGCCATCATTCTCTATTTTTTTAGTCAAGTTTGTGTGAATTCCATTTCTCTCCTTTCCAGTAATTGGGGCTTTATGCTCTTACTTTGGTGGAGCTGTTATCTTATCAATATGGGCATTCTCTCCACTGGTGCTGCTCACTACACGTTAATTTCTTCTTAGCCTGTGCCACTCTTGTCTATGTTTTCTAGTAAATTCTCCATAGGGTTCCTACCTTGCATTTTGGAGGTATGACCTCATCTATCCAGACTGTTCTATGCAGTTGGCCAGGCAACTCATCAGTCCATATACCTTGCTATCAGTATTATCACTGAGTGCTATGGAAAGGAGTATGAGTTATACTCTATGAGACAGTTGGACACAATAGAAGAGTTTGAGGGCTGACAGATAACATGACCAGAAAGGTTATTCTGCTATCAGTAAAAAGGATGGATTGGAGCATGTAGAGAGCAGAAGCAGAAAAACCTATTGTAATAATGCAGCCAGGTGGTAATGGAGGATAATATTGATAATGCAAAGTAATGATAGCTCCCATTTCTCTAATGCATTTAGGTTTCTACAGTGCTTTCTTTATAACCCTGGTAAACAGGTGATGCCAGTATTCTTACCTCCTTTTTAAAGCTGAGAAAAATGAGGCATAGAGAAAGGAAGTTATTTATGCATGTAGCCAGGATTGGTTATAGAAGACCTTAAATATTAGGCTAAGAATATAAGATCCTGGAGGGATTTTCCCCCTTTGTGTCCCTAGTTCATAGCCTGATGCCTGGCATGTAGATGCTGACTGATGAATGCTTGTTAAATTGAAATTAATTTGTAGTTTATCTTCTAGGTCAGGGGTGGGGAACCTGTAGCCTCGAGGCCACATGTGGCCCTCTAGGTCCTCAAGTGTGACCCTTTGACTGATTCCAAACTTCACAGAACAAATCCCCTTAATAAAAGGATTTGTTCTATAAAACTTGGACTCAGTCAAAAGGCCATACTCAAGGACCTAGAAGGCCACATGTGGCCTTAAGGCTGCAGATTCCCCACCTCTGTTCTAGGTTACAGGGTTGATATTGAAGATTCTTGCTTGGGGAGATATCTTGGTCATATCTGTACCTTAGTGAGATTACTTTGACTTGGAGAAAGGGCAGACTGAGAGCAGGCAGCCAGTTAGGAGCCATTAGAGTAGTCCAAATGAGAAGTGATAAGAGCTTGCATTAGGGTGGTGACTATGTGAGTAGAGAGAAGGGTAAGGAGGTGAGAGAGGTTTTGTAGAGGTTGAATGTTTAGGACTTGTCAGCCGAATGTGAGGGTTATGGTGGTGGATGGACATTCAATGATGACTGAGATCATAAATCTGAGTTATTATAAGGATGTTAGTGCCTTCAGTAGAAATTGGGAATATTGAAGGAAGGCATGTTGGTGGAGGAAGATGAATTCTCTTGTGAACATTGTAAATTTGAGATGTCTATGGAACATGCAGGTGTAGATGTCCATTAGGCAGAGGATTGACATGGAATTAAAGTTCAGGAAAAAGACTATATATATATATATATGTGTGTGTGTGTGTGTATATATATATATACATATATATATACATATATATATATATGTATATATATATATACACATGATAATTGAACCCATTTGATATCACCAAAAGACAAAAGAAAAGGACTCAGGACAGAGATTTGAGGAATACATAAACCTAGGGTGCTTGAGATGGATAGTAATCCAGCAAAGAACTCTTAGAAGTATTGATTAGACAGGGAGAAGGAAAACCAGGGAAAAGCAATGTCATGGAAGCCAAGGGAAGAGAGTACCCTAGTGTCAGAAGCTGCAGAGAGGTCAAGAATGGGGAGAATTGAGATAAGACCAGTGGATGTAGAGGTTAAGAGATCATTGGTAGCCTTGAAAAGAATATTTTCAGTGCATTGGTTGGAAATCAAACTTGTAGGTCTATTCAGAACTTTAAGAATGTCTAGGAAGTGGAAGGCAGCAAGTACCAATGATTCAAGAGTTTGGCCTTGAGAGAGAAGGAAGGTATGAGCCTAAAGGATTGATGCTGATCCAGCAAAGGAGAGTATGGAAGAGTGGCCAGGTGGAAGGAGCTCCAGGAGAGAGTAGTGTCAAGGAAGCCATGGGAAAAGGGTACCCAGGAAAGAAGGGTTAGTCAATAGCCATGGAAAGTGTGCTGGGTTTGGAGACTAAAGAGCATTCCTCAAATTCCCACCCTGCTCCCTCCTACCTATGTGGGCTTGAACAAATTGCTTTACTTCCCTGGGCCTCCATTTCCTCCTGAAAAATGAGGGGTTGAACTTGATTGCCTCTGGAGATCTCCTGAAAGTTCTAGATCTAGGGTCCTAGAATTTTGCCTAGGCCTTATTTTCTTTACCCGTAAAATGAGGGGGTGGGAGTGGGATGAGATGACTTGTGAGGTTCCTTCCAATGCTTGAGTCTGTGATTCTAGTATTCTTGGATAGCTTCAGAGAAGTCAAGGACTTCCTTTATGGGAGGGACTCTCTCCCCTCCTTCGCCAGCACCCTCTCAAGCCTGTAGGGTTTGTTGAGCACCCGGCACTCCGAGTGTTTTTGATGGGAATAACGGGATGAATGATACAAAGCTCATTTGGCGAGATGCTTCAGTAGCTGCGTGGCATTGGCTCCTGGCCATGTGCAGAGTACAAATGATCTTTTTGAATGGATGAGGCACTACGGAGTGATTGTTAATCAATGAAAGGTCCTTAATTCTCTAACCGCTGATTGATTAAAATCAATATCATTATGCACCACTGCTAATTTGGTTTGCTCACGTGAGACCCAGACTGGCTCCCCAGACAAATCTGCTACTCTGGGTTAGCAGTTCACCAGGGAGCCTTCAAGCCTCATAAAATGAATAACAAAACCCAATCCGAGGAGATGAGCTGTCATAACAATGTCCTTTCATGTCCAGAGTCTCAGATTTGAGTCCTACATGCTAGGTCATGAAAATCTCATACCTACAGAACTGATTTGCAATGAATGGAAGCATTGGTCTTTTTCTCCCCCCCCCATTCTCTCTTTCCTCTTTTCCCCTCCCCACCTCCTTTCTTCTCCCAGAGAAACAATAGTCATTAAGCTTGGCCCTGACGAAGAAATGAGGAAATGTATGTACTTGCTGTCCTTGGGGAGGCAAGAGGGACTATGAGTGTGAAAAATTGGATACACTGTCCAGTGTGATTGCTGGGTTGATTATTTTTGCTTAACTGTTTTTTGCTTCGTTAAAAGGGAAAGTATACTGGATGGGTGATGGGGATGTCTAGAAATGATGCTGATGCATCAATAAACAGATCATTTATAAAAAATTAAAACCAGAAACAGTTGTCAATAACTTCCACGGAAAAATTCAATTCAATTCAATAAACATTTATTAAGTGGCTTCTTTGTTCAAGGCATGTGGGATACAAAAACCCAGAGGAAATAATAGCTCAGGGCCCTACAAAAAGCACTAGCTTTAGAGTCCAAGGGCCTGGGATCAATGTTCACCTCTGACCCTTAAACTACATGTCTGACCTTGACCTAGTAACTCAGTCTCCCGGGCACTCATTTCCTCAGCTGTAAAATGACTAGATGAATTAGATGATCTTTGCTGTCTCTTTTAGCTCTAGATCTAGGTTACTCCGATAACTTTGGGCAACTCTCTGTCCCTCTCTGTGCCCCTTTCCTCCTCTTGGAGGACCCTAGGAACATAGGACCCAAGAAACAAGTCCTAGTGTCAAGAAATTTATATTCTCCCAGGGGCATGAGAGAGAGAGAGAGAGAGAGAGAGAGAGAGAGAGAGAGAGAGAGAGAGAGAGAGAGAGAGAGGAGAGAGACAGAGAGAGAAGAACACATACAACAGGGGAAGATCAGGAAGTGATTCATTATGGAGGTAGTACCTGAGCTGAGCCGTGATTTTGCTGGTCCTACCACTTATTCTCTTCATGACCTTGAACAAGTGTCTTTTCCTCTCTGGGCCTCAGTTTCCTCCTCTGTAAAATGGGGTTAACCATGCTTGTACTTCCTTCCTCAAAAGATTGTTGTGAGGAAAGCACTGTAGAAATATGAGTTGCTAGGGTCTTTGATTTCTTCTTATTACTATTTGTAAAACAAGAGATTCTTGTAGAGCCCTAAATCCTGTTAGACCCAGGAAGTCTGAAAGCCTACCTTGAGCTGTGCTCCAACCATGTGCTGCAGACTCAAACGACAACCGGTGTGGTTGACGATAAACATTTTTCTTCTCTTAAGGGAAAATCATGCAGAGAGACCAGCCTGGGTAAATAACTTCCCAAGTGGTATGTAATACATTGTAAATAACAAGCCCGCTAAATAATGAATTAACCCAACTGCTGATTCATTGGGAAGCGTCCCTGGTGAAGCACACTTTTTATGGATTTTACAGTTTAGTTAATCTCCAGTCATATTTCATTAAGACTGTTCAGGTGAAGTATCGAGGTAATAATATGAATATATTGCAAAGTGATGTAGCATGTCTGGAACACCCAGCAGAGGGCTGGAGAGAGCAACACTTCTGCCCCTTGTACCTGGAGCATTAGTGGCCTTAATAAACCTGGACCAGCCACTTCATTGGAGGCCAGGCCCTCTGCCTATTAGCTCACTAGGCCAGGTTGGGGCAGCTAGGGAGCCCATATCTAGAGGGCAGAACTATTGTTCTGTTGGGCCAGAGTAGGGACGTAGAATCATAGGAGTTACTGCCACAAGGTACCATGTAGTCCAACCCCCTCATTTTATAGATTTGGAACTAGAGGCCCAGAAAGAAGTGACTTGTCCAAGGTCGCATAGCTAATGGCAGATCTGGAATTCAAATCTAGGTCCTCTGACCCTAAGTTTAGTACTCTTTTTACTTTACCACTCTAGTTATATCAGAATATGAGGATATTCTTTGCATCTTTGCTCATACTGTTCTACCTGTCTGGGCCATCCTTTCCCCCTGCCTCCAATGTCTACTTGATGAAATCCTACCATCTTTCAAGACCTATTTTAAATGCCACCTCCTCCATGAATCCTTCTCAGATTCCCTACCACCACCAGCCCTACTACCCACACCATAAACATCTAGAAAGAAATGTTCCCCCCTCCATGGCCTTGCTTATATATCTCTTTATGTCTATACCATCTTCTGTTTTGTATTGTAGTTCTGTGAGGACTACCAAAAGGTGGGGTGAAAATCTCAGACCTTTTTAATATAGAAAAGGTAATTGAGAGACCATTAATAATTAACCACTGACCCACATGCCTAATCTTTCGTCTGTACTTAATCATTGAGAGTAAGCTGTATGTGGACTGAGGGCATCCTTGATGAAAGCATTAGTTGGGATCAGACTTTTGCAAATGATACTCAGCAATGGACCACATCCTTACCACATCAGAGGTAACTAAAAGATGTAGAGATTATAAGATCCCACAAAACTGCATTCGATTTCATAGAACAAAACATCATTTTACTGGCTCTTTTACAACAAGGTGCCTCCCATCCATTTGTCAAGATCATTCAAGATTCCTTGGAAGATATAACAACAAAAATAACCCTATTTGTTGATTCTCTGGTAATAAACATCCAGCAAGGTATAAAACAGTTGCCAAAGATATCTGGCAGTATAATTGAGCAGATTCTGCTCATGACTTAGGTTGAGGAGAGATTCTCTGTGGATAGTGACATCCTCCAAAATGTTTTTATTTGTACATGAAATTGTGCTGATGGCATCAAACGGTCCTAGAAGGAGAGGTGGATCTTCTAGAAGAGATCTGTAATTACTCAGAAGAAGTTTGGCTTGTCTATCCACACTGGAAAGACCAAGTAGATGAAGAATATTTATTGCCCGGATTTTGATATTTTTGAATGGACAACCTATAGAGTATATCCAGTAGTATGTATAAAACTGAGACTGAGAGTAGAAATGGACAGTTATCTAGGCCCAGAATTGAAAAATAGGGTGAAAGTGAGCTGGACTGCTTTCGGGAAATTGCAAAGTTTTTACTGATCCCAAGCTTCACAAAAGCCTACCTTTTCCATACAAACACTTTACCCATACTGCTTTATGGTAGCAAGTCATGGAACACCACTGCCTCAAAAGAATTAAAGATAACTACCACACTGAGGTCAATGAAGAGGGAGATAGTGGGAGGGGGAGCAGGCTATAACGTAGAACCATTGAGGAATTCCAAAGAAAAATTGGACTAATGGATATTATCAAAGAATTAGATGACAATCCATTCAGCAAGGTCATTTTGCTCTTAAGAGCAAAGGATGACTTATGGACAGCCAGAGGACCCCATTGGTCCCCTATTTTGTCAGTAGAAAACAAGGAAGGCCTTGTACTCTGTGTGGAGAACTTTCTTCTCTTACTTTATAGTATTGTATTTTTTTTTCAATTAAATGTAAAGGTTTCAACATTAATTTTTATAAAATTTTGAGTTCCAAATTTTTCTCCCTCCCCTCCCCCTTCGCTAAGATAGCATGCAATCTGATATGTTTAACATGTACGATCATGTTAAACATATTTCCACATTAGTCATATTGTGAAAGAAGAATCAGAACAATAGGGAAAAAACCACAAGAAAGAAAAAAAACCAAAAAGTGAAAATAGTATGCCTCGATCTGCATTCAGATTCCATAGCTCTTTCTCTGGATGTGGATAGCATTTTCCATCACGAGTCTTGGAATTGTCTTGGATCATTGTATTGCTGAGAAGAGCTAAGCCTATCATAGTTGATCATCACAAAATGTTGCTGTTACTATGTACAATGTTCTTCTGGTTCTGCTCCCTTCACTCAGCATCAGTCCATACAAGTCTTTCCAGGTTTTTCTGAAATCTTCCTGTTCATCATTTCTTATAGCACAATAGTATTCCATTACATTCATGTGCCATGACTTGTTCAACCATTCCTCAATAGATGGGCATTCCTTCAATTTCCAATTCTTTGCCACCACAAAAAGGGCTGCTATAAATATTTTTGTACATGTGGGTCCTTTTCCCTTTTTATGATCTCTTTGGGATACAGACATAGTAGTGGTATTGCTGGATCAAAAGGTATGCACAGATTTATAGCCCTTTGGGACTAATTCCAAATTACTCTCCAGAATGATTGGATTAGTTCACAACTCCATCAACAATGCATTAGTGTTATAATTTTCCCCTTTAGAGAACTTTTGGCAGAGCATGGACCAGAGTAGCATGAATGAGTTGTGATTGACATCATTGAGGGAATTCCTGAATTGGCAAAATCACAGATCCATTGGAGTTTAAGTTTTCTGTGAGAAAATGTTTCATCTCCCGTACTAGATGGTGCACTCAAAGTCCACAACTTGCTTATGTTTGTGTCCTTCTCATGCTGGAGCTCCAGGGCCTTGCTCAATAAAATATAATAAAAATAAAGATTTGTTGAATGAGTGAATGGGACCTTAGAAGTCATCAGTTACAGTGTTTTCCCCACCATGGATCTGTAACAAATTGTTTACATTCCATTAACATCTTTACTACCAAAAGTTCCTACTTAATGCATCACAATTTATGTTTTTCATTTCTTGAGTCCTGGAAGGTTTGCAAGGCATTTTCTTCCAATACTTCTATGGTGTAGACAACATGGATGATATTATCCCCATTGTTTTAGATGAGCAAACAGACCCAGGTGACTTACTGAACTGGTAAGCACCAGCCAATATTTGAACTGAGTTCTACAGTATTAGAAATCCAGTGGTCTTTCTATTATACTGCACTGTTTCTCTTAAAACCTATAAAAAGACTGATTTGTCTTCTTCCTCCCTGTATCCTATTTCTCCCATCCCTCACTCCATCTTATTCCCCATTTCCTAGCCCTGGAATCTTGAGGCCCCTGCCACTTATAGAGCTACCATGCTGAGAATGGGTGTGGAAAAAAAGGAACAGACATGCGCTTAGGGAAGAATGACAGACTACCTGCCTGTATTTTCTTAAATCTCTGATTTTGACTAATATCATCTACCTGTTTCAGGTATTTTAAAGAGCAGGAAGTTGGCAAAATTATTTCTGGATAGTAGAAGGAGTTGCTACTTGCTAAATTTAAATTGGGCAGCTAGATGGTATAGTAGAGTGCCAGGCCTGGAGTCAAAAAGACTCATCTTCCTGAGTTCAAATCTGGCCTCAGACACTTACTAACTGTGTGATCCTGGGAAGGTCACTTCACCCTGTTTGCCTCAGTTTCCTCATCTGTAAAATGAGCTGGAGAAGAAAATCGCAAACCAGTCCAGTATCTCTGCCAAGAAAACACCAAATGAGGCCACTAGGAGTAGGACACGACTGAAACAACTAAACAACAGAATTTAAATCCAGAACTCTAGACTTGGACACATGGGTTTGAATGTCAGCTCTGAAACTTACTAGCTTTGTCATTTTGAGCAAGTCACTTCCATGCCCTGATTTCTTGATCTCTAAAATGGGGATTCTAGTGATACGTGTGCTACCTACCTCATAGTATTGTTGTGAAAAGCACTTTATCAAGGACAAAACACTACACAATGTGAATCACTCATTGATTCACTTATTCAACAGACCTTTATTAATGGCCTACTGTGTGCTGAGTACTGAGCTAACCACTAGACGTGGAATCAGAGCACCTGGGCTTGAATCCCAGGTTTGCTTATTCAACACCTGTAACGTCTTCCTCTCTGGGCCTCAGTTTCCTCCTCACTCAAAATGAAGGAGTTGGCCTGGATGACTTCTAAGGGCCCTTCCCAGTCTACATCATCTGACCCTAGGATACAAAGCTTGGCAAAAATCCGGTCCCTGACCTCAGGGAACTCACATTCTAGCAGGGAGATAAGAAGCAAACATATTTATAATACTCAACTTGCTATGGGAAACACATTAGAGAAGGATCCAAGAAAGTGTTCTGTGAGGTCTGAGGGGAAAGGTCATTACTACCTCTCCCTGGGGCCTTGGATTATTGTGTGTTGTTGGCCGCTGCTGCCAATGGAATGGAGACGCATACAGCTTGGCATTCACTTTGACAAAGCTCTTTTTTTTTTCTTTTTTTCTTTTTTAGCACTTTACAGAAAAGCCTGAAGAAATAACAAACAGTTGCTAAGCTACCCCGAGGGCTCTATTGCAATGTTCTGTTGTGATCTAAGCGTTAGGAACTAGAGCATTCTCATAGTCAAGGGCGTTGAAAAAAGTAGTAGGGGAATGAGGGGCTACTGGAGGTGGGGGTGAGAGAAGACTTCTTTGGTAGATACGGTAGTTTATCAGTTCAAGTGGCCTGTTTTCAATTCAGGTGACCCAGAGAGGGCTCTATCTCTTATATTTGGTCCAAAGACAGCCAGCCTCCATGCTACTTGGAAATGAATGCTGTTTTCGGGGGATAGGAGGGGGGCTGTGGATTTAGAAGCTTTTTAAAAAATGGAACAGTCTTATCCTGGGACAAAAGTCAGTTGTTTTCTTCTGGCCATTTGTCTATGGCAGGTGCAGCATACAGTTGCCAACACTGAGGGAGCCCCTTGCCCCAAGCTGGTGCTTGAGAGCTAAAATCATGAAGTAATAATACATCAAGTCCCACACTTAGGTTTTTGAAAAAGAAAAGATCGACTATGCAGGTAGAGGTTGGGGAGTTTTTTGGACTGCTAGTTCACATGAAAAAAAACCTCAGGGTTTGAGTTGACCGCACACTTAATATAACTGGGCACACAGCTGCCAAAAAGGCTGGTGAGATCTTGGGCTGCCATAAGAAAAGCATGGAGTCCAAAGTGAAAGCGATGACTCTTTTGTGCTCTCTGCTTACCAGACCACATCAGGAATATTGTGTTCAGTTGAGGCAATATGCTTATGGGGGAGGGCCATCGCCAAACTAGTGTATATACAGAAGAGGGCTTTCAGGATAATAAGAGAACCATTCCATACAAGGATTTGGGAATATTTAGCCTGGACAAGAGACGTCTTGGTGGGGAGAGGCTGGGAATGAAATATGAGAGCTGCCTTCAAGTATTTGAGGGGCTATAGACAAGGGATTAGGCAGGTTCCGTATGGCTCCAACGGCCAGAGTAGGAATACTGGGTGGAAAATTGCAGCTTAGTAGAAGAGACAGCGTGGCTTAGTGGATAGACAGTTGGCCTTGGTGTCAGGAAGACATGGGTAAAATGCTGGTTTTGTTACATACTGAGCAAGCCATGTAAACTCTCAGTGTCCCCACAGAACTCCCCGAGACCCTCAGCTTGCTATGCAAGCCCTGATCTGTATCTCAAGATGGAGTTTTCATATCGAGAGTTCTCCATATCAATGAAATCATAGGTATAGTCCCACCCACCAAAAAAAGAACATACATCTGTTGAACTGTATTCTCTTTTTGCTGAGTTCTCATTTTCTTTACTTTTCCTGTTTTTATGCCAAATTTAGTGCCCTTCTCCATGCTCAGAAATGAGCTCCTCTCCCTGTTTCTGTTGAACTCTTTCCTAGTCTTTCAAGGTTCAGCCTCAAGAACTTTCTCCTCCAAGAAGCCTTCTCTCTTGTGTCCCCCACCCACTCCAAGGCAAAAGTAATTTCTCCTTCATCAAATACTTCCCAGCACTTGACTGTACCTCTCTTCCCTGCCCCCCCCCAATCTTCATTGTAATATAGCTATTTGTGTACTTGTCGTCTCTTGAAATTCCTTTTGTATGCTATAACCTCCTTGAAAGCTGGGAACCTGTCATTTTTTTTTATCAAGCAAATAAATATACATGTAATTGATGCTTAATAAATGCTTTGTTGAAACCTTAAGAATCTGAACTGTCTAATAAAAGAATGGGCTGCTCCAGTAGATAGTGAGCTTTCTATCCTTGGAAATATTCAAGCAAGTGGTGGTCCCTTGTCTTTGAAATTGTGAAAGGAGATTCTGGCACATGGGGTTTAAGAGACTGGATCAGGTGACTGTTAATGTATCTTCAAGCGCTGAGTTTGTGGTTCTAGGCATGGCTTTGTGAATGATCCCATATCACTGTAAAAACACTAGCAAGCAAATGTACCAGTCAGGCCATGCTGTCACCATACCTAAAGAGCCTTTCTTTGGCTCTGTTTTTTCTTTCTTTCTTTCTTTCTTTCTTTCTTTCTTTCTTTCTTTCTTTCTTTCTTTCTTTCTTTCTTTCTTTCTTTCTTTCTTTCTTTCTTTCTTTCTTTCTTTCTTTCTTTTCTTTCTTTTTTTTTATTCTTGCTGAACCTCAGAGTAATAATACGCTCATTGAATGCTAGCCTGCTCTTGTAGTCATTTTGACCATTGTGTAAGTGTAAGCATGCCAGACCCTCTTGTTGGGAACAAGGAAGGCTCTCCCCTCCCCTCCTTGCTGGAGCCCCAAGGCATGAAAATCTCTCATTTGAGATTGATGGAAAGAGAGGCCCTTTCCCAACTCTCCTTTCCAACACAGTTTGAATGGTTCATAATAGAAGAATCCGCCCATTGCAAGTTGCTTCTCAGTGTGGGGATAATGGAGGCATTACTGACTTTAGACTTGTTTTCACCAACTAGGTCAATCTGTGTATAGTTGGTCTTAAAAAAAAAAAAGCCCACCAATCTGATACAAATGGATGCTGTCCAGAACATTCTTTGTAGGGAATGCATTGAAAATAAATCTGAAATAAGAATCCAGGAAATTGCCCTCTGTGCCTTTCACCTGTCATCACAGCCAGGAGAATTCTATAGCCTATTCAGTGCCATGCTGAATTATGCAGACCTGTCTGCCCAGTGCACTGTGGATTGGCTGGCGGGGCTTTGCGCTGGTGATTAAATGACAAAGCAAATTGCGAGATTTTCAACCGTTGGAAAGAAACCATTGATTGGTCACACTTACCAATGGCATGTCATTTGTTCCGAGAGTACCAGCCATAAACTGGCTTTTCTTTGTTGAGAAAGTTGGTGGATACCAACAGCTCTTGAATTTTGCACTTCTCCAGGAAGCCACACCAGAGTTTTGCCGTAAGGTTCCCCTGAGATGAATAGTGCCTTACTTGTAGCTTAGAAGTTTCTGTGTGGAGTGTTTGGTATTGGAGCTTGCTGGGTGGGTGGCATTTGTATCCCACTGGTGGACCAACATTGCTTCTTTTTCATCAACTGACATCTTTTACAGGACAGCTCAGACTCAAACCCAGGTCTTCTGACTCACGGGCGAGTGCTTTTACCAATTCTGTTTCGTTGAGTTTTTGCTCTTTCGACCAAAAGTGGCTGGAGCAATAGAATCATAGGCTTCAAGAGTTGGAATAGACCTCTGTGGTCATGTAGTCCAGCCAGTATGTGAAAGGAGTCCTCACTATCACCCAACAAATGCTTGTCTAGCCTCTATTTGAAGATTTCCAAAGAAGTTGAACCAACCTTAAGGTAGCCCCTTCCACTTCTGGATAGGTCTAACGATTAGGATGTTTGTCCTGACTTTTAGTCTAAATCAGCTTATTTGTAACTTCTACTTGTCACTCCTGGTTCTGCCCTCTGAGGCCAAGCAGATCAACTGTCCTTCCTTTTTCCCAGGACAGCACTTCAAATACTTGAAGATGGTGATCATGTTATTACTGAGTCTTCCCTGAAGCTATACATGGCCAGCTCCTTCAGCTGATTCTCCCATTGTCATGGGATTCATCTGCTTGCCCTCCTCTGGACACTCTTAAATTGTGAAGAGCACAGTACTCCAGATGAGGTCTGAAAAGACCATAGTACAACAGGACTTTCTTTTCCTTATTCCTCAAAAATAGTCTGTCATAATGCAGCCCTAGGTCCCCTTAGCTTTTGTTTTGTGGCTGCCACATTACTCTTCTGACCCATATCAAGCTTGCAATCCAGTAAACCACCCCCACCGCCTGCCAATCTTTTTCAGAGCAACTGCTGTCTTGCCATGTCTTCCCCAACATATACTTGTGTGGCTGATTTTATATACCCAAGTATTAAGATTTCATATTGACTTCTACTGACTTTTATTTTCTCAGATTTGGGCCAATGAGTTTGCTTTTCATGATCCTTTTGGATCATGACTCTGGCATTTAGGGCGTAAGCTGTCTCCCAGCTTTGTGTCATATGAAGTTTTGATGAACATCCTTTCTTCTTTTATCCACATCATTGATAAGAATGTTAAACAGCACAGGGCCAAACACAAATCGCTGGGGCATCCCATCAGAGACCTCCATCCAAGTTGACATTGAACCATAAACATGCTACTTTTTGAAGTAAACCTTCCATCCAATTCCAAATCCATCTGATTTATTATTATTTATTATAATCCATATCTTACCAGCTTCTCCACAAAAATAGTATGATATACTTTATCAAGTTTTGCGAAGATCGGATCTAGTATCCAGTGTCCCATTTATCAGAAAGTAGCACAAACAACAGTATGGCAGGAGGAATGAGCATATGAGTTCATGGGATGCTTGGGAGGCTGGTTTGACTAGAGATGAATGTTTGTGGGGAGAAATTACTGGGCCATAAGGTTATCTAGTTGTGGGTTGGCACCAGATTATGGAGGGCTCTTGTTCCCAAAGGCAGAGGTTGCAGTGCAGGACCTTATCCTTGGTACCTTCCTGAGTGACGAGTTGGATCCTGGAATCCTGAATCTGGAGCTGGTGTGTTGGTAAATATTTAACAACTGACTCTCTGAGGGGAAACCTGTGTACAAATGATACTCTTCTAAGCTGAATCTGCATTATTAACATTTTCTCCATCACTTTCTTAAATCCAAACAGTGAACAAAACAATATATCAAGCCCTGATTTGTAGCAGTTGCTGATTTTTGAGGTGTAAATGCTCGCAGTGAAATTTAACAATTGGCTCTCATGAGCTAAGTTAAGTTACCTCCAGTACACCAATGTCCATCCTCCCCTTTTACATATGAAGAAAATAGGGGCAGCTAGGTGGTGCAGTGGATAGAACACAGGCCCTGGATTCAGGAGGACCTGAGTTCAAATCCACCCTCAGACACATAACACTTACTAGCTGTGTGACCCTGGGCAAGTCGCTTAACCCCATTGCCTAGCCCCAAACAAAACATACATATGAAGAAGCTGAGTCTAGGGAATATGAATGATTTGCTCAGGGACACACCTAGGGTCTTAGATGTAGAGTGGGCTGGAAAGGACCTCAGAGACCATCTGGTCCATCTAGTGTCCCTCTTTTACAGAGGAGGAAACTGAGGCCCAGAGAGATGAAGTGACTTGCCTAAGGTCACAAGAAGATCCTAGATCTGGAACTAGAAGGGGCCTCAGAGGCCATCGAGTCCAACCTCCTCCTTTTACAGATGAGGAAACTGAGGCCCAGAAGAAGGAGGTGACTTGTTCCAAGTCACACAGTTAGTAAGTGGTAGCCTAACATCTGACTGACATGAAAATTATCCTTATTTTATGAAGAGGATCGTGGGATTTAGAGCTAAAAGAGCCCCTTAGAGATTGAATCAAATCCACTCCTTTTGTAGAAGAGGAAAGTGAGGCTCAGAAAAGAGGAGTGATTCACCCAAAGTCCTACAACAAATTAATGGCAAAACCAGCATTTACACCCAAGACTTCTGATTCCAAATTCAGTGGGTTTTGCATTTCCCTTCTCCCCCTTGAACTGCCTGGGGTAGTAAGGCAAGTTTTTCTAGGCTAATTCGAGGCTCCCCAGGGTGTCTATGTGCTCACAGAGGTGAAGGAGCACTTACTTCTCCTCTACAGATCCGTCCCTCCCACCCTGGCCCCCTGATGACTGCTTTCTCAATAAGTCCCCTACCATCATGAACTCTGCAGAATATTTCAGATTGGATTATGGTGGTGAAATGCTGCTTCTCTGTGAGGTCAAAAAGCCCCTTTTGGTTTGTTTTGTGTCTCTTCCTAGTTATAATATATATTTCTGTCCTTCTTTAGAAGCTACTGCTAATGGAAATGAGATATCAAGGTGCTTTATGGGGCATGTGATAGGATCATAAAGTCGGGGCTCCTGCCTGGAAGAGACCTTTCTTGGAATAGCAGTCCACAGAAGGAGACAATTATTAGAGCAGAGAGAGGGAGGGAGGGAGCAGCAAGGAGAATCAGCTTTTGGGAAGCACTTGTCACTTGGTGCCATGGCTGATGTTACAAAAGTAGCCTCTCTTAAATTGAACTCAAGGTCTCCATCCAGAGTAGAAAGCCTACAAGGGGCAATTCCGCAGTATGCATTTATTAAGTGCTCACTATGTGCTAAGTGATCTGGGTACAAAGAAAAGCAAAAGAGAGCCCTGCTCTCAAGGAGCTTACAATCTAATGGAGGAGACAGCATATACATATATAAGGACATCCAAGATATATACAGAGTTGATACAAGGCAGTCTTAGAGGGTAAAGTCTTCTGTAGAAGGTAGTGCGTGAGCTGAGTTTTGAAGGAAGGACAGGGATTCTGAGAGGTGGAAGTGAGGAAAGAAACAGTATAGGCGTGGAATGGAATGGCCAATGCAAAGGCATGGTGATGGTAGATGAAGTGTCACATGTGAAGAACAGCAAGAAGGAAAGTATGGTCACACTGTGGAGTGCATGGAGGGGAATTAATTGTAAAGGAGGCTGGGAAGGTAGAAAGAGACTAGGCTCTGAGGAGCTTCAAGTACCAAAGAATTCTATATTTGATCCTAGAGGTAATAGGGAGCCACTGCAATTTGTTGGTGGTGGTGTTGTTTATCCTTTGTTCTTGAAGAGGACCATGACATGAGGGAGGTGATGCCATGACATGCAGGTGATTTAAGTGAAGGAGGGCTGTGCAAAGTTACCAGCCTCACTTTTTCCTCCAGAGCCATGTGGGTCCAATGGCCAGATATAGATCAGGATGACTGGAGATGGCCTGGGATGCAGTGGGGGGGGGGAACATCCCCAGAGTTTGTTGCCAAAACAAAAACAATTGCTGTTTACATTCGCTCTGAGCCAATCAAAGCCCAAATAGTGCCCAAGTGGGCTTGGCCTGGGACCTATTGTTGGCCAGTCAATGAGAGCCAGGATGGTTTGGGTTTAAGGGATGGTCCTTAAGAACGAAATCTAGCTGGTAAATCCCAAGATATCTTGGGAGGTTTCACTGATCAAAATTTACAATCTTGTGGGCAGAGCCTACTTTCTCATCTAGCCTTAATCACTGAATGGGCATTGCCTCAGTCAAACTGAGAACCGTGAAAGACCTTAGCTTAAAAAGGCCCAGGTCTTCCACTGTATCCAGGGCCATCGCCAGTCATACTGATCTATATCTGGCCACTGCAATTTATTGAGCAGGGGAATGACATAGTCAATCAATCAATAAACATTTATTAAGCACCCTCTATGTGCCAGGCATTGTGCTAAACGCTGGAGATAAAAAAAAAAAAGAGAGAAAATGCAGTCCCTGCTGTCAAGGGTGTCACAATCTAAGGGGGGAGATGATAAATATATACAAACAAGCTACCTATCTTGTTTGTATATATTTGTTTATATTATATTTATTGATATATGTATATATTTATCATATATATGATAAGTCAGACACAATTAATGGAGAGAAGGCATTAGAAATAAAAAGGATTGGGAAAGGCTTTCTGGAGCAGATGGGATTTTAGTTGGGCCTTGAAGGGAGCCAGGGAAGCCAGTAGGCAGAGATGAGGAGTGGAGGCAGCTATCATAGATGGCCTTTTCAAGGAGTTTAGCTATAAAGGGAAGAAGGGTTATAGGACAATAGTTAATAGGGATAGAAGGAACAAGTGAGGTCTTTTTCAGAATGAGGGAGACATGAACATGTTTGTAGGTAGTAGAGAAGGAGCCAATAGGCGTGGAGAGATTGAAAATAAGTGATAGAGTGGGGATGACAGAGGGGGAGGATATGAGAAGGAATGAGATGGCTTGAGCAGGTGGAGGGGTTGACCTTGGTAAGGAATAAGGCCGTTTCGGCACATGAGACGAGGGTGAAGGAAGACATAGTGGCAAAAGACCTCGAAGTGATAATGAGATGAGGAAGAGTGGGGAAAGAGAGAATTCATGATGAATGGTCCTAATTTTATCTGTAAAATATGAGGCAAGGTTCTCAACTGAGAGGGTAAGAAGATGGGGCCATGGGAGGATTGAGGAGGGAACAGCAGCTTTGTAGAGTGGGATAACACATTGATAGAGGAGGTAGAGAAAGATTTCCTAGCAGCAGTGAGGATCCAGTTAAGATTGTGCGACATAAATTTGTAGTGGATCCAGTCAGAATGGTTACATGGTTTTCTCCACTTCATTCAGCAGCGATGTGTAAGAGAAGAGGGTGGCAAATGGTGGGAATCAGGCCCGTGTCTAGAAGAATCTCCTGGCAGCTGTGTGAAGGCTAGATTAGGGAGGGAAGACACTTGAGGCAGAGAGAGACCAGTTAGAAGGCTATTGCAGTAACCCAGGAGAGAGATAATGAGAGAACTTGAACCAGAGTAGATGCATGAGTGAAGAGAAGGCAGACTATGTGAGAGAAGTTGTGAAAGCAGAAGCAACTCAATTTGGCAACTGATTGAATATGTGGGATACATTAAAGTGCTGGATTGGTGCTGAGATTGTGGATGTGGGAGCCTGGGAGAATGGTGGTGCCCTCAACATTACAAGACATTTGGTGACATGAAACTGTAGCTCAGGAGAGAGGCTAGGGCTGGATATGGAGAGCTGGGAATCATCTATGTAGGCATTAACTGTGAAAGGAATCATTGGCACTGATAAGATCAAGATCACGTGTCTTTGGGCCACTGCCAGGACCCTGCCACCTCAGAGGGTATCATGTCCAAACGGCACCTGAATCATGGGAAGTGGTCAGTCCTATCCAGGCCCTTAGGGTTTGGGAGGCAATTACTTTGTTTCTTTGGACAGATGGTTATTAGGAAATTTCTCTTCTGTTCTTCTGAGCTTTGATTTGAATCCAGTCCTTCTGAGTACAAATCACTTTCTGTTATCCAGGTTACTTTTATCATTGTTGTATCCCTTCAAAATAGGATTTTCTCCAGTCTACATAGCCTGAGTTCCTTCAACAAATCCTCATCTTCCCTGATCGCCAGTCCCCTCACTACCGATTGAAATAAAGTGCCAAGTCCCAGGATTTAGCTTTGGAAGGGGCCTCAGTCGCCATATAGTTTAATCCATATCCAAAAAGGAATTCCTCCCCCCATAACATCCCTAACAAGGGATTATTTAGTCTATACTTGAAGACCTTCAATGACTGGGAACCTACTACCTTTAAAAATGAAGGTAAAACATCTATGAAATGATAATGCTGTGCAACATCCCATAGGGAGAAAGTGTGGCATGGAGACTTGGAATTCACTTTCTGGGGTCAGCTTTCACTGCTGACACCTACTGGGTACATGATCTTGGGCAAATCACTTTCTATCTTTGATCAGCAGTTTCCTCCGGTGTAAAATGGGGGTCGAAATCCTTATACCGCTTCCCTCGTAGGGTCATTGTCAGAAACAAGCCCTCCTTGGAAATCTGAAAGCACTAGAGAAACGGGGGCTCTGAACCATCCAAGACAATGCAAAGGTCAGATTTTGATGGTAGAAATTCCGTTTGCACGCACATTTGCTATTATTTGAAGTTGCAAATCTCTGGAGTAAAGTGAGGTCTCCCTGCAGAGGGAGAATTTACTCCCTAGTCAGTCCATGGAGCCTTGCAAGAGATGTAAATACCTCCAAAACAGCTCCTGTTTCATGTTTTCCCCCCTGCTACTCCTCCCCCCTCACCTCACCAATTGAGTGAATCACACATTTAGCAATTAACAAAGGACAAGGTACCCTTTCAGTAACAGATGTTTGCTTGGGGTTCAGAATTTCAACTAGCAAGGCTTTGCTAGTTACTCTAGGTGCATATCAATAGGCTGATATTCGTGCCTTAACTTTCTAGAACAGACTTACTCCTACCTGAAGATTTTTCTACCCTGAAAGAGACCATCTATTCTAGTGCATTCGGTTAAGATGTGAAGCCATTGAGGGAAAAGGGAATTGTCCAAGGTCACACAGCTGGTGAGCAGCAGTCACATCCAGATTTCACGGGTGTGTCTGACAGCTGTCTCTTCCCGTGAGGCATAATAGAAAGAGCTCTAGGTTTGGATTCAGCATCTGACTGGGCTGCAATCCCAAGCTGTACCACATGGTAGCTGGGTGACCCTAGGCAAGTGTCTTTCCCTTTCAAAGCCTCATTTCCTCTTTGTAAAATTAGGCCGCTGGACTAGATGATTGATCTCTGAGGTTCCTTCTGATGTTCTAAAGTTCTGAATCTTATGATATGGCTGAAGCTGTTGGGAGTGGGGTGGGAGAGATTGTGAAGAAACAAATAATTGGTCCCACAGGCAGAGTGCTGGTATGTTATCTGTGCTATCTATACCAGCCTACAGAGCAAATTGGGCAAAACTGCTAGATAAATGGGCAGCTAGGTGGTGCAGTGGATAGAGCACAGGGCCTGGAGTCAAGAGGCTCTGAGTTCAAATTCAGTCTCAGATACTTAATAGCTATGTTACCCTGGGCAGGTCACTTAATCCCTACTTGTCCCAGTTTCTCATCTGTAAAATGGGGACACACTGGAGAAGGAAATGGCAAACCACTCTGGTGTTTTTTTTGCCAAGAAAACTCCACGTTGTCCATGGGGTCACATAGAGTCTGACATGACTGAACAGTGATGGCAAATAGATAACATAAACATATTTATCACAGGGTCAGGCATTAGAAGAATAATCCATATCTCGAGCAGCTTTTCTAAATCCATACAAATGATTTATTGGCTGATTTTTAAAAAGTGTCAGAAAATCCCATCACTTAAAATATGAATCCAGCATGATGACTTATGTCTAGCCTGGCCATAGTAAAAACTTTTGCTTTGTAAAACTTCCAAGCCTTATGGAAATGTGAGCAGTTAGTATCTCGAGCAATCAGTCAAAGCAACCACCATTTGAAATGGCCCCAGGAAAGGGGATTATGGTGGTGTTCTCTCATGTGACTCTCTCCTTCAGAATATAATTAAATCATGGCTGCCTCGTTCCTTCCCCTAAGGCATCTGTGTATATGATTCAGAGCTGGGAGCCAGAGACCTTGGACACCATTTTGTGCAACTCCTGCTTTTTACAGAAGAGGAAACCGAGTCCCATTGAGGTGACAAGGCTACAGAGAGAGTAAATGGCAGAACTGAGTTTGAACCCGGGTCCTCTACTTCCACAGAGTTCCTTCTACAATACTGTGCTACTGTTTTTGTTTTTGTCAAATTGTATTGACTTTACTCAGGAATAGAAGGGTTGCCACTGAGGACTTCACATTTCAGGCTATAGGTAGCCCCTTTCAAGAGTGAGAAACACTAGCTTTTTTCTATCCAATGTGGGTGTCTATAGTCTTCACTTATAGGCCCTTTAATAACCCAGAAGGAAGTGGGGCCAACACATTCATAGGATCAAAAGAATCATAGATCTAGAGCTGGAAGGGACAGGAGGGGTCATTTCAGTTTGACACACTGCTATTTTACAGATGAGGAAACCGAAGCCCAGAAAGTAAAAATGATGTCAGATTTTTCCTTCCCTAAGTATGGGGGGGAAAAAGCTGTCTGCCAGTACATGTACCAGTCTGTTGCTGAACCTTCTCTCTGACCCATCTGGATTCTGACAGATGCTTGGTCCTTGATCCTAGGGACTCCTTCCCCCTCTCCCTGCCATGCTTGTCTGGTTTGTAAATTGCACAGCTTCTGTTGAGAAGCCCCCTTTGGCTAATAATTTGATATTAAGCCCCCTCCTTCCACACCAGTATGACTCCTAGCTGCTGAACTATGCTGTGGGTTCATGCAGTTATCCCCCTGAGAGCACCACCAACCCCATCACACACGTGGCAAAAATATTGGAGGTTTTTGTGTAGTTTCCCTGACAAAATGACAGCAAAGAGGAAAAGGGAATCTTTGACAGTGAGGACGCTTAATAGAGTTGGAGATAGTGAGCCAACTATTTTCGTATAACCAATTTTCTTTGTGTTAAAAGGAGGAGTAATTATAGGAGCCAATCCAGGCCGTATCAAAAGAAGCCCTCTTTGGGTGAGATGACCTCTAATTTGTATTAAAAATTATATTTCATTGGTGCCTTTAATCATTTCTTGGTTTATATACTCCCCTCTCCAACCCCTAAAGATGGAGCCCTCCTCTGTAATACCATCTAACTTCACTCAGTTGATATAAAAGTGGCAGAGCAGAAATTCAAAGCCAGGTCAGAACCAGTGCTCTTCCCATGTCTCTGTCTTTGGAATTGGAGGGATCTTGAAAGTTATCTAATCCAGTGATCTCAGCTTTGAGATGAAGATGCCAAGGCCCAGGGAGTTGAAGCAACTTACCTGAGGTTACAGAGGTAGTCACTGGCGGGGGGGGGGGGGGGGGGGGGGGGGGGGGGCTGACTCCACTCTGCCAATATTCGCCTATTTTAAAGAGGTCGCTTGCCTTTTACAGCTCACATTCCTGATACCAGAGCACTGGCTTGTCGCTCATTCCTTTGAGTCATTCATTCATTCCTAATGTTCTTAATTGCCTACCATGTAGTTATTTTTGTCAGTCCCTAACCTTCCCCCTCCCCCAACATTTCATTACATAGCAAGGAAACATGGTAGAGAATTTCATTTTGGTTATGAAGCTTCCAAAAAGGCCATGCCTTCCACACCATGGTCTGATATCAACAATTTCTCTGGAGAGGAAAAAAAAAGCTGGTTATGCTGTGTTGTCTAATGCTTTATTTTCCTTATCAATAAATAGAAAACTCTTACACATAGTTGGGTCCCAGAAGTATAGGGTTTTTTTAGTCTAGTGGGAATCTCAGCTTGCCACAGTAGCCCTGCAAAGTGTCCTGTAAACATCCTGTCAGGGAGGTTTCCAGTCCTTTGGGAAGATACCAAATTTAGTATTTTCTTTCTTTCTGCTATACAATGAGGTCATGGAGCCCTGCATGTGGGATCTCATTAAATCCTAGGACATTTTAGAGCAGGAAGAAATCTTAGAGATACTCCAGTCAAACTCCTCATTTTACATTCGGGAAACTGAGGCCCAGAGATGGGCAGGGACTGTTATAAGTTCATGTGGCTAGTGTTAATGGCTTGGTTTTAGTACAAAAAGAGCCTTTTCTTCTTTTTTTTGAACACTAACTTCACTTAAGATATGGATGTCTTATTTGTGGGTGACACAAAACGTGGAGAAATGGCTAATACACTCATTGGCAGAATTGGGATCCAAAATTATCTTGATATCTTGACAGTCTGGAATGATGGGCCAAAATCAGGGAAATGAAAGGTGACAGGAGTAAATGCAGAGACTCGCTGAAGTTCTTCAGATTCCCCATATCTGTATAAGTGTAGAGAGAGAAAGGAGAGACCTGGGTCAAGAGCAGTTCTTAGGGAACAATATCTGGAGTGGTTGACTACAAGCCAAATAGCGCCTACCAACATTCACTGCTACTGCCGCTGCCACCGCAACCACCGTCAGCGCTGCCACCACCAATAACAAAATGTCTGTGTTTCTCTACTATGTGTAAAGCAGTGTGCCAGGCATTGGAGGAGATAGAAAGGTAAATAAGACCCACTCCCTACCCTCAAGGGGCTTGTTATCTAGGAGGGGTAAAGTGGACAGAGAAATGGGCATAAACTGAAATAGAATATGATTCATACATAAGACAGGACCAGGTTATGTGGTTTGAGAGCCAGGGAGTATGTGGGGGGGGGAGAAATTTCTGCCTAAGAGAACTCAAAGAAGGTTTTATTGTGGAAGTGGACTTCCCTCCCCCTTCTTTCTGATCTTCCTCTGGTTGTTTTATTTGAGCATAAAGTATACAGTAGTAGTAGAAGTAATAATAATAACAATCATAATAATGGCTGGCATTTTTATAGTGTTTTAAGGTTTGCAAAATGCTTGGCAAATATGACCTCATTTTGTCCTCACAACAAGCCTGGGAGGTAGGTGCTATTATTAACTCTATTTTACAGAAACTGAGGCAGAGAAACATCAAGGGACTTGCCCATGGTGACACAGCTAGGAAGTATCTTCTTTGAGCTCAGGTGTTCTTAACTCTAGGGCCAGTGCTGTATTCACTTCACCACCTAGATGCCAAGAGAGATAAAGTCAGGGTAACAATACTTGTGACTTACTCCAGGGAGTTTGAGGGCTGATATTAGGAAACTAGAGATGTTCTACATTGAGCGATATGGTCTTGGCTTTGATTTTCTGTGATCACTGATATCAAGCCACATTCTTATTTCAGTATTTCTGATTCTTTGGTGGATTGATGATCTTAGTGGTGTTGGCATTCTGTCCAATGGTGTTAATCCCTACCCAGTGAAGACAGGATTTGAGCTGGGCCTTGAAGAGTGATTAGGGTTAGGACAGAGGAAGGGCAAGAGTAGGAATTCCAGGCCTAGGGAACAGAATGAACAAAGGGAGAAAGGTGTGATTTTTCTTTCAGTGGTTCCTTTCCTATGCTTTTGCCTGGCATGATGAAAATTTTGGAACTGATCAGACTTTTCTAATTGTCAGCTTCACTCATCCAAGTATCCACCATATAGAAAAAGAGAAGCAGGAGAGTGGGAAGGAAGGCGGGGTGGTATGCCACCTAGGTAGAGAGAGTATCCACACCACTGAAATTACTGTTCCATCTATGCCCAAGTACTGAGTCTTGGAGTTAAGAGAGTCAGCAGTGAGGCATGGGGAGGGGGGGCGATTCTGGAAGCCGTATTACCCCCAGAGCATGTCCCTTGCCAACATGCCCATGCAGCAAGAACATCTGCCTATTTTGAGTCTTCTTCCTTCTTTCCCAGGCTTTTAGCACCTTGTGTTTGTGTGAAATTTTAGTTCCTGAATGTTGACATAAAAGAAAGCATGAATGCATAGAGGGTGGACCTTGTACTCATGAAGACCTGGATCCAAAGTCTGTTTCTGACACATACTAGCTATATGATTGTGGCAAGTGTGGTGGTGTGAACAGTTCTGGCTTTGGAGTCAGAGGACCTGAGTTCAAATGTTGTCTCTGCCACTTACTCTCTGTTTGACCTTGGGGTAATTATTCAACGTCCCTGGAACTCAGTTTCCCCCTCTAAAATTTAGGGCTCGGGCTAGATGGTTTCCAGTGGTTCTTCCAGCTGTAGATCCATGATTTTGTGAAATGCTTCACCTCTCAGTGCCCCCAGGTCACTCTCTATGGCTGAGGGATTACTGATCTGTGTCAGGGGAGGGATGTCTGTGATACAGGATACCAGGTAACCATTGTATATCAATGAAATCACAGTTCTTGACCTCCCCTCCCTCCTCCTTAAATTTGAAGAAACACAGGGCAAGAGAAATGTTTTCATCCTAACAAAGTATTAGGCACTTGGCTCAAAGGGGTCTGTTAGAATCTCAGAGTTGGAAGGATCCTCAAAAAGCATCTAATCCAACCCTTACCTAAAGCAAACATTTTCTCACGAGTACCTCCTAAGCCAGCCCATGCCATTCTCTCTCCCTCTTTCTCCTTTCATTCTCTTTCTTTCTTTCTTTCTTTCTTTCTTTCTTTCTTTCTTTCTTTCTTTCTTTCTTTCTTTCTTTCTTTCTTTCTTTCTTTCTTTCTTTCTTTCTTTCTTTCTTTCTTTCTTTCTTTCTTTCTTTCTTTCTTTCTTTCTTTCTTTCTTTTTCTTTCTTTCTCTCTCTCTGTCTTTCTTTTTCTTTCTTTCTTTCTTTCTTTCTCTCTCTCTCTCTCTCTTTCTTTCTTTCTTTCTTTCTTTCTTTCTTTCTTTCTTTCTTTCTTTCTTTCTTTCTTTCTTTCTTTCTTTCTTTCTTTCTTTCTTTCCCTTCTCTCTCTCTCTCTCTCTCTCTCTCTCTCTCTCTCTCTCTCTCTCTCTCACACACACACACACACACACACACACACACACACACACACACACATTGAGCTGAAATCATCTTGCATGTGACTTTCACCCACTCTCTGTAACTAAGAGCCCTCCTCCCAGACCCAAGCAGCTTTATTGTGTGCATTGGGGACTGGCATTTGTAGATGCAGTGACACAAGAAGGGGTCACTGTTCTGAGCACTGCTCAAAGTTTGCCGTAGGAGGCCCATTGATGTTAATGGCGACCATTTGGCCCAGAGCCCTAGAAGATGTCTTACTTAGGGCTTGTTTGGTGAGGAGGCCATTGTGTATTTAAGAGCCACCCTGCTGGGGTGACCTCACCGTCGAATTTTCTATGATGGTACTGGGAGCACAAATAAAAGTCCTTCTGAAAGAGGTTCTGAGGTAACTATGGTTTTGACCAGGCGGTGTGTGATTGCCACTTTGAAAGCATTCAAGTCTCATCCATTTTCTTTTTTGTTGAAAATATCAGGCAGGTACTTGGAACAGACCCTGGGCCAGACTCCCTCATACTGCCATCAAGTACAGCAAGAATTACAAAGAGAAAAATAAAATGGTATCCAGAAGGATAGCAGTAAGTAGAATAAGCAAGATTGCTTATTAAAGGCGTCTTGTAAGGAGAACAATAATAAATTACCCAGGAGACGCAGTGTGAAGAAAGTGCAGGATGCCTGGATTTGAATCTCAAGTCCCGAACTCACTAGCTGTATGACCTTTTGTAAATTTCTTAACCTCTCTGAGTTTGTTTCCTTATCTATAGAGTGGGCATAATCATGCTCTCACTGCTTACCTCCCTTTCTAAAAAGAAAATGTATTGAAAACCCTGCTACAGCAGTGTAGAATTAGGAGTCATTTTTGTGTTGATCATTTGCTAGTAGGTCACATCAGCCAATTCTAAGAGCTCTACCATCGTACCCTGGCCTGGTTCTCCCTGAGACTTTCTTCTGCCTCCACTCCATCCTACCCTACTACTAATCCTAGACTCATGAAATGGAAATGGGCAGCCAAATGGGTTGGCTGAGAGTTTCTAGTAGGAGAGCATAGGTCAGAGCTCGCAGGAGCCTTAGAAGCCACCAGGTTCCATCACTTCATTTTACAGAGGAAGAGACTGAGCCTCAGAGAGGGGCTAGAGAGGAGTTGGCCAAGTACAAAGTGATATGGAGTAGCAGAGCACAGATCTCTTGGCTTTCTGTCCAGAACCCTTTCTCTTCTCCTTTGCCCCTTTAAAAAACTGTCTTATTAATGCTATTTTCTTTCTACATCAATTTTGTTGTTGTTCAGTCATTTCAGTTGTGTTTGACTCTCTGTGACCCCATTTGGGGTTTTCTTGGCAAAAATACTGGAGGGGTTTTCCATCTCCTTCTCCTGCTTATTTTTTATAGATGAGAAACTGAGGCAAACAGGCTTAAGTAAGTGACTTGTCCAGGGTCATATAGCTAGATGGTCTGAGGCCAGATTTGAACTCAGGAAGAGGAGTCTTCCTGACTTCAGGCCTGGTACTTTATCCATTGAGCCACCTAGCTACCCCTTCTAGATTAATTATTTCCCCAAAACTCTTCCCTGCTACTCTCAATGAATCCCTTTTAGTAATGCATACATGCATACATACATACATACGTATGTGTATATAGTCAAGCAAAACAAACCAACCCACTGGTCACATGTGACAATGTATGCCTCCCTCCACACCTATTGTCTGCCTCCTGTCTACGAAGAGGTGGGAATCATGCTTTCCCCTTGGTCCTTTTAAGTCTCAGTTGATCAGTGAATTGATTGGTATTCTGAAGGTCTGCAGTGTTGTTTTTCGGTTATCTTTCTAAAATACCATAAGCCACCTTCCCCTACCGAATCCATAGCTCCAAAAGAACTACTTGGAGCAGGGCAGAGTGTAAAGGACTCCCAGAGAGTCAAGAAGCCTATATGAATGAAGCCTTCAAGGCAGTGGTGTGATAGTGCAGCTGACCCACCCTGACTTGTAGCTCTTGGGGAAGACTGAGGACATGTATGACTTTGAGCCAGTCACTTCTCACTTGTCCTCAGTTTCTTCATCTCTAAGATGAGAGGGTTGATCTAGATGTCCTCCAAGGTCCCTTCTGACTCTAGATCCATGATCCTATAAGATTTCTATTCTTGCATTTGGCCCTGCCAACAGTGGCAGGAAGAATGTAGTAAAGATATTTTCCCCATTTTATAGATGGAAAAAAATGAGGCTGAGGCAGGTTAAGTGACGGATGTGGAAAGGCCAGGATTTGAAGACAAGCTTCTGATTCTAAATCTAGGGTTCTTTTCTACTACCCCACAACTGACTGCTTCTCTAAATCTTAATTTCAGGAGTCCTTAACCTTTGTGTGTATGTGATACACCCCTTTGGCAATCTGGTGAAGCCTCTGGAGTCCTGTTCAGAATAGTTATGGGAAATGCTCAATTTCAGATAGTCGATAGTGAAATTGTAGACTGCAGGTTAAGACCCCCTGCTCTAGTTATTATTATTATTATACTCTGCTGTGCATATAGTAGGTGCTTGAATTGAATTCCTAATCATTTCAATTCCTCAAGCACTTTAGGGTTTCCCAAGAGCTTTTCTCCCCATGATCCTGTGACCTTTCCGTGGCATGAAATACTTGCTCAAGTCAGCCTCTTTCCTTTGTCTGTGCTCTGGGGTGGATTTAATGCAAATGAAAGGCCTCCTAGGCTACAGTGGAAACTGAATGGAATTTCCAGATCACATTTGGGAGCAGTGATGAGGCATGGGCATCTACCTTCCTTTTGGTGCAGCACCCCCTCTTCCTAGCTACCTGGCTAGTGATGCCACTGTTGAGCACTTTGCTGGAACTATGGAACTAGAGCCTGGTAATTCACACATGCTGGTCTGGAAATGGACCTGTTGTTTCTGCAAGTTTCTGGCCTTCACCAGGATGCCAGTTCAACAGGCAATAGCTTGAGGGAGGTTGGTGGGGCATCAGGATACTTGGACTTGCAGATCATACTGTTGGATGAACAGTCTCCTGGAGTGGAGTAGGGATGGTCCTTCTGCACATATATATTGGGTAGGAGCTCTAGCTGGATGCTGAGATGGCTTTGAACTGAACCAGAGGAGACGAGGCAGGATGCCACTTGGGAGATGGCATATATTTTCAGGAATTTTAATATTCTTTGCCACCAAAGACCCTTAAAACCAAACAGATAGGGTGCAGTGTAAAGAACTCTAGCATGGGATTTTAGACCCAAGCCTGCCACTTCGTAGCTGTGTGACCTTGGAGAAGTTAAGTGGACTCTCTAGGCCTCAGTTTCCTCATTTACCAAGTGAAGGTGATAACATATACCCTTCCTGTCCTACATAGCCCTTGTGAGGACCAGATGAAACAGAATCATAGACTTATAGAATCACAGAACACCTGAGCTGGCAGGGTCATAGCTGTCTTGTGTATATTTCAGTTTTTCCTATCTTTAAGGCTTATCTATTCCAGTCCCCCGGTTTATAGAAGAGGAAAGGGAGGCCCAGTGAGAGGTAAGTGGCCTGTATGTTGATGTACTTTGCAAATTATAAGTCATTATATGTACGTCTAGGATTGTCAGAAGTTTAAATAATGGATGTCTCTCAACTGACAGCGTACCCTGTGTGAGAGAAGAGCGATGTCAGGGACCATCTCCGGCCACCTAGTCCTTTGTCCTCAAAACATCCTTCTAGATAAGGTGCCTTCCACCAAACCTAAGACCAGCTTTTCCTGATAAGAGAGCTGGTTTCAGATTTTCAATGAGTCCTATCTCTCAAGACACAAGCTTTGCATCTGTTTTGCATTCAAATGTATCCCAGGACAAGACTATCTGGTTCTTTAATTCCCTTTCCAACACACATGGGCCTATGGAAGGAGGTGCTGAGCTAGCAAAACAGCAACTTGCCATTTGTTTTCTTGAAATTGCTAATTTAAAAAAATGGCAGTGAGGTGAAATGTGGCACCAAATGCCTCTTTCACAAGACTCCAGCAACACAGGCCCATATGGTCTTGTCAAAAAGAAATCTAACGCGATTCCAGCATTCTAATTGACAAGCTGGAGCGTGGCCAGAGAAGGGGAACTGGGAATGGAAACTGTGCCATACGAGGATTAGTTGCAGGAACTAGGAATGTTTACCCTAGAGAAGAGAAGGCTGGGGGGGAGGGGAGGTTGGTGGGAAATGATGGCTGTCTAAGTATTTGAAAGGCTGTCATGTGGAGGAGGCCAGAACTAGGCCCAGCAGGCAGAAGTGGCAAAAAACTGATTTTGGCTGTGTATGAAGGAAAAGCAAACTCCTCAGCATGCAATTCAACGCCTTTTACAAGCTGCCCCTTAACTGCTTTATCTCCAGTCCAACCAGCCTGCTTGCTACTCCCCCCAGATTCAGATCACCTCTTCCCATCTCCGTGACTTTACTTACATAGTTCTTGATCTTGGATTGCCTTCTTTCTGCTCTTTGCCTGTGACTTGCAATTCACTCTGAGTCAGTAGTATAACGTGGAATCTCAGAAACCCAATGAGATCTCGGGACTGCATCAAGAACTGCAGAGTAGCTTCCAGATGTAAGGTGGTCTTTTTCCCGCCATTCTCTCCTTTGGTCAGACTGTACCTGGAGCACTGTGCTCAGTTCAAGGTGCCACGTTTTAGGAATACCTTTATAAATTGTAGGTCATCTAGGAAAAGGCAGCCAGAATGGGGAAGGGCCTTGAGTTTCTGCCATATGAAGATCAATTTGAGGAAAGCAGAGATGCTTAGCTTGGAGAAGATCAGTGGAGGTAGGGAGAGTATGGAAGCTGTGTTCAGGTGTTTAAAGGGCTGTCTCATGGAATCAGGATTCAGTTTCTTCTGTTGGACCCAGAAGTGCAGTACTAGGCATAAAGGTTAGGAATTGTAGGCTTGACATCATGAAGTACTCTAGCAATGGAATGGGCTGCCTCTAGAGAGAGGAGGGACCCTTTCTTTTTCTAGCTATAAACTGAACATTTGGGGTGTGGAGGGGATTATGGGTAATGTCTTGCATCTGGGAAGTCTTCTGTGCCTAGGTCTGGCTATTGTGTCTTTCATATGAGGACCTAAGTGTGAAGACTCGAATCGTGACAATGTCAGCCTTCAGGTGATGAATTTTTCTGGCCACCACAGTTCAAGAATAGTCCCAGATCCTAAGTCCCAGAAGGGCTGGGATATACAAAGAAGGAGGAGGTGCTGATGGCGGTATCATAGAAGCAGGCATACTGGCTCCTGTCTACCCAGTCAACTGGTATCACCTGATATGCAGGACCCTTGAGGCATTAGATGGATGTCTGCCTGTAGAAATGTCTGATGCTTCACTGGGAAGCACTGGTCAGGGTACACATCTTTGATGGAACAGCACTCCCTGGTAATCTGCAAAGGAAAGAGTCTAGCCAAAGACCAAAAATAGTTTGAATCTGCATTGGGCTGACCTTGGGCAAGTAACTGAACTGTGCGGGTGGGAAGTGAAAAAGGAAATGATTCCAGGTTCTCCAACTCCAAAGTCATTGGTGAGTCATTGGTAGGACTTTGTCACCTTGAAGAAGTCACTGCATGTCTCTGACTCCATTTCTTTTTTCTTTTGCATGCTTACTTTTTTTTTAAACAAAAACTTTATTGCATCTTTTTGCAACATTTTTACATTTGTGTTTTTTGCAAATACTCCCTTCCCTGCCCTCATGGAAGCCTCCTTATAACAAAGAAGTACAATTGAGCAAAACATCTATATATTGATCATGTCTGATGATGAACACTTCATTCTGCAGCAATCTGCCACCTTTCCACTAAGAGGGACCCAGGATAGTTCATAATCGGTCTTCTGAAATCAAGACCAGTCATTCATTGCCTTGATCTTAGTTCTGATGTCTTTTGGTATTGATTTTCTTTACAGCACTGGTTGCTGTGAAAATCATTCATTTGGTTCCACTTATTCCACTTTGAATCAGTTCATACAAGTCTTCTCCATGTTTCTCTGAATTCTTCATATTTATGCCCAACAAATGCACAGTGATTAATATTCCATTACATTCATTTGCCACAGTTTGTTCAGCCGTTCCCCAGCTGATGGCCACACACTTTTGTTCCCAGTTGGTTGCTACTATAAAAAAAATGTGCTGCTGTGACTATTTTATTATATATTGGATCATTTTGCCTGTCTCGAACCTCCTTGAGGGTACATGGCATTAGTGGGATCTCTAAGTCAAAGGGCATGAACAATTTAGTCACTTTTCTAGCATACTTTCAGTTTGTCTTCCGGAATGATTGAACCCACTGGGCTCTGCCAAGAGTGCATTGGTGTTCCTGTCTTCCCATAGCCCTTCAACATTGACTTACAGGGCTTTTGTGAGAAAAAGTACTTTGCATGTACAGCCCTACAGCCATGGGATGTAGTATTATCCAAGTGCAAAGAAAAGTTTGATTTAGAGCTTGTTCAAAAATGAACAGAAAAAGAAAAGCCTAAAAGAAAATAAAAACAAACCTTTTGAGCTCAAAAACTTTTAAAGTTAATTTCAATAGGAAACACTTTGATTTAAGAGAGTAAGTTAAAAGGCAGCAGTGGATTTTAAGGGTATTAGGCTTTTGTTAAAAGTTGTAGTGAATTTCATTGGTTTCTGTTTAGGATGCAAATAGAATTTAAGTCTTGGAATTATACGTAATTCCTCCTCCTCCCTCCCCACCCCCCAACCTCCTGTCAGATACAGGCAGTTGGCACGGGCTGTGAGAAAAGTAGTCTTTAGGCTAACCAGCACTTGTCAGGACTGTGGGGAATTGCTGACAGGACGGGGCAATGTTAGGAAGTCTAGTGTCCAATTAGTTTGCTAGTTGCTGCCCGGCTCTGGGTGAGTCACTGCTGTTTAGTAAAGAATAGTCTAAACTCCCATTTGTGGAGAACTTGAAAGGTTTATAGAGTGCCTTCCTCACAACAGCCCTTTGAGGGAGAACATGCAAGGACCATCCTCTCCATTTTACAGAGGAGGAAACTGAGGCCTCAGACTGCTTAGGAGGCTTGCCCGTAGTCACATCGCTAGTAAGTGGCAGAGTTAGGATTAGAAACCAGGTTGCCTCAATTCAAATCCTGTCTGTTTTCCACAGTGCTACAATGCTTCTGGAGAGGTACATGAAGTTTCTTCGAGGTAACGGTAGAGTGTGACCAACATGGCCCCGTAGCGCCCCTCTTGTCACACTCTTATCTGTGTCTCTCGCTCCTTTCTCTCCATTCCCCTAGTTCTCCTTTGCCCCTTGGTGTTACTTTAATGGACAGATCTTTTTCTTCCTGGCTACACTGTAACCCCTATTAGGGCAGGAACCATGTCTTATGCTTCTTTGAAATTCTAAATTTGAAATTTAGAAGCATTTAGCATTTAAATTTACAATTGTTAAAAAATTTGAAGCATATACTTCAGTAGGTTTAAAATTTTTTTTTTTGTTTGTTTTGTTTTGCTAGGCAATGGGGTTAAATAACTTGCCCAGGATCACAACAGCTTAGTAACTGTCAAGTGTCTGAGGCTGGATTTGAACTCAGGTCCTCCCGACTCCAAGGCCAGTGCTCTATCCACTGCGCCACCTAGCCTCCCCCCAAATGTTTTATTAGGATCATAAAATCATAGATTTAGAGCTAGAAGGGACCTCAGAGGCTATCAATTCCAACCCACTCATTTAAATTAAGGCCAATTGAGATTAAGTGGTTTGGCAAAGGTTATACGAACAGTAAATGGTAGAACCGGATGTTGAACTTGGGTCTCTTGATTCCAGGTTTAGCACTCTTTGGGCAGTGGGGCACTTTTGGAGCAGCTAGGTGGTGCTGCAGTGGATAGAGCACTGGGCCTGGAGTCAGGAAAACTCATCTTTCTGAGTTCAAATCTGGCCTCAGACACTTACTAGCTGTGTGATCCTGGGCAAGTCACTTCATCCTGTTTGCCTCAGTTTCCTCATCTGTTAAATGAGCTGGAGAAGGAAATGCCAAAGCGCTCCAGTATCTTTGCCAAGAAAACCCCAAAAGGGGTCATGAAGAATTGGACCTGACTGAAATGACTAACAGCAACAACAGAATCAGCCCTCTTTCCATGTTCCCATGTAGCTTTCCTCTACTAATTTTGACCTGGCTAGCATTGATACCTGTATCATTCAAAGCCCACCTAAACACAGTATGGATATTAAGAAATGTAGCTGTATCCTGTAACATCACAGACCTTTTTTACTGCCTCCCCCACCCTCAGCCCATACCATAACTGGTGATCCTCTGGCATAGTAAGTATAGCTGAGTGCTCCCTGACCTTTAGCTCCTGGAAAACAGTACAAGGCTCAGCTCCAGCTAGTCATGGATGACCTTTCTTGGGTGTTACTCATCTTAGGTCCATGCTTTCCTTTTAGTGAAAAACAGTGCCATCTGATGTTGTCTCTTTCTTGTTAGTACCTTCTTGATGTTATTGCCATTTCTCTTTCCTTTCTTATTGGATCTTTCCCCTTCCCTGCTTCCACCCCCGTGGTAAATATTGTCTTTAGTAGATCTATGATTTCCTCTGTGTGTAGGTGTTCTCTCTACTGGTCCAGATTTCAGACATCTCCCTCACTCTCTTCCCTACCACTGCCCAGTGCCTCATCATACTCTATAATTCTTTTCCACATCTTTCTGTAAATTCTCTATAGGAAATCTACACAATCCACTGAAGGCTTTCTTCTTGGTCTTTAAATATTTCATGGATGCCAGGGCCATCCTTGGGCCATTCCCTGTTATCTTTCGCTCTCACTTCATGACTAGCCTTTATAAGTCATGTGCATCCTCAATTATCCTCCATGTGCTTTCTCAAAAGCAAGCCACCATCGATAACAGGCTGCCATTTGCTTACTCCCTCAATGTATCTTTCCAATGCCTTTTGAGTCACCTGCAGTTTTGATTCTTCTGTGATCATGTCATTCCTTCTAGTCCTCATCATGGTGTGGAGAGGGAAACTGGGCTTTTGAAATTATCCCAGTGGAGCACAAACCTGGCAGGTCTTCACCAACCTGAAAAGGCTTTGAATCCAGTCCCAGTGACAGAATGTATCTGCTGTCTGAGGATCAGCCAAGCCAAGTGCCAAGAGGCTCATCATCAGAAGGTTGGCTGCTGAATGATGCATTTTTTGGCCACAGCAGCCCATTTAATGGGAGAAAAATGAGCAGCCCCATCCCTGGTAAAGTTCTCTAAGTTGTTGTTCTTAAATATCTACTCACTCCTGCTTTTCATCTTTGTTAGAATCCAAGTCCAAGCATACCTCAAGAACCTCACTCTTCGTGCACTAAGGATGAGAACCGGAGCGAGATCAGTTGATATACTGTAGTCTGGGGAACTGTATTGAATCTGACATCATAGATTCATATGGATATCACGACTGTTGTATTAGATTGTCCTTCCAATTGGGACACACTCTGTGTGTATGCACAGGTTCGTGTTTGAGGGTTGTCTGGGGTAGCTTGGTACCAACTTGGGGCCCAAACCAGACCAAAAACCGTGGTAACAATACAAGAGAGGGAACTCTTCAAGACCAAATGGGGCCTGTGCTCTAGCCCCAGATCACTCAGCCTTGTCTGGTCTTTACAAGCTGTTCTAGTTCCACCATCTGATTTTCCTCTGCTAAATATCACACTTTCCACTCATGTACATCAAATCATGGCTGCTCTCTGCTTCTTCCATTCACTCTGACACAAGCAGGTGATGGAGTGAATAGAGTAGTAGATTTGGAATTACATGAACATGGGTTCAAAGCTTGCCTCTGGACCTTACTAGCTGTGTGACCATAGAAGCATCACTTAACCACCCTGGACCTCAGTTTCCTCAACTCTAAGGGAGCGGGACTAGACCTTCGATTTCACTGGCATAAGGAACTGTTGGATGAAAACACTCTCTAATATTACAGACTGGTATCTTTTTTGCAACTTAGAGTCTTAGAAACTTGCCTAGAGGAATAAAGGGTTAAAAGACTTTTCCAGGGTCATACAGTTGCTATGTGTCAGAAGCAGGACTTGAACTCAGGATTTCCTATCTCTAAGGACAGCTCTCTTTATTTATTATTCCAATATGCCATCTGTGAAATGGGAATAATGCTATCTGTAGCATTTCAGATGACAAAAGTAACTGTAGCAATATTAACATGCTTTCCTAGGATTGTGATACTCAAATAAGCCAGTGTATTTCAAACTTTAAAGAGCCATGGAAATGTCCTTTGTTGTCATTACTCCTTGGCATCCTGACCTCCTCTCTGGCAGTGTTGGTACAGTCAGTAACTCCCCTCCTCAACCTCTCCTACTGGCTAGTGGGGGAGGAACTCTTTTGGTCAGTAAAGGTCCTTCACCGCCTATCTTCACGGTGCCCCATATTCCTGAGAGCAAGCGTGAAAGAGATCCCAAAGCTCTGGTGTGAAGGGCAGAAGGGAGCTGCTGAGTCTTTCTGGAGAGAGTCTTGGCCTTGGGGGGAAAAGGAAGCTCTAGGTGAAGACACTTGCAGAAGCTTTATCCAGTGACCAAGTAAATCTTCTACCCCTCTCCCTCAGCAAATATTGGCTTTGTCCCCTTTAATTAAAAAGCCTCTTCTCCTGTTGATTCTGCAGCTCTGATTTGCATGAGTTTTAAAAATGACAATAGAGATTTTGCTCAAATAGAAAACTGAGCCTGTAAGAGCTATGAAGATAGAGGAGGTGATATTTGCATAGAGGAGAAATTGAGTTTTCACAACTTGCTCCACTCTCTGGTAATTTAGTTGCTATGCAGCATGCTTTTTCTGGTAGAACTGTTGGACTTGGAGCTGGAAAGACCTGGGTTCAAATCTTATTTCTGAATTTGGCTAGACATGTGACCATGGGCAAGTCACTTCTGACCAGAAGTCCAACCCCACCCCCTTAGCATGACAATTAACTTTTGGGGAAGGGGGAAGTTTTTGAGATTTCATCTGTATGGGGAGCTCCCAGTTCTGAAATACCCTCCAGTGAGACAGATTGGCACCTCTGGGGCTCAGTTTCCTCATTTATAAAATAAGCGTGCTAATACCTCTAGAACCTACCTTACATTGTGAGGCCTAAGTGAGAGGATATATTGGAAGTGCTTTGCAGGGCAGCTAGGTGATGCTGTAGTGGCTAGAGCACCCAGCCTGGAGTCAGGAGGACCCGAGTTCAAATGCCACCTCAGACACTAGCTGTATGACCCTGGGCAAGTCCCTTCATCCTGTTTGCCTCAGTTTCCTCATTTGTAAAATGAGCTGGAAAAGGAAGTGGCAAACCGCTCCAGTATCTCTGCCAAGAAAACTTAAAATGGGTCATGAAGAGTTGGACATAATTGAAATGACATAACAACAAGAAGAAGTGCTTTGCAAATCTTACCATGTTATATACAAGTTAGCTGTTATTGTTATTGTTATTGTTATTAGAGGCACTGTGGCATAGTGTCAAGGTCAGTTGTACTTAGGAAGACCTAGGTTTGAGTCGCCTCTGGCGCACACTAGTGATGGCAGCCCACAGTAGTCACTGCACCGTTCAGTGCTTCAAGCAACTCTCTAAGAGTGCCCCCCAATACCCTCCTCCAAAAACAAGTTAACTGTCATGATAGCAGGGTAGTGAGGTGCAGTGGGTAAAGCCTTGGACTTTTGGTTGGAGATTATAGGTTCTAATATCACTTAAGTGCTTGATGTGATAGACAACAACATTATGCAGTCATATATGGACCTTACTTTGGGTCATATGACCGTGGAAAATTGGCTGCCAGAGATGAGAGAGTAGATCGTTCCATGACCAGCAGAATTTGAGTCCGTATCAGTGAGAGGACATCCATTACTTGTTCCTGGAAAGCCTTTAGAAGTCTCTAATAAGACCTATGATCTAAGTCTTTAAAGTTAAGGAGGGTAGGGGCAGGGATAGAATGCTTTGGTAGATCTGAAACCAGAGTCTTCCTCACTGTGTGATATTGGGCAAGTAATTCCTTTGGCCTCAGTTTCCTCTTCTGTAAATGATGGACTTTGGTGGCCTCTGGCTCTCTTATGTGTGACCTTGGGTTACTTCCCCTCCATTGACCTTAGTTTCCTCCCTTTAAAAAGAGATCAGACTAGATGATTCCAAAGGTCCCTTCTAGTCTACATCTGTGATCCTATGAAGTCTACAGTTTCCTCTTTTGTAAAATGAGATGTTTCATCTGGATGATCTCCAAGGGACCTTTCAGTCCTAAGTTTTAAGATCAAAGTTTAAACATTGATTAAAGACTTAAGCTTCTGTATCTCAAGGAATCACAGAATCTCAGCCAAGAAGAGTCTTGGGAGACATGAAGTGCACCTTATACCTGTTAATGTTGATACCTTCCCTCTGAGATTAGCTCCAGTTTATCTTCTCTATAGCTTGTTTCTACATAACTGTTTGCAGGTTGTCTCCTCCGTTTGTCTGTGAGGGTCTTGCGATCAGGGACTGTTTTCAACTTTCTGTGTATCTCCAGCACTTAGCACATTAGCATATTAAGTGCCCCAGCACATTGTAGGCACTTAATAAATGCTTATTTCCACTGGTGCAAAGTGTGTATACCCTTTGACCCAACAATACCACTGCTAGGTCTATACTCCAAAGAGATCAAAGAAAGAGGAAAAGGGCCCATATATGCGAAAATATAGTAGCTCTTTCCGTTGTGGCAAAGAATTGGAAGCTGAGGGGATGCCCATCCATTGGGGAATGGCTGAACAAGTTGTGGTATATGAATGTAATGGAATACTATTGTGTCATAAGAAATGATGAACAGGATGGTTTCAGAGAAGTCTGGGAAGACTTGTGTGAACTGATGCAGAGTGAAATGAGAAGAACCAGGAGAACAACTTATATAAAAAAAAATATTATAAAGACCAACAACTTTGAAAGAATTGGAAACTCTGATCAGTGTAATAACTAATCACAAATCCAGAGGATTCTCGATGAAACATCATGAATATCCCCACCTTCAGAGAGAGAGGCAAGAGACTCAAGAGTTCAGATTAAAAGTGTATTTCTTTTTGGACTTGGGTAGTGATAGAATTTGTTTTGCTTAACTACACATGTTTGTAATGGGTTTTATTTTTCTTGCTTTCTCAGTGTGGGGAAGAGGTGAGAAGGAGGGATTTAGAAGCTAAAAATAGAATTAAATTTAAAAAATAAATGTTTATTGCCTTCCTTCCTTCTATAATAGGTGCTCATTAAAAGCTTCTTGACCTGGCTTAACTTGCAGACTTGTACCTGAGCAAGAATCTCTCTTCTGACCTTCCCAACTTGAGGCTATCAGCTATCACTTGAAGACCTCCAATGAAGGAGGACCCACTCCTTACAATCTGAGGCCTCTGTAGTCAGTTCTTCATTATATGGTTACAAAGTCCTTTCACATCCTTTGATCTTCGTGTAATAATAACTGACATTTTTCGAATGCTTCAGAGTTTGCAAAGCATTTTGCAGACATCTCACTTGAGCCTCACATCCAGCAGCCTGGCACTAAGATTCCCATAGGTGAAGTGACCCATGGCCACATAGTTTATGTGCCCCACTTGATTTGATCCTTAGAACAGCCCTGTGAGGTAGGCAGTGCATGCTTTGGTAAGCCCATTTTACAGATGAGGAAGAGTCTCTGCCACTTGCCCTGGGCCATGTAGCTTTACAGCCTGGACTGGAGCATCATTTTTTTGATGCTGCTGCCAGTGCCCTTAACAACTACATCATACCCAGAGATCTTGGCCTAAAGTTCTGAGGTTAGCATCCTGCCCACACCATATCGAAATTCTGTTTGTTTAGGAAACCAAAGATGAGATTGAGCTATTGTGTTTGAATTGGAAGATGTAACCTGTCACTCATTGATTTCTTCTGTTGCCAATTTTTCTTGAGAGTTGGAAGTATGTCAAGTAAATAAGCAGGTTCACGGACTCATCTGAATTGCTTATAAGGTAGCTAGTTAGGGTCACACTCCTGCCTATGTGTATTTGACATGGGGATTTCTGTTGGGGCAAGCTGAATGGACTGAGTCTCCTCTCTCACTGTACAGCAAGCTATTTTTAGACCCTTAATCAATCAATAAGCATTAATTAAGTGCTTGTGTTACCACGTGCCACAAGATACACAAGAAATGGAACACCAGCCCCTGCAATGAATTAAGCAAACATTGGGTATATGTGAAGTGCCTATTCTGTGCTTGGCTTCACGGGAGATGCAAGAGAGGCACTTGGCCATTCAGAATCTGGCAAATGAGACAAGACAATTGTTATGAACCCTATGGACACGTTAAAACTGTCTGGTCTTTGTGTAGTGAAGCACCAAGTCTTGAGTCATAAGGCCTGGGTTAGGGTCCTACTTCTTCTCCCACTTTGTGACCTTAGGTGAGTCCCTTTCCCCCATGAATCAGTTTCTTCATCTGGAAAATGGACATTATGATATTCATGCTATTAATCTCATGGGGGTGCAGTGAAGAAAGCATTTTTAAACCATGAAGCAGTCAAGAAATGTGAGCTTTTATTAGTAATCCAATAGCATGAACTGACTTTCATTGTAGCAGGCTTTATGAATTAGTGGGAACTTGAGCAGTTCCTGAGAATGGTTATGAGGAGGGGGGCTATTTCAGGCAGGCAATAGCATGAGCAAAAATGAGGAAAAGGAAAAGTAGTGTGGTGGAAGGAGGATGAGGTTTGGAGTCAGAGAACCTGACCTATTTTACTTGGCACCTATGTGACCTTGGACAAGCCACTTTCTCATTCTGGGCCTCAGTTTCCTCATCTGTAAAATAAGGTCATCTGTGAACTAGATATCCTCTAAGAATAAAATAATTTTATCCTAAACAAACATGACATGCACAGAAAGGATAGGTATAGAGATCATCTGGTCTAAGGCCCTCATTTTACTGATGAGGTAGTGTGGCCCAGAGACTTTCCAGAAGTTACATAGGTGGTGAGTGGCGAGCACAGCTGGGATTCAAACCCAGGTCCTTTGACTCCAAATTCCGTTTTTCTTTCCACTGTACCTTATTTGTGAACTAATAAAAGTGAGATTCTAACACTTCATCACTGAAAAGCTTCTGTATCTTCAAGGTACTCCGAGTCTAATGAAACACCCTGCTTTATTTCCCTTTGTGTGTCAAAGCACATGGAAAATTCTGTAATGCTATTTCCCAACAACTGGAGACAAATGGCATTGGCTCTGCTGTGGTATGTTGGGAATTACACTTACTGGGAAAGGAAGAGAACCTGGATTTTATGCCTTTGAATGTGATTTGAAACCGTGACCAGGCCACCCCCTTTGTGCTAATTACTGGAATGTTCCTGATGTGTCACTTTCATCTTAGGGTCTTTACGGCTGTTCACCATTTATAGGGCACATACTTTAGGATGCCAGAAGTCACTTGTCATGCCCATCACGGTTCAGAAAATAAAGGGCTCTGTTCAACAGTGCTGGCTGAAGGGAGCTGGGGCATGGAAAATCCGACGAATGGCATTTGACAATCCCCCATGCCAAAGGCTTTCCTCAACCATTAACTGCTAATTCGTCCCCCAGATACAAAACATTTGGAGCCTCTTTGGGGAAGTTACTTCAAAGTTGATCGAGTTTCTGAGTATTCCCCCCCCCCAACCAGGTTGTTAGGCCAAAGATTTCCTGTCTGAGGAGTGTTTCTAGAGGCAAAGAAAGAGCCTAGCTGACCCTTTCTGATCTTGACTTCTTTTCCCACAGAGCCCAAGATTCAGCTCCTTCATTTAGGGAAGAACTCCAGGGCTAAGGTTTTTTCCCCCGCCTTTCTCATGTTATACACATTATACAAAGAAGGGATTTCAACAGCTGCAACTGGTCATTCCACAGGAATAAAGCTGTGAGCTTAAAAATACCCCCAAGTGTTCTAAGCTCTTCTTACATTTTTGCTATCTCCTCCGATTTCACTAGCAACTCAGCCCTTCCCTTCCTGATTGCCTTCTTCAGTGTTTCGTAAGCTAGTTTCTGCCCATGAAGGACTCTCCAAGTAGTCATAAAATGATTTATGTAGTCACAGAGTTGAAGGGACTCTTAAGTTTTCATCTGGTGTCAGTATATCCCTTTACTTTCAAGAATGATCATGGTGAATCTTTCCCAGGAGATGAGAGGAGAACCCATTCTGTTCTTAAAGATCTCTAGAGGAGAAAAATAATAGGTTACATATTTAATAGATGGCACAGAATGTAAAGGCACTTTGGAGGACATCTAGTCCAACCCATGCCCAACTAGTGTTTGCTTCCTCAGTGCCCCCAATAAGTGGCCACTCAACCTTGCTGTAAGACCTCCAGTGATAAAGAACCCAGGACAGCCTAGAAGTCAAAGTGATCTCATTCCTCTTTGGGATAGCTCGAATTGTTTGAAAGGTTTTTTTTTCCTTATTATAAAGCCAAAATCTGTCTTTCTGTAGCTTCTACCCATTGCTCCTACTTCTGCCTTTTGGGGAAAAATAAAGCAATGGCAATCCCTCTTCCGTATGACAGCTGTTTAAATACTAGAGCACAACTTGTAAGTGTTTCCTTTTCCAAGCTAAATATACCTGGCTCCTCTTCTGTCACATTTTCTAGTTTTTTCACCCTTTGAGATAGTTCCTCCTGGGCTTGTATTGTCTGTCTTTTCTAAAACGTGGGGCTTAGATCAAAACATGTCATTCCAAATGTGATGTGGCCAGGGCAGAGTGTAATGGGCTGTTCCCCCCGATTCTGGACACTATGCCTCACTTATTGTATGGTAGGGTAGTGTTAGCTTTTTTTTGTTTTGTTTTGTTTTCTGGCTGTCGTGTCACACTGTTGACTCATCTTGAGTTTACAGTTCATTAAAACTCTCAGATCATTTTCCCAGGAAGAGTGGTCTAGCTGCTTCTCCCCCAGCCTGTATCTGTGAAATTGATTCTTTCAACCCAAGTGTTAAGTTTATCCCTATTAAATGTCATTTTATGTGACTTGACCTATTGTTTGAGACTGTCAATCTTTGTGAATCTAGATTCTGTCAACCCTTGCATTACGTAACACTACCACTTTCATGTCATCTATATATTGAACAAATATGTCATCTGTGGCTTCATTTAAGTCAGTGATCAAAATGTCAAACAGTATAGGACCAAGGACAGATTCTTGGAGGTCTTCCGTTGGAGACTTCTCTCCAATTCAATAGCATTCTATTAATGGCTACCCTTTGAGTACAGCCATTCAGCCCACTGTCCAGCTTCTGTAGCATCTTCTAGCTCAGCGCTTCTTAAACTGTGGATGGGGTCGCGACCCACAGTTCAAGAAGCACTGAAGAGGTTGCAAATGGAAAAAAAGTTTAAGAAGCCCTCTTTTAGATCATTTCTTTTCATCTTGTCCACAGAAGAATATAACAGACTTTCTCATATTCTTTACTGAAACTGAAGTATATACTCTTTCTCCAGCATCTCTCTAACCTACCAATTTAGTTACCTTGTCAAAATGTTAGTTGACATGACCAATTCTTGATGAACCCAAATAGACTTTTCAGTGATTGCTGCTTTCTTTTCTAAGTACTCATAAAATATCTCCTTAATAATGTGTTCTAGAACCCCGAAAGGAATATGTCAGGCTTACTGGTATATAGTCTGTAGAATCTATCCTCTCCCTCTCTTTTTTCGTCATTGGAACATTTTTCTTTTTCTAGTGCTGAGACACTTCTCTTAATCTCCAAGGTCTTTAGTTGTTTTAATACTCCCTGAGCAGCAGAATGCCATCTAAATAAATCTTCATTTATCTTAAGTTTCCACACTCTGCTAAACCTTTTTGTTCTGTCCTTCCCACTTCAAAGATCATCTCCCTTGGAAGTGAAAACAAGCAAAGTAGGAGTTGAGTCGTTCAGCCTTCATCCCATTCTCTTTGGTACAACAGTCGTATCTCTTCTTTAATCTTCCTTTTCTCCCAAGATAGCTAAAAGAACCCTCTTTTACTGGCATTAATTAGCATTTGTCGCTGGCCTTAGCGCATTTGGGGTGTGAACATTCCTGACATGATTCTTATACATAACTGTGCTAGTTTTCTAAACTTAGCCCTGCTTCCATTTTGTCTTTCTCCATGTTTGTCTTTTAAAAGCCTAACTTTGCCAAAGAGTTCCTGTGGATCCACATTGCTGTCTTCAGTCAGCTCCTCTTTTTCTTCCATATCAAAATCATTTCTTCTTGTGTCTCTAGAATTTCATCTGTAAGAGCATCCTATCCTTTTTGAGCCAATATCCCTTTCAAAATAGTAGGCCATTGGATACTACCCATTGTTTCCTGAACCCTTTGAAATCTTTTCTCACCAATATATGTCGAACTCACTCTGACTTTTTCCTTCTTTACTATCATGGACTCCCTGGCTGAGCTGTCGCTTGTTGTCACTTGTCCCTTGGATTCTTTTTTTTTTTTTTGGCTAGGCAATGGGGTTAAGTGACTTGTCCAGGGTCACACAGCTAGGTAGTGTTATGTGTCTGAGGCTGGATTTGAACTCAGGTCCTGCTGAACACGGGGCTGGTGCTCTATCCACTGTGCCACCTAGCTGCCTCTGTCCCTTGGATTCTTACCTTTTCTACTTCAGCATCTAGTTCAGAGGTGGGGAACCTGTGGTCTTGAGGTCTGCACTTGAGGACCTAGAGGGTCACATGTGGCCTTGAGGCCATAGGTTCCCTACCCCTGATCTAGTTTCATCCTTGGTCAGAACAAGGCTCAGACGAATAATTCCCTAGTGTGTTTTCTCAACTTTTTACTTTTGAAGATTAAAATCATCATTGCGATAACTCACAAATATATCAGTTCCTTTGCTTTTGGCACACAGAAAACATGCCGGTGACTTTCCCCTTTCTATGCCTCAGTTTCCTTCCCTTTAAAAAGAGAGGCTTATTATAGATGTCCCCTAAGGCCCCTCTTTGCCCCTGTGGTGAGCTCTGATGATTCTGGCTTATTCGTCAAGGACAGCTGCTCAGATGCCTTATCGGTTCTGATCCACATACAGCCACTGAAACTCTATTTTGCCCATGTTGTCTCTTTTACTGCCTGGTACCCCACCTCCATAGATCACATACCATTTTTATTTTGCAGATGTCAGATGGGCAGCATGAGTTCCCCAAGTGCCTCCGTCTAGGTCACATAGTCTACAGATAGCCTGACTGAGGATCAGGAAGGCTTGAATTCCCAAGTTCCATTTTCTGACTTTGTCCCAGATAGTAGCTACTGAAGCAGCTTTATCCATTTTCAGTTCTCTGTTTTTGCCATCCTCTTTTTGTTTCCCCTTTATTCTCTGATTACAGATGTAGTGACTGATACTGTCAGTGGTGCCATTCTTGAAAAGCTGATGATTTCCAACATTAGGAAAATTAAAACAGATTAGTGAATTAACCACGTGAGCTTAAAATATAAAACTACCACCCTACAAGTGGAAACTGGAGAGATGGCACACCCTCAGGCTTTCATACTAGTCCTCATACATGCCACTGAGATTCATCAATTTAGGACCTTGATTCTCCTGGAATGTCCTTTCCCTACATTTCTATATGTCAAAATCCCATCTGTCCTTCAATACCCAAGTGAAATAGCATCTCCTCCAAGAAGCCTTCCTTGATTCCATGCCTCCCTCCCAAATGAAAGCAACCTTTCCTTCCTCTATACCTCTTCTAGGCTACTTATCGTGTCCTACTTTGTATAGAAAAATGTTATATTCCCATAGCACTTAGGATCTGCAAAGTTCTTTTCGAACAATAACCCCTGTGGAGTGGGCATTTGATTTGACAATGGTCACATAGCCAGGTATCACAGGTGCAATATGAAGCCAGATCTCCAGACTACAGGTGCAATGTCTTTTCACTGTTATCACATGTTGGTTTTTTTAATACATGGCTTAACTCTCCCCCATACCCCTATAGACTATAAGCTTCTTATGAACAGAGACCAGATTGTACATATCCCTGGGCTCACCAAGCACTTTGCATATATCAGGCACTCAAATAACATATGTTTTTGAATCATAAAGTTCTGGAAAATAAGACTTTCTTAGCAGGTAGCTGATTGTGGCATTATGTAGAACAACTCAAGCTATTTCTCCATTCAGTAGCATGATTTATTTCAGCACCTATTTATCAAGCATTTGCAATGTACTTTGTGCCATGCTAGTCGCCAGCTCTGAGGAGAGAGGAATACAAAGAAGTAATGCACTTTTATGATCCTTCACTTTACTGTTCAGAAACCTTCAGTGGCTCCCCACTACCTGCTAAATAAGGTATAAACTCTTGACCCTGCCACCTGAGGCTCTCTACTACCTGGCTTCTAGCTATACCTGCCACGACATATATTATTCCTATTCATGTATGCTAGGTTGTAGCCTGTTTTAGTGCTCTACTTCTTTTTTCCAAACGAGTCAGGATTACTCTTGGGGTTCAAAGGAAATAATCGAAAAGGAGGATTGATCTGGCCCTCCTATTCACATTTCTTCCTACATTTAGCAGCAATTGCCCTCTAAATGAGTGATTTTGTGAAAAATTAACCACCACTCTCACGGGAAGAAAAAACAGGCTGCAAATGTATAAAATTGTGAGATCCTAATGAGATTTATTAAAAGATATTATTCGTAGCCAGTAGATATCCCTGGACTGGTGGAGATGAAATGCTCCTCCAGTCTTTGTCTTGAATTGGGTCTCTACTTTCCTGACTCCACTTCTCCTTCTCCTCTGTCATTGTGGATGGAGTGCTGGACTTGGAGTAAGGAAGACCTGAGTCCCCATTAACTAGATGTGTAATCCTGGGCGAGTCCTTGAACCTCATTGTGTGTCAGCTTCCTCACCTATGTGATGTCCTCTGAGTTCTCTTCCAGCTCCAGATTTGGTATCCTCTCATTCCCTTATGTGCTTCCTCCACTTTTTGCTCTTGAAGAATAAAATCGGCATTAAGGTAAATCCCAGATTTCCCAATTGCTTTGCTTTTGGCACAGAGAGAGGAGATTCTGAGCCCCAGCTAAAAGTGAAAGGGAGACTGCTATTAGTTTACGCAGCACTTGCCTAGATTTACCCCTACCACACAGGGTCACATTCTACCTCGGATCATTCTTATTTGCTTATGTCACTTCCTCTGTATTAAATTGTAGGTAAACTGAGAGCAGGAACTGCTGTTTTTCATCTTTGTGCTCAGTACCAGCAATTCAGGGACAGGCTCATATTATGTGTGCCAGTGCTTAATAAAATGTGCATACTAAGTATTGGTTGAATGGAAACCAAGACATGGTACCTGACCTCAAAATGTATATGACTCCATTGGGAAGGCAGGATTCACACATAGAAAGCAGTCAGTTATGTATTGGCCATTATCAATTCTCACTAAATTCCCTCCAAAAAATAGCTTATCCATAAGGAGGTCAGCAGATGGAGAGACTGTTGTGGCCTAGAGTGATCAGAATGGCCTCCTTCCTAAAAGTGGTGAGGCGTGAGGAAGGAGAAGGCATTTTGAGGAGGGCATTTCTTCCTGACTTCAGGAGCACACAATCCTTTTTCCCTACCTCAACCCCAATCCTTGGAAGAGCTAACCACGATTAGGGAAACAGCAAGGTTAAGGAATGGATAAAATCTTGCCTGAGGCAGAGAAGGTGGGATCTGCATTGGGAGGAGAACAGGTATAAACCCCAAAGCCAGGCCTGCTTGGTTATGTGGATGTTTGTGGAATGCTCAGCTAAGGTAAATAAATATTCTAGTTACCATTCAGAGGATTTTGAATCAAGAGAAACTAAGAGAAAAGGAAGCTGAAATATATAGAGTGCCAGGTAGATGGATACTTGGTGGATTTCACCTTCTTTCCCCAAAGTATCACTCTTTGATTTTGTCTTTCTACATGACCTGCCTCCAGCTGGTACTAACATGTTGCTGTGGTCTCTGTTGTATATGTCTTGCTTTTTAAAAGTATATAATCAATTCACTATGCTGCTTTCCAAGCTATCCTGCTTGTCAATCCGATTCTCTTTTTCCTTCTATGCTTTTTTGGAGATGCTTAAGTGATACTTTTTTATCTTTTCTCCCCAAAGCACTATTGCTATCTCCCCACTCCTCACCCTTGCCCTCCAATCCCTATGCATCGAGTTATCTGGGTACACCTTGTAGCCCCCAGTAGTATGTAAGTTCTTTCTGAACAAATGCTCTTATGTCCGTCTCTGCAGCATCTACTATAGTGTCTTGCACACAGTAAGTGCTTAATGATTGTTTGAATTGAAACCTAGCAAGATGCAGAAGTTTTCATCACTAGAAGAGAATTCATTCAGTCGTAACTATGGTTACTAAGGTCTAGAACTGTCAGCCGCCTGCATCAGTGGAGGGAGCATTTATCTTTCTTGGTATCCCCAGTATTTACTACAGTGCCTGACACATAGTAGGTACTTAATAAATGCTGACTTAATAAATGGTGCCCAACACTTAGGAAAATCAGTGATAGTAAACCTAGTAAATGGTTCTGCTTTGAAAACAAGTCCTGTAAGAGGAATTGATGAGACTGTTTTGATTATTCATATATTATTGTCTCCAGGCAAGTCTGCCTTTGCTAGAAGCTGACTTTAGGTTCTCGAAGGTTCCGCTAGTGGAATGCATGATCGAGCATCTCCTACTAAATTGCAAAGGCTTTGGGAATTGACTTTTTGGGAATTATCTGTGGTCCAAAAACCAGCCTCAATAAACGTGTAGAGGTTTATCTCCAGGGGATTATCTAATCCTCCCTCCTCTCTCTACCCCCTGTACCACATACACATAATCTGTGTTCTGAAAAGGAGTTGCTGTCATTCCTCCATGTGAATTTGTCACAGTCCCACCTTTTCTAGGATTATTTGTATTGTAAGCTTTATCCTACTTGGTAGAGGGAAAAACTTTGACTCTGTTAGGTATTTCAGGCAGCAATAAGTAAGTAGGGAAGACTTTTTTTCCCCAAGTGGGAGTCCTTCTCAGTGCCCAAAGTATCCACTTAGAAGTGAAGTTAGCTGGTCAAATGATATGAATTTTTAACAACAGTACATCTCCAGACTTCCCTCTGAATACCATGGGCCTTAAAGCTATTTCCAGCTTTTACGTTTTTACTATGTGATCATTTTCAATAGATGTCCCTGTTGTCTGAGAGGTGAAGGGGTTGGGTTTTTTAAATTCCATCACTTTTGAAAAGGGTTGCATTCTTCTATTTATAGTTGTCTCCTGTTTTCCCCTCATTTTCCTTCTGCTCAGAATTGCCAGGAAGCATCACCTCTGAGGAGTGATGAGCTCCTGAGAGGAAGGATAAAAACCAAATCATTCTTTTCTTACAAGATTCCTAGAGGGTAGAGTATCGGAATTGGTTTGCAATTGAAGGTGAAGTTCTGGGGCAGCATTTTTTTTTAAACTAAAACTTAGAGTTTAATTTCAACTGAAGGAATTTTGTAACTCTCACATTTCTGTATTAGAAACAACCGAAACAACTCTGAAGTCTTCTTGCTTAGGTAATAGTTTATATATTTTTGTAAAAAATAAGAGAGAAGCCTAGCTGTGTGACTCTGGGCAAGTCACTTACCCTCAATTGGCTCACTGAAAAAAAAAATAATAAGAGAGAAGCACCTGCTCTAGAGTCAGAAGACATGAGTTCAAATCTGGTCTCAGACACATGATACTCACTAGCTGCATGACCCTGAGCAAGTCACTTAATCTGATTGCCTCACATCAATCAATCAATCAATAAAAATAAAGGAGAATAGATTTTTCTCCTGAAGGGTTCACAAGGTAGTAGATTCAAAGCTAATTTGAAAAAATTGGTTCATTCTTTCTGTTCTTCTGGTAAGGGAGTTTAGTAATATTCCTATTGCAATCTGGGTACAGAATAGATTGTTATATCAAAATGTGGAGTAAGTGTGATTGAATCAGAAATATAGTCACAGGCTTCTATAAAATTGCATTTAGCATGAAGTCAAAGGTTCTGGATAAACTATATCTAGGTTTGGCCCATGCACACATTTAAAAAATAACTTTTGATGGTTTCCAAGACAAGACACAGCTTAATCCAGGGCTTCTAACCCAGAACTATAACAAACATTGAATGGGGAAAGCACGCTGCTATAATGGCCCCAATTTCTACCCTGGCCCAGCCGGCTCACTGGCAAGAAAGACCTCACACAGTTCTTTCAATTTCTCTTTTTGTATTTACTATGAATTATTAGGCATTCTATTCTACAACGTTGGTCTCTTAGCCCGTTGCTAGATGGTGAACCCTATGAGCACAAGGACCAGGCCTTAACTAAGCTTCCAGCTTCCCCAGTGCTCTGCATAGGGCTTTTCACATAGCCTCTCGAGGTTATCAGGAAAGTGCTTCTTGTTTTTTGTTGAAGTGAATTGTATCCACTATTCCTACCATATGTCTTTTATCCAATTCCTTTCGTAGCCCCTCTCACACCAACAAAATACAAGGGATGTCTTTGTTCTTGTATAAGCTGCTTGGTAGAAACTGTCTTAGAGACACACCCTCTGGTGACTGACTGGTAAGCCTAGAGAAGAGCTTTGATTTTAGAAGGGAATGGCGTTGCCAGTGACTCCAGGATGGCCTATACCCTGCTTTTTACAGTTGGAGGGACCAGCTTTGTTCATATTGCCCCTCGTTTTAGAGAAGAAAAAGCTGAGGCCCAGACAGGTTAAATGATTTTCCAAGGAGCAGAGCCAGGATTCAAACCCGGATCCTGACTCCAAATCCAGTAATCCTTCTGCTGCACCCTGCTGTCTTGCCCATTTCTTAGCATAGTTTCTTTTCTTTATGGGTGGCGGATCTGAGATTAATGAGCAGAATTCATTGCTCCTATCTAGCTCAGTTTCTTGTCGAGAGTTGCAGAATCATGGAACTTGAAGGGATGTGGGTGACCGTCTGGTCTCTTCTGGCCCTGATCATGAAGTCTCCATACAATATACGTGACTAGTGGGCATCTGGCCTGCTTTCGGTCTTCCAGCACGAGGGAACCCACCCTCTCTTGAGAAGGCCTGTTGCATTCTTGAGTAGCTCTAGTTATTAAGAAGTTGCTTTTTTTTCTTCTATTGAGACAAAAGTTATCTCTCTGTAACCCATTGTTCTGAATTCTGGCTTTTGAGAGAGCAAGTCAATCTCTCTTTGAGTGGTAGGAGCACCTTAAATATTTGAAGACAGCTATCCAGTCCCTCCTGAGTCTCCTCTCCCCAGCTAGACATTCCTAGTTCATGGAATCGTAGGACCACAGGTTCAGGGCTGGAACTCTAGCCTAGAGAAGCCTAATCCCAAAGGTTATGTAGGCGAATCAGGTCAAATTCAGCTAGAGACAGGGGCCACTAATAAGAATCCCTGCAGGCCACATGTTGACTTAATTTAGAAATGTGATATTATCCTTGTCTTACTGTATTTTTATTTATTTTGTTACATATTTGAGTCTGGTTCTGACTGCACTGTGGAATGACTGTGTGTTAGATACCTAACATTGGTAGTCCAATCTCCTCATTTTAGAGATGAGGAAACTGAGTCTCAGAGAGGTGAAGTGAATTGCCTGAGGTCACACTACTAGTAAATAACAGAGCCCAGCTTAGGGCCCCAGTCCTCTGGCTCCAAATCCAGCCTGTTTTCCACTCTACCAAGTTCCTCTCCAACCTAATGTCACATTGCATGATCTGGAGGCCCTTTGATATCCCAGATGGTGTGAATCCCTTGAGTGGGAAGGAGGTTGGACTACTTGCTTTCAGAGGTCTCTTGCTTCCCTCTCCATAATCTTCGTACTTGGTGACTCCAAAAGAAAGACCTAGAAGTTTGCCATTCAGTCTACATTCTTCTTAGAATCTTGAAAGTAGATGACTGGGACAATTCTCACTCATGCTTTGCTTTTTCCCTGTTGTTTGCACAGAGCATGCAGGCAACCTCTCTCTAGCCAGACTTCACTCCTCCACAGGCTTCCTCTTTTGCAGTTAAATTCCCATTGTGATTTCCGGGAATGGTTTGTTGCTAAAGGAGCACACACATTGTGTGCTCAGAGTTTCGAAGCCCTGATGCTTTCTAATCAGCCTTTCTTGGGAAAGGACATGGATTCCATTCACTTGCTTCAGGAGCTCAAGAAATGATAGGATGGCGGAGCTGCAAGGGAACCCCAGGGGCGATCTAGTCCAACTCCCGCATTTAACTGATAAAGACCCTGAGGCCCAGGGAGAAGGGATCTTAGGATCGTGGCATCAAATAGGCAGAGTTGGAAGAAACCAGGGAAACATAGCCCAGCCTAGTGAGGTAAGGTGATTTGCCCAAGATCACATGGTCCAAGGACACAGAGGCTATAAATGATATGGCTGGAGCTTGAACGTAGATCCTCTGCTTCTAGGTCCTGCCCTTTCCATTATACCAAGTTTTCATGAGACTTTGTTGTCATCATCTCCCTTTTTTGATGCTCCTAGGCCCTCTTTGACAGTGATGGTGAAGGAGAGAAAGAATGTTTGTATCCAAATTGGGTCTAGCTAATATCTCAGGCTGCTTAGTAAACCTTTTATTAGCTCCCTTTTTAAAAGCTTCTTTCCTATTAGAAAAGAGGCTTCCGGTAGCATTGCCTCCTGCCTTTAAAGGTTTGGCAGCTGCTCCTGCTATAAGAAATCCGCTTCAAATTAAAATGCTTCGTTCCCAGAGATATTTTATTTACAGCCAAGCACCTAGCAACACTTGTACAGCCAATGGGTTGCAGTGAATATAGATCTTTGATGCTGTTGAATAAATCTGCCAGGATTTCCAATTTGCTTTTATGCGAGTGAATCACCCAATTCAGTATAAATGTATCTGGGCTGCCATAGTCTCCCTTTTTTCTGATTCACCGCTATTACTGCCACCCCCCACACAGGGAATATTACATATCCCCAGAGTGCACAGTGCCCAAGCTGTCAATCAATCAGCCAGTACTTATTGAGCTAGAGTGTGCTCACACATACTCCAGACACACAGCCCTCCTAGCTGCTCCCCAAACTGTCCCTGGGCTTTCTTCCCTTCAAGAATGGTTTCTCATGCTGGCCCTCCTGCTTGAAACACTCCCCCCGCCTTAGGTCTTCTTGTCCAGTGCCTAGCCACCAGTGGGAAAGCATTTATGGTTTACTGTGTGCCAAGTACGGTGCTAAGTGCTGGGAATACTATCAGAAGAGTAAGACTGTCCTCATTCTTCAAGGGGGAAGCAACATACACAGGAGAATCCAGCTGAAGGATGGATGGAAAGGCAGTGGTCCTTAGGGTTCAGTCAGACTGGGGTCATCAAGGGATGAAGGGGTCCTACACTGGTCCAAGAGGCTCCACTATAACAATTATTATTGTTGATAATGACAACAAGAATAACAAAACGTCACCAATTCACATTTCCCTTCTGCTTAAAAGAACCCTAGGAGGGATCCATTGTAGGCATTATCATCCCTGCTTTACAGATGGTGAAACTATGGCTGTAAGACATGACGCAACTTGCCCTCGGTCAGCCAGCCAGTGTGGACAAGGTCAGACAGAGCTTGGAATTCATGCCAAGCAGATGGTTTCCCAATTTTCAAAAAAGGGAAGAGAGTAGGGCCTGTAAGCTGGAAGTTCAGTGAGCTGGGCTGTGCTTTGTGGCAAAATTGAAAAATACATTATTAAAGGGATGGTTAGTGAATGTCTAGAAAAGGAAGCAGTAATCACCAAGAACCTGCTTGGCTTCATGAGGAACAAACTATATATAAAACTAACATTATTTCCTTTTTGGATGGGATTATTAGACTGGTAGCCCAGAGGAATGCTATAGATATAGTTTACCTCAATTTTTAAAAAACATTTGGTAAGATCTCTCATGCTGTTCTTGTGGATGAGATGTTGTCTATGCATCAGTCCTAAAATTAGGAAAATTTGGTCAGCTGCTCAAATGGCCATTCAAAGAATGTTCTTATTTAAATGTTAAATTGGAAGGTCCCCAGTGAAGTGCCTCAGTGATCTGTGCTTGGATTTGAAAATTGTTCTCAATAACATGGATGATGGCCTTAAATGATATATGCTTCTCAAATTTGTAGATGACAAATCTAGGAAAGGTGTCTAACAAGTTGAGTGACAGATCCAGGGTCCCAAAAGATTTTGATATTCTAAAATGATGGGCCAAATCAAATCAGATGACATTGAGTATGGAAACATGTAAAGTGTTATACTTAGGTTAAGAAAATCACTAAATAGTAAATTTACTTGAAAAACATTCTGGAGCTTTAGAAAACTGCAGGCTCAACATACATCAATAGCACACCTAGCAGTTAAAAGCCTTTGTGATCTTGGAGTGCAAAGTGCCCAGGACTGAGCAGAAAGGGGCAATGATGGCGCCAAATCCCATAGATGTTAAGTGTTAGAACAGAGACTTTAAATCTAACTAATTCCTAAGTCTTCTTATGGCGAGTAAAGATTTCTAAAATTCTACTATAGTACATCGAAAAAAAAATGCAGAAATAATAAAGGGCAAGGTATGAAAGGCCCCTAGTTTGTCCCCTCTCTGATCTTTTCTTCCCTCACTATAAACTTACTCTTTCCAAAAGAGAGATCTGAACATGTCACTCCTCTGCTTAAAAATGGTCGAAAGTTCCCTGTTGCCTCTAGGATAAAACACAATCTCCTTTTTCTGACATTTAAGGCCTTCCAGTCTTCCCTCCTCCCCTCATTAGCACATTAATTTCCTTTACACACCCCTTGTTGCAGCCAAACTTATTGGAAGTTCCCAAAATTCATCTTGTTCTGTCCCAACCCCATGAGTGATAGGACAAAGCTGCCCCTAGGACCTAATTGTCCTCAGCTTCCCAATCATGGAATCATGATTATCTGGGGCCATAAAAATTCCCCAGCCACATGGAGTCTGGGTTTGTCAGACTTGATGGGTGCCTAAGACTATGTGAGTCACTAAACCCTGATGATATACTGAGCAGACACATTTCCAGATAGAGACACGGGAGACCGTGTCCAAAGAAGCTTAGTGGCCCTGTGGCCTTGTTGCATATTTTTGCTGTGTTAGGGCAAAGTAAATTCTTTTGATAAATGTTCAGTGACTTTTGAGTGCCTCATTTTGCCCCAACATCAAACCTGAACTGACTGGGTGCTGATATTAGAATGCACCTACAAGGACATGCTTTTTCAGAGGCCCCTCTCTATGCCTGTAATGCGTTTCCTTTACATCTGGCTATTGACATACTTTTCCTTTGACACCAGTAGTACACACGCTCTTAGCAGGTTCTACTGGGCCAGAGCGGCTTTGAGTCCTGTCCAGGACAAACTCTGCCTGTAGGTCAGACACCAGCATAACTTAAGTAGGAAGCTGCCGCTCATTAAGTGATGGATCCTCCAGCCTTGGCAACTCACAAAACAATCCATGAACCACAAGACCCACAGACAAGGCCCCAACTCTAATCTGCAATCTACAAAAAGCCATTTTCCCAGAAGTGCTTAGGAGGATTGCACACAAGCCCAAGCCCTGGTCTAAGCTAACAGAGCATAAAGACTGTGACTTTTTCTGTTGCCAACTTAGGAAGTTTCTACTGGGGCACCTGGTATTGGATTTATGAAACATTGTTTTCATAAACGGCTGGTTGTTCAATAAGGCATAAAATAGCTAGTGTAAGATTGTTATTTGCTCGACAAAATCATTTTTGCAACACAGCCTCAATTTCATAGTCGTTACCACATTCCACTTATTTTTCTAAGAAATGTGACACAGTAGATTAACTACTGGCATCCAAATGTGGCATTTCCCTTCTGGCTGCAAGTTGCTTTCTCTTCAGTTCAGCAGATGTTTACTGGTACCTACTATGTGCAGGGCAGCTGTGGTGACAGTAGCGGGCGCATCCCTGGTGTTGGAGCAGCATTGAAACTCTTCCCAGATAAAATATATTCCAAATTTTATGGCAACAAATGCAGCCCTCCTCCCCAAATTGCAGACAAGTGACTGACGTCAGAGCCTGTTATGTTTCTGACTGAGTCTCAGAGCAGCTAATGCCATGGAACAGGTAAAGTAGTGTGTTCAATCAATCATGTCACTTTACCTCTATGGGACTTGATTTCCTCATCTGTAAAATGAGGATGATAATTTTTTGCCCTGCCTGACTCACAGGGCTGTCATGGGGAAGGTGTGTTATAAAGTGCTAGAAAAATGGGAGTTATTTTTTTTCTCCTGGAAGTGGTCCTAAGCTTCTTTATATCTGGAGAATGGTGTCTTTAAAGTGGATTCTTGACTCAGGGGGCATGCCTTCGATGATCCATGAAGTCACTTTTCATTCCTTTAGATTCTGTGATTCAGAATATGGTAGCATGACAGTATGTTAGCTCTAGATTGGGAGTCAGAGGCCCTGGGATCTAGTCTGGGCCCGTCACTTACTGTACAATCATAAAAAAAGCCACTTCCATTCTCTGGGCCTCACTTTCCCCTTCTGTAATATGACTGTTCAATTGAATTCTCTTTAAGGTTTCTTCTAGCTCTGACATTTGAAGGTTCTCCTTTTAGCAATAACAATAGTCAATTTTTTTTTATTAATTTATTTTGACTTATCAACAATTACTTCCAGAGGCTCTTCAGTTTAAAATTTTTCTCCCCCTTCCTCCCCACCACCCTCCCCAAGATGACACACAATCTGATATAGGCTATACATTTACATTCCTATTAAACATATTTTCACATTCGTGAAGTTGTAAGTAAAAATTAAAACCAATAGGAGGAACCATCAGAAAGAGGAAACAAAACTCAACAGAAGAGAAAAAAAAGAAGATAGCAATTCAACTTCCATGGTTCTTTCTTTGGATGTGGATAGCATTTTCTATCACGAGGTCTCTGGAGATGTCTTAGATCCTTGTATTGCTGAGAAGGGTTAAGTTTATCAATATTAGTCATTGCACAACGTGGCTGTTATTGTGTACAACGTTCTCTTGGTTCTGCTCACTTCACTCGGCATCAGACCATACAGGTCTTTCCAGGTTTTTCTGAAGTCAGCCTGTTCATCATTTCTTATAGCACAATAGTATTCTATTACATTCATATACCACAACAATAGTCAGTTTTTGCATTAAGATCATTAAGTGCCAGGGTATGTGGTGATTTGGCCTGGAAGAGCTTCTTTCTTTACAAAAGGTGTGTTCCTTTGCATCCTCTGCACCAGATGTTGTCTCATAAACCATAGTTCCTTTTATGATCCTCATTATGACTACTGTAAGGCAAGGTAACCAAATAGCCCATGAAATGCTATTTCATCTTGCCTCCCAGCACGTGATAAAACCAACCCTTCTGACTCCTTGATTTGCATCTCTAGGGAGGGCCTATGAAGGATCCTTCTATTTAGCTTCAACTTTACTGTCTTCTGGATTCATTTACAAGGAGAATGTTGGTTTCTTGATATTGTATCATATCTTTGGACAAGGACAGAATGTTTAGAATTAAAGTAACATTTATTTGTTTTGCATAAGCTTTTCCTTGAGGGAGCTCTGTCCCAGTTCACCTACCCTTTGCCTTGGTTGGTTACTGTGTGGATCATCATCCTATCTTAACATATGGAAGTAAGCTATTTTAGATCTCAGAATTCATGTCCCCTTAATATAAGGGGAATTGTGTCTTGGGACATGTTTTATGTGGGAGATGATGTAACATGCTAACAGCAATGATAATTTGGGGGTGATGCACTGGTCATAATTAGCAGTGGGGCCTGGCTGCAGGGGCTCTGAGAAGATAAGGGTCACTTAGTCATGTCCAAGTCTTGTCTCTGTGACTCATGGAATGTAGACTTCTTTAATCTGTAGTTGGGAAAGCCTGATTCTGCTGTTTTACAACCACTACTTAGGGTCCTAATTGTGGAGTCCTGATAGGCTAATAGCACTTTAATTGCTAAGTGAGATATAGAGATGTTGTCTTACTGTGGGAGACAATGAATGAAACACTCTAGCCAGGAGAATAAGCTTTTGAAAAATGTGGCTTGGAGTCATTTCAGCTCTGCTGCTAGACTGTAAGCTCTGTGAAGGCAGGGGTCATGTTTTAGCTAAGCTATATATCTTCTTTAGCACCTTGAACACCGCCCTGCCTACAGTAGACACTTAATATTTGTTTAACTGAGAAGGCAAAATTTGGATGGGACTAGAATTCAGGGGGGCAGGGGCTGCATCAGCAGAAGACTGGGGGCAACCTGGGATGATGTGAGGCTCAGATTTGCCACCTCTGGAACCCAAGCTTCTCAGAAGCAGTCTGAGTTTAAATGAATGTTACTTCCTGGGACTCTCTGCTTTTCACTGAAACATATAGCCTTTTGTAAATGACTTAGGAGGCCCTGTGATATAGTGGAAAGAGTTGTGAGTTAGTAGTTGGAAAATTTGCACTTGAATCCTGGCTCTACCACACACCTTTGTGACCTTGGACAATTTACTTAACTTTTACTGATCCCAATTTCCTCATCTGGAAAGTGAAGATTTGGCCTCTTGAATTTTCATCTTACTCTAAATATGGGAACCGATGATATTCTAAGAAGGCCAAGGGATGGATCCCAAATGGCAAGAAGGCCAGGGGTGAATTGCCTTCCACTATTTGTATCATAATGTATAATGTCCCTGAGTGTAGCAGAGGCTTTATCATGGATAAAGCCACCCCTGTCACAGTTCTGTGCACACAGCAAGAACTAAATAAATCTTAACTGCATGAATCAGAGGTGGAAGGAGAGTTGCAGGTGACAATTCCAATTATGATGACTTGGATAAATATGGGCATTGTTCTGCCCTACCTGAAAAAGAGGTCTCGGTATTGGGGTCCACCACTGAGAAAGGAACAAAGGTTCCCAGGTTGCAGGGACCAGGTAGAATAGGTAGAGAAAGACTTACATTTAGAAGAGTGTTTGCAGAAGAGAGTTTGAGGGTAGACAAGAAAAGTTAATATTAAGATCAAGAGAAGAAGAATAGGGAGAGGTAGTATGGTGTGGTAAAAAAAGGACTATGACTGGGAACCATAGAGAAGCCTATATTCTAGTCACGGCTCTGTACTTAATATGCATGTAACCTTGGAAACGCCCTTTTCTACTCTTTGGGACCCAGTTTCTCCATCTGACAATGAGGAGGTTGAGCTAGATGGATTTTAAGGTTCCTTCTAACTCTGACAGTCAAATGTTCTGTGACTAGCTCTGCTGTGAGGGCTGCTCATTCACTTTTGGTGTCCACCTGATTCACCCAACTTCCACCTATGGCTCCAAGAAGCTCTAGCATGTGCAGTAGCCATACCCCAGTAAAACTGTCTCTATAGACAGGCTAAATCAGGTTGAGGGTAACCAATGGGCCTCAAACCCATCAGTGAGAGTTGGAGGAGTGTCTGCCCCAAGCAGGTAAAGACGTCCCCCTGCAGAATGGGCACATGAGAACAGTTTGTTCTAACAGCCATGAAGGTGGCTAAAGCGGGTACTGTGAAGAGTTTGGTCAGACATCAAAGATGCCAAGGTCATCCACCTATTATATCCCGATCCATCACCGGTCGTCCCAACTTTTTTGTCTTGCCACTGGACTTTGATGACTCTGGAAGAGAGAGTGAGGCTGACAACTCTGCCTCACTTAAACCCAATTCACACACAAGTCAAGACATCATCCGTGATGTCATCGGTCATCTTTGAAAAGGAAGGACAAACAACAACAGCCCGCTATCCAGACTCCAGCTCTCTAACTATTCTTGGTTCTCAGCATGCCTGAAATCCTTGGCTTCCTTTATTTCTCTGATGTCTGGTGACTACCATCTTTGCAGCCTCTGTGTTGATATGTGTTTGTGACCTTCAGTCTGTTTCTAACCTCTGAATACTACTGAAGTTTTGCCTTGACCCTCCACATCTCGGCTCTTGTTTTATCCCTACTACTCTGCTTATTGCCTGTGGCCCAATGTAATGATTATAACTGAGAGCAAAGAAAAACTAGTAGTGTGACTACCACCCAGTAACTATGCCCAACGTCTAGTTACTCATGGAGGAAACAAATGATACTGCCAGAAGGAATATGGAAAGCATTACTAAATATTATGAAGTATTAGACAAGAAATTTAGATAGATGTGGTATTTTCTTCCCTGCTCACAATCTGGAGCAAGGACTTTAGAAGAGAAAGGCAGATTTAGGAACTCAACAGGTGGCTAAGAAGATGGCGTCTGAGAACAGGATTTGGATTTCTTTGCTACAGCTTAAAATCTGGGAAGGATGGTCTCTCAGCAAAGGAAAGGGTACACCTAAGGAGGCCTAGTAGATGTGGATTTGCCAGAAATCTTGAAAACCCTCGGAAAGGAGATTAAACTGAAAAAGAAGGAGGAAGGGAGAAAAATGATTAAGCATCTCCACCAAGCTAGATAACCAAAGAGAGCAGCTATAATGGAGGAAGAAGAATAGTAATAGATGCCTAGAAATTCAGAGGAGACGAAATTTAAGAAAGGATACAACTAAATCTTTTTCTCAGATGTTTGTAGAAAAATGTTTAAAGTATAGGTAGCAGACAAAGTCAATCAGAGATCCTAATGAAAGGAGGCAAGTTTGATGGAGGTCGCAAAAAAAATTTGGCAACAGTGAAAGGTTTCTGAATGTGCAATGACAAAAAATTAATTGAAAATCAAACACGTGATGAGTCCAAAGTGTTTCTGGCAGCTCTTGCCTGTGTTGCATCATGCAACTTCACTGCAGCCTTGGTTCTGAACACAAAGCATGCACACTTTGTACTGAGCGTGCCCTCAGGCCATGCAACACCAAAAATGCTGCTGAAACATAAAGAGGGGTCCTCACAAGTGGGAAAAGTTTAAGAAGCCCTGGGTATAGGTATAGTATATATGTATATCACTGAGACTTGATGGGATAGGGCCCATTACTGCAACATGTTTCTGGTGGCATGCAACTTATCTCAAAACAGTAGGATAGATAAAAGGAGGAGGTGAAATAGGATACCATCCTATATTAACAAGATTTTGTGTTCAGTTGTTTTTCAGTAGTGTCCAACTCTTTGTGACCTCATTTGAGGTTTTCTTGGCAAAGATACTGGAGTGGTTCGCCATTTCCTTCTCCAGCTCATTTTACAGATGAGGAAACTGAGGCAGAGTGAAGTGACTTGCTCAGGATCACACAACTAGCAAGTATCTGAGGCCAAATTTGAACTCAGATCCTCTTGACTCCAGGCTTGGGAGCTCTATCTATTCACTTTGCCATCTGGCTACCCCCTCATAAGTGCTAGTTGAATTCAGTCATCTCAAGGCCAGCAATTGGGTGGTGCTGCAGTAGGTAGAGCGCCAGTCCTGGAGTCAGGAAGACCTGAGTTCAAATTTGTCCTTGGATACTAGCTATGTGACTGTGGACAGGTCACTTCACCTTTTTTGCCTCAGTTGTCTCATCTGTAAAATGAGCTGGAGAAAGAAATGGCAAATGACTCCAGTATCTTTGCCAAGAAAACCCCAAATGGGGTCACAGAGAGTCATATATGACTAATTGCCTAAACAACTATATATATTATATGTATATATGTATATATTATGTCTATATACATATATATATATGTATATATATATGTGCATGTATGCATGCTCTCTCTTTTTCTTTCTCTTTCTCTTTCCTATTACCCTATCTGTCTATCCCTTCTGTAGGATATAAGGTCCTTGAGGATAGGAACTGTTTTTACTTTTGTATTTATATCCTCCAGGCCCAGCACCATGCTTAGCATACAGTAGGCTCTTCATAAATGCTTTTTTAATTGAAAGAATGTGTGATGCTATCAAGAGGATTCTTTGTCAGGTACATATTAGACTCGGTGATTGCTAAGATTCCTTCCAGCTCTCAGACTGTGTAGTTCTGTGTCAGCCCTCATCTCCGATTTCCTATCTTCACATCCTTGGTGCTGGAGCACCAAAAGGCAGCTGTGCACGAGGCATATAAATGTGGTTACTTGATAACTGATACTAGATGGCTCAGAGATCTTATTATTTTTGCATTCACGTTTGCGTCTTCCAAATATATTTGAAAAAAAACCAAACAAACAACTGAAAACAACACAGTTTTTGCCCCCTACGATTTAAATAATAATGAAGTAGCTCTTTGTCTTTTTCATTTCTAGCCCCTTTGTAGTTTGACCAGTCTCTCTGTTAACAGACTCCCATCTTCTTGGCATGCTCCTTCTCTCCCCTGCACTGGCTCTCTCTCACTAGTATTTGTGTTCATAGATGACGAATAATGGCGATACCAATTTTCCGAGGCTTAGCTGAAAGGACTGGTGTGGGCCTATGTGGAGTACCTTAGGCATCCAGAGAGTGCTTGGCCTTTCAGCTGTTCCTTCCTCTCACAATTGGGGCAATCAATTGAATTCAATAAATATTTATGGAGCACCTAATGTATCCTACAAATAGGAATGCAAAAACAAAAGAAGACTCATACCCCATCCTTAAGAGCTTGCATTCTGTTGGCTCCTGAGCTTTGCTTAAAAATAAAGCCCCCATCCTCTTCTGTACCAGGAGAGCATTAGACCTGGTGATTTCCTGAGCTCCTTCCAGCTCTGATTTTCTGTGACTTCTTGATTACCACACAATCTAGGCTGATGAGTTCCTCCCCTTCAAGCCCCCAGCTGCTGACCAAACTTTGCATCCTGAAACATTTATTTTTGTGCTAACAGGCTTTGTTTTTCCTAACTTCCCAATGACTTGTTTTTCCTACCTTCCCAATGATTTGGTTTTTTTATTCTTTGCTGGTACCCCTTCTTGCTCTGTCCCTCTGTCAAAGGTCCCAAGGAACAGTCCTCCATTTAATATTCTTTCATTTCTATTAACTCAGACAGATAATTTTTCACATTTACAAGTGATTTAAGATGTGCAAACTGCTTTATGTCCATTTTTTTTCATAAAACCCTCATAACAAATCTGCAAAGTTGATGTGATTATCATCTACTTTTTTCATAGGAGAAACTGAGGCTCAGAGAGGTTTCACTGGCCCAGGGTCACAGAGCTATCAAGTGTCTGAGGCAGGATTTAAACCCAGACCTTTTTGACTCCATGTGCACCTGCCTCTCAGTCCACTATACTCTGCTCTTTCTCATCTACAGATTAGCATGGTTCCAGATACTGTATCTGTTAACTTGACCTGAGCTCCAGTTTCTATGTCTCCAACTGGATATTTCTACTTTGACTATCCAACCACCACATTCAAATCGGGACATCAAAAGTTGAGCTCACTATTTTCCCCAACACCTTTCCCCAACCCCTTTCCCCTTCGAACTTGACTATTTTCTGTCGGTAGTAGTACCATTCTACCATTGGCCCCTACCCTTGAAACCCTAGAGTCATTTTGCCTTCCTCTTTTTCTTTCATCTCCTTCTTTCATTTCCATAATAAATGCTTCTTCACCAAGTCATCTTGGGTCTTCTTCAAAACGTCTTGGTTTTTCTCCTTCTCTCTGCATTTCCATAGACACCATGCTAGTCCAGGCCCACCTCATCACTTCATTTCTAGATGACTCTGATGGCCTCCTAACTTAATTGATCTCCCTGCATCCAATTCTTCTCCCCCACCCCCAATAGCTTTCCCATAGATATACCAAATTAATCTTCCTAAACTATCACATACATTGTGTCACTCCTCTTTCCATAAACTTTTGGTGGTTGCTTATTACTCTTGGTCTCAAATGCAAGCCTGGTGTCCCCCTGCCTCATTATTATATTTTAAGTACTTTGTATGTGTTATTCATCTTGATCCTTATAACAGATCTGCAAAATAGGTATGATTATTCTTCCAGATTTTTTGGATAAGGAAACTGAGGCCAAGGGTCATAGAGTTATTACCAAGGGTCACAGAGCTACTAAGAGTCTAAGGCTAGGTCATAACATAGTTCTGCAACTACCTTTGTATAGCTCTGGGCAACTTTATTATTGCAGCTTGACATGTCTGTTTTATCCAAGGTGATCCCTTTATTGTCTTTCTCTAACACCATGCTTACTCCTGCTTTCAAGCCTTTGATCACATGGTTCCCAGTCTTTGGATTGCCCTTCTCTCTCCTCTCTTCTGATTGAAATACTAGGTGTGAGAGCAAGCCTCAACTTCTCTTTGACCTCTCCTTTCATTTATCTCCTGGAGTATTTATTGTCAATGTCATATCTTTGGATTCTTAATTATATGACAAAGGAAGTAGGGATGTTTAACTGTGGAGAAGAGAAAACCTATGGGGAAACATGATCATTGTCTTCAAGTATTTGTAGGCCTATTACATGGAGGGCAGCTAGGTGGCGCTGCAGTGAATGGAGGGCTGAACCTGGAGTCATGAAGATTCATCTTCCTGAGTTCAAATCTGGTCTCAGACACTACCTGTGTGACCCTGGGCAAGTCACTTTACCCTGTTTGCCTCAGTTTCCTCATCTGTCAAATGAGCTGGAGAAGGAAATGGCAAACCACTCCAGTATCTTTGCCAAGAGAATCCTAAATGAAGTCATGAGGAGTAGGACACAACTGAAAAATGACTGAACACAAATAAGCATTACAGTGGAAGGAGGATTAGACTTACTCTGTTTGCACCTAAGGTAGCAGAACAGACACTAATGGTGGAAATTACAAGGAAGAACACTTCATTCCCAAATAAAGGAAAACCTTTTACCAATTAGATCTGTCTAATAATGGAACAGGTTGCCTCATAAGGTAGTGAGGAGCTCCTCTTGTCTTCAGGTGAGGTAGACGATCCTTGACTGAGATATTATGGAGAAGTCTTGCTTCATTTGGTCACTAAAGTAGGATTACGAGACTTAGAAAAGTAAGAAACCTTACAGAGCTTCTAATCTAATCATTTCATTTTCTGGATAGGAAACTGAAGCCTAGGAAAGGGAAATCGTTTGCCCAAGGTGATATCCCCTGAGATCCTGTACAACTAAAGCACTATAAATGTTATCTTGCATTGTTAGTTGGGCATAGCTCATCTCTCAGGACCCATAAGTACACTGGGCACATTGTAAGAGCTTGGTAAATACTTGCTCAGTTGAGTTGCACTGAAATGAATATGCAAAAATCTGCCCATTCTCAGATAGGTTCTGTTATCTTGAAGTGACAGTAAGTACAGATTGAGGGTCTCTTTAACACCTATGTTCTCACAGTGCTGAGATATGACTTTTCACTTGGATCACAGGAGAATTCAAATGATAAAAAACCCAAAGGGCGATGTAAAGATTTGTGGTAGGTGTAAGCAGGCTACAGAATACCAATGACAACTTGGCATAAGAGGTCGTACATAGATGATATTTACAATCCAAAAAACTGATGAGCCAATCATGTTGCAAGTAGGAAAGTCAACCAGTGGATGGCCTGAGTACTTCATCCATAGTCCTGAGATCCTTAAAGACCCTAAAGTGGGCCTCTAAAATAATAATAATAATAATAATAATAATAATAATAATAATAACTGACATATGCTTTCAAGTTTATAGAGCACTTACATATATTATCCTCACAGCATCTAAATATGCTATTATGGCATTTTATAGATGGATAAACTGAGGAAAGCAGACGTTAGATGACTTTGCCAGGCTCATACAGCTCGTAAGAAGCAGGATTTGAACTAGTTTTCCTGACTCTAGGTCCAGTACTCTATCAACTATGCCACTTAGCTCTCAGGTGTGTTGAGTAGCTCCCATATGGAGGATTAATGAGAAAACATGAGTATGAATCCCACAAAACAAAAGGGCACAAAGGGCCTGGGATCTGTATCCATGGAGAGAGTGCCCACCCTGCTGAAATCAAAGACCACCACAAAATAGGAAGGGGTGTGTGTGTGTGTGTGTGTGTGTGTGTGTGTGTGTGTGTGTGTGTGTGTGTGTTACAGACAAGATGCATAGTATAGTGGTGAAGATCTCTGAGTTGAGAAGCTTGTCTACAATACTGTGTAGACCAGTGTGACCATGGCCAAGTCACTTAGCTACTCTCAGCCTCCATTTTCTCACCTGCAAAGTGGGGATAATAGCTGTAGCACTTACCTCGAAGGGGGATTTTGAGGATTGACTTAGACAATGTCTGTAAAGAGATTTGCAAATATTAAAGCATGGTATAAATGCCAGCTGTTATTACTAGAACTATCATTTCCATAGTACTTTCAAGTTTACAAGCCACTTTCCCCACAATAGCCTTGGGAGGTACATGGTACAAGGATTAGTTTTCCACATTTTATGGATGAAGAAACAAAGTCTCTGAGAAATAACATGATTTCTTCCAAGTTCACATATCTAGAAAGTATCTAAGATGTGACTCCAAAACAGGTCTTACCCACTCTAGCATATTGCCTATTTACAATTATGAGCAATAAATATTCTAGTATCACAGATTTAAAGCTGTAAGTTGCCCTAAAAGCCACGTAACCCAACCCTTTTCTTACAGATGAGGAAACTGAGGCCCAGAAGGGTTAAGTCCAAGGTTATACAAGCAGTGACAGAGTCAGGATTTGAACTCAGGTCTTCTGATTCAAAATTTAGCTCTCAGGAATGCCAGAGCTAGAACAGATCTTAAAAGAACCTCTCTTCTGATCAACATGCTTATTTTATAGATGAGGAACCAGAGCCCCTGGGAAGGGAAAGGACCTCCCCAAGGCTATCTCATCTGTCTAACCTGAATGCCAGGACTCAGTAATGTTGAAGCATTGGGGGGGGATGGGAAAATGAAACATTCATATGGTCACCTGTAAGCACACTTAATATGCTAAGTGCATGAATGCCCTTGAACACCTATGGCAAAGGAGAATCACAAGCTTGCTTTTCTCCTTATGCACAGGCTGACTTGCCGTCGCAAATCTCCTTTGCTCGACCTTTTTAGTGCTGATAAAGGCCACCTTGATTCATGATGCATGAGCCTGGTTCTTTGAAGCCTATGAGAAATCTTTTGTTCATTGTACATGCAAACAAATTACTTTCTAAGGGCTGAAATTTAAAGTGACATTAAGCACTGAGAACATCTATATTTAATTATGCAGAAGGGCCAGGAAACAATTTATAACCTTAAAATAGTATAATTAAAAGAGAATTTCTTCCTGTGGCAAGAGATTTGTCCAGGTGAGCCCTATCCTTGGCCATCATTTGTCTAAATAGGCTTGTCTGCCATGGTTGGTATTTCTAGGTAGCTCTGAAATTTGATGAGAAGTCATAATCAGATTAAAGATAAGGGCCCAAACCATTGGGACCCCAACTGCCTGCCTACACTATTGCTGTGGAAAGAGAAAGCTTGACAGTTCCTAGCAAGAGTCTGTGGAAGCATGGTATATGGGAAACCAACATGAATGTGGGAGTCAGCAGGCTAGTGGGATTTAGCGCTGAAAGGAAGCTTAGAGCTTATCTAGTAAAATGGTTCTCAAATTTTTTGGTCTCGAGACCCCTTATACTCTTTTTTTTTCCTTTGGCGAGGCAGTTGGGGTTAGGTGACTTGCCCAGGGTCACACAGCTAGTGTAAAGTGCCTGGTCTGAAACCGGATTTGAACTCAGGTCCTCCTGACTCCAGGCCTGGTGCTCTATCCACTGTGCCACCTAGCTGCCCCAAGACCCCTTATAATAACTCTTAAAAATGATTGAGGACCCCTCCCCAAAGAGCTTGTATCCATTGATATTTATCATATTAGAAATTAAAACATCTTATCGCTATGAAAATAGTTTTGACCTTGCAGATCCCTCAAAAAGGTCTTGGGGACCCTCAGAAGTCTCCAGACCATACTTTGAGAACTACTGATTCTAGTTAAATGGTGTGTGTAACTGGATCAATGAGAAACTGGGGCCTAGAGAGGTTCAGGTTCTGATCCTTTCTGTGTGACCTTGGGCAAGTCCTATCTCTTTGTATCACAGTCAGCTCCTCTACAAAAATAAAGGACCCTCCCATTGTAGCTCCAGTATTCTATGATTCTGATTTTTGTTGTTATTATCCCTCTATTGCGTTCTGTCCTGTTGCTCACCGAGGTGGTCATATTTCTTTGTGTGATTCATCTGGAGAGCAGGCCATGAACTGGGGTGAGGAGGATGTGAAGATTGACAGAGGTGTTGGAGAGGTAGGGTGCTAAGCAAAGAGGTCTGGTTTGGGAACATTTGCAGTTACTGTCTGGTGAGTAGCTAAGGAATCCCAGATACTTAGAATTTGAAGGACCTTTAGAAACCTTTTAGTCTAACCAATTTTACAGGGAAGGAAATCAAGACTCAGAAAGGGACTGGCCCAGGTGACACAGTGAGTTCATAGCAAAGCCAAGATTTTTACCCAGAGCGGCTGAATCCTGATCTCATACAAATACCGCACTGGCTTCTGGCAATTAACTTCCCAGCCCTCATCCACCCCTGGCTTCCAGGAACTCCAGGAGTTGATTAAATGAATTGCTTCCCACTTTCTTAATCTTCTCCTCTCTACTGAGTTGCATACTGCTTAGCAAGATGCATTGAGGAGCCCCCTGCTACCCAGCATTCTCTTCAGTGGGGAGAATTGAACTCTTTAGATTTACAGGTACTGGTTCAGGGAGGGTGGTCGGGACTAAGGGGAGCTTCTCCTTCTATCATTTTAGGACATGGGGGGTGATACAAACCCAAAGTATTCATTAGACCAGAAGGGGGCCAGCTTTCCAGATGGGATGGTAGGGGAGAAAACAAATGAGACAGAGGATAAGAAGTTTTAGGCCTACCTGGCCCCAAACTATAGTCTCTTCTAAGTGCCCCTTTCTGAAAGAAGGAAATGCACTCCAATGAATGTTTATCATTGTAGTAGTGTTTCATTGAAAATCTTGCTGAAAGGGCCCATGAACATGAATAGTGACAAGGCCCCTCAAACTTTGGGAGCCAGTGGACTTTATTTGTAGCATGAGGTGGCATTGGCTTAATCCATTCCAAAGGGGTGGTTACTGCAGAAAATGACCCTCCGTATTCTTCCTTGGCCCACTCTCAATGCTCTGCCTCACTTAAATCCAATTCACTTGCAAGTGAAGACATCACCTTCTTGATGTCATTGGTCCTCTTTGAGAATGAAGGACAAACAATTTTACTAAAGAATGAGAGGAGAGTGGTATATTATTCCAAACACTTCAAAAATTGAAGAGGTGGCTAGGTATAGTGAAAAATTTACTGGCCTGGGGGTCAGAATCCCAGAGTCTTGGAGCTGAAAGGGACCTCAGAGACCATTCCATCTAATCCCATCTGACAAGCGTTAGTTAAATTCCTACCATGCATAAGACATGCTGTGCAGTAAGGTAGAGACACCCTTGGAGCCAGGAAGACTTGGGTTCAGAGATCACCCCTGACAGTATTGTTTGCATGACCCAGGACAAGTGGTTTCACCTGTCAGTGCTCCAGGGGACTAACTTTGAGACTCTCAATGGCGGAGCAAGTACTGATTTGTATTGGTAGATGGAATTGACTCCTCCAATGAGATTAACTGGTCTAGTCCCACTCTCCCACCCCCACTGTCCAAAATTTGTAAAGTACCAAGCTAGGCTCTAGGCATACAAAGCCCCAAAGAAGGCGTTGCTCTCCAGGAAGCTCTACTAGAACAAGAATCCATCTTACAGTATCTGCAACGAGAGAGTATTCATTCAGCCTCTGTTTGAAGACATACATGAAGACATTCAAAGCTAGCCTATGCCACTTTGAAATAGGTTACATGGGAAGATCCAGCCTTGAATCCCAGACACCCCCACCTCCAATTACTAGCTGAGTTACTCAGGGAAAGTCATTTCATCAGTCTGAGCCTCAGCTTCCTCATCTGTCAAATGGGCTAGTGGAATTGTCACAGGGGTCTTATGAGGATCAAATGAGACAGTGGATATGCAACTGTTTTGTTCATTTGGCAGATTAAATCCTTGACCCGAGCCAAGCTTGGTGCTAGGATCTGGGGAGACAAAGGCAAGCATGAAACAATTTCTAACTCGAGGAAGCATACTTTCTATAACATGTACACAGATAAGTAAATACAAGGTAGATTGAGAAGGAAGAACACTGTAGCAACCAGGGATGGAGGAAGGGATCAGGAAGAGTTGAATGATCTAGATCCATGTGGTGGGCAAGGGAAGCGTGCTCAACTTTTAAATGCTGAATACCATATCTTCATATCTGAAATGTAACAAACTGGGGAATTTCAGAACATTATAAGAATACTCAGCTTAGAGAAACCACCCCACAAAAATTCAAATATCCCACAAAATTAAAGGGATTCTTTACTTTTTTTTGAAGGCAATTGGAGTCGAGTGACTTGCCCAGGGTCACACAGCTAGTAAGTGTCAAGTATTTGGTCTGAGGTCGGATTTGAACTCAGGTCCTCCTGACTTCAGGGCTGATGCTCTATCCACTGCGCCACCTAGCTGCCCCAATTCTTTACTTTTTTGCTGCCTCCTTTTCAACAGCTGATTCCTGGTGCAGATTGTTTGCCAGCCTTTATAGGCATCGATCCATTGGTAAGGCCATGATGAAAAGAACTCTGGTCATGGAATCAAGGGATCTAGATGAAATCTCAGCTCTGGAATTTATAGCCTGTATGACTTTAAGGAGGTCATTTCACCTTTATGGAGGCTTTCATTTCACCCTAGGGTAATTATAATTAGGGACAATAGCCCTTGCCCTGGGCACTAGGTGGCACTGCAGTAGATATTGTGCCTGGCCTAGAGTCAGAAAGACTTATCTTCCTGAGTTCAAATCTGGCCTCAGGCACTTACTAGCTATGTGACCCTGAGCAAGTCATTTAGCTTGTTTGCCTCAGTTTCTTCATCTGTAAAATGAGCTAGAGAAGGCAGTGGCCAACCACTCCAGTGTCTTTGCCAAGAAAACCCCAAATGGGGTCACCAGGAGTTGGACATAATTGAAATGACTGAATAGAGGTAAAGTGACTTACCTGGGGTAACACAGCTATTAAGTGTCTGAGGCCAGATTTGAACTCTGGTCTTCCTGACTACAGGTTTCTAGCTGCCCTTGGCACATTGTTGTTGTTGTTCAGTCATTTTTCAGTTTTATCTGACTCTTGGTGACCCCATTTGGGATTTTCTTGGCAGAGATTCTGGACTGGTTGTTATTATTGATAGTTTAGATGTGATTTTAACCCAAAAAAGGATTTGGGTCAAATGTCCTGAGTTCTAGTCCCTGCTGTGTTAGTAACTGTGTGCTTAGAAACAGGCCCATTCCCCATTCTGGGCCTGAGTTTCCTTCTTTAAAAAAAAAAAAAGAGGGCAAGGAGTAAACTAAATGACCTCAAAGTCCCTCTTAACTCTGATGCCCTTTGATTTTCTGATCTAGTGATCTAACCAAAGGATTGAGACCAGGAGAGACTAAAGCTATGATGTTCACAGTAACTGCCAGGGGATAATTAGCATCAGCCATACACAAACTTGATGGACAAGTTCTACAGTAGCTTGGTGTTGGATTCAGATGAGCAAGTGGCCAATAATATTCAGACCAGATTTTATAATGAAGTCACTTCCAATATTCCTTTGGTCCTTCAATAGCAATAAGTTTTGATAGCGGGCCAAGCGCCATGCTGGACGCTGGTAGACATGGTTCCTGCTGTCCTGGTGCTCTCAGTCTACATGGGGGACATGACACCAACAGCTCCAGTTCATCACATTACAAAATTTGCATATATTATGAACCAAGCTCTATGTCAGGCTTAAAGAGAAAGGCTGTTACCTGCCAAGCATATGGATCAGAGAGAGGCAGCATTTGAGGTGGGCTTTGAAAGCTGGTTTAGAGGGATCCAACAGGCAAAGGGAGGACAGTCCAGATATAGGGAAGAATGTAAATAAAAGCACAGAAATAGGAAAGCCAGGGTACAGTGGCAGAAGAACTAGATTTAGAGTCAGGTAATCTGAGTTCTAATCCTACCACTGACTATTACCTGTGTGACCTTGGGCAACTCAGGGAATTTTCTTGGGCCTCAGTTTCTTCATCATAGGTCAGCTTTGTTGCATAGATTTGGAGTCAGGAAGACCTGAGTTTGAATTATATGTGACACTTCCTAGCTGTGTGACCCTGAGAAAGTCACTTATCTTCTCAGCTTTAGTTCCCTCATCCATGAAATGGGGATGATTAGCACCTACCTCACTGGGTTGTTGGGGGATCAAATATATGTAAAGTGCTTTGTAAACTTTAAAGTGCTCTTGCTACATTAGCTAGCTATTTTATGTAAAAGTGGTTTGTGACGTCCAGCTCCAGATGTAGGATCCTATGTGTGATCTTGAGCAAGTCACTTCCCCTTCCTAGGCCTCAGTTTCCTCCTCTGTAAAATGAGAGTACTGGATAAGATGGCCTTAGAGGCTCCTTCTAGCTCTAGAAGTAGGATCCTGTGGTCCTCTTACCTCTAGTATGGGCTGGGGTGTGTGGAGGTGAGAGGATACATTTAATCTGGTTTTTGATCCATAGAGTGTTTTCTGGTGTGTGTGTGTGTGTGTGTGTGTGTGTGTGTGTGTGTGTTGTGTGTGTGTGTGTGTGTCTGTCTCTGTGTGTGTGTGTCTCTGTGTCTCTGTGTGTGTGTGGAGAGAGAGAGAGACAGAGAGAGACACAGAGACAGAGAGACAGAGAGAGAGTTTTCTGATGCATTCTCTTACTTGATCCTTAAACTAGATCTGTGGAATAGTACCAGTAGGAAAGGGGAGAGCAACTCCAGATCATGGAAGGTCTTGAACACAAAGTGAAGGAGTTTGAGCTCTTCGCTCATTCTGTTTTCGAGAGCCAACTGAAGACTTTTGAGTAGGGGAGTGATGGTCAGATTATCAAATCTCAGATTGACAGAAACCTTGGGGATCAATTCTCACCCGTTATCATACACAGAAAGCTATGTTGCTTGTTCAGCTGGAGCTTTGGATTGGAGCTTTGACTCCTAGTCGAGAGCTGCTTCAACTCTTAGTAGTGCCATGATCCATAACAGTTACCACGAGAAATTCTATAATCCCAGAGCTGAGAAAACCCTTAGAGACCATCTGGGCCAGTTTATGAGCTGCTCGGTGGCTCTGCTGTGGGTGGCATAATAAATAGAGCACTGGGTCTGGAGTGAGGAATACTCATCTTTCTGAGTTCAAATCCAGCCCCAGATACTTACTAGGCTGTGTGACCCTGGGCAAGTCACTTCACCTTGTTTGCCTCAGTTTCCTCAGCTGTAAAATAAGCTGGAGAAGGAAATGGCAAACCACTCCAGTACCTCTGCCAAGAAAACCCCCAAATTGGGTCCTGAAGAGTTGGACATGACTGAAAAGATTCAACAACAAAGATCAGTTAATCAAACTGTCTCTGGAGCATTTCAAACAGGCCTAGGTGCCAGACTTTAGAAAAAAAAATAAATGGATACACTTAAGGTTCTAAGACTTTTCTGAGCCCCATTTTTCACTTGATTCCTTGAATAAAGAGAGTGATAGCCTAGTATGTATAACAGAAAGTGTGCTATGACTAGTAGGCCCTGGCTTGAAATCCTAGCTCTGCTACCATCGACCTTGGTGATGGGCATATTGTTTCCCTTCCCTGGGCCTCAGTCTCCTTCTCTTTAGAATGAGAGACTGAGACTAAATGAACTTGAAAGTGCCTCCCAGCTCTCAACGTTTTGCTCCTACAGTAGGCAATTAATAAAAGTTTGTTGATTGCTTGATGAAAAGGTGTTTTGAGGCTGCTTTCTACAGCAGGGCAGGGAGGATCCCCAACAGATCCATTGAAGTGTGTATGTCTCTATGTAGTATGGAATTACTCAGTACTGTCTTGTTTACACGTGAATGTGATCCAGTGCCTAGCACAGTGCCTGGAACACCAGAGGTGCTTCATGAATGCCTGGTTGCTTGCTCAGTCATCAGAGAACTAGGTGGAACAGGTAGCTGATTTTTTCCTCTTCCATGGTAGTAAACACTGTAACAAGAAGTCATGCTCAGAGAAACAGTTCTCGGTGTTTCTGTTGTGAAAATAGACTTGGCCTTCATTTAGAGAGACAGGGAAAAAAAGAGAGGAAGATAGTGGAATAGAGGCAAGGAGTAGTTTTGGACAGAGGCGGAGGACTATTAGGGCAGAACTCTGTATACTATGTCTCATGTGGGTAGGGTATCAAGCTTGTTTGTTTTACTTAACTGTTTTTCTCCTATACAAGGGAGGGTTCAGTTTTTATGTAGGGAGGCAAGTTATTTCTGACAATGACTATGATGTAAATAAAAACAAAGGGTATTAACAAAAGGATGTTTTTTTTTCCCATGGAAGTATAGGGTCTCAATGTAAATTTTATGGATGACACCTGATGCTAGTAATAGCCTGAATGATTCATGCTAACTCTTTACATGGCTGCTGTAGTGAACATCCCACCAGTAATTTTTTTTAAATGCAAGCAAAGGAATAAATAGAATAACGATCCCTTTGGTGATTCCCATTGTAAATGCCATTTCCTAAATGTACAAGATTATGATTAGCTCTGCCTCGTAATTAACAATTTGCCAAAGTGCCTGCTACGCACACAAATTCCTGTCAGAATTAGGCTGAATTTTGCTGTCTGAATAGATTTCCGTGATCCAAGGAGGAAGAGAACAATCAGAGTGGAAGCCATCCCAGATGTCCAGCCTTATTTTCTATACACAAGCATAATTAGCAGCAATACTAATTGTTCCAGACCAGAAGCTCATTTGTTTTTTTCTATAGATAGAAAGAACATTAAATCCCAGAAGGATTGTCTGTCTGTCTGGCATTTTCTCTATTTTTCCTGGAGCTGGCAAGATCATAAGGTCTACTTCTGGCTAAAGGCAGATTGGTTGGGTTGTAGAAGCATCTAGCAGTTGCGAGGGGACTTTTGCCCATACTTCTGTGGCAGTCTGCCTGTGTCTACCCTCAATGGTCCAGGTCAGTCCCAGTTCTTGAACCCTTCTTTTGCATATTGCTTTAGCCTTACACTCAATTAAGATGAATTTGAGGGGTAGCAATAATACTTGGGGGGATCAGAAAAGGCATCTTATAGGAGGGGGCATCTGAATTGTTCCTTGAAAGGAATTGGGTTCTAAGAGGCTGAAATGAGAAGAGAGAGCATTCCATGATGATAATTATGTTGTTAGTATCCATTGATTGAGAACATACATGATGAAAGAGTATCCCTGTGCATTCAGTGAACCTTTGAAATGAAATGGAATTTTAAAAATCACATCAGCATTGACATGCATTAGGGGGAAAATTATAGTATAGCTATTTGCAAACCATTATTCAAGGATGTGTTTTTGAAAATGGATTTGCATATGGATTCATGGACCTCCTCTGTGTGTGTGTTGGTGGGGGGAGGGGTCTGTAGCTCACAGGGTGGCAGCCTTGGACTTGGTCTGTAATAGCCCTTCCAGCTCTGTGGTTCTATAAGAATAACTTCTATTTGCTTGGCCCTTCCTTCAAGATTTACAAATCACACTCTACATAACAGCTCCCAGGAGGTGTTTTTCTAATGGGAGAACTAAGGAGTCAGAGGAGTAAGGTCATTGACTCAAGATCTCACAACTAATAAATATCCTGGTCAGGATTGGAACCCAGGTATCTTGAGGAGTTATTGTATATGAATTTGGAGTCAGAAGACCTGGGCTTGAATTTCAGCTCTGCTCTGTACCACATGTGTGGCCTTGGACAAGTCCTTCTCACTGTTGGGAATTCAGTTTCTTCTACTGTAAGATGGGTGAGGTGGACTAGGTGATCTCTGAGGTCCTTGTGGCTATAATTCTTATGATCTTATGACTTGGATTCAGATATTTGTGGTGCTGCTTATCACTTCCAATTGGGCTGTATCCCTGACCCCTGTCTGAGTCCTACTTTCTTCCTTTGTAAAATGAGTGGGTTAGACTAGATCAGGAGTTCTTAACCTTTTGGGAGGTCATAGACTCCTTTAATAGTCTTCTCAAGCCAATTGACCCCTTTTCACAATAATGTTTTCAAATAATTGAGGGGAATGGGAAATTTCAGTTAGAGGTTGGTGAAAATAAAGATGTCATTTTTTTTTACCCCATCCGAGTTCATAGATCCCCTGGCATCTGTCCCTGGACCCTAGGTTAAGGCCCCTTGGACTAGATATTCTCTCAGAGGACTTTCCAGTGCTGACATTCTTTGCTTCAGTGACTCCAAGGCCAGCACCCTTGTCCCTCTAAGCTTTTCCTTTCAATTGTGTTTCTCAGCAATGATAGATCTTCAGCTTTGAAGTGTAGCCTTCAGTTTTGGAAAGATCTCCAAACTACTCGGCAACATATTTGCTGATTAATGTGGGCGAACAAGCTGGAGAAGACCTTGCTTGGACCAAAGTGAGGTGTGACTGTTAGGCAATGACCCGAGTTTCCTCCTGAGTCTCAGAAATCGGCTGGGGGGAAGGGAGAGGGGCAATGTAATTTGAGCCCTAGCAGCATCGCTGAACCACTGCTGTATAGCCTCTGACAGGGGACTCTTTTGTAAGGGTTACATTCTTTAGAAATATAATTTCAAGTGGAACAAAAGCCCTCTTGTTACTTAATAACCATACCTAACATCCTGTCCAATATCACAAACAAGCAAACAAGCGTTCATTAATCATTCGTTCTGTGTCAGGCACTGACCTAGGAGCTGGGGATTAAAAAAGCAAAAAACGAAACATCCCCTGCCCTCAAGGAGCTTACGTTTTATTGGGGAAAATAATAGATAAACATGTAAAAAATACGAAATAGATGCAAAGTAAATACAGGGTAATGGGGGGGGGTATGAAGAAGAAAGGGAACGAATATTCATTAAGAGCCTACTATCTGCCAGGCATTGTACTAAGAGATTTACAAATAACAACTCATTTTATCCTCACAACAACCCTGTGAGACAGGTGCTGTTATTATCTCCATTTTATAGTTGAGCAAACTGAGGCCGATAGAGGTTAAGTGACTTGTCCAGAGTCACACAGTAAATATCATAGGTCTGATTTGAACTCCTGTCTTTTTGACTCCAGGCCCAGCTCTCCATCTACTGCTGCACCACCTAGTGACCTCTAGTGAGGCCTCTCAGCTTAAACTTTTTCCACTCATGACCCTTTCAGTGCTTCTTAAACTGTGAGTCACAACCCCATTGCAACCCACGGTTTAAGAAGCGCTGCAGAGGCCCCAGAGGCTGGAGGGTCAGTTAAGGCCATATGTGGTAGGGGTATCTGAGCTGAACTTTGAAGGAGGCGAGAGATCCTAGGAGACAAAGTGAGGCGACAGAGCCTTGAAGGCATTCAAGACCACGTGTGCAAAGGAACTGAAAGGAGAGATGGAGGACAATGTGACTGGAGCATATGTGTAAAGGGGAATAACATGTGTTAAGTGTGGAAGTGCAAACTGGAGCCACCCTGGGAAGGGTTAGACATGACAGACAGAGGGGTGGAGTGTTGGTGGCATAGGCCATAGGATCATTGGATTTCAATCAGTAAGGGCCCTCAGAGACCATGCAGTCCATTACTCTCCTTTTACAGATGAAGAAACCTTACTCCTCTCCCAAGGTCCAGAGCCAGTAAGTAGCAGAGCTGAGATTCAAACTCAGGCTTCCTAACTCCAAATCCAGCATTACTCTATTACACTGTGCTGTCCACCCCTTCATTTTTTAGCTGAGGTAACTGAGGCCCTGAGAGGTATCGTGGGAAAACCACTTTTTGGTGCTTCTATAAGAGGAAATGTGACAGTCTGATTGGGAATGAGCCTTCCTGCAGGTCCAGAGAATTGAGTTATCAATAACATTGCCACAGTGTCTCCATTTGTCCTAGGGTTCTCTCAGTCTGTTTCCTCTATAGGCAAATGGATGAAAATTCCCACGAGCATGTCTCTAAATGGAGTATGATTAGAAGCTGAGCTGAGAATGAAGGGTTTTGTTAGAAGTAATCCAAGCATGATCTGAGAAATCTTATGACAGTAGCTTACAACATAACCCCTGAGTTTTTAGGACCAGGACCAAATGAAAGAGAGTAGTGTATGTACATGCCAGGAGAGACTGTCCCCTAGATCTGTAGAATGCTAATTTATTACATCAGCTCCATGGAATCAATTTGCATTTAGAACAGAAGAAAATTGACAAAAGAAATAATGTTAAAATCAATTAAAGTGGGAGAAGGGGACATGTTATTCAAATGGGAAGTCACTTGTGTTTCTGATGTTACCCAGACTATCTCTGAAGGGGGAGTATGCACTATGTACTATGTGGTCATATTCATTCATTCATTCATTCATTCATTCATTCACTAAATACTTCCTGAGCACCTGCCGTATGTTCCACATTGATACAAAGTTCAGATAAAACTCAATCTATGCCCTCATGGAGCTCAGAGTCTAGTAGGAGGAAATAAAATATCAAAAAAAAAAAAGACCTATCATTTAGAATATTACTTGAGATCATTTTTTGTCTAGACCTGGGATTTCATTGGTGTAGGGACCATCAGCATAGAAGCTCCCTCCAGTGATGCAGATCAGTGACTCTTGTGTAATTGAGTCCCAGAGAGCTACCTGTGGGCACTGAGAGGTTGAGGGATTTGCCTGTAGTCACACAGCCAGGAAGTATCAGAGACAAAACTTGATCTCAGGATTTTCTGCCTTTATTCGTTATGCCATGCTGCCTCCTGCTGTTCGTCATGATAAGAGCTCTTTAAGGTTTGGAAAATGCTTGCCGGATTTTGTCTCACTTAATCTGTGAAGGGCATTAGGATAGGGGTGAAAACTGGACTTAGCATTTCATTAGAATAAAAAAAAAATAAACCAGATGAGGAAACTTCCTCTCCCTAGGCAGGTCAGCACTTTCTCTGCAAACACATAGTCTTAGAGAGCTGCCTGGGGCAGTATCAATTGCAATCCCAAGGGATTGCACAGTCTTCCAGCTCAAGACAACATAGGAGGTTGGAAAGAGAGATCTGTGACACGGGGATGGAGGCTAGCCCAGGGCCCACCTGGATGAAATGCCAGTGGTAGGACTAGGTGATGGTGACAGCAGCAGCCCCAGCTTCAGAAGCTCTCCAGCTAGATGGCAGGAAGACCTGGCCGCTGGTCAGAAAGAGATTACAGGGTACCTGTGGGCTAGCGCTAGATATAGGACCAGATGCTGTTTGGCAACTCCATTTTTATACCTACTTCTGGGTCATGGTTCAAGGGCACACATATGCTCCAGTCACATTGTCCTCCATCTCTCCTTTCAGTTCCTTTGCACATGTGGTCTTGAATGCTTTCAAGGCTCTGTCACCTCACTTTGTCTCCTAGGATCTCTTGCCTCCTTCAAAGTTCAGCTCAGATACCCCTACCACATATGGCCTCACCTTCCTGGGTGAGGACCAGAGTGCAGACCAAGAAAGAAGTGACTAATGTGAAAATATGTTTAATGGGTATGTAAATGTAAAGCCTATATCAGATTGTGTGCCGTCTTGGGGAGGGTGGGGAAGAGGAAGGGGGAGAAAAATTTTCAACTCAAAAGCATATGGAAGTGATTGTTGATAAATCAAAATAAATAAATTAAAAAAAAAAAGGAAGAAGTGACTAAACCTTTCCCTAGATCATACCACCTTAGAAGCCCTGAAAACTTGTAGGCGCCAGAAAGAAACCATGCAAATAACATGGAGCCACAGTAAATCACACAAGATTTAACAGCTACAGTGTTAAAGGAGTAGAGGGCTTGGAATATAACCTTCTGGAAGGCAAAAGAGCTGAGATTACAACCAAGAATAACCTACCCAGCAAACCTACCCCTTGATCCATTAAGGGGAAAAAATGGATACTTAATGAAACAGAGGACTTTCATTCCTGGTGAAAAAAAAGCTGAATAGAAATTTTAACTTTCAAATATAAGACTCAAGAGAAATCTAAAAGGTACATATACATATGTGTATATATGTGTGTATAAAAGGGTAAATATAACAGAAATCAGAAGGGCCTCAATAAGGCTAAACTGTGTACCTTTCTATAATGGAAGATGATGTATTTTCTAAGAACTTTATCATATTAGGGCAGTTAGGAGGATTCCACATAGAAAAAGGGTGCAGGAGTGAGTTGATTATGTTGGGATGATGTTAAAAAATGGATAGATGAAAAAGAGGGATGCCCTGGGAGAAGGGGAAAGGGAGAGGAAGAATGGGGAAAATTATCTCACATAAAAGAGGTGTGGTGGCTGGGAAATGCTTGAATCTCATTCATATCTAAATTGGTTAAAAAAGGTATGTGTGTGTGTGTGTGCACACACATACGTACACTCAGTTGGTAATAGATGCCTATCTTACCCTATAGGGAAGTAGGAGGGGAAGGGGATAAGAGAAAGAGAGGGTGATTACTGAGAGAGCAGATGAAAGAAAGTAATGGTCAGAAGCAAAACAGACTTTATAGAAAGGACAGGATGAAAAAAGAGAAGGATAAATAGAAGAAAATAAGATTGAGGGAAATGCACAGTTAGTATTCATAACTGTGAATGTGAATGAGATGAACTCAACCATAAAATGGAAGTAGATAGCAGAATGGATTAAGAACCAGAATCCAACAATATGGTGCTTATAAGAAACACACTTGAAGCAGAGACAGACACACACAGAGTTAAAATAAGGGGCTGCAGCAGACTGTTATGCATCACCTGAAGTAAAAAAGGCAGGGGTAGCAATCATGATCTCAGACAAAGCAAAAGCAAAAATAGACCTAATCAAAATGAATAAGCATGGAAACTACATCTTGCTAAAAGGAACCATAGACAATGAAACAATATCAATACTAAACATATATGTGCCAAATGGTATCCACATTCTTAAAGGAAAATTAAATGAATTACAGGAGGAAATAGATGGTAAAAACCATACTAGTGGGGGGCCTCAACTTTCCCCTCTCAGAGCTAGATACATCTAACCATAAAATAAATAAGAAGGAAGTCAAGGAGATAAGTAGAATTTTAGAAAAGCTACAGAAAATCTTAGGGAAAAAAACCTCTGGAGAAAACTGAATGGGAACGGAAAGGAGAATGCCTTTTTCTTGGTTGTTCATAACACCTTCATAAAATTGACCATGTATTAGGGCATAAAAACTCACAACCAAATACAGAAAAGCAGAAATATTAAATGCAGCCATCTCAGACCATAATGCAATAAAATTACATTTAATAAAAGGCTATGGATGCATAGATTAAAAGCTAATTGGAAACTAAATAATCTAATCCTAAAGAATGAGTATGTCAAAGAATAAATCTTAGAAACAATCAATTTCATTAAAGAGAATGACAGCAATGAAACAACATTCCAAAATTTGTGGGATGTAGCCAAAATAGTACTTGGGGGGGACATTTATAAAAGATCAGTTCAATGAATTGGGCATGCAACTAAAACAGCTAGAAAAAGAACAAACTAAAAATCCTCAGTTAAACACCAAAATGGAAACCTTGAAAATCAAAGGAGAGATTAATAAAATTTAAAGTAAAAAATTTATTGAACTAATAAGTAAAAGTAGGAACTGGTTTTATGAAAAAAGGAAACCAATAAAATAGATAAACCACTGGTTAATTTGATTTAAAAAAGAAAGAAGAAAACCAAATTGTTAGTATCAAAAATGAAAAGGTAAATGCAGCACCAAGGAAGATGAAATTAAAGCAATTAGGAGTTATTTTGCTCAATTATATGCCAGTAAAACTGACATCTACACGAAATGGATGAATATTTACAAAAATGTAAGCTGATTAACTAAAGAGGAAAAAAAATACTTCAGTAACCGTTTTTAGAAAAAGCAATTGAATAAGCCATAATTGACTCCCCTAAGAAAAAATCTCCAGGATCAGATCGATTCACAAGTGAATTCTACCAAACATTTAAAGAATAATTAATCCCAATGCTATATAAACTATTTGAAAAAATAGGTAAAGAAGAAGTCCTACGAAATTCCTATTATGACACAAATATGCTTTTGATACCTAAACTAGGGAGAGCAAAAACAGATAAAACTATGGACCACTTTCCTCAATGAATATCAATGCAAAAATTTTTAACAAATTACTAGCAAGGAGATTACAGCAATATATCACCAAGCTCACACACTATGACCAAGTGGGATTTATACCAGAAATGCAGAGCTGGTTCAATATTAGGAAAACTATTGGCATAATTGACCATATCAGTAAGAACAACAATAAAAAATCATATGATTAGATCAATAGATGCAGAAAAAGTCTTTGCCAAATACAATCTCCATTCCTACTAAAAAACAACATTAGAAAGCATAGGAATCAATGGAACCTTTCTTTCTTTTTCTTTCTTTAGGCAATTGGGGTTAAGTGACTTGCCAGGGTCACATAGCTGGTAAACGTCAAGTGTGTTGTCTGAGGGTGGATTTGAACTCAGGTCCTCCTGACTTCAGGGCCAGTGCTCTATCCACTGTACCACCTAGCTGCTCCCAAATGGAACCTTTCTTAAAACAAGTGTTGTTTAGTCGTTTTAGATATGTGGTAGTCTTTTTGATCCCATTTGAGGTTTTCTTGGCAGAGATACTGGAGGGGTTTGTCATTTCCTTCTCCAGCTCATTTTACAGATGAGGAAACTGAGGCAAACAGGGTTAAGTGACTTGTTCAGGGTCACACAACTAGTAAGTGTCTGAAGCTGGATTTGAACTCAGGAAGATGAATCTTCATGATTCCAATCCTACTGTGCCACCTAGCTACCCCAGTTAAAATAAGTAGCATCTATTTAGAAAAAAATATTTATCTGTCTGTCTGTCTGTCTGTCTAAAGAGCAAGCATTATGATAAACTTGAAGCCTTCCCAGTAAGATCAGGAATGAAATAAGGATGTCCATTATCACCACTATTATTCAATATTGTACTAAATTGTACTATAGCAATAAGACAAGAAAAATAAATTGAAGGAATAAAAATAGGTAATAAGGAAACAAAACCATCACTCTTTACAGATGATAAGGTAGTATACTTAGAACATCCTAGAGAATCAACTAAAAAAGTAATTGAAACAAGTAACAACTTCAGCAAAGTAGCAGGATATAAAATAAATCCATGTAAATCATAAGCATTTCTATATACTACCAACAAAACCCAACAGGAAGAGATAGAAAAAAAATTCCTTTTAAAATAACTGCAGACAATATAAAATACTTGGGAGTCTACCTGCCAACAAACCCAGGGATTATATGAACACAATTACAAAACACTTTTCACAGAAATAAAGATAGATTTAATCAAGTGAAGAAATATTAATTGCTCATGAGTAGGTTTAACCAATATAATAAGGGGGCAGCTAGGTGGTACAGTGGATAGAGTATCGGCCCTGAAGTCAGGAGGACCTGAGTTCAAATCTGGCCTCAGACACTTGACACTAGCTATGTGCAAGTCACTTAATCCCATTGCTTAGCCTCCCCAAAAAGTAATAAATAAAAATAAATAATCAATATAATAACCATGACAATTCTACCTAAGTTAATTTACTTATTTAATGCCATAACAATTAAACTACCAAAGAAGTATTTTATAGAACTAGAAAAAAAAGTAACAGAATTCATCTGGAAGAACAAAAGGTCAGGAATATCAAGAGAATCAATGAAAAAAAAAAAGATTAAGGAAGGAAGCCTAGCAGTTACAGATTTCAAACTATATTATGAAGCAGTAATCACCAAGATAATCTGGTACTGGCTAAGAAATAGATAAGTGGAATAGATTAGGTATACAGTACACAGTTGCAAATGACCATAGTAATCTAGTGTTTGATAAATCCAAACTTCCAAGCTTTTGGGGTAAGGACTCAATATTTGACAAAAATTGCTGGGGAAATTGGAAACAATTTGGCAGAAACTAATCATAAACCAACATTTCTCACCATATACCAAGATAAGGTCAAAAATGGATAAATGATTTAGACATAAAGGGTGATATAAGTAAACTAGGAGAGGATGGGAAAATATACCTTGTAAGATCTATTGATAAAGGAAGAATTTATGACCAAACAAGATATAGAGGAGATTATGGGAAGTAAAATAGATAATTTTGATTACATGAAATTAAGAGGCTTTTGCACACACAAAACTAATGCAGCCAAAATTAGAAGGAAAATAGGAAATGGGAAAAATTTTTGCAACAAGTTTCTCTGATAAAGTCCTTATTTCTCAAATATATAGGGAACTGAGCCAAATTTATAAAAACGAGAACCATTCCCCAGTTGATAAATGGTCAAAGGATATGAACAAGCAGTTTTCAGAAGAAACCAAAGCTGTCAATAGTCATATGAAAAAAATTCTCTAAATCACTATTGATTAGAGAAATGCAAATTAAAACGATTCTGAGATACCACCTCGTATCTGTCAGGTTAGTTATCATGACAGAATAGGAAAATGACAAATGCAGGAGGGGATGTGGAAAAATTGGGACACTGATGCACTGTTGGAGTTATAAACTAGTAGTCCAACCATTCTGGAAAATAATTTGGAGCTGTGCTCAAAGGGCTGTAAAACCGTGCATACCCTTTGACCCAGCAATACCACTACTAGATCTATATCTCAAAGAAATCAAAGAAAAAGGAAAGAGACCGATCTGTGCAAAAATAATTATAGTAACTCTTTTTGTGGTGGCAAAGAATTGGAAATGGAGGGGATGCCCATCAATTGGGGAATGGCTGAACAAGTTGTGGCATATGGGTGTGATGGAATACAATTTTGCTTTAAGAAACAAGCAGGATTATTTCAGAAAAACCTGGGAAAACTTATACGAGAACATCATGCACAGCGGTAGAAGGGCAAAGACTGGAAGCAGAGAGCTTCCAAAGTGGCTAATGGGAAAGGGGTGAATGCTAACCCCCAAAGGTTTGAGGGACCGCAGTGGAAGGAGAACTGGAGGGGAGGTATAAGCTCAAAACCCCAGGTGTTAGTACTAAAAGCAGCAGCTTATCCCACTTCCCCCATGGCTGACAGACTCTGCCCCCCTTTTTAACAACAACAAAAAAAACCAATCCCATCTATCACTTATAATAAATAAGAAAGATTAAAACTGTTTCAGTTTCCTGGTTCTTAGGGATTCCGAGTTAAGGATTGGCTAAATGGGTTTTTGAGAGTGAGATGGGAAGCTTCATCATCTTCATCATCTTCAGGATGCAGGAATCTGTTGCCTATAAGAATTAGGCTGCTACAAAAAAGTAGTTGAATTGAGCACAGCATCGTCAGAATTTTGCAAACAAAGAAGGCAGCGACCTTTCCGACCTTTGTGGAGCTGTAAGGGCAAATAGTGAAATTGTATTGGTTAAACAGAAAACACTCCAAGTATCCTAGGGAGTCCTTTGTCTCTATAACTAACTTGACCCAGGCTGAAGGGAATTGCTCTGATGCTTGTGCTTCCTGGGAGACTTAGAGAGTCTTTGCTTTAAAGAGTTGCAACTTTCCTTAGGATTCTACATATGAATGATACCAAGGAGTAGTAGCCCCATATTATTGGTGAAGAAGGTGCTATTCAGAGAGGTTGTAGCATTTGTCCAAGGATACACAGTTCACAAGTGCCCAAACCTGGGAAGGCTCAGGGCTCCTGATTAAGTGCCTACTAGGTTCTAGGTGTTCTGCTAGGCAGTGGGGATAAAAAAAAAAAAAGATGCAGACAGAATTGACCCGGCTCTCAAGAAGTTACTGTGCTGTGACTTAACTTTTTTTGTGTCCTGAACTCCTCAGGCAAGCCTGTGGACCCCTTTTCAGAATCATGTTTTTAAATGCATAAAATAAAATATAGAGGATTACAAAGGAAATCAAGACTAATAAAAATAAAGATGGCTTTTTTTTCCCATCCAAGTTCCCTAACCCTGTGAAATTTATCCATGTTGATCCCATGTTAAGAGTCCCTGATTAATAAGGAAAAAATATAGAATGAGTAATAACAACTGAATGCCAATTCTTATTCATTCAAATAACAGGAATACCAGATCAAAAAACACTTGCTTTTTAAAGCAAAGTCCTCACAACAGCCTTACAAGATCAAAGGGGCAACGAGTAATAACTCCATAGTATTGGTGAAGAAGGTAAAATTCAGAGAGGTTGTGGCATTTGTCCAAGAACACACTGTTCACAAATGCCAAACTTGGGAAGGCCCAGGGCTCCTGACTGCCAGTCATTCCACAGTTCTTTCCATTTAGGCCTTTTTACTGTGATCTGAAATAATGTAGGGCTATGGATTTTTTTTTTGTGAGCCTTTAATGTAGTAAGGCTGTAGTGATTTAAAAAGTTGCTGTAGAAGCAGATTTTGCAACTCTGCCTGAGGCACATTTTGCTGCAATCCTTCCATTTTCTTTGGACTATCACAGCATGGTTCTTAATCTCTGTGTGCCTGCTTTGTCTTCTCTAGTAATTTAGCTTATTATGAGCATTGTTCCTTCCAAATACCCAGTCATTTCTTTACTATTTCTGTAGCAGGAATTTTTACCTGTACCTTCTACCCAAGAGAGAGAAACTAATAAAGGAAGAACAGTGTAGCATAAAGAGCTCCAAATTTTAAGCCAGAAGTCCTGAGTTTAGATGCCCACCCGGCCCTGGGATCCTGGGCAAGTTCCATCCCTTCTCTGGGTCACCATAAAATAGGGGAGTTGGACTGGAAAGTTTCAAAGGTCTCTTCTGTCTCTAAATCTTAATGACCCCCATCTTGGACTTTGTGTAACACTTTTTTGTACCCCTCTAATAAATGCATTTGTAATGATATGCATTATCATTATTTCTGCTTATGTTTTATATCTTTACTAGACTATAAGCTCCAGGAGGGCAAGGACCTTGTCCTGTCTTAATTTTGTATAACTCTTGTGCCCTGAACACAGAGCTCTTAATAAATGGACATTCATGAGGCAGCATGGTAAAAAGCACAGAATTCAAATCCTGGTTCACCTGCTTAATCAGTCATGTGTGGAGGCAAAGTGGCGTTAGTAGAAGGGAGTGTCAAACTTGGAATCCAAAGGCCCAACTTTGAATCCTGGCCAAGTCATTTAACCTCTTGGGGCCTTAATTTCCTCATGTGTTAAATGAGAGGGTTGACCAAAATGACTTCCAAAGTCACTTCCAAACCTCAATTTCTAATTCCATGACTTCATTCAGTTCAGCAAAGTATTTCTCCTCTGAGCCAGGCGCTGTGCTAGGCACTGAAGATACAAAGGTAAACACCAAATAGGCCGTTCCCTGGAACTTGCAGTCTGGTGGTGAATGTGAATGAGAGATTGATCCATGTCTTCAAGGAGAATTCGAGGAAGGAGAAAACACTCAGAAGGGCTTCGTGAAGGGGGTAACTTCTAAGCCAAGTAGGCCTTAACGTCTCTGAGGCTCATTCCACAGTATAGAACACCTCTGCAGTGACAACTAATTACAAAGTGAAAATAAGAAAAGACTCCACTGTGTTTGTTATTAACAATGAAATGCATTTGGTTTAGTAGGACCAAATGCCACCTGAAAGATTCTCCTCCAACAAAGTCTCTCCCATGCACACCAAAGTCATACACGATTCCTTCTTATTATAGAGACTATTATAATTATTACAGAGATAATTTTGTTCAGTAATTCTTGGATTATTGATGTCATATGTAACATCCACCTGGGTGGTTATGCTCACCAAAGGTATTCACCACCATCTTGGAGGAAGTCCAACACAAAGTCCAAACGTAGGGCAGCTAGGTGGTGCAGTGGATAGAGTACTGGCTCTGGATTCATGAGGACCTGAGTTCAAATCTGGCCTCAGATACATAACACTTACTAGCTGTGTGTGACCCTGGGCAAATCACTTAACCCCATTGCTTAGCCAAAAAAACCCCAAAACAAAACAAAACAAAACAACAAAAAAACAAAGTCCAAACAGAAGAGGTTCCAGTTGCAGGTACCACTCTCCTGATCACATCAATTCCCAGAATGTTGCAGAGCCTCCTGAATGAGATCCATATAACCCAAGGAGTTTGGCCTAGCTAGCCATAGCAGAAAAACCAAGTGGATGAAGTCTAGTCAAGAAGAATTTATTAAGTGCTTACTATGTGTCCAGCACTGTGCTAAGGGCTAGGGATACAAAGAAAGTCAAAACAGAATGTCTTTTATCCATATTATGTTATAAATTTGGATGGGCAACTCATGAAGTTGGCCCATCAGTAGAGCACATCTTGGATAGATCTCAGAGTCAGACACTAAGGTGAGCCCACAATTGAGCAGGATGAAGAGAGTAGGCTGGAAAATTATGCAGTATTTTTATGACTGGCAGTTTCTCCCTGAAACCAAAGCCCATCAGTATTCTTCTGGTGATTCTGTACCATGCTTTCCAAAGAATTAAATTTGTGGGTCACCCCAAGCGCAATGGAGGATCGCATAGTGGATGTTGAGCATACTGAAAAAATGTTACTAACCAAGAATTATGTAAGAGAAGCCACATAAGTGATGTCTTCAGAGAGGTATATAGGACCACAAAAGAAGGTGGGCCAATCATATGTTGAGAGTAAGCTAGTAGTAAGCTAATGCTTGTACCAGTGGTATCCACACAATATCAGCACAGCTAGAGGAATGCCTGTGACATATCAGATGGCTCCTTGGGGGAAGATTTCCCAGAGAACAGGGATGAGAGTCTCACATGACCAGAAAGTATAGATGGGTTTACGTTGTTGCAGGGAGTAGGCACATTGATGACCTCCAAGATCAGTCAAGGACCTTGGTCAGGTCTAGCCTTTATTTCCTTTTTTAAAAAAATTTTATTAATTTATTTTGATTTATCAACAATCACTTCCATATGCTTTTGAGTTGAAAATTTTTCTCCCCCTTCCTCCCCCCCACCCTCCCCGCACAATCTGATATAGGCTTTACATTTACAATCCTATTAAACATATTTTTACATTAGTGAAGTTGTAAGTAAAAATTAAAACCAATAGGAGGAAACATCAGAAAGATGAAACAAAACTCAACAGAAGGTAAAAATAAGTGATAGCGATTCGGCTTTCATAGTTCTTTCTTTGGATGTGGACAGCATTTTCCATCCGAGGCCTCTGGCAATGTCTTAGATCCTTGTAATGCTGAGAAGGATTCAGTTTAACAATATTAGTCATCATATAACATGGCTGTTATTGTGTACAAAGTCCTCTTGGTTCTGCTCACTTCACTCAGCATCAGACCATATAAGTCTTTCCAGGTTTTTCTGAAGTCTGCCTGCTCATCATTTCTTATAGCACAATAATATTCCATTACATTCATATACCACAACTTGCTCAGCCATTCCCCAATGCATGGGCATCCTCTCAATTTCCAATTCTTTGCTACCACAAAAACAGCTGCTATGAATATTTTTGTACATGTGGGTCCTTTTCCCATTTGTTTGATCTCTTTGGGATATAGCCCTAGAAGTGCTATTGCTGGATCAAAGGGTATGCACATTTTTGTAGCCCTTTGGGCATAGTTCCAAATTGTTCTCCAAAATGGTTGGATCATTTCACAACTCCACCAACAATATATTAGTGTTCCAATTTTCCCACATCTTCTCCAACATTTATCATTTTCCTGTTTTGTCATGTTGGCCAATCTGATAGGTGTGATGTGGTACCTCAGAGTTGTTTTGATTTGCATTTCTCTAATCAATAACGATTTAGAGCATTTTTTCATATGACTATAGATGGCTTTAATTTCTTCATCTGAGAACTGTCTGTTCATATCCTTTGACCATTTATCAATTGGGGAATGGCTTGTGTTCTTATAAATTTGTCTTAATTCTCTATATATTTTAGAAATGAGGCCTTTATCAGAGAGACTGGTTGTAAAAATTCTTCCCAATTTTCTACCTTCCTTCTAATCTTAGTTGCATTGGCTTTGTTTGTGCAAAAACTTTTCAATTTAATGTAATCAAAATTATCCATTTTGCTTTTCATAATGTTTCTATCTCCTGTTTGGTCATGAATTCTTCTGTTCTCCATAGATCTGATAGGTAAACTATTCCTTGTTCTCCCAGTTTACTTATGGTATCAGCCTTTATATCTAAGTCATGAACCCATTTTGACTTTATTTTGGTATATGGTGTGAGATTTGGGTCTATGCCTAGTTTCTGCCATACTCTTTTCCAGTTTTCCAGTTTTCCCAGCAGTTTTTTCAAAGAGTGGGTTCTTATCCCAGAAGCTGGGGTCTTTGGGTTTATCAAATAATAGATTACTATAGTCATTGACTACTGTGTCTTGCATATTTAACCTATTCCACTGATCCACCTCCCTATTTCTTAGCCAGTACCAAGCAGTTTTGATGATTGCTGCTTTATAATACAATTTAAGATCTGGAATTGCTAGGCCACCTTCCCCTGCATTTCTTTTCATTAGTTCCTTTGATATTCTGGACCTTTTGTTTTTCCAAATGAATCTTGTTATTATTTTTTCTAACTCTATAAAATAATTTTTGGTAGTTTGATTGGTATGGCACTGAATAAGTAAATTAGCTTAGGTAGGATTGTCATTTTTATTATATTAGCTGGCCTACCCATGAGCAACTGATGTTTTTCCAATTATTTAGATCTGATTTTATTTGTGTGAAAAGTGTTTTGTAATTGTGTTCATAGAGTTCCTGGGTTTGTTTCGGGAGGTAGACTCCTAAATATTTTATAATGTCTACAGTAAGTTTAAATGGGATTTCTCTTTCTATCTCTTGCTGTTGGGCTTTGTTGGTAATATATAGAAATGCTGATGATTTGTGTGGGTTTATTTTATAGCCTGCAACTTTGCTAAAGTTGTTTATTATTTCAAGTAGTTTTTTACTAGATTCTCTAGGATTCTCTAAGTATATCATCATGTCATCTGCAAAGAGTGATAGCTTTGTTTCTTCTTTGCCTATTCTAATGCCTTCAATTTCTTTTTCTTCTCTTATTGCTGAAGCTAAGATTTCCAGTACAATATTGAATAACAGTGGTGATAATGGACATTTTTGTTTCACCCCCGATCTTATTGGAAATGCTTCTAGCCTGTCCCCATGACATATTATGCTCGCTGAAGGTTTTAGATAGATGCTATTTATTATTTTAAGGAAGACTCCATTTATACCTATGCTTTCTAGTGTTTTTAATAGGAATGGGTGTTGTATTTTATCAAAAGCTTTTTCTGCATCTATTGAGATGATCATGTGGTTTCTTTTGATTTTGTTGTTGATATGCTCAGTGATGCTGATAGTTTTCCTAATACTGAATGAACCTTACATTCCTGGTATAAATCCTATCTGGTCATAGTGTATTATTCTTGTGATAGGTTGCTGCAATCTATTTGCTAGTATTTTGTTTTAAATTTTTGCATCTATATTCATTAGAGAAATTGGTCTATAATTTTCTTTCTCTGTTGGGTCTAGCCTTTATTTCCACCTTCATCTTAAGATCCATTTCTACTTCCTCATACAAGAAAGACATTGAGGGGTCAGAGGCTAAAGGCAGTAGTTCTACTGTCATTAGAGATGAAGCCAGATTGTAGTAAGAATACTGATGTATTTGTTCTGCTTTGTGTCTATTTCTTGGCCTCCTTCTATTTTCAACTATAAATACTCTTCAGATGATCTGGCTTTAATCTCATGCCAAGCTGTCTTCAATCTCACTTTCTACTGCTTTTTGCTGTTTTGTGAAGTAATATCACTCATAATCTTCTGTCACCCTTCTCCATAATATCTTGTGAACAAACTTGTACTTTACACTGATATTAACCTTGCTGTCACATCTTTCAACTTGATGAGAGTATAGTGTTTGTTGATGGAGGTGGTTCCTAGGCTCTTTTGACCTCCTCATTGTGCCAGCTGCTTTAACATCCATTAAGTTTCTCCAAGTCAATGACTTTACCTTTATTTATTTCCCAGTTTTCAGATTCAATAGCTTGTTTAAATAGGTCAGATAGGAGCTGTCAGAATTACATGTAGTATCTTTATCTCATCTTTATCCTTTCTTCAAAATTTGGTAGTGATTTTGACCTTTGCCCTAACTAGTTCATAGTCTGACTACACACAGACAAATGATTCATAAATGACATTCTTACATCTTAGAAGTAGTTTTATTTCTCCTCATTTTTGGGGGTGATTGGCACATCTAGTCCCTTCTATCTCTCTTATTGAAGAAAGCATTCATGACAAATAGATACAGAACTACTGAGCCCTTGGCCTCTTTTCTTTCTTATCTAATGAACCCAGTATCTAATCTATTTTCAAGTCAAGTCAGACATTTATTAAGCACCAGGCACTGTGCTAAGCAGTTAGGATACAAAGAAAGGCAAAAGATGGTCCCTGCCCTCAAGGAGCTCACAGTCAAATTTGGGAGACAACCTGCTAACAATTATGTACAAACAAACTATATACAGAATAAATCAGAGATGATCTCAGAAGGAGGGCACCATCATTAAGGAAGATTGGGAAAAAATTCTTGTAGAAAGTGGCATTTTAGCTGAGACTAGAAAGAAAGCAGGGAAGCAAGAAGGTAGAAATGAGGAGAGAATTTTACACATGGAGGACAATTGGTAAAAGTGCCTGAAGTTGGGAGATTAAACAGTAAGAAGGTCAGTGTCACTGGAATGGAGGGTATGTGGAGGGTCATAAGGTTTAAGAAGACTGGGAAGGTAGGAAGGCTCCAAAGTTATGAAGGGATTTTAATGTCAAACAGAGAATTTAAATTTGATCCTGTAGGCAATAGGGAACCACTGGAATGTATTGAGTGTGTGTGTGTGTGTGTGTGTGTGTGTGTGTGTGTGAGAGAGAGAGAGAGAGAGAGAGAGAGAGAGAGAGAAGAGAGAGAGAGAGAGAAAGAGAGACAGAGGGAAGGGAGAGGAAGGGAGAGAGAGAGTTTATGTGTATGTGTGTACATTCTTGTGTGTGTGTTTGTGTATGTGAGAGACAGAAGGGGAGAGAGGGGGGGGAGAGGGGAGGAAGGGAGAGAAAGAGAAAGAGTGTGTATACGTGTATACATTCTTTTTGTGTGTGAGAGACAGACAGAGACACAGAGAGAGACAGAGAGAGAGGGAGGGAGAAGGAGGAGAGAGGAAGAGAGAGAGAGAGTTTGTATATGTGTGCTTACATTTGTGTGTGTGTGTGTGTGTTTGTGTGTGAGAGACACAGAAGGGGGAGGACAGGGAGGGAGAAAGAGAAGGAGTTTGTATATATGTGTGTACATTCTTGTGTGTGTGTGTGTGTGTGTGTGTGTGTGTGTGTGTGAGAGAGAGAGAGAGAGAGAGAGAGAGAGAGAGAGAGAGAGAGAGTCAGGTCTGTGTTTTCAGAATATTGGTTTGTAAGCCGAGTGGGTGATGGGGTCAGGGGTGGGGAACCTGCGGCCTCGAGGCCACGCGTGGCCCTCTAGGTCCTCAAGTATGGCCCTCTTACTGAATCCAAACTTCACAGAACAAATCCCTTTAATAAAAGAGTTTGTTCTGTAAAACTTGGACTCAGCCAAAAGGCCACACCTGAGGACCTAGAAGGCCACATGTGGCCTCAAGGTCCCACCCCTGGGCCAGAATTTGAGAGGTGGGGAGAGACTTGAGGCAAGGGGACAAGTCTATTGCCATATTCCAGAGGTGAGGTGAGGAGGGCCCACAGCAGGGTGGCATAGGGAGGGTATAGGAGAGATGCTGTGAGGGCAGCATCTACAGGACTTGGCAGCGTTTTTTACTCTCTTTTCCTGTGCCTACCTTTGCACTGACAATACCAAGTGTCAGGGTGTATGTTGATTTGCTTTGGAGGGTATTGGTTAGCTCCTTATAGAACTTCTCCACATCTTCATCTGTGGTAGATATCATAATATAAGCTACAATTATCTCCATAGTGATCTTTTTACTTAGGCTTCTTAGGAGTAAGCACTGCAAGGTAATATAAACAAATGTGCCATGGAATGGTGATTCCTGTTGACTTTGGGTACAAGCTGGCACTCTCTCAGCCAACCCCGAGCTTGCTTAGCTTTGAAATTTCCGGATCCACATCAATATGTATATGGTTCATAGTCTCCTATAATTTATCAACATGTTGCTCAGTGAACAAAGATTGGACATTTATGGTACCAACAATTAAATACATGTTTATAGTTGTTGAGGTGTGCGTTTTCTGTAGCACCCTCGGATGCTCTTTTCTTTCACCTCCATTGCAGCCACAGAAGGGTAGAAGGGCTTTTTTTGGCTGTTGTTTTGTGGGCAAATAATTCACTACCCAATAGCTAACCTGATGGTAATGAGCCTTTCTGAATTTAGCTGGGTTGATCCATGAATTAGTAGGCTTGGTCTGTCTTGGGAACTGTATTTAAAGTATTTCTAGCTTGATATAACCTGACAGAGCTTATACTCCACTAACATTACCTTTGAGAACCCAAAATTACCCATATCCCCTGATGAGACAGCAGGGCAGTCTTGTAAAGAGGGCATTTTTAGCAAATAAAAGAAAGATACAGATGAGAAGTGATTAGGGCTGAGAGGAGAGATCACTGTGGGGTAGAATGGTTAGAGAATTAATTCTTGGATCCATAGAATCCTAGAACATTAGAAATATAAGGCATGTGGTAGACCTTTCTGGTTCTAAATCTCATGATCCAATAAACATTAGAGATTTTTATTTTATAGATGAGACCTCCAGAAAGGTGACATGACTTATCCAGTGTCATCCAGCTCATTTTGTGCTACAGCAGGAGGTAGAACCCAGATCTCTGGACTTTGCATCGAATGTTGTTTCAATTAAACCATACCAACTTTGGAGGCAGTATAATGTCATAGAAGAGTAATGGATATAGAGTCAGAGAATCTGAGTTCTCATCCCAGCTTGTCACTTTTCTGTGTGACCTTTTAACCTCTGTAGGACTCAGTTTCCTCATCTGTAAAATGAAGGCGGTAGAATTTGACCTCTGTTTCCTTCCAACTCTAATTCTATGACTGTTGTTCAGTCATATCTGACTCTCTGTGACCACATTTGGTGTTTTTTGGCAAAGGTACTGGAGTGGTTTATCATTTTCTTCTCCAGTTCATTTTATAGAGGAGGAAACTAATGCAAACAGGGTGAAGTGAATTGCCTAGGGTCACACAGCTATTGTCTGAGGCCAGATTTGAACTCATGAAGATGAGTCTTCCTGACTCCAGGCCTGGCACTCTAGCCACTGCATCACCTTGCTGTATAAGAACACTTAAATGTTAGGAAAATTTAAAAAAAGGATTGGGGGACAGGAAATATATTACATCTTTAGGAAAAATCACGATCAGAAGGGAAAAAGAGAAGTGTACTTCGGCACTCTCCTCTTCCCAATCATATATTCAAGCCTAAGGTAAAAGCATTTTGTCATCTTTCTAATTAGGCTTATCAAAACCTACAACCAAACACATCAAGAGGGCTAGTGACAAGATTGAGAAAATGAGGGTGGAATGAAGGGGCTGGCATGAGCAGTGACATAAAATAAAAGACATTCTTAATTAAAAGTGAGTCATATTACTGGGGTCTAAATGCAGCTAAGAGATGTTTGTCATGATGTTCTGGCATCATAATAATTTGTATGAATCTGTTGCCTATATTACAATGTATGACTCCCCTGATGCAGCTTGGAATATTGGAAAGATCACTGGATTTGGAATCAGAGGACTTAGATTCAAATCTAAGAGAGAGAGGTCAGCCCTTGGAGAGCCTGTCATGGAAAGTCAGGGCTCTGTTGTTTGTTGGAAATGTATTTACTGGCCTGGTGCTCCCTCCTAGGTCAAGGTCACATGATTGCTACACTGGGTAAAGATCTATTGTCATGCACAACAAACTTAGGTTGTATTGACTTTCTCTTGGCCAGCTCTGCAATGTGCTTGACCTTCTAAAAGTGTAATGAATAGTCATCAAGATTTCAGTTTCATTTAAAAGAATTGTAGCTGCAGCCTAGGCAGAGAACACACAGCAACAGAGCAATTTGGCATAGAATGCATGACTAGTGCTAATAATATCTCACATTTATTAACGTGGTGATTTATGGTTTGCAAAGCACTTTAGTCACAAGGACCCTAGAGGAAGGAGATACAAGTGTCCTTACCTTCATTTTATAGATAAAGAATGTGAGGGTCCGAGAGGTGATATAAGTTACCCACGTACACCCAGCTTGAAACCATCTGAGCCCAAATGGTTTTACACTCAACCCAAACCAAGGTCTTCTGATTGATTCTGATGCCAGAGCTGCTCTGCCAATAGTGATAGCAGTGCTTACTACTCACTAAGCATTGAGGATAGGAATACAAAAACCAAGACAATCCCTGCCCTCAGGGAACTTACCTTGTAGGAAGGGGAAGGCTTCTGTGAGGCTGTCCTGGTTTGGCTGGCCTTCAGTGGGGCTCCTTTCTCACCTAGCCTTAATCCCTGAATGGGTGTTGTTACCTCAGTCAAACTGAGACCTCTTTTAAGAACTGCTTAAAAAAGCCTCTGCATCCAGGGCCATCTCCAGTTATCTTCAGGTGAAAGTGAGGAGGTGACTTTACACAGCCCTCCCTCACTTAAATCTAATTCACTTGCATGTCATGGCATCACCACCTTCGAGAGCAAAGGGCAGACAACAACAACAACTGAGGGTTGGCATTGAAAAGGAGCTCAGAGATCATCTGGTCTAACCAATGAACAAAACAAGAATTTTGACAATAGCCTCAAAAAGTAGTCAGTCATGTATGTAGCCTTTTTCTTGAAGACCTACAGCCACAGGGATCTCACTACTGCTGAGCCACCCAGTCCACTTTGGGCTAGCTCTGATTGTTCACATCCCCCTGGTGCTGCCTCCCATTGCTTCCATTTAACTGCATTGTGGAACGGTGTTGGAAACAGATTAGGAAAAGCCACCAGGGCTTTGTACAGGGAAGTTTCTTTCTAAGTGATTTGTAATTGAATGTGAATAAGGAAGAAACAAGTAGAGATTCGCTGTGTGGCATACAAGCTCAGCATTACTGTTCAGGAACACATACACATGCACACATGCATGCATACATATACATACACACAAGTGTATACACACATGCATACATACATACATACATATATACAACACACACACACAAACCTTATGTTATAGGCTACTTGAACCCTTTGCCCATCCCCACTCCCCAGTTAGGTGCCCCTATTTCTTTTAGGGAGACCACAGAGAGCTCAGAAACTTGCCAATCAGAGAAGCTAAGCAACGTGTAATTGGACTCAGCTTTTTCATCCTGACTCTCCAATACAGGCATCTCTGTGTAGAGGCAACGCCTCTTCCATACCCTGTCTCAGCTGAGGACTCAACACAACAGTGGCCTTGCTAGAAGGCAAGGAGTCATTTGCCCTAGCACCCCCTTTTATTCCATCTCTCTCTTTGTCCAGTGTAAGAAGAAAGGAAGGAGAAAAGGGAACAAGCCTTTGTTAAGTTCCTACTATGTGCCAAGCACTATGCTAAGCACTTTCCAATTAGTATTTCATTTGATCCTCACAACAACCCTGGGAAGTAAGTTATGTTATTATTATCCCCATTTTACAATTGAGGAAACTGAGGCAGATAGAGTTGAAGTGATTAGTCCAGGGTCACATAGCTAGGAAGCATCTAAGGCTAGATTTGAACTCAAGTCCTCTTGACTTTAGCTCCATCACTCTACCCACTGTACCCCTCTTCCCGTGTTTGTAACCACTCATGAACCACTTCACTACTGAAGTTCTCTTGCCCCACATACCTAGGTAGGAGGTGGTATCTCCTGCCATACCTCTAACTCCAACATGAAGGCTATGTCTTAAGACTTCCTAAATCATTCTGAGGGTAACTGGCAGCTCTGAGATCTATGTGACCCCCTCCCCAACCTTGGGCGCAGGATTGGTCCCCTTTGCTAGCATTCTCACAGTTTTGTGGTTAATTACATCACCCCTTTTTATATATATATATTATATATAATACACACACATACACACACACACATAAATTGTAGACTGTTAGAGGCAGACAGAATCATAGGATCATAGGCAGAGGGCTATTATAAAAGCCCTTAGAAACCTTCTCCCTCATTTTACAGTTGAGGAAAGTGTAGCCCAGAGAGATGAGGTGACATTCTTTTTTTTTTTTTTTTTTGGCTAGGCAATGGGATTAAGTGACTTGCCCAGGGTCACACAGCTAGTAAGTGTCAAGTGTCTGAGGAAGAATTTGAACTAAGGTCCTCCTGACTTCAAGGCCAGAGCTCTATCCACTGCGCCACCTAGCTGCCCCCTGAGGTGACATTCTTACTAAAGATTTGAATCCAGGTCCTCAGAATCCAGAACTTTCTACCATACCACCATTGTTCAACAATGCCCCTCCTCCTCATCTGAATCCCAGAGAAAGAAAATGGCTCATCTAAGGTCACCCCATTAGTTACTGGAAGAACCAAGGCCAGGCTAAGACCCAAGTCTTTTGTTTCTCAGAACAATGCTTCCTCAGGCAGATTATCTTGGTCTTCCATTTATACCCCATATGGTAGCCCAGTACCCCTTTTTGGGAACTTTCTTTTTCATAAAAATTTGTTATTGACCAATGGACATTTATGGCAATTTCAGTAATGGATTCGGCTCAGATATTGTTAATAATCACTTTTGCCTGTTGTTTATTTTTTTGTTTTATTCTTTATTTTAATACATAAAGTATTCTGCTAAGCAGTCAATGAAGAAAATACCAGGCTACTTCTCTATTGATTAAGAGGAATGGACCTGATCTTATCTCATCTGGTGGTACTCATGACAACATTCAATCTAAAAACAATAAGAAAAAACCTTTTATGCCTTTATATTTGACATTTCCCTTGTGATCTACCCTTGTTTGCATATACATAATCATGTTGCTACTAATTCATTGTTATTGATCACCTTAAATATACTGGGGTTCCATATGGAAAAAAGATTTAGAAGAACCAGTGAGCTTTAGCATTTTATTTGATATATAAAGAATTAGGCTTATTGATTCGGTGAAGAGAAAGCTCCTAACCACAAAAACCACGCAGGAGGAGCAATCCTCCAATCTACACCTCATAGTATAGTGGGAAGAACACTGGCTTTGGAATTAAAGACACTGGGTTCAAATCCTGACTTTGCCGCACACTACTTTGTGTGATCTTGAGCACGTTGCTTACCTTTATGGACTATAGTTTTCTCATCTTTTTTTAATAAGTGGCAGAATTTTATTTTATTTTTTCCTTTCTTTTTTTAAAATTAATTTATTTTGATTTATCAACAATCACTTCCGTATTCTTTTGAATTTAAAATTTTTCTCCCCCTTCCTCTCCACTACCCTCCCCAAGACAGTACACAATCTGATATAGGCTATATATATATACATTCTTATTAAGCGTATTTTCAGATTAGTGATGTGAGTAAAAAAATAGAACCAATAGGAGGAACCACCAGAAAGAGGAGACAAAACTCAGCAGAAGAGAAAAAAATAGCAAATAGTATGCTTCGATTGCAATATTATTTAAATTATTGAGTTTCTTCAGCCCACTTAGCAGGGGGTGGAGAGAGTATTGGTTTCAAACTTTTAAGGGGCAGATTAGATTCCTTTAAGAGAGCTGAAGAATGATTTGGGCTCAGTTCATCTGGGCATGACTATGTAGCTATTCTTCCGAAAAAGATCTGGGGTTTGGGGGGACCACAAGCTCAAAAATGGGTCAGTGCTATGATAGGGCAGGCAGGAAAGCTGATGTAATCTTAAATGGCATTAAAAAAGCTGTAATGGCCAGGCCTTGGAGGTTATAAGCTCACTGTACTCTCTCTCCCCTGGTGGTCAAATCTTGGTGTCTCATTTATGATGGATGTTGATGAGCTAGAGAGGGCAGCCAGTATAGTGAAGGCCTTGACATCATGTTACTGAAGGAATTAGGAGTGCTTGGCCTGGAAAAGGGAAGACCTTGCGAGCTGGGTTCAAGTATTTGAAGAGCTGTCATGTAGAAGAAGTATGAGGCTTGGTTTGGTTGACTATAACTAGGAGCAGTAGATAGAATTTGTAAAGGCACACATTTGGGCTTCAAACAATTTAGGATGACTCAGGAAGACCCGAGTTCAAATCTGGCCTCAGACACTAACTAGCTGGGTGACCTTGGGCAAGTCACTTCACCCTCTTTGCCTCAGTTTCCTCATCTGTGCAATGAGCTGGAGAAGCAAATGGCAAACTACCCCAGTATCTTTGCCAAGAAAATCCCAGACAAGGTCACAGAGAGTCGAGCATGAGTAAAATGATTAAACAACAAAAACTACAACAAAACCAGATGTGAGGTGGCCTGCCTCAGAAGGGAGTTGTTTCCCCCTATGGGAGGTCTTCAACAAGGGCTACATAATTACTTGTCAGGTATATTATAGGGAGGATGTTTGTCAAGATACAGACTTAACTAGTTAGTCTCTTACAACTCAAAGATTCTATGATCCTGAACATTAGTACATATAACCAATGTCAGGCATCTGTTATATACCAGACTGTGTGCTCCAAACAAGAAATATACCTCACCTTGCATTTCTTTTTTTTTACATAGCATTTTATTTTCCCCCCAGTTACATGTCAAGAACATTTTTAGCATTCATTTTTACAAGATTTTCAGTTCCAAATTTTTCTCCCTTCCCTCCCCTCTTCTGAAAATGGTAAGCAGTTTGATATAGTTTATACATGTGCTATCATGTAAAAAAGATTTCCATATTAGTCACAGTTGTGAAAGAAGAAGCAGATCAAAGGAAAAAAAAACATGACAAAGAATAAAGTAAGTGAAAAAAATATGCTTCGATCTGCATTCTGAGTCCATCAGTTCTATATCTGGATATGTATAGCATTTTCCTTTGTGAGTCCTTGGTACTTGTCTTGAATCATTGTGTTGCTGAGACAAGCTAAGTCTAGCATAGTTGATCATCACGTGATGTTGCTGATACTATGTGCAATATTTTCCTGGTTCTGCTCATTTCACTCTGCATCAATTCATACAAGTCTTCCCAGGATTTTCAGAAATCTGCCTGTTCATCATTTCTTATTGCAAAATAGTATTCTATTACATTCTCACCTTGTATTTCGTTGGTATATACAGTTATCCTTTCCACATCATAGGGGTTAGAGGCACAGTGCTCTGTGATCTGGAAAATCTGCGTAGTTTTTTTGGCCCTTCCTTAGTAACAGGGAAAAAAATCTGAATTATTATTGTATTCAAGATAAATTATGTTGATGTTATACAACACTATGTATATTTTATGCATTTCTGAGTTTCTAAACTTTTTCTGTGTCTGCTGGCCTTCATGTGTCATCTGCGGCTTCCTCAAAACTCTGCTAAAATTCCCATTTAATTTTTTACGCTGATCTGTGACATATCAAAACTGCAATGGATAAAGTCGTAATGTGGAAGGGATACCTGTACCTATAAATGTGCATATTTTCTCCCCCATTACAATGTAAGCTCCATGAGGTCAGGGACTGTTTTACTTTTGCCTTAGTACCCCAAGCATGTAGCAGTGTCTGGCACAGATCAGGTACTTATTAAATACTTGGTGATTGGTTGCCCACGGAAGAGCCATCTGATCCAGAGTTTGAAGAATACTTGAGATTAGTGTGAGTGGCGTCTGAGACCCTGCCAAAGGGAGATGTGAGCATTTTGTAGGGGAGAAAGACCAATAGAGAGGAAAAAATTGACTATAAGGGCGAGAGAATAACCAAAGGAACAGTCTTAGAGAAGGGGCAGGAGGAGGTGGGATCAAAGACACTAGGGAAAGCGGTTGGCTTGGCAAAGAGAACAACCTCTGAGGCAGGCAGGAAAGAGGCAAGATGAGAGAGCTCATGGTGAATGGCCTCAATCTTCTTAGTGAAGGGATTTGTGAATAAGAACTTTAAAATATTCTGTGTGTTGAATAAAATTGCTGCTGAGTAGAAATGCATTAAGGTGTTGAGAAGCATGCTAGCGGAAGACCATGGAAGATGCCAGGTCAGTAGTAAATGGTGACATTTGTTGTGTTCTAAAAATTCGGTGAAAGGTAAGGAGGCAAAGGGAAGAGGCAAGGTCCTAGGAAATGGAAGACAATCACAGTCTGATGTTCAGACCATTATAAATAATGGCTCTCTTCCCTCTCAATCTAGACTTATTCTGTGCCTCTCTAGAGGGCAAAACTTGGATCAGCAGGTAGAATGTACATGCTTTTTAGTTCAATAGAGGATATGGAATAATGATGATAATGATGCCTATGGCTATTTGATGGCAATGAATCCCTGTTACTGGAGATGTTAAAGCAGATACTGAATGACCTCGTGTTTTGAGATGTCATAGAGGAGATTCCTGTTTCCCAGGAAGAGTTGAACTAGAGCAGGGTTTCTTAAACTGGAATCTTTGAACTTTAAAAAAAAAGATTTCATACTGTATTTCAATATAATTGGTTTCTTTTGTAACCCTATATATTTAATTTTATCCATTTACAAACATTATTTTAAGATTAGGTCTCTTGACTTTACCATGCTGCCAAAGGAATCCAGGCACAGAAAAGGTTAAGAACCCCTGGAGCAGAGGGTCTCCAAAGCTCCCTTTAATTTTGGGATTCTAAGTCATAGTCATCAGAATGTAGAGCTTGCTTTCAAGGGAGTCCCATTTTGCCTGAGTCTAACTTTCCCACTTGTGACCCACTTCCAATCAGGGAAGAGTTTCAACTTTGGGAGAATCTGGTTCAATATGACAATTTTAATAACTTTTATTCTTAACCACCATTCTTTCAGTATTAAATTAGAAGAATGAAATATTCTGCTTACACTCAAACCATAAATTGTGTTCTTCAGAAACCAGTCAGATGGTCAAATGATCTGAAATCCAATATTAAGTTTCTGATCATTCCAAATGAGATTAGGAGAAATTTTTTAGCATTTGTCCTTCACAGTGACCTGTTCCACATACCAGCAGCAAGAGCTTCTTAGGATCTGTGCTGTTTAATAACACATTTTGTATTGATCAGCCTGACTAATAGAATTGTCAGCAATTTGTGTTTTGTGTGTGTGTGTGTGTGTGTGTGTGTTTAGAAACACAAAACGATGCTTTAGATTAGAAAGCATATAGTAAAAACTGTAGGAGTTGGAAAGTTAGGTGGAATGCTGAATCAAAACTTCTAGTTAATTTGTTACATTTAAAATATACCACCTATTGATTAGGATTTATTTGAGTAATCTGACTCATATAATACTAGAAATGCAAGTTGTAAAGGGACCACTGGATCTTTCAGCTAGGGAGAAGGGAGAACACAGCCTAACTGGAGTCTGGTGCATGAATAGAAGAATAAAGGATGGACATGGGGAGAAGTGGACTGTGAAGGCAAGGTATTAAATATTGGGCCTTTTAACCTGATAGTCCTCAATAACTTATGAAGTATCATATGATTCTGATGCCAGCCACTTCATAATAAGTTTTAAAGTCTGGAATTCAGTGAAAATCCATCTTGTTTTATTTTCTTGTCCATTTATTTGTCCATATAGATTTTATCATGATTTAAACAGTTCTGCAAAGAAACTCCTTGATCTTTTGATTACTATAGCTTTAAATATTCAAATTAATTGGTGTATTGCCATTTTTACCATATTGAGCTTGTGCATGAACAGTGAACACCCCTCTAATTATTTAGATTTTCCATTATCTTAGCCATTTATAGTTTTGAAGTTGCCTTTATAACATTTATATGTATTTCTAGAAAAGTTAATTCTAAAATATTTCATGGCTTAGTGGTGATTATAAAGAGTATCTTTTTATGATTTCTTGATCTTTATTGCTAGTAAGTAAAAATGTAACTTGTTTAGGGTAGGTTTAATATTGTGTCCTATAACCTTGCTAAACAAAATTTTTATCTCAAGTTTTTGGTAGTTATAGCTTGATTTTCTAGATATACTATTGTATCATCTACAACTGATGATATTTTGACCTCTTTGTTTCCAAACTTAATCCTTCTCATGTCTTTTTCTTGTAATTGCAAGAATTTTTAGTACTAGGTCAACTGGAAGTGATGAAAGTGGGCATCTTTGTTTTGTACCTGTTTGTAGTGGGAATACTTCTAATGTGTCTCCATGGCATATTATGTTTGGTCTTTGGTTTAAGAGAGATACTTTTAGTTGTGTCTAGGAAAACAAATCTCTCTATTTCTATTCTTTTTCTCCCCCAAAATCAGTATGAATTAATGTTGGATTTTATCAAAGTTTTCTTCCTTTTTCTATTGAAAAAAAATGGTATTCTTTAGCTTTTTATATATGCCATAAAATATGGATATTCTTTTGATGTTGAGCAACTCATACATACCTATTATAAATCTTTCTTGATCATGAAGGATTTTTAAATGTATTCTGTTAGCCAATACTTTTTATTGTTTTTTGCATCAATAGGGAAATTGGTGCATAATTTTGTAGTACTATCTTTTTCCAGGTTTTAAAGGTAATGGCATGTTTGTCTCATAAAAGGTATTAGGGAATCATCCCATTCATCTTTCTCTATACTGGTGAAGAATCAGTTTAATATAGGAATGATTTGCCATTGGAAGGTTTGAGAGAATTCATTTGTGAATGAACCCATCAAGGCCAGGTATTCTTTTATTTTTGTTTTGATAGATTAACTTATTGATGATTTATCTTACTTCTTCCGATATTAATCTATTTAACCTACTAATGTCCTGTTGTGTCACCTTTGGAAATTTATATTTTGTAGATAATCATTGATTTATTTAAAATCTTTAATTTGTTAACCTATGACTGTGTGTAATATCCCTAATGAAATTTTCCATTTCCTTTTTGTTTGTTATGATCTCTCCTTTTTCATTTGTAGTTTTTTTATTTGTCTTTTTTTTCTCCTTTTTCTTGATCAAGCTTGCTCTAATGGATTGTCAGTATTATTGGTCTCTTTAAAAAGTTACTGGTTTTATTTATAAATTCAAGTGTACTTTCATGTTCTATTTTATATATTTTTGTTCTTAACTTTATAATCTTTTGTTTTGTACTTTCCTTTGAATTGTTGTTTTTCCTTTTTCTAAAGCTGTAGGTATAGACTTAATTGATTTTTCTTTTTTTTTTTATTAATGTAAGCACTTAGTGATATAAATTTGTCTTTAAAAACTGCCTTGTCTACATGCTATAGATTTTGATATGTGGTATTGTAATTCTCATTGTCTTAATAATACTGCCTTTAATACTTAAATTATCCTGCTTTTTCCCCTTAAACTCAATTGTTTGTCTTCGATTTTCCATCTTTCATTTGTTATTGTTTAACTCAAAGTTTTATTGCATTCTGGCCTAAAATGTACTACATGTATTTCTTGCCTTTTTTAATTTATATACAGAATGTCATCCCATGAATACTTAAAAAGAATATACATTCCCTGCTGCTCCCAATTAGTTTTCTCCATATATCTGCGGTTTCTAGCACTGTGCAAGGCATGGTTTAAATCTCTGATTTTTATATTGTCATACTTTTTATTAGCTTTTTCACATGCTAATAATGGAATGAAATCTCTTGTTCTTGTATCTTTTTGTCTGTATCTTTTATTGTGGTTAATCTTTATTTTATGAATTCACTTGTTGAATTCCTTAGTGCATTTGAATTGTGACTTGTTATGTATTAGATATTAATTCTTCCTTTTTACAATTATGTAATGCCTTGGTCACATGCAGTATTTTCTAGTTTAAATTACATTTTAGCTGATCTTATTACTACTATTCCTGGTTTTTTTAAGCTTGTAGCTATATGATATTTTAGGCCAAACTCCCAGTTTTTTCTAATTTTTTTTTTTAAACTCAGATATTTGCTGTATGGAAAATATTGGTAAATTTTAAAATCTGTTCTGCAATTTTATTTTTCTTTTAAGAGGGGAATTCAGACAAATCATATAATCATATTTCCCATGCATGACATCCTATGTCCTGTCTCTGTCCCTTTGTATAGCTGTTCCCCTATTTTTGGAATGTCCTCCCTCTGCCTCAGAGAATTCCTAAATTCCTGTAAAGCATAGCTCAGCTGCCACCTCCAGCATATGTATGACCTGTCCTAATCCCTTCTCCAGTTGTTAGTCATTTCTCCCTCTTGAAATTGCTTTGTATTTATGTATCCATGTACATGTTGTATCCTGCCCCTCCTGGTAGAATGTAAGCTCCTTGAGGACAGAGACTTTTGAGCTGCCTCCTACTCTGTTCCAGGACCTTGTTCCATTAATGATTCCCTCTCTTCATCTCCAATCTTTCCCTCTCTGTTGACTCCTGTTTTCAATGGCTCCAGTACCATATGCAATAATCTCTAGTATTCTCCAAACTCCTCTCTGCCCTTTCCTCACTGCTTTGTGTGCATTTTTTAAATGCTTAAGTAATTCTATCTATGGATTTTTGAGGTTTTCCATTATGTTTTCCTTATTGGTCATTTTCTTCATTATATCAGTTTTTTAGTATCTTTTAATTCTAGCATGACTTCCTACTGTGATTTTAAATGCTTTATAATTTCTTTGAGCCTATCTTTTATTTGATCTTGTGATTTTTTCCTGCTAGTGTTCTGCTTGCTTAATTTCTTGAAATGGGCTATTTAGACATTTGAGGAAATCTCTCAGGATGTCCTCCATTGTTTCTTTTTCCATCTGTGTTGCTTATAGTATTTTAGCACTGATCATTGTCCCATATTATTTTTATTGTATTAATTTATTTGTCACTTCTGTTGATGTTCATGTTTCTTAGATGTCACTTCGCATTTTCCCCAATTATATCTTCATCTCTTCTTGTGTATGTTTGTTTTTAATAGTGTTTCTTCCTTAAGTGATTTTAATACATTGTTCAATTTAATTTATTGTTTGGTATTTCTTCTATCCCATCTGTGGATGTTTTAACTTATATATCTGAAAAAATTTTATCCTTGCATCTTTCACATTGTAGAATTATTTTTATGAGCCAGTATCATTTTAATTTACATTTTTATTTTCTATTTGGGGTGGTAGTGGTTGAAGGGATGGGCCAGAAAACAGCCTAAGCATGTGCTGGAGCTGGAGCTACAGAGACCTCGGCCTTAAAAGCGGAGTTAAAAGTTATGAATATAGGCATCTTGCAGCTTCTAGATTTGAGATCAAAGCTAAACTCTGCCTCCACAGTGGGAAGCCAGAGCTATGGCTGGCAATATCTTTTGGATTTGTGTCTATTGGAATTTGTTACTTTGGTGAGAAGTCAACCTTGCACTGTATGTATGGGCATCTGGTCTCCTGAGTGATTGGCTGGAGTCTAGAGTTTTAGCCATGGCTGGTTGATTGGGTAGGCTGTGAAGAGAGGTTGGAAGGTAGCGCAGATCCCAGGATTCCAAAATAGCAAGACAGCCTAGCTCTAGCTGCACCAGCCTGGGTAGCCTTCCCTTTTGGACAGGAATTTTATTTTAGGTACCCTCCTTTTTTTCCTTTTGGGAGACAAAATTTCTGGTTTGTGGGAATTTGAACATAGCTGCCTCCCTTGCTTTTCTCCATTCTACAGTCTAACCAAAAATATTTAATAAGCACTTTATAATTGTCTCATTGATTTTCAGAACTACTTCTAACTTGCTACATTTGTAATCAGGGTGTATTGCCGAAGTCTTTATTATGTCTGGACCCTTCCTGCTTTCTTATAATATTGATTTTTTTTTTTTAAATTTCCCTCTTGCCCTGCTTGGTGAAAGGCAACAGGGGCAACTTTCAGTTGGGACTTCTCTGAGAGCATATCAGCACTGCCCTCTAATGGGTCTGGTTATCAGACTGAAGACTGAGGCTGGGAATCACAAGAGTTGATTTCTCAAGCTTTCTGGTTTGGTCCTGTGCCAGACAACACAGATCTTGCTGCATTTTCTTCTTGGGCTACTGGTTGAAATTCAGAATGCCTCACCTATAATTACGTTTCTATCGAATCTTGCTTGTTGAAAAGTTTGGGATTCTGAGTTTGTTAGAAATTATCATTTAGTTGGTAACCTTGAATGATTCCCAGAGCCTCCTTTATCCCCAGTGGAGTGCCACTTACAGTTAAATTCATTCAGATGAGTATTGATTCAAAAGCCATCACCATCCGTTGGCTGTTGCCCAATCCAATAACACTAAGAGCATACTTCCTGGTGCAGGAATGTTCAGACTGCCTCAGGTTCCTATTTGTTTATTGGTTAGAACCTCTCATTATACAAGACGTAGATGGAAGAGTACAGGACCAATTGTTTAACGAACCTTCTATAACTTACATATCTGATCAGTGGCTGTCCCTTCAACATAGTCACCTTGGGAGTGAATTCACTCATTCTAATGATGCTGCAATTGCTTTATCTTGACTTGTTTTAAAGTCAATGCACTTTCCAGTAAACAGCTTCCTACCCAATAGTACCCATGAATTTTTTTAAATGGTTGCGCACAAAAATTTTTTAAAAAGTTAAAGATTGTTTTTGCATGTAATTGGGGAGGGGTAAATAAAATATTAAATCATATTTTTAAAAAAAAATTAGTTGAGCAAAGCTACATGATATTGTGATTATAATAGATGATACATATATCTGCTTTTGTAATTTATGGTTTATTTAGAGAAAGGGAAGTGCATGCTTTAATTTTGATAGTGTGATATCAGTAGTAGAGAATAGCTCATAGGTTTATAGAGTTGGGATTTAGGGAAAGGGAGCAACACTTGGATCTGTAATTTCATCAGCATAGGCAACTTGTGGTCCCTATAAATTCTGTGCAATTTATAATCTTACAGAGTTGCTTAGGGGCACTGAGAGCTATGACTTGCTCAGGGTCACACAGCTAGTATATGTTAAGAGATTGGATTTTAATTTTCTTCTTTGATCAGGGTCTGTCCTAAGGAAGTACATGTGCATAGGAGGGAGGAGCTGTGATCTGCATCAGGACCTGGCACATAGTAGGCTTTTAATAAATGTTGTTGCTTGATTGTATTGGTAGGGAGAGGATCTATATTACTGAAATCATAGGTCCTCATACTGAAGTGAAGGGGCTGAAGGATATTCATCCTAAGTAATGTTCCTGTGACAAAATGAATCCTAAGTTCCAACTTGGGGTGGCAGAAACACCTTTCTTCCCTATCCACTCCCTCCTTTTCAGGCAGTTGGGACAGAGACTTACTCAACTCCAAAAGAATGGTGGTGGTTCCTTTGGCCTAACTAACATAAGTGCTAGGTTAGATTGAGAAATAATGATAAGAGCAATCAGGCTCTAAAAGTCTAAAAGAAAATGAGCATTCCATACCCTTGACATACCACCCAAAGAGTTATTGCAATAGGTAAAATAAACATCTACTTAATTGCCCAATAGGGCTGATTCTGTTTCAATAAGTAAACTCAATAATCATCTAAGTTTTCAAAAATAAAAATTACAATTATATTCTACATACAGATATCTTTTAAAAAATTTTCAAGACACTTTCCTGTTTTAACATCACTGTACCCTTGTGAGTTCATTGGAACATAATAGCTAGGGCCGATAGAATTATCAAAACACTTTCTTGACCTCTTTTACATGGCATGGTACATGGTACAATGGATTGGGAGACAGAAGACCTGGCTTCTGATACCTGCCCACCATTGATTTGCTCTGGGACCTTGGGAAATAACTTCCTCTCCCTGGTCTTTGGATTTTTCATCTGTAAAATATCAACGTTAGATCTAAGGTTCCTTCTAACTCAGAATCTATGCTCTTGCTGTCCTTTGGAGTATGTTGTTCATTATTTGTTCTTCTCTCTCCTTCTGCATCCCCCTCCTATTAGAATGTAAGCTCCTTTGAGAACAGGGCCTGGCTCATGTACACATGTATCTTTGTATACCATAGCCACTTAATAAATATTTGTTGAATGAATGCATGATTGACATTTTTCTATAAGATTAAATTTAGGCACAGCATTATTTAGTGATTTGCCTGTGGCCACACATAAAGTTAGTGATTGAATCAGGACTACGACCCAGATCTTATAACTCTAAACATAGTGCTGCTGTCAGGGATTCCGTGGAAGGGATTTCTACATTGGGTGTTGTTTGGTTGTTCAGCCATTTCAGTAATGTCCAAATCTTCATGACCCCATTGGAGGTTTTCTTGGCAAAGATACTAGAGTGGTTTGCCATTACCTTTTCCATCTTATTTTACAGATGAGGAAACTGAGGCCAACAACATTAAATGACTTGCCCAGGGTCACACAGCTAGTAAGTGTCTGAGGCCAGATTTGAACTTGGGGGACATGGGTCTTCCTGACTCCAGGCCCAGTACTCTTTGCACTGCAGTACCACCTAGCTCCCCTATATTGCGTATGGGGTATTGAAGCAGATGACCTTTAAGGCTCTTTCCTCTTGACATTCTCCTGTCTCATGATTCTGTGAACATCTTGCTTTGGTCTTATTCATGGAAACCTTATGAGTAACTGAAACAATGTCTCCAGAGCCCTTTCTTTGGCAAGCATACAACACCCCCCACACACACACACACACATGCCTCACCCCCATCCTCAGTGGCCTTGATCCAGGAAGTATATAAGCATTCAGATTATAATTCTCTGACATGCAGAGAGCATTCTATGGCCTGCGTTAGCCTCCAACCTATTGAATTGGCCAAGTTGTTGCCTGACGCTGGTTAGGATGTCTAATATGCTTTGAAATAACAACGTTTAATGGACCTGAGAAGACACTGACATATGAATCTATTTCCTCACCTGTCAGCAAAGCTATTTCCATGAGACAAATCAATGAAAGGTCATATGTTGGGAGGTTTTAAAAAAAAGACATTTCAGTGTGGTGTCTGGTTCTCTCCCATTTACCCACTAAGTGAAGCAATGGAACATTACCCTGGAGTAGCTGAGATTCATTTCCAGAGGATAATCCTGAGGCTATGGGGAATAATGTCAGAGCATTGTAACGTGTAAAATCATGACTGACTTTTTACCCAGACTACCAGACTTTACACAACCACATGTGTGTTGTCCCTTTCAAAGCCTTCCCCTTTGGACATTGCGTGATAGTGGGGCTCCTGTTTGGGGATCATGTTTAGAAGTCCTTCTTGGTAGCAAATCTTTATCCTCTTAGGGTAGATTTGATTTTTATATATGGTGCAAAGGCCCTCAGAGCCAATTGTTGTGAATGAGGTGAGTGATCAATCTGGGAAAGACTCAGTTTGGCCCAAATGAAGATACAACCAGGAAGGAATGAGACTGGCCTTGGTGTGCGCCTTGTTAAAGCCATTCCCAAAGAGAAGGGTAGATGCAGGGATCCATGTTCAGCCTTTGCAAATCATGGACATCATTCATACAGACAGACAAATAAGATATCTAGGTTTAACAAACTACCAATCACATCACTTTCTAGTCGATTCTTCATTTACCAAGTAATTTTTAGGACCTTCTAAAAGAGAGCCTCTTCATTTGCCGTCTGTATACTTGATCATTATAGGCAAATTCTGAAATGCAAATTAAATTCAGCAAATATTTATTAAGCATTTCCTATGTGCCAGTCTCTGTGCTGAGTACCAGAGGTACAAAGATGAAAAATGGCACAATGAGAGCCCATAAGGAGCTCTCATTCTATTGGGAGTGGAAGAAGGGAGATGACGAATAGGCAAAGAAATATAATGCAAGTTAGTGTGTGAAGAAGGTGAGACACCTTGGTCACATGCTCTGGGAAAATTCCAAGAGGGAGAAACCACTTTGTTTTGTTTTGAGGAAATTGGGGTTAAATGACTTGCCCAGGGTCACACAGCTAGTAAGTATCTGAGACTGGATTTGAACCCAGATCCTCTCAACTCCAAGCCCAGAGGTCTATCCATTTCACCCTCAGGAGAAACCACTTTGAACTTGGTGACCAGGAAGGCTTCATGGAGGAAAGTGATACCTGAATTTAATCTTGAAGGAGGAGAAAGATTTCAGTACATTCAAGAATGGCCTGCAAAAAGACACTCTAAGTGCTGAGATGCTAGAAAAGTGGTAGAGTGAGAGGTACCTCTATTTGGCATAGTCAGTCAACAAGCATTTATTAAGTACTTGCTATATGCCAGGCATCATGCTAAGTTCTGAGAATACAAGTACAAGCAAAAAGAAAGATAATCCCTGCTCAAAAGGAGCTTATTTCCTAGTTGGGGAAGATAGAAACTAAAAAGAAGCCATTAAGGGAAGCAGGGAGAAAGGCATGGTGGAGAAAGGACTTTGGAGAGTTGGCAACTGAACTGAGGAGCAGAATGAAAGAGTGAATGGGGCTGGCCTGAGTACTTTCTTTAAGATCGAAGCTCCAGGAGGAATTGGCCAATCAGAAGAAGGGACTGCAGGGGTGGAGAGATCTTCCAGTGTAAGAAGTCTGAAGAGGTGGAGTGAAGTTTCTAGGGTGAGATGGCTGCTTTGGCAAGGTGGAGAAAGAAGTTGTAGGCATAGAAATACGACCTTTAGAAAAAAGGCAAGATAATAAAATCAAAGATGTAAACACTAGAAAAATTATACCAATTTTCAGATTATATGACAGTATATTTAGAAAACTCTTGGAGAATCAGCAAAGCAACTAATTAAGATGATTAATATCTTTAGTAAGTAGCAAGATATACAATCCATAGAGGTCATCAGAATTTCTATACAGTATAAAAAAAAAACAACCCCAGAAGGAATGACAGTAGGAGAAATTCCATTCCAAACAACTATAAAATATATAAAATATCTGGGAATTAACCTACCAAGTCACATATAACATTTATTTAAATTCAACTACAAAGCACTGTTCACAGAAATAGAGACAAATAATTGGAGAGATTCACTGTTCATGGTTAGACTGTACCTGTGTAATAAAATGATACTGCAGAGCAGCACAGTGGATAGAGCACCGGCCTTGGAGTCAGGAGAACCTGAGTTCAAATCCAGTCTCAGACCAGACACTTGACACTTACTAGCTGTGTGACTCTAGGCAAGTTACTTAACCCCAAATGTGTCGCAAAAATAAAATAAAATAAAATGATACTGCCTAAATTGATTTACATACAGCTTTAATATTGTATTAATCCAGTTACCAAGGAGATACTTTATACACCTATAAAAAAGATACCAATGAAAGAGGCATACCTTTACCAGACCTCAAGCAATATTATAAAATAGTAGTCATCAAACAATTTTGGTTCTGGCTGAAAAACAAAGCAGTAATCAAGGGATTAAACCAGATAAAAAAGAAACAAAAACAATTAAAAACTGTAGCCTATAAAAACTGTAGTCTGATAAACTCAAGAACATAAATGACTAGGAGAAGAGGTCCCTATTTGAGTGATGGAACATTGATGGAAAAATTGGAAGCACTTTGGCAGAAATTATGTGTATACCAACATATACCACAATGAGCTCAAAAGAGATCTGAGAACTGATTATGAAAGGTCCTTTCAGTTAAAAAAAGTACAAGAAAATGAGCAAAGGTATCTTTTTACTATTATACATAGGGAGAAAATTATTAATCAAATAACAAATAGAAGTCATAAAAACAAAATAAACAATTTTGATGACATCCAGGGAAGAGAGAATATTCAACTCTAGAAGATATACATGTCAAATGTGGCAGGGATGTCAAGAAAGACGAGTAGGAGGATTGCCTTGCTTGCAATAAAATTAACCTCATTGAGATTAGATAACATGAATTTGTAGTGGACCTAGTCAGCATGGTTTGGTGACTTTTCCAGCTCCTTTAGAGCATCTAACTGAGAAGTAAGGATGCATATGCTAGGAACAATCCAGAGCTGGGGGTTGGTAAAGTGTGATTGGTGGTCCTTCAAGAGAAATATGGAAAGAATGAAATAAGTCAAACAAAAGAATAATATACACAAGTACCACAGTAACAAAAATGATAAAATCACTAAAAGGAAGCAGAAATGAGTAACCGAAAAGACTAATGAAGATTCCAAAGACCAGTCAATGAGATATAGCTCTCTCTTCACAACACAGAGATAGAGGACTACCAGGGGAGAATATTTTGTCAGATCTAGTCAGTGAACCCTGGGAGGTGGGGGACAACGACACTTCATTTAATTGTTTTTTTATTGTCATTGAGAGAGTTCACTTGAGAAGAAGAAGGTTCTTTAAGAAATGGCCTTGGTGCAAAAATAAAAACCATCCATAAAGTATTTTCTTAAATGCACATATAAGCTAACAAAAACAACAGCATTTTTATATAATAATGAATCTAGGAAGAAATATTAGAAAGAGAAGTCCCATTCAAAATACCTACAAAACACATAAAATATCTGGGAGCTAATCTACCAGAGCACACTCAATACCTATATAGAAACAATTACAAAATATCTGTTAAAGAAGTAAATAGCAACTTGTGATTTGAATAGAATAAATAAGGAAGAATCAGAAATAATGGAACACAATTATAAATCACCTTGAAAAAACTATAGTTGATAAGAACTGCTAGGAAAACTGGAAATCATTTTCGCAGAAATTAGCTTTAGACCAGCACCTTACACAGTGTTCCACAACTAAAATGGATACGTGGTCTGAATGGTAAAGGTCATACCATGAAAAAATTATAAGAAAAACACATTACATACCTTTAACAGCTTTGGGTAGTGGATGAAAAAAGGGGTGTATGAAATTGTAATGAAAAAAGGGAGAGGAGTGATTACAAAAGATAAAATAAATAATTTTGATTACATGAAATTGAAAAGCATTTCCAAAAATAAAAGTAATACAATTAGGATAAGAAAGGCAGTTATTGTCTGGGGTTGGGGAGCGGGGTAGGTGTGGAAATCTTAGAGTTGAATGTTTCTGATCTGGTTCTAATATCTAAGATATGTAGATAAATAACACACACACACACACACACACACACACACACACATACACACACACACACACACACACACACACACCCCAGTCATTTTCCAATAGAGAAGTGGTCAAAGTATATGAACAAACAGTTCTTGAAAGACAAACTTATAAAAAAAAACTAAAAGAAAGAATGTGAATCATGTTAAAAGAGATCATAGGATGATCAGGTTTCAGAGTTCAAAGGAACCTTAGAGATATTAAAATATTAGAGCTAGAAAGGACCTTGGGCAGCTCTGTGGTGCTGCAGTGTATAGAGCACTGGGTTTAGAATCAGGAAGACTCATATTCCTGAGTTCAAATCTAGCCTCAGACACTTACTAGCTGTGTGACCTTGGCCAAGTCACTTCACCCTGTTTGTCTCAGTTTCCTTATCTGTAAAATAAGCTAGAAAAGGAAATGGCAAACCAATCCAATATATCTTCCAAGAAAACCCCAAATGGGGTCACAAAGAGTCTAAAATGACTGGACAAAGAGAAGACCTTAGAGATAATAATAGAATTTAGAGCTGGAAGGGACCTTAATGACTATCTTGTCTAACCATTTCATTTTACTGAAGAGGAAACTGAGACTCAGAGTAGAGGAGTGGGCCAAAATTAAAAAGATAGTAAATGGCAGGTCTGGGATTAGAACCAAAGTCTTCTGAGTTCAAATCTATTGATCCTTCCCCCGCCTCCTGAGATTTCATTGAGTGCTTTTGTAGTAAGACTTGATTGGATCTAGGCACAGCTTCCTCATGACATACTAAGAGAGAAGAAAGAGTAGAAGAAGGTGAGGGCATATGTGGGAAAAGGGTAATGAGGTCGTGGAGAGGGATGTGATACTTGCCACCGGCCTTTCTTTGTATCCCTAGCAGTCAGCACTGTGCCCACACATGAATGAATATATGGAGATCCTTTCAGTCCTGGGGCTCCTGCTAAATGATATTGTCCCATGGAAGCAACTTATCCCTTCATTTCTGGCTGCATGTGAGGAAGGCGCTGAGAAAATTCTAGCTAAGGAAGAAGCAGGGTCCAGCAGCAGAAACCACCAGACTAACTTTTTCTTACATATTGTAACAGTCTGGATAAAGTCATCAAGAAAGGAATTTCCAATTAAACCTGATCCCTCCAGCAGAATTGCTGCTAACAAGTGACAATTATTGATCCTAATAACCTTTACAGCACATGTCTCATCCAGCTTCCAATTTGTACTCGTCCCTTGGCATGTCTGAAAGCTAGTTTTGTTCTGCTCTCATTATTTGAAGCAGCCAGTCCCCATTCAAGTCTCAGGTGAGATGTGACACTAGAAGGGAAAGATTTACTTTGTGCTTTGACCAGAGGATAAGAAGAAAACAAACCTGGAACGGCTTGGTGGTGCTGGTGGTACCCTGAAGTGGGTGACAGGGTGGCCCTTTGGAGTCTGGTTTGGAGATCTATACTGTGTTTGTGTGTCCGCCTGTATGTGTGTGCTCGTGTAACATGCATGTCTGTGTATATTAGAAAGCCACGTGGGGCAGGAATAGTGTAATCGAAAGAGTACTAGATTTGGAGTCCAAGGGCCTGGGTTTCAGTTCTAGCGCTGCTGTTCACTATCTGTGACTTGCAGCAAGGTGGCACTGCGATGGATAGAGTGCCAGGGCTGCAGTCAGAAAGACTCATCTTCCTGAGTTCAAATCTGGCCTCAGACACTTACTGGCTGTGTGACTCTGGGTAAGTCACTTAACTTTGTTTGCCTCAGTTTCCTCATCTGTAAAATGGGCTGGAAAAGGAAATGGCAACCCATTCCATTCCAGTATCTTTGCCAAGAAAACCCTAAATGTAATCATGAAGAGTCAAGATGTGACTGAAAAACAATTCATTATCAATAACAACAACAAAATCTGTGACTTATTATCAGTGGCATAAGATTAGGAAGGTGATACCCCTATTAGGCACTTTGCTGGTCAGACCACATCTGGAATATTGTATTCAGTTCTGATGCCCATGGTCTAGGAGGCAACCTGAATAATGAAGGACCTTGAGTTCACATCACATCTGTTGAAGGGACTGAAGATGTTCAGCCTGGGGAAAAAAGATTCAGAGAGGATGTGAGAGTTGTCTTGAAGTATTTTATTAGTTGACATGCGGAAGAAGGATTAACTTTATTTTATTTAACCTCAGAGGGTAGAATCAGAAGCAAGGTGTGGAAGTTTAAAAAGATACAAATTTAGGCAGAAAACATAGTCAGGGGAAAAACTTCTTGGCCATTAGAGCTGTCCAAAAGTAGGATGGGCTCAGGGAGTAATAGATTCCCTCTTCTCTGGAGGTCTTCAGGCAGAGGTTGGTGAACACTTAATACACATGTTGTAGTGAGGATTTTTTTTTTTAGGGAGAGGGGTGGCTTGAATTAGTGAGGTACTATGGTTTCTTCCAAATCTCTACTTTTGTGTGACCTTAGGTAAGTCATTTCTGCATTGGGGGATTTAGTTTGTCCTTTTGCAAAATGTGGCCATCAGACTCAGTGATTTGTAAGGTGCCTGCCAGCTCTATATCCTCTGATCCCAGTACCCATCTTCAAGGATAATTGTGGAAAATGGAAAGTACTAGAGACAATTGAGCTCTTATTACTTGAAGCTCTCATTGTTAACAATGTTTGTGTCCAGCTTGGGAGCTATAGTCTCAAAGACAGGGTTTCCCTAGGACCCAGAGCTGACTAAGCTGTCTCATTCTAGAGAATCAGGAACACTAAGGGAAGGTTAGGGCAAGAAGGATTCAGCCCCATTTTCTTAGATTCCCAAAATGTTCATGCTGGAAGGAACTTGACAGACCTTCTAGTTCAGCTTTTCCCAAGCTCTTGTGGCCAGAAAATACTTTGGGACTTGAAATATATTGATGCAATCATCAATGCCAGTCTGGGCCCTGGGGGCCCTGGAAGGAACCCCACAGTCAAGAAAATCACAGAAAGTTTCAAATGAATAAAGGAAATCGGGCTATATTCAAATTGCCATATATAAGCAGATATTTTAGATATATCTTCATATTTAATATCTTAGTGGGGAAAATGGAATCCATATTAAAATTTTCTCAAAAAAAAGAAAAAGAAACACTATTCATTTTGCTCCAGGTTTTATTGAACATACCTGAGGAAATTGTAGATTCTAGTCCAGTACCTCCATTTTACAGAGGAAGGAAACTCAGAGAGGGAAGTAATTTAGCCAAATCATACAGCAAATTGGGGCTAGAACCAGAACCTACATGTAGATCTCTGGGCCCATGGCCTATGCTCCTTCTACTCCACTTTGTTCTTCCAGTAGAATTTACTCATGGTATAGTAGATAGGACACTGGACTTGGAGTCAGGAAGTCACGTGTTCAAATCCCACTTTGGATACTTACTAGCAGTATAACCTTGGGCAAGTCATTTTGTCTCTTTGTGCCTCAGTTTACTTATCTGGAGGGAGTTGGACTCCTTGGCCTCGAAGTTGCCTTATCTCTATAAATGTATTACCCTGTCATCCAGGAGAGATTCTGAGCACTAGGCGCATTGCTCTAGAGGCTTTGTTTAGCCAATATAGACACCATCATCAGCACTGGTGGGTTCAAGCATCAGCTGGTAGCTGCTGACCCACTTGGGTTTACTTTGCCGCCTCTCTCTTTTCCCTGGCACCAATCACCATTGAGAAGCAGCTTTGGGATTGGGAAATGGAAACCTGCCAGATTCTCACAGTTTTCAAGTGTTTATTAAATAGAAATCTGATAGTTTAGTGGTTGGGAAGCACCCCAGAGCTGTCATTTCAGAGCTATGAATATTATCACAGAGGTGACTCGGGAGGGCCCTGGCTGCTTATGAGTCATAATAGGACTTCGATTCAAAGTAAGTAGAAGGCCAGCTAAAATTCAGATTATTTTAGATCCAGAATTGCCTTGGAATTCAGAAGAGAGGAACATGCTAATACCCTTGCCTGCTACAGATAATATAGGCAACAACCTCAACCCACCTCTTCCTCCCTCTGGAAAAAAAAAGGATTATTCAAAGCAATTCATTTGATCCTGTGAGCATTTGTAGTCCAGATATGTGGTTTCCCAAATGTGCAGTGAGACGGTTGCACTGAATGATGTCTGAGGTCCATTCTAGTTCAAAATCTATAATCTTAGAGTATTTCCCTCCTCAAAAATTGTGAATGGTTTCTTATTACCTGCTGAATCAAACCCACCCTAAACCTGACATTCCCTTACCTGCTGGTTCCTCTGTCACCTGGCCTAACTTACCTTGTCAGCCTTATCACCCACTGATATGCTCCATATTGATCTCACCAGCCTTTAAAAAGCACCCCGATTTCCTATGGTACCTTTGTTCGTTTCATTACCTTTTCCTAGATACCTTCCTTCAGCTCTTTGGCTATCAAAATCTTACCCATACTTCAAAGCCCAATGCAAATGATACCCTCCTTAATGAAGCCTTTCCTGATAACCCCAATCAGAAGTAATTTCCCCTTCTTCTTCTTTCCTTTATCACATATTGTTTGTATCAATTAAGACATAGACATCAGTGATCCTTATCATACATTATTACCACAAACCATGTGGCTATTTTTTTTTATATGTCTTATCTCTTTAAGAGCATATTGGAGGTTAGAAAGCCTAGGGCAGGAGTGGGGGACCTGCAGCCTTGAGGCCACATGTGGTCTTCTAGGTCCTCAAGTGCAGCCCTTTGACTGAACCCAAACTTCACAGAAAAAATGGCCTAGGGGAAAGAATACTCAATTTGGACTTAGAGGGCATGGGTTCAGATTCCATCTCTGCCACTTCCTCATCATGTAAGCTTGGGCACGTTATTAACCTGGCTAAATTCCTGCTGCTTGCCTGGGTTCCTTTGGCTCCCGTGGGCACGTTCATCGAGATGCTCTCCTGGCAGATATCATAGATCAAAGAGAAATTTCGGGGATCAGAAACCAGAAGCATGATCTCTCACATTCACAACAAGCCTTCAGTTGGAGGATTCTTCACTATTCCAGGTAATTTCCAGTAAATGGAAATTCAGGCTCAATTAGTACTTGTCACGTCCAATTTTCCACTTACCTGCTATTCAGTACCATTTTGGGCTGCCTGCAGTAATTTCCCAAACTACATGAAAGAGGAGGCTCTTGAAAGAATCCAAGGTTTAATTATCATTTCTGTGTAGATGACTCACAGGTCTACATATCCAGCCCTAGTCTCTCCCCTGAACTTCAGCCCTTTATGACTAATTGCCTATTGGACAATTCAAACTGGGTATCTCATAGGCATATTAAATTCATCATGTGGAAAACAGGACTCATTATTTCTCACCCCCAAAATGTCCCTCTTCTCAACTTCCCTGTTTCTGTCAAGGGCACCACCATACCAGTCTCCCAGGCTCATAACTACAGTATTATCCTTGACTACCTCTATTACCCCACGTAACCAATCAGATGCCAAGGCCTGCTGTTTCTACCTCTGCAACATCTCTCATATATGATCCCTTCCTTCTACTCACATAGCCATCATCTTAGTTCAGGACCACATTACCTCTTGCCTTGAACAGGGCTTCTCAAACTTTTTCCACTGGACCCCTTCAGTGCTTCTTAAACTGTGGGTCCTGACGGGGTCAAGACCCACAGTTTAACAAGCAATGGCCTAGCCTATTACAAAGATTTCTTAATCGGTCTCCCTCCTACAGTTCTTTCCCTATTCTAATCCATCCTTCACACAGCTGCCAATCATTTTCCCACAGAGTATGTCACTCTCCTACCCAGTAAACTACAGTGACTCCCTGTTGCCTATAGGATCATACATAAACATCTCTGTTTGGCTTTTGAAGCCCTTTACAGCCTGCTCTCAATCTATCTTTCCAGCCTCATTATATATTCCTCCCTTTCCCACATGCTATATAGTCCAACCAAACTGATGCCTCCATTCTTCACGTAGATGGCACTCCTCCCATCTCTGTGCCTATTTCTCCCTAGTACCTAGCACAGTGCCTACCCCATATTACGCACATAATAAATCCTTGTTGACGCATTAATTGAAGAAAGCATTTCATTGGCTTTCCCATTCTCCTGGGGTTTTTTTGGCTTGAAGACTGAGTCTAAGGTTTTATGTCTCTTAGCAGAAATTCTAAAGAACCAATGTCATTTCCAATTACTAACCTTGAAAGCAAACTCTTAATAATAAGATGTCATATTAGTTGAGCACTGTACTTTTGTAAGCACTTTAATGTGTATGGATTTATTGGTTCTCTCAGCAAACCTGTGAGATGGGCATAGTAGGTAGTTGTGTTTCATAGAATCTGAAAATCCATTTAGTTCACCCCAGCATGGAGGAAATAAAGGAAAATATAACAGCCCTCTCCTTCTCTCAAAGATCTTGCAATCTAATGGTTGGAGGTGGGAGGAATTTACAATATAAAGGCACATTGCTATGATACAGAGGAGAATGAGTATTGGAAAGAGAAATTTCGGGGATCAGAAACCTTTAGCATTGGACCTCAGAAAAAACATTCAAGAAACCTCCTTCAATTCACAGAGGAGGACATGGAAACCTAGAGGAGGGGAAATTACTTGTCTAAGGTCTCTGAGCTTGCCTGAGCTAGAACTCAAACTTATGTCCTTTAATTCCCAATCCAATGTTCTAACACACTAAGTTCTTAGGATCCTAGATGTAGAACTGGAAGAGACCTCAGAAGCTATCCTAGTCTGATACCCTTATTTTATAGATGAGGAAATTGAGGCCCACTGGGGATGAAGTGACTTTCATAAGGTCATAGAATTGTAGATTCTACAACTGGAAGGAACCTCAGAGGCCATCTTAGTCCAGGCCTTTTGTCTTGTAAATGAGGAACCTGAAGCCTGGAGAGGTTGTGACTTGCCCAAGGCCACATGAGGTACATTCTGAAATCTGATTCTCTGGAGTCCAGAGAAAGAAAGTGAAGCCCAGAGAGGTCAAGGGTCTTGTCTGTAGGTCACAGATTAGAGAACAGCAGAGGCAGAGTAGACCAGCACTGAGTACAGGGTCTTGCACAAGAGATAATAGTTAAAGAAAAATTCTGAAGTTAATTAATTGCATCTTCTAACTTCCAGTTCAGGGTTGTGGTTGTTTTCCCCCCAAACCTAAAAGCCAAAATCATCTTAGCCCCTACAACTGGTCTACAAACTATACCCATCATTTTCTGTGCCTAAGGAATAGAAGCACAACTTATGCCCACAGGGAACTTGGCTAGTTATAATTTTTTGATGTGGCAGCTACCCACTGTCGCTTTTATCCTAACCCAGGACGTGCCATAGCTCACAAGGTCTATCTAGGAGCTGGTGAGCTGTCCCAAGACTGCCAGCTCCCTTGCAAATGCAGATCGTTTTCTACTCAGGAGGTCAAAGAGAGGTGGAGCCCTTTTACAAATGCAAGGAAGCAGAGCTCAGACTATGATGCCAATGGTGAATGAGCTAGATTAAGGATATACATAAGGACGTAAGGGCTGGTGGGGTTCAGATCATAGGACCAAAGATTCAGAGTTGGAATGAACAGCAAAGATCCTCTAGTCCAGCCTTTTCATTATATAGGTGAGGATACAGAGGGCCCAAAGAGTCAAAGTGGTTCCCCATAGTTACCCAGAGAGAGGAAGAGCTGGCACCCAAACTCAGGTCCCCTAACTCTGAGTAAGTCCAGAACTCTTTCCACTCTAGTGCACTGCCTCTGCGGATTCTCAGTGGCTATATTTATGGAGTAGTTACTTAGACCGTTTCTGTGTGCTTATTGCCCTTCCTCTTACTCTGGGGGTAGAAGTCACACCTGACTGGCTTGCCTAAATAATCTGAATTCAACCTGAGAGACCATTATACTGCTGGACTTTTACCTTTTATAACAGAAGTCTCTCCAGTGCTAAATGGCCTATTGTTATGTTTGGGGTTCTCAAACATGTTAAGGGAGCATAGTCTCAGACGACTGCCATCCTCAGACATACCACCTAAAGTGTCTCTGGATAGTTCTTTCATTGCCGACTTCCCCAATATCAGAAGGCTGACCCCCAGCCAGTGGCAAGGTCCAAAGCATAGCCATAGCACAGAAGACACCCATGGAGGAGAGAAGCATGAGTTCCCAAAGGTTCAGGTAACGAGAGAGAGAGAGAGAGAGAGAGAGAGAGAGAGAGAGAGAGAGAGAGAGAGAGAGAGAGAGAGAGAGAGAGAGAGAGAAATACATGTCAGGGAAAGTTTCTGGGAATCTCAGTGATACTAACACTAGGGCCATATACCTGTAATGGCAGCTCAGCAATAGACCACTTGGTGCTATCCACTGCCATAGTGCTGACCCACCTTATGTCTCTCAGCTTCACAGCTGTGCTTGGCCACCGTGCTGACACACGTGAATGGAGGGTTGCCTATGGCAACACAGCACTCAACTTTCCTAATGATGAAAAGTGATCATTTTATGGTGAAGGAGGGCCTACCCTCAGTGACTAGTCCTTGAAAGAAGTGAGATTAGGGAGCATAGGGGAGAAAGAAGGTATAATGATGACTTTGAAAGAACATCAAATTGGAAGATTCTGTGTTATAAGGCATGGCTCTCTGAGAGAGACTGGAGGAAGGATCCAGGGAGAAATTCAGGTGATAGAAAAAACAAATTCCATTCAAAATTTATTTTCAAAAAATAATAAAGGATTTATAGTCAAGGGACCTAGGTTCGACTCCTAGCTACTACTTACTAGCCAAATGACTATGGAGATGCTGCTTCTCCTTTCTCTGTGCCTCAGTATCTTCCTCTGTAAAATGAGGGGTTTGGACCAGATAATCTCTGAGGCCTCTGCCAGCTCTAACATTCCATGAATCTGTGAGCAATTTAATGAGATGTGTAGTTTTCCAACAAAGTGTATAATACATTCTATCCAAAATGAACTTCACCATTTCCCAAACCTATCACATAGAGTTTCCTACTTCATTTCCTTTCCCCAGCTCTCCTTTGTGCTTGAACTGGCTCGCCCTCCCCATTTTTCCTAATTTCTACCTGATGGATTCCTAGCCATCCTCCAAGGTCCAAACCAAATACTTTTCTCCATAAAGTCTTTCATATCTCCTTTACATCAGAAATGATTATTCCCTTCTTTGACATCTCATGGCATTTTGTACTTCTGCATTCTATTCTAGTTATTTGCATCTGTGTCTCATCTCTCATAGGACATTGTGAGCTCTTTGAGAGTAGGTACCATGTCACTTTTTGTGTTTGGATCCCCTGGCACGTAGTAGGAGTGAATGTAATAAATTAAGTCTCAGTTCTGCTCCTATGCATTTTAAGCATAGCCCCATCTATTTACTCTTTTCATGGACTTCATCCAGGGTTCATGACTATTGGGAAGACTCCCTGAGGTCCTCTGATTTGACTCATTGTACAAATAAAGGGTTTTATTTTTTAAAAAATGTCAAGGCTGTGACACATACTTGTCTTTTTCTCCTGGAATTTTTATGAAAGGTCATGCTTACAGTAGATCTTACCAACAAAAATGATTCCAATGAAATGAGGATAAATGATGCCACACGTCATCAAGTGCTTTTGAATTAGTTTCCATGGAAATGTGAAGATGAAATGAAGTGATAATTTCAGGGCAAAACAGCTGAAGTTGAAGATAATGGAGAAATGGTTTGATAAAAGCAAGAGAATAAAGTAATCAAAAGAACTGTAATCAATTACTCTTTTTTGTTTGCATTCACTTGATTAATTGGTCAGGGATATTATTAACCTTCCCTGTGATGTATTTAGTCATTGTTTTTGAGACTTGGCGTTATTGGTGGCCTTATAGAAATCGGGACTGGGGAGGAGTGTCCTTCATTTCAATTACTCATGAAGTAGGTGGGGCTTCTCTAGAAAGACTCCGTAAAGTAACATTATAAGGGAAAAATTACCATCCCCCCTTTGAATCTCATTCACAGACAAGAATGCCATTTGGCATCTGCAGAGCTTACAAAAAGTCCTTAGTTAAGGAACCTAATGGAAAGTGAACTTGTGGCTGGGCTGGGGAGGAGGAGTGTAGTGAATGGATGGATAACTGAAAGAAGAGGATGTTTGGAAAGATCCCTAAATCTCTCTAGAACATTATCTGTACCCTCCTGCCATCTTTCCTTTTCCACTCAGTTCCCTATAACTGAAGGATCTTCCCTTTGCCTTTTCTCCTATCCAATTCCTACCCAACCTTCAAAGCACAAAGCCACCTCCTCCAGACAGCCTGCCCTGATTTCCACTTCCCAGGAGATAATAACCATTCCCCTCAGATCTCACCTCATGTGTGGTGCCTTTCTATTGCACTTATCATGTAATATTGAGCATTATAGCTATGTGCTACATAATGTAGTAAAAAGAGTATTGACTTCATGGGTTCAAATCCCAGCTCTGCCACTTATTACCTGGTGATCTTGAGCAAGTCACTTCCCCTCCCTGGGACTCAGCTTCCTCTTCGATAAACTGAAAGTATTGGACTAGATGGGCCATGAGGTACCACGCAGCTCTAAATCTATGATCATAATATACAAGACTCCAAGAGGGCAAGGGCATGCTCTATCTGAACTTTGATTTTCCTCCCTGCTACCTGGCACCATAATCTGTTCACAGTAGGTACTTGGTCAATTATTATGGCATTTAGTTCTTATAGAAAATAAAGAGGGCCAGCTAGGTGGCACAGTGGATAGAGCACCAGCCCTGAAGTCAGAAGGACCTGAGTTCAAAGCCAGCCTTAGACCAAACACTTGATACTTACTAGCTGTGTGACCCTGGGCAAGTCACTTAACTCCAATTGCCTAAGAAAGAAAGAAAGAAACCTAGGCCAAAAAAGAAGGGAAAGAGGGTCGGCCAAAAGGTCAATTACATCCATTCTTTAGAGGCCAGAACCTCATGCAAGCTGGAGAGCCGGGTGTGGTAGAGATTGTTAAATTGAGGTGAATTGGAAAGTTATACAACAATCCTCAATTGTTGTCTGTTCCTGTTATCTGTGTGTCTTATTCCCTTACTAGACTCTGTACTCTGTGAGGGGAGGGACTATATCTTCTCCAAACTTTGTGTCTCCCCCAGCTCCCATTCCCATGCTGTTAGCAGGAAAATCTTTGAAAATTATGGGAAAATCATGGTATGTAGCTCAAGCGGCAGTTTTCCAGTTAAAGTACACACAGTCATTGCTACGACACACACCCTGCTGTGGAAAGTTTCTCTGTGTCCAGGCTGTCACGGGCTCCCCAGGCCTTGAGGCCTCCGTCCCTCTATATTAGTAACTGAATAAGTAGTAATTAATATTCAATAATCGTGCAGCACTTTTAGGTTTACAAAGCACGCACAGTATTGTTTCAGTTGTGTCTGACTCTTCATGACCCCATTTGGGGTTTTCTTGACAAAGATACCAGAGTGCTTCACAAATTCTTTCTCCAGCTCATTTTACAGATGAGGAAGCTAAGGTAAACAGGGTGAAGTGACTTGCCCAGGGTCACACAGGGTCAGATTTGAACTCAAAAGGATGAGTCTGACACCAGGTCCAGCATTCTATCCACTGAGCCACCTAGCTGTCTTGTGACATAGCTACTCTAAGCATTAGTAGTGACCTTTTTGCAGATGAAGAAACTGAAGCTCAGAACAGTTAAATGACTTGTCCAGGGTCACACAACCAGTAAGTGTCACAAACAGGATTCGAAAGCAAATTATTCTTGATTTCAAATCTGTGCTGTCTCAAAAGATCAAGTTTTATTTAGAGAGCCCAAATTGAAAGGCCTGAAGACAAGTTGAAAAACCAGATGCAGGAGCAGAAATTCAAACAAGGGCATCATTACTAGATCAGTCAATCAACAGGCATTCATTAAATGGCTCCTATGTGCCAGGCACTGTGCTGAGTGCCAGAAATACAAAGATAAAAATGAAGCCGTCCCCGACCGCAAAGAGCTTACAAAGCCAAAGCCAAAGTATTTCTGTGATTCAACTTGTCCCGCAAAGATTCAGTCTGTTATGGAAGCTGTTGGCATTCCTTGCCCCTAGATGGCACTGACATACTAGTATGATCCTGGGCTGAACCTACAAAAGTCTTTTCCTGGCTCAATCACACCAGTATAACTATAGGCTCAAACGTGAAAGCTGTTGAGGGGAAGCACTTGGATTATCTTTGGCCTCTCCAGCCTTCTTCTGATGAGCCCCTTTCCCTCATCTCTGGCCTCTTCAGGTGCCCGTGTCCTTCTGGTATCTAGTCTTCCCTCCTCTTCTATCCTCTCTCAAAAGGAAAGGCTTTGTTACATCCACTTGTAATCATACCAACAAGAAGAGGCCACTCTGATCTTCCTCATTCCTCCCCCCTCTTTTCAAATACCCCATGCTGTCCTAGAAAAATACTGGCCCAGTTTCAGCTTTCAGAGCCCTATTCCTGCTTCCACAAGGCAATTTCACTACCCGGCAGATCTGGAGGTAGGCGGTATGATATTATTAACCCCATTTTTACTTCAATGGCTCTGTAATCTCACAAAATGGATATTCCTTCCCGCAGCACAGGTCTTAACCTACCCACCCCTTCTCATGGAACTCCTGTCCATATCTTCCTTTGAAGCCCCATGAGCTAAGCCTATTACTCTGTCTCTGTACATTTCTTAAGTAGTAGTGCTATATGTAGCCTCTGCATCTGTTTTCTTTGCTCTCATTACATGATCAGCCCACCTCCTCTTGCTGTCATATATCATTTTAATGGTATCCTTTATGTAGCTTTGTGCTCACAGTTAATTCTTCACTGGTAATATACTGCAGGCTTTACCCCTACCATGCATCTTTCCATTACCCTTTGAGTCACCTGCAATTATGATTCCTGAGAAATTGAGGCATTCTATGATTTGCAACCATAGAGTTCTGAAATATACATACCTAGATACATACAATTATACACACATAGATGTGTGTGTGTGTGTGTGTGTGTGTGTGTGTGTGTGTGTGTAATTCTTCACTGAGAAAATATTGAAAATAGTGGTGTATAAAGAAATGAGCTTTTGTTTAAGTGAAAACTTGAGGGTCACTGAAAGTATTTACATTTTGGAAATTGAACATCAAGCTAATCTCTTCTCTCTGTTTAATTCTAATTCTGGGCCCAGACATCTATGGTATCTCTCCAAAATATATATACAACATAGGATATCTTGAACAATAAACATTTTTTATCCATTTGGCTTTTCCTGTGTGGATGGTATGCCCAAAGTCTTTTACATAATTATAGATCTCATTTCAGAAGTTCTGTAGTGTCCTGATACTTGACTCAATTAGCATAAGATCACCCACAAACAGTAGCATCTGGAAGACCTCAAAATCTCTAGGAAGTCCTTCTCTTTGGACTCTGTGTTGGACATTCTCCAAGGTAGGCCAAACACCTTTAGCAAGCTATACATCTTGCTGTTTTTTGACTCGTTTGATATGGAGAATCAGAGGGTCATTGAACAAGAAATAACCTTATTATTTCTCATGTGTCTTTCAGTAACTCTCATTATCTTAACATATGCATGGTAGATCCCCTGTTGGAAGAGATTCTTTAAGGTGGTATTTGGTTGGTTGTAATGAGTCAAATGTGTTTTATAGTCAGACAAGACCAATGAAATCTCTGAAGAAATAGTCTACTATAGAATATCACTTATAAAAACCTATTTGTTTCATTCTTATTTTCATCAAGAATACTCTCAATATGTGTTTAAATTAGTTTCCCAATCCCTCTTAATTCTAGTGCCTTCTCCCTGATGATTTTTCCTATTTATCCCATATATTGCTTGTTTATATATGTTTGCATGTTGTCTCTCCCATTAGATTGTGACTTACTTGAGGGCAGAGACTGTCATTTTTTGTATCTCCAGCACTTAGCACAGTGCCTATAGTAGGCACTTAATAAATGTTTATTAATTGAACTATTCTTATGAAGATATTATAGAGATGAAAAAGTAGGTGCATTTTTCCACCCATTTTGAACCATCCTGTCTTCCAGATATCCTAAGAAGTAATCCTTGAAACCCCTTGAAATCATATTGCCTCCAGCAGGACCCTCTTCTCTGAATTCTTCGTCTGGTCCCACTTACTCTTCATATCTTTGGTTTCCTTAGTGCTGTCGCTATTTCATTATGTAGTACGTCAGGGACTGTGATGGTAGAGTTCAAATGTGGTGGTTACGTTTTCATCAATGGACACAATTGTTGTAGAAATCTTGACAGATGTTTTCAATTTTTCATCTGTTTGTTGTCCTTACATCCTTCATCCTTCAGTGCTCTCAGGATGATGGCTTAATTGAATCCAATGCCAAGTTTTCTGTAAACTCATATTCCCCTCCACCTCTTGCTGTTTTATAAGGTGATACTTTTCCTAGTCTTCCACCTTCCTCTCTAAGATTTGACACAGAAGCTTATGTTTTCAACTGGTGTTGCTTTGCATGCCAGGTCCCACTTATGGGGAAAAAGATGAAGTGTTTGACGGCTGAAGTGATTACTAGGTTTTTCCGGCTTCCTTCTTGCAGCAGTTGCTTTATTGGCTAAACTTCCTTATGAAACAATGATGGCCCATATCCATATATTTTTCTTGTTCTACTACCCAATTCACAGCCATGAATAACTTGTTTCAACAGGTCAGGTTGCATTTCTGATAAGGCTTTTATATCTAAATTACATCAGGAAATAACAAACACTTAAGACGAAGAGCCCTTCCCCAATAGGTAAATGAGCTCAGGATATAAACAAATGGTTTAAAAAATTGGACACTATTAACCACCATATGAAATACTGCTCCAAATCGCTAATAAGTACAATTGAAACAGCTGAAGTTTCACCTCACACCCTCAAAAGTATGAAGGACTATGGAAAGAGGCATTCTGATACACACTTGGCGAAGTCCTGAATTGGTCCAACCATTCTGGAAAACAATTTGTAATTGTGCTAAAAATGACTAAAATATCCATACCAACTGACCCCAGTGGTCCCCCTGATGGGCATATATGCTAAGGAAGTCAAAGATAGAAAGGTTCTATATGTACCAAAATATTCATAGCCACATAACTGGAAACAAAGCTGTCCATTGATTGAGGAATGGTTAAGCAGATTGTAGTAGATGAATATAATGGAGTAGCGTAATGCTATAAGAAATTATGAATATGAAGATTTCAGAAAAGCATGGGAAGATTTCTATGAACTGAGACAGTAAAGTGCACAGAACCAGGATAACAATATACACAAGGACTGGGGCAATGTAAATGGAAAAACAACAACCAAAAGGAAACTGGGTGCATTCTAATTATAAGGGCCCAGGCATTTGGTCCTGGAGAAGAGTTGAGAAAATGGGGCTCCCTCCCTTCCTTTCAGAAGAGTTGGATGATGGGTGTGGAACATTGCTTATACTGTCAGACCCAGTTGATGTGTTGGTTAATTTTGCTGAATTGCTTTCCCTTTTTTTGTCTTTTTAATCTTTGTTACAAGTGATGGCTCAGTGGGGAGGAGAGGAAGGAGGGATTAATTTAGTGATAGAGATGAAATAAAAACAAAATACATCAACAATTTAAAAAGAAATAAATCAGTCAGGTTATACCTGTTATAGTTGAACACCATATCTTCTCATTTTTATACTTTCTTTTATTTAGGTGTTTATTTTGATCTTTGCTGTAACATATTGATGTACGTAGACAACCAATGTGGAGATGGGTCTCACGGTAGCCATTTCTTTTTTAAAGATAGAGTCTTTGTTACTTTTTGTGCATTATTATTCTGTACTCCCCACGTCCAGCACTTCTTGACTCTTTCCTTGAAGAGAATATTGTATATATATATATATATATATATATATATATATATATATATATATATATGTATGTGTGTATATATGTATATATATGTATGTGTGTGTGTGTGTATATATATGGTATGAGACTTCTGTATAGTCTACAAGCCTTCAGGCTTTTTTGTTTCTTGATCCTGAACCATATTTTCTAACATTTTTTCACCATTATCCCCATATCAACCATTACATTGCAGCCATTTGGTACATGTACTGCATTTATCTCCGTGGTGGCCTTTGGTTTATACTCATCTTGATCACTGCAAAGTGAGATGTCCAAGTATCCTATGGAATGATGTGCTAAAACCAACTTCTTTATGGGTCTCTCTAAGGAGAACCTGGGAGGCACCCTTCTATTTGGTCACAACCTTCTTGTATCTTCTGGTTTAATTTGTAGGGTGAACATTAATATTTGTAGGATTTAGCTCCTCTAGTAGTATATTGTCCCATTGGTCATTGGACAGAGAGCTTACTTACATTTAGAGAACCAACAGCTAAGTAAATGTTTATAGATGTTCTTAAAACCATTTGCGCCGACCGCTTTCCACCACTCAGCCACTGTCACCATAGGTATGTAAAGGAGGGCTACACAGGACTGACGGTCATTTTTTTTTTTACATTTTTCTTTTTCTTTTTTCCTCATAGGATGCTATAGCCAAAATATCCATTGCCTCTCAGACAGGCAATGTCATGTCCTAGCTATAGTACCAGACTTGGAGTCAGGAAGACCTGAGTTTGACTCCTGATTACTAGCTAGGTGACTTTGGGCAAGTCATGTATAGCTTTCTAAATCTTATATACATTTTGTTTATATCCTTTGACCATTTATCTACTAGGGAACAGTAGTACCACTATAAAATGAGAAGGTTTGATTCAATGACCTCTAAGGTCCCTCCAAGCTCTAAATCTTTGATCATCTGGTTTGGCCTACTGGTGATAAACTTCTCCATACTTGACTAGACTAGTCTTGAGAAAACACATACATAGTCCGCTTTTTACAGATGAGGAAAACAGAGCTTCAAGATTTACACAAGATCATATAGCTGGAAGGTGACAGAGACAGGACTTGGATAGGCATTCTGTCTATTACTGGACTGACTGTAAGTTCAGTGTTCTTTCCATTATGTCAAGCTGCCTTTCTTTTAAAAGCAGAGAATCCAAGAGACTCAACATTTATCATTCTCAAGTTGCAAAATTAATGGAAAGTTCTGCATAGTCACACCAAAATGCTACCTTCGATACAGACACTGAGATTGAGTCAGTCAAGTCTGGAAAACCGTTCTATTGCCTTTCCTGATTCAAGTGCACTTAACATTTCCACCATGCTACTGATTGTCTCTGGTATGCTTCATGGCACGTGTTCTTCTCCCATCAGCTCCTACTTAAATGCAACAAACGAATGCATGTCTTTCCCTGAAACCATTTCATGAGTATTGCAAAGCACTGTGTCATCCCAATATTAGTGATGCTAAATTTGCCTTTGGGGGCTTATCCTAGCGAGCAGCACTGAATGGTCCCCCAATTTGGATCCAACAGTGCGTGACAAGCAGATCCAGTTTGTCCAATTTAGATGGCATAGCTCCAATTCTCCCATGCCATTCAGAACTGCCTGCAGCGAGGCATGCACTCCCAGGCTCGGTGGGGCAGGGCTCCAGGGAGTCATGTGGCACTGCTCCTAAGCGGTAAGAGAAAGGGTGAAGGAGAGTGTGGCCCATCCCTATGAGTCCTGGTGGCAACAGACAGCTTAGCCAATACCAAAGTCTATGAGCTTTGGGAGTAGGGAGGATATATTTTTTTCTTTATTATAAACTTAATAGCCATCAACAAAAAAACCCAAATGGTCTAATAGACATACAAAATTAAAAATGAGACCTGACACTAACCATTAGCGTTTAGTAAAGCAGAACCAAGAGTATTAGCAAACAACAAACAAGCAAAAAAAATATGTTTGTTCTGCATTCCTTCCTGAGTCAACCTGATATTCTGCTACCTTTGGCTTTGTTTTCTTTTTTATATTATTATAGACAGTGTGTCTATATTTCTGGGTTTTTGCTGATTTCACTCTGTATCACCCCATATAGGTGTTTCTGTATTTTTGTGTATGCCCCATATTTATCATTTTTTACAGCACCATTACATTCATATACCATAATTTATTCTCCCATTCTCTGGTCGTTGTTTCCAGCTTTTTGCTGTTACAAATAAAGCTAAAGGCTCTAATCTCCCAATAAGACATGTCAGTAGAACAGCCAAGCTTGGCAGGGAAAGGTGAATTTGTAATGGTCATATATTTTATGTATTCCAAATTGGACGGTAAATGGTGCACTTGGAATGTAATCCTATATTGGGTTCTCGACGTAGAAGATCTATTGGTTGCCGTTTTCCTCCTGAATCCCATTTCAGGTTCGCAGAGGAAGCAGAATGCCGCCTATCTTAGAGAATATAAAAAGCGATGGGTAAGAGATAAGACTAAACCTCGGAGCAGTGATGCCACGTTTAAATTATTTATCATCCAAAAGCCCAATCAAAATGAAGGAATGGAATTGAGACACAGAGTCACGGAATGTTTCTAAATGAGCACCAATTCATCAGAAGTATATGCTTTTCAAAGACAGTAAGAGGAACTGCTGGAGAGAAGTCTATTTGAGCCCCATGTTTGCAGAGGCAGCATCTTATACATGCCTGGTGGGCACTGCCAACTGTAGCGTGAGACTCTGATTCAATTAGGGCCTTATGGATAATTAAGAATGGCTGTAGATTGGTTTTGTCGATGGGATGCTGTTGGCTTTCTTTACGTCCAGTGCCAGCAAAGTATCGTTGCTGTCTTTGCTGAATGAGAGACCTTAGCGGCGCTCCCTTTGCAGAACCCACTTGGTAGATTTGGGAAACTGCAGTTAAGATGGCACAGAAAATGATGCTACACCCAGGTTGTAAATGACTGAAGGCCTTACATAAATATATTCTTAAGTAAATAATCTAGTTTGTATGCCGTAGATGCTGATTCAAAGAACTTAAGCATGCTTCCAAGATACTGTATTTCAGAAGCAGAGATTGATAATATTGCCAACTCTCTATGGCAGAAACTAGGAGTAATAAGTGATTTGAGCTGCCAGATTTCCCCCCTCATTGAAGGTATAACCACTTTTCTGGGATGTTATAGGGGGGAAATCTTTTTCAGGTATTGGTTGGTTGCCATGGTCTCTTTTAACTCAGAGAGTCTATGATAATTATGATGTGGCAGTGAGGATCGGTGGTAATGTATCCTTTTAAAATA